>NC_090383.1:98152584-98777584 GCF_036365525.1 Heterodontus francisci | reverse complement strand
TGTTCGATAACCTGATGGGTTCAAGTTGTTTCATCAGCCCAAAAAGAACACTCCATTCTCATTTGTCTAATATGGCTGTACTTACAGAACTGTCTTGAGGTAGAATGAGAATTTCAAGATTGCATTTTAAAATCATCTCTACACAGCATGAGTGCTTATCACCTGATATATTCTGCCTACTCTGTTGCCAGTTGTAGCACTGTTCATATGCCACATCATTCACCAGACACCTCTAAAATCTGAATGCAGTGAAAATTGTCAATAAAATTAAAATCAGCATGATAATCCGAATTGTAAGAACCATGTAAATAATGGAATAAAGCTCACCAAGGCTCCTTCGACAGCACCTTTCAAACCCACAACCTCTACCACCTAGAAGGCAAGGGCAGCAGATGCAATGGGACCACCACCACCTGCAAGTTCCCCTCCAAGCCACACACAATCCTGACTTGGAACTATATCGCGTTCCTTCACTGTCACTGGGTCAAAATCCTGGAACTCCCTTCCTAATAGCACTGTTGGTAGCCTACGCCCCAAGGATTGCAGCTGTTCAAGAAGGCAGCTCATCAGCACCTTCCCAAGGGCAATTAGGGATGGGCAATAAATGCTGGCTTAGTCAGCAATGCCCACATCCCACGAACAGATAACAAAAAAAAGCAGAAATGGATGACTCCTAAAATGAATGTTTGATAAGGAGCACAGAATTATTTGGAAAGCAGCAATTTTTCAGCCCAAGGAAGGTAGGAAGATATCTAAATCTGTGAATAACTGTACCACCACAAAATAACTGACATCAGGAGTCACAATCCACACCGCACCCCCCCCCCCACCCCCCGCCCCCAACCACCACCCACTTCACCCCAATGAGGACCAGAATGCCTGGAACAGACAACAACTTGCACCTGCCTAAAAAGTGATTTCATGCTCACCTTTGCTGATACTACTTTTTTATTTCAGAATTATTTAATTAACTGAATTTAAATTCCCAAGTTGCCAAGGTGAGATTTGAACTCATATCTCTGCATTACTTCTACAGTAACATAACCACTATGCTACCGTGCCCCATTTTAAAGTGAATATTAATAGTTCACCAATGTGATACCCCAACTTTCTCTTGTCAGCAGAACAAAACTATTGTCACAGGTGTTTTTTGGGGGGGAAAAAGTAAGCATAATTAAAATTTCCCACATTTTATAAAATAATTTAAACAGTGGGAATGTAAAACCAATTATTATTTTACTTCATTCGTCCATGTGAATTTATCTTAGGCTTTTTACCTAGTACCGTATTGTCGATTTGTTCAGTAAAAGAAACATCTAGCATGTCAATTTGGACTCCAATTGTTACCTTTTTATAAACAGTAAACGTCAATGTGATGTTGTTTAAAAGTTAATTCAATTACTTAACTGTACTAAGCTTAGGACAAGTAGTTCTGCAGGTTATACAATAAAAGATAATTAGCAGATTATACAACGTCTTTCGTGAAGCACATATTCTATGGCCGTATATGCGCAAATATTTTAGCTTATTGTAGTTCAAATATCATTTGAATACATCAATCTGTATATAAGAGGCTAGAATTAATTAAATTATTTTCACTCTGTTTGCAAAAATATCAATCTAATCTTTATTTCCAATATTATTACTTACAGCCTTCTATCAGCTCACAACACTGGTACAAACATGTTACTTCAGCTATTGATACATAACAGTGGCTCCTACTCATCACTATTACTGTAACACTATCAATACCATGATGCAAAATTGACAATCACTAACATCAATATTAAAATTACTTTGTATACATATTGATTCCAGCAGTGAAATGGTACACTGTAGCCGTCAGTCCTTTCAATCCTAACACATAGTAGTGCTTCACACTCGATTCCAGAAGACGCTCCAACTTTTTCTCCTGCCCTTTCTGACAGTACAGTTTAACAAGAAGCCTTGTTTATGAATAATGCCTTTGAAAAGGATCTGGATAAATGAATTGGCTTGAATGATATAAATATAATAAAATATTCTGTAGAACATAAAAGTAGAAACAGTAGGTCAGGCAAAATCCTGAGATAAACAGAGTTAACTGGCTGAATTTTAGCACCCAAAAAGGGGTGGGTTGGGGTTGGGTCAAATGATGAAATTTTCAACACTTTCAGGTTTAACAGAGGCAATAAAAGGGACAGGCAACCATCCCACTTCCAGAAGGTGGGTTTGCAGTTAAAATATTTTAATGAGGCTGGTAGTCTTTGATTTCACCTACTTTGTAGGTTTTACGGTGGCTGGCCAGGTTTCCAGATCACGGAAGGTACGTGAAGACAACTTGGGGGAGACGGTAAGTGCCTTTACAGCACTGCTTGTAGGCCAAGAGAAGCAATCCCAAGGCCCCCTCAAGCTCCTTCCCCCCTCCATACAAAGACCACCAGGTTGGACCCTCTCCCCCAGGGTAAGGAATAGCAACCTGCCTGGTATCAAGAATCAGACCTCATCAGAATCAGACCGTCCCATCACACACACCCCTCCCCCACCCCAAGGTCGTGGATTGGACCTACTTGCTCCTACGGCCTGTTCCAAAGTCCTCCCCACCCAAATGAAAGCCAAGCTTGTCAATGTTAAGACTTCATGCGGGTAGATTTCCCATCCAAAATTCTGCCCTCTCTTCCCCACTCCCATATAACCTTCCCCTGCTAATATTCAGGTCTACATTTCAGGTTGTTGACCTTTCGTCAGAACTGGCACATGTAGAGGCAGCGAAAGGGAGAGGAGAGGAAAAAGGAAAAGGGAAGATCTGTGATAGGGTGGAAGGCAGGAGCAATTAAATGAGAAAAGGGATGATGGTGTATGGCAAAGGGGATGGTAATGGGGCAAGTAAAGAAACAAAGAAAGGTGGGGATGTGGTAGGGAATATGGGATTAATGTAGGATTAGTATAAATGGGTGATTGTTGGTCTGCACAGACTTGGTGGGCCGAAGGGCCTGTTTCAGTGCTGTATCTCTAAATAGAAATAACAATGGATCTAGAGGAGCTGTAAATGGCAATAGCAGAATCATAACCGGCATCTGCTGTCCGAACAACTGGGAGCAGTGGTTATGATGAAAATTGTAGAACTCAACATTGAGTCTAGAAGGCTGTAAAGTGCCAAAGCAAAAGGTGAGGTGCCGTACCTCAAGCTTCATTGGAAGAATGTAGGAAGCTGAGGACGGAGAGGTCAGAGTGAGAGAAGGTCAGAGAATTAAAATGATTTCTTTCTCTGATTCTCTCTTCACAGATGCTGCCTGACCTGCTGAGTATTTCCAGCATTTTCTGTTTTTATTACAGATTTCCAGCATCAGCGATATTTTGACTCTGTAGAACATGACGGTTGCTGAACTGCTGATAATGTGGAAATGTCAAGCGAAGAAAAATAATGACATAAATGTCAAGGATGAGAAAAAAAACACATTTAGCCAAAGTTCATTCTTCCAGCATTCTAGTTCTTCCACTGTAATATCCGGCTGCCCTTAACTTATCTAATTTTATTTTACCTTGTCTGCCAAGTAGCATAAACAAAATATAAAATTTATTTTTCTCTCATTTAGATTTACACCCTCTCCTCTCTCACTTTAAGGAATACTCTGGATCTAGCTTGAGTATTTAACATTTTATATACCATCACCCTTAACTGCCTACCTCCTAGATTAAATGGTTTGGGGCAAAATTCGATAACCCTGAAAATGGGCATGGGGATCGCCAGGCAGGATTAAACTGTGTTCGCTCCTTCCAATGCAGGCAGCACATAAACTTCATGCAACCTGCAAATTTAAATGATGGCAGCATGCAGCCCAGTGCTAAATGTGCTGTTGAGTGGTTACATGCCTCAGCAGGGGGTCCAAGTTTGTGTGATGCCAGCACCACTTAAAACTAGCTGGCACTACTTAAAGCCAGCCTACACCTTCTAAAGGAGAGGGGCATTCCAGCTGCAACAGATGCTGAAAGTGGCTGGAAAAGATATCCTGATAAGGAAAAATGAATGTGGCACTCCGGGGTGGAGAGCATGCTCCAAGGTTCTCCGACTTAGCACTGAAGACCTTGGTGCATAAGGTGGACAGGAGGAGAGGGGTCCTCTATCCACAGGGGATCAAGAGGTCATAGAGTCATAGAGTTATACAGCACAGAAACAGGCCCTTCGGCCCATCGTGTCCGTGCCAGTCATCAAGCACCTATCTATTCTAATCCCATTTTCCAGCACTTGGCCCATAGCCTTGTATGCTATGGCTTTTCAAGTGCTCATCTAAATACTTCTTAAATGTTGTGAGGGTTCATGCCTCTACCACCCCTTCAGGCAGTGTGTTCCAGATTCCAAACACCATCTGGGTGAAAAAGTCTTTCCTCAAATCCCCTCTAAACCTCCTGCCCTTTACCTTAAATCTATGCCCCCGGTTATTGACACCTCCACTAAGGGAAAAAGTTTCTTCCTACCTACCCTATATATGCTCCTCATAATTTTGAATACCACAATCAGGACCCCCCCTCAGCCTTCTCTGCTCTAAGGAAAACAACCCTAGCCTATCCAGTCTCCCTTCATAGCTGAAATGCTCCAGCCCAGGCAACATCTTGGTGAATCTCCTCTGCACCCTCTCCAGTGCAATCACATCACTCCAAAGCTTTGCAAAGGCAGTGGGAACAGATAGCTATCACTGTAACTTTAAGTAGTGTAGCCCAAAGGCCCTGAATGCAGAGCTGCAAGAAGTTCAATTACCACGCACAAAAGGTCAAAGTCAGTGAATTCAGCCTCAAATGCCATATCCTTAGAACTGAACTACTCGCCTCACACACTTCTCCATGCACCCAGACCCACTTTGCTCACGCATGCTTCACATTCGTAGTTTCACCTCACCCTCACACACTGAGCACTGCTGCAAGCTTCACACCCACATCTCACAGCTTGCACATATTGCCAGCTATTCAACCATGACAGGCACACCACTCAAATGCAGCGCACTATTCTCTCTGAAACACTTCTCCCTCTCTTGCAGGACAAGGTGGCGCAAAACCGCAGGCAACAGCAGCTGCTAAGCAACAGGACACAGGTATGACTGCATATCCTCACCCCAATGGAGGAGATGGTGCTTGCCATCATTGGAGCGGCCATGACTGAGGCTGTGGTTAGCAGTGGGGTTAAAACCCTTGTAGATGTCAGTATGCTCATACCTAACCCTCCTTCTCATATCCCACTTCACCCTCACCCCACAATAACCTTTGATTGGGGGAGCTTGTAAACCAGACAGGTTTTCTTAGATTTAAACAAGAAAGATGGAAGTTTATTAACCTTAAACTCTAATTCGGTTAACAACTATGAATATGCAATGCGAGCAGGCTAGCATGCATACGCGATAAACACACATGCAGATAGACAGAGAAGTAGAAATAATAAAGGGGAAAAGTCTGAAGCAATAGCTGGGGTTTATTTACTGAGTTCGATGTAGAGTCTTTGATTGCAGGTAAATCTTGCTGTTTAGTTGGGGCCCAGTGGACGCTTTCAAACTTATTTTGATGTAGGAGTCTTGTCTCTTAAGGTTTAAGTGTCTTCAGTGGATCTGAAAATTCCTGAGAAAGACAGAGAGAGACACACACAGAGAGAGAGAGAGAGAGAGAGAGAGAGAGAGCTAGCCAGGGAGAGGCTCTCTTCTTCCAAGGTCAGTTGCAATCTGACCCAAACTGTTCTGTGAGCAGTTTAAAACCAAACTTGAGCCACCACGTTAGTCATGTGACTAGCTGATTCTTAACTAACTCCCCTGCGTTTTTGTGGATTCTTTTCATCTTAGTAGACACCCAGTCTGGTGATCAAAATCCATTTGGATTAATTGGATCACGGAGCCATTCTATTGTCTCTCCAGGCAACTGTCTCTTAGTATGCAAACTTTTCCAGCCACTGCTGATCTCTTTAAGCAATTCATCTCTTCAGTCCAGCGACAGTTTAAAATTAATGTTCATATGATGAAATTAATATGCCTCATTCTTGGCAGGTGGGGTCTTCATGACAGCAACCATTGTGCTCAATATATTGTGCAATTAATGGATGATAGATACTTTGAGAAGTAGTCTGTGACAACTAAGAAATCATCCCCATGGACATGTAATAAATGGGAGTAATTTTGGCTCATGAATGAGCGGTTCCTTTTGCTGACTTGGCATGTTTTCTTGGTATGCCTCGCACTGCTTCACTGTTACCTCAAATGTCGTTGTGGATGCCTGGTCAATAAACTGTTTCTCTGGTCCGATCAATGCCCATATGAGATTGGTGTAGTTGTTACAGGATATCACATCTCAATGTTTCCAGTATGACGACATGTTTTCCGATAAAACCAACTCCCCTGGCTAGATCATGTTCGTCTCCGTATGCCCAAAATTGTCTCACGTGCTCATAGACATCCTGAATCGAGTCTGGCCATCCTTCTTTTTCGTGTTCTAAAGAAGTTGTAGTGTTGGATCCTTCACTGTCTCAACTTGCAATTGTTGACAGTTCTGCGGCACAAAGTTCATCAGATCCAAATGCAGTACATCCTCTAGCTCCACTTCTATCGGATGGACTTGTAAATCGATGTTTACTTCTGCTTTCTTCGTTGGATTGGGTAAACTGCTTAGGATGTTGGACATAACCATCAGATTGCCAGGTTTGGACTTGCCTGACTGCAAGATGCATGCTCCTAATCCTTCCTGGGATGCGTCCACTTTGAGACTAGAATAGACAGTTCTCCTGCCTCCGTCGTAGCATATGTTATATCATTTCCTCTCTAGCCAAGTATACTGAAAATGTAACCACACCTACTTAAAAGGTGTACTACAACACTTTCTACTTGTTAAAGTCAGCATGGAATGGGCCATACCAAAAATGTCTTTCCTCTCCACGGATAATGCCTGACCTGCTGTGTGGTTTTACCATTTTCTGTTTTTGTATCAGATTTATAGCATTTGCAGAATTGTGCTCCCTATTTAATTTCATACCTTGTCTTGAATATCAAAGTAATTTACTTAATTTCAAAGTTATTTTGAACTTCTACAGGTATCTTTCACCCATAATCTGTCTTTTCTATCCTTCCTGAACATCCTCTATTTGTTCATACTGCATTCATGGTCATCTTCTAGAGTTAGCCTTATTCCTTTAATTCACACATCATCAGAATTTTTTTCTCTTATAATACTTCCAACTCAAGCATCTTATTCCAAATATCATTCTGGCATTCATAACATACACAATTATTTGTATCAATCATTATTTCTTTAGTTTGTTTCATCTCTTATTGTTGACTTTACATGGATTTGTTTCTGTTTTGTTACTCTTTACCTCCTTTTGAACATCCTCAAAACTTTGCTTATCCACAATTAGTCATGCCCTTCACAAGTAGTTAGCTAACCACTAGCAAATGAGCATGAGGGGGTCTGGATGATGTTTAGTTAAGGCTGAAAAATACATGCTGTAAAAGTAGGAGCACAGCACCACGGAGTGATACAATATAGATATGTACCTCTAAAAGTTGCTGATTTAAGTTCTCCCTGTGTCTGCGTGGGTTTTCTCCGGGTGCTCCGGTTTCCTCCCACAAGCCAAAAGACTTGCAGGTTGATAGGTAAATTGGCCATTATAAATTGTCACTAGTGTAGGTAGGTGGTAGGGAAATATAGGGACAGGTGGGGATGTTTGGTAGGAATAGGGGATTAGTGTAGAATTAGTATAAATGGGTGGTTGATGTTCGGCACAGACTCGGTGGGCCGAAGGGCCTGTTTCAGTGCTGTATCTCTAATCTAATCTAAACTACACTACCATAAGAAAGCACCACGCTGAAGTCAGGTGGTTCACCAGTCAGGCACAATAAAGGAAAAGTCATCACCTTGTTTCCATCGATATCTACTAATCAAATCAAGAGCAATTATAAACTATAGAAAGAGGTGACTTAACACAGGGCTGGGAAGAATAACTTAAAAAATAAAATAAAAAGCATTAAACATTTCAATATACAGCAAAAGTTCTGTACTCAAAAAGCTTATTTGTGCTTATTCTGTGAGAATTGGCTGTGTAACATAATTCATCTGAAAATAAAAGGATTCTGACATCTTCTAAAACTCATCAGACAACTTAATAAGATAGAAGCTGGAATCTCTGCATAGCTTTGTTAGCTGCATACTACTCTATGAGAGAGTTTGAATGGGGTACATTTCAATTCAAAGAAAATAAATGTTCACAGTCTATAAAACAGCTTCGATATATGGACGGCAAAATTTGGCTCTATAGTGCTGGTGGTTTTGGCCCTACGGCAGCCAATTGAGGACAAAATGGTGGGGGTCCATTCCCAAACAATTCCAGAGCAACCACGTTGTGTAGGTTGATACACGGGCATCCTGTGCACATGCCAAAAGTATGCAAAGTGGACAGAGCGTGACATCAATCAGCGACTAATGCTGATTTGACACCCAACCTGCCATTTTGGGCCTCGCTGCTCCTCTTAATGCCCTCTCCTAAACACGCATAGCTTAACAGCGTTCAGCACCACAAAGGAACCACCACCAGCACTATTTAAAGGCATCACTATTCAAGTGGCAGGTGTGGTATTTTTGACTATCTACTTGCTGCTGCAGAGTTAGTGGAAGCACCAACAGTGTCATTGTAGGAGTTGACAGAAGTTGATTAAGTCAGAAGGGAGTGATGTTGGTCATTTGGAAGGAGTTGTGTGCTTTTGAAAGGCCTCTGAGTAAACCACTTGCTCCTAGTCATGGGAGCAATAGTTGCAGTTGCTCCTGGAAGGTAGCTGGGGCAGAGGCAGCAGAGAAGACAAGCTGCTCACAGAGGTAGGAGAAGGGCAGCTCTCAGCAGGAGAGCACTTCTCCTACTTCCGCCTCAGCCAGGAGAAAGGTATTCTGTGGCTGTGATACATCAAGGAGGTGGTCACAGAACTGTGCCACCCATTCAAATCAGACCAGCAGCCTCAGAGCAGGGAGAGGATAGTGTTGCCAATGGTTATTGTGGCCCTCGATATTTATGCCAGCATATCCTTCTAGGCTGCAGCATGCATTCGCCAACCTATCACAGTTCTGTCCATCGCTGCAACAGGGAGGCCACTGAAGCCTTGTACACCAGAAGACGAATCTTCACTGTCTTCTCTCCAAGCAGAGAGAAGCAAGAGGAGCAGGCATGTGGTTTTACCAGGATAGCGAGCTTTCCCATGGTGCAGGTAACCATCGACTGCACACATATGGCCTTGCAGGCACTGCATCTCATCAGGTAGATGTATCATAAGAACATAAGAAATAGGAGCAGGAGTAGACCATTCGACCCTGCAAGCCTGCTCTGTCATTCAATGCGATCATGGCTGATTTTCTACCTCAACTTCACTTTCCTGCCTGCTCCCCATATCCCTTGATTGCCTGACAGATCAAAAATCTATCGATCTCAGTCTTGAATATACTCAACAATGGAGCATCCACAATCCTCTGGGGTAGACAATTCCAAAGATTCACAACGCTCTGTGAAGAAATTTCTCCTCATCTCAGTCCTAAATGATCAGCCCCTTATCCTGAGGCTATGCCCCCGCCCCCGGCCACCCAGTGTTTTAGATTCTCCAGCCAGGGGAAACAATCTCTCAGAGTCTACCCTGTCAAGACCCTTCAGAAACTTGTATGTTTCAATGAGATCACCTCTCATTCTTCTAAACTCCAGAGATTAGTCAGCCTCTCAACATAGGACAACTCTCTCACCCCAGGAACTAATCTAGTGAACCATCTACTGCCTCCAAGGGAAGTATATCCTTCTTTAGATATGGAGACCAAAACCAGTACTCCAGGTGTGGTCTCACCAAAGCCCGATACAACTGTAGCAATACTTCCTTATTCTTGTACTCCAATCCCCTTGCAATAAAGGCCAACATATCATTTGCCTTGCCAATTGCTTGCTGTACCTGCATGCAAACTTTGTACTCCTTGTATGAGTACTGCCAAGTCTCTCTGAACAGCAACATTTAAAAAATATTTTGCTTTCCTATTCTTACTACAGAACTGAATAACCTCACACTTCCCCACATTATACTCCATTTGCCACCTTGTTACCCATGCACCTAACCTGTCTACATCTCTTTGCAGCATCTTCATGCTGTAACCATTGTATGATCCTATGATTGTTACCACCCTTCTATTACAGATCATCATAGTGTCATCTTGGATACAACCCTGAAATAAAAGACACCACAAAACAACCATTCCATACCAACTTTATCCAACAACACATCCAAAACACCATACAGTACTCAACTATTCACCTTTGTGCATTCCATTAGTGCCTGTCCTGTGGGAGCCTTTGCCTGTCCTAGTGCTCCTATGCAGTGCTACCCCTTTGGCTGCAGCAGGGTGGAGTAAGGCTGCTGACTTTCAATGGGGTAATACTGTAGATGACTTTGTAGGATGCGCTGGTGCAGCTCTAGGTCTTGAGGGCTCAGCTTCAGATTGCACCACCTTGGCAAAGGCAACAGTAGTCCTAGCTGGCTGGCTGATAGGCAATGGGTGAGGCACTGATGAAGTGGCAGGGGTGGAAGCACGAATGCTGTCACGGAGCAACTGCTACTCCTCCATTGTGGTGCCTCAGCAATCCTAGTAATCGGCGGGAGCACAAATTGCTGGACTGCTACGAGACCCTGCAAAACACTTTGAGCACTAGATGTGCAGCCATGATGGCAACAGTTAGAGCCTGCAAGGCAACAGCAGAGGTCACATGAACACAGTCTGAGCTTCCAGTGCAGCATTCAGACATAGAGTGGCCTCTGTCTGTGCTGAAATGGAAGCTGAGACATCAGCCATCAGACCCTGCATCACAGCTGGTCCTCAAGTGTTCTCATAGAGTTGGCCATCACATCCACTTCAGAAAGGATAGGCTTCAAACTCTGTCCGATGCATTGTACCAAGTTGGAACCAGACTCCTCCATGCTCCTTGACAATAACAACAGACTCCCTGGCAGACCTGTCAATACACCAAGCATTTCTGTATGCATGCCCATCAGCCTTTTCTTGTACGACACCACACTGAAGTCCTCTGCAGCAGAGCTTGTCTATGGCCTCACCCTCTGGTGATCTGGCCACGTGCTAGCCTTTCCCCTTAGCCTGGCTGCAGCCCACTCATGACCAGTGACTCACCACATATAGATCCGTCTCTACACCTCTCAGGTACACACTATGTCAGTATCTGAGCTGGTAGCATGCGAGTTTCAGATCAAGTAAGGATGTTTCTTCCTGAGAGGCCTGCTCTTCCTCCAGACCTTCACCTCAGGTACCATTTGCTGAACAGAAGCAGTTTTTGGGTATCTGAAGGCATAAATGCACCAGGGGAGGGTTGGGGTGAGGGGAAGCATGGGGTGATGTAAGGGGGAAACTTAGGGTGGTGATGTAAGGGATACGCTTGATGGAAAGCAAGGAGGTGCATGGTTACACCATCTGCACTAGTACATTATACTAGATTGCAGGATGAAGATGAAATGGGGTTTGAGAAGGTGCATAAGGCAGGAACATACCATCATCCTGGACAGCTTCTGCAATGCCGCTGTCCACAGCCTCGGTGACAGCCACTCCAACTATCCTTCAAAAGGGTCAGCATGTGCAGCTGTGCCTGTTTGCTGCTGCTCCTATTTAATATGGGTCACTTTGCTCTACAAAAGAGAAGGAATTGTGTCAGTGAGTATGTTGCAATGTGTTTGGGTGATGTCCCTATCAGAACAAAATAGTATGTGGAAGCTGTGAGAGGTGCATGTGACACTTGAAGCAGTGGTAAGAGTGTGAGGATGAGGTGAAGCATATGAATGTTAGGCACAAGTCCCAATTGCTAGGGATTGTTGGTAGGCGAGTAATCGGGTGCACAGAGCAGTGTATGAGATTGGTGGTGCAGTTACTGGGATATGGCATTTGGAGAAGCATTCACTGAACTTGACCACTCGCATAAGGTTATGGAACTTCTTCCGGCACTGTATTGAAGTCCTCGGTGCCAGACCTCTGGCACTGACATCTGTGGCCATCGGCTCTCACTGCCTTCACTGTGTCTGTTTGGAGGGTCTCCTGGCCACCTGCAGTTGGATCATCTCTATCTCCTTTCAACCTTCTGCACTAAGGCCTCCAGCACTGCATCCAAGAACTGAGAGCCATCTCTCTGACTTGCTGTGCCATTACTCAGTTTTCTTCCTGCTCCTAATGAGTTTACCAGCCAGTTGAATTAGCTGCTGCAGCCACAATGAACCTTTCTTTTAAGAGAAGGCTAGCTTTATGTGGTGCTAGCCTTGCACAAAGTTGAGACCCCGCTGAACGTGTAGCCAATAAGCAGTGCGTTTAGCTCTTGTGACGACCGGGGCGGAAGGAGTGCACTGTTTATTCTAGTACCACTCCTCCACAGGTCACAACATATATTTTTTAATTTTCCTACTTAATGCAGTCAATCACACACTCTATTTTTCCCAGAATAGAACGCATTAACCAGGTTGCTTTAAAGGAATAACAAAAATATCAGTTTATTATAGAACAAATCTTAACTAGTAATGACTTAAGCATAGAAATTTTAAAGTCCCCTTTTTACCTTAGCCCCACACACATATATACATCGGTTAACCGGAAAAATAAAAGGGATTTTTTAAACTTCAGAGCTCTGTTACAGACAAAAAAATACACTTGGGCTGATTACTTGCTCATTTTTGAAGAAAACAGCAGATGAGATATGTTGTACCAAAACTGGCATACAGTCTAGCCTCCGAGTACACGTAGACAGGTCATTGGGATCTTTTAGAACAGTTCTTTTCAGGTAGCATCGAGAATTAATTTAGCAGTCTTTCTTCAAAGACAGGAGACAAGATGAATTGACACAGTGTCTTTTAGAGATGCTGGAAAACGAGCTGGGTTGTGGTCTTCTCTCCTTCCTATACTTCTTCAGCAGCAAGTTAACCTTATCAGCCACTCACTGCAGAAGGTAAAACACACTGACACTACAACCAAAAGCTTGTGAGTCTGCTGCCCTCTCAGGTCCGCTCTGGGCTTATCCAATCAAGGGATGCAACTAACTTCTCTGCCCACATCTTCCCCTGTTACCAAGTTTCTGTTCTATTTTTACCTAGAGTCATGTGACAACCAGCAAACATTGTTGCCAACTAGTTCTTGCAGTGCCCTCTTGAAAAGAAAACTGGCCCCACATTTATTCAGTTTGACTATGAATTCCTCAAAAAATATTTTGACCAAAAAAATAGAATCATTTTCATAGCACTCTGAGCTGCATGCCACTATCTTGAAATTGGGCAGGCAGCATGAAGTTTATATGCTGCATGCATTACTTTCAAGGGGCCCTGGTGAATTGTGCATCACGATCCCTGTGGCCATTATCGGGCTTTAGCAAATTTTTAGCTCATGGTGCGATGTTATAATTCACCCTTAAGATTATAAATAAGGCACCCCAGGCTTTGGGTATTAAATTTGTTTTGCGGATTAGAACACCACAAAAATTATTTTACTGAACCCACAAGAGATACGAGACAGAGAGAGTTGTAAACTGAGGATTTTTTCTTTTCTTACACCTCCAATGTGCTGCTGTGAATAGACACTACCCTGTGTGAAAGAGTGATGAGAAAATATTATTCAACCAGTCTTTCTCCACAGTCGCTGCATAAATTTGACTGAGCATGAAACAGCATTAACATTTAATTTGGACAGCAATTGGAACTGGTCTAGTATAAATAATGGAGAATGATTGACTGCAATCTCACTTCATTTAAAAAAAATTCTCCCCCTTCAGTTTTGTTAGAAATTGTTAAGCATGAAATTTCCATCATACGAATAAAAATGGAAATCTTCTGCACATTTAAACTGAAGCTGAGCATCCACCATCATACAGATTTGTTAACATGATCATAAAGATTTTATTATTTATTTTAACACTGGTTTTACTCCTCCCAGTCATTGATCAGCATTCCCAATACAAGCTATCAAATTTTGCCCCCTCTGAAATCTTAAAGGGCTTCTGGCAATGCAGTTTCCTTTCTGGCCCGGCGGGGGTCGGAAGGGTGGGGGGGGGGGGGGTGCTTCTGGCAAGAGGAGGAGGTGCAACAACACCAAGAGGAAATCCCAAACAGAACTGCAGCTGCAGGGAGAGCAAACTGAATTAGGCGTACTCACAGAAACCCTTACCTTCCCAACAGAGTGTATAGGATCAGGTCAACAGACCCACAGTTCCCTGAGAAGCCATGCATAAACAGGCTTCACTTCTCTAGGCCGGCTATCACAAAGGTGTGTTGATCCTTGTAGTAAGACGTGCAACTATGTGCTACAGCTAGCACAGCACCGCCTAATGCAGTCAATGTCAGTACAGCCTTGAAACTCTGGCACCTTCCAAGCTTCTACAAAGGTTATCGGTAATATCAGATGAAATGTTAACTCTGTTTCTCTCTCCACAGATGTTGCCAGACCTGCTGAGTATTTCCAACACTTTCTGTTTTTATTTCAGATTTCCAGCATCTTCCGTATTTTGCTTTTATACCAGTAACATCAATCAGTCTGCAGTTCATGGATGTATTAAACAGCTAACTGATGCCACAAAATTAGAGCAAACACTTCCAACACCTATTCCAGACATTCAGAAGCAGCAGGATAGAGTTTGAGGTTCACACGGGATTGCAGCCTACACCCCAGCCATAGCATCACTGACTGCATCCATGCCTCCCTGCCGGCTCCCAGAAATGACCTCACTGCCGTCAGAAATTGCATCAGCTTCCATTTCAGTTATGCACAACCGGTGGTTGATCACGAGCACAGCTGCTCTACGAGAAGGATGAACCATCTGTGGCTAACTAAGAAAGTTAAGGATGGTATCAAATTGAAAGAAAAGGCATATAATTCTGCAAAGAATAGTGGTAGGCCAGAAGATTGGGAAAATTTTAGAAACCACCAAAGAATGACTAAAACAAAATTAAAGAGGGAAAAAATAGATTATGAGAGTAAATTAGCAGAAGATATAAAAACAGTAAGAGCTTCCACAAGTATATAAAAGAGAGTAGTACAGGATGTAACTGGAGAATTAATAAAGGGAACCAAGGCAATGGCAGAGACTTTGAACAAAGTATTTGTCTTCACGGTAGAAGACACTAAAAGCATTTCAATAATAGTAGAAAATCAGGGGGCAAATGGGAGGAAGTAACTTAAAACAACCATTATCACTAGAGAAAAACTGCTTGGCAAACTAATGGGACTAAAGGCTGACAAGACCCCTGACCTGATGGCCTGCACGCTCGGGTCTTCAATAGGGTGGCAATTTGTCCGGTTTTATACAGGACAGTCCGGTTTCTAGCCAGTTTGTCCACTGTCAGGTACTGGATGTTTTCATGTCTAGTATACTAGCGTTAAGACAGAAGGATCATTTAAAGAGGCGTGCACTAAAGTAATTTCACAAAATACAGGAGTCTAAAAGACAATGATTAGCCAGAAATGCACTGCAATTCAGTTTGCTGTTCTCATCAACGATTTTCACTTGAAATTAATCCATTATACTCACAACCACAGGTGGTTCTGGTGCACTTTTTAGTTGTGGGCTTGTGGATGGGAGGCCCATGATAACATCATTTCCGTGTGTGATGACATTTTTCCCCCCATCCACGAATGTACCACGAGCAATGCTCGTCTGCCAGGTCTCGTGTCCAGTATTCTTGGCCTCTGGCAGTGGTCACCCTAGTCCTAAAAGAAGTGGCTACAGAGATAGTGGATGCATTGGTTGTAATCTTCCAAAATTCCCTACATTCTGGAAAGGCCCCAGTGGGCTGGAAAACAGCAAATGTAACGCCCCTATTCAAGAAAGGAGGGAGGCTGAAAGCAAGAAACTATAGGCCAGTTAGCCTAACATCAGCCATTGGGAAAATGCTGGAATCCATTATTAAGGAAGTAGTAGCAGGACATTTAGGAAATCATTATAAAACCATGTTGACTCTGCTTGATTGTGTGAAGGAAAATCATGTTTGACAAATTTATTAGAGTTCTTTAATGATGTAATGAGCAGGGTGAGGAAAGGGGAACAGTTGATGTAGTGCACCTGGATTTCCAAAAGGCATTCAATAAGGTGCCATATAAAAGGTTACTGCACAAGATTAGAGCTCATGGTGTTGGGGCAATATATTAGCATGGATAGAGGATTAGCTAACTAACAGGAAACAAAGAGGCAGGATGAATGGGTCATTTTCAGGTTGGCAAACTGTAACTAGTGGGATGCCAAAGGAATCAGCTATTTACAAGCTATATTAATGACTTGGATGAAGGGACAGAGTGTATTGTAGCCAAATTTGCTGACGATACAAATATAGACAGGAAAGCAAGTTGTGAGGAGGATACGAAGAGTCTACAAAGGGATATAGACAGGTTAAGTGAGTGAGCAAAAATAGAAAAGCAAAATATTTAAATGAAGAGAGATTACTGAATGCTGTGGTACAGAGGGACCTGGATGTCCTCGTACATGAAACACAAAAGGTTAGCTTGCAGATGCAGCAAGTAATTAGGAAGGCAACTGGAATGTTGACCTTTATTGCAAGGGGGATGGAGTATAGAAGTCGGGAAGTCTTGCTACACTGTACAGTGAATTGGTGAGACCACACCTTAAGAGTACTGCATACAGTTTTGGTCTCCTTATTTAAGAAAGGATATAAGTGCATTAGAGGCAGTTCATTAGGTTGATTCATGGGATGAAGGGGCTGATTTAATGAGGACAGGTTGAACTGGTTGGGCCTATACTCAGTAGAAGAATGAGAGGTGATCTTATTGAAATATACAAAATTCTGAGGGCACTGGACAGGGCAGATGCTGACAGGATGTTTCCCCTCATGGGGGAATCTAGAACTAGGGTGCATTGTTTCAGACTAAAGGGTCACCTATTTAAGATGGAAATGAGGAGGAATTTTTTCTCTCAGAGGGTCGTGAATCGTTGGAATTCTCTACCCCAGAGAGTTGTGGAGACCATCATTGAATATACTTAAGGCTGAGATGGACAGATTTTTTAACTATAGGGAAGTGAAGGGTTATGAAGAACAGGTAAGAAAGTGGAGTTGAGGCCAAGGTCAGATCAGCCATGATCTTACTGAATGGCGAGCAAGCTTGAGGGGCGGTATGGCCTACTCCTGCTCCTATTTCTCATGTTCTTTGTAGTGGAAGCTCTCCAGCAGGCAGCCCAATGCACTGAGTATTTGTTGATGCCCCAACATCTTTCTTTTATAGGCTGGGACCCTAAAATCTGCATCTCTGTCCTTTTCAACAGAATAAGGATACAAGCTTGATCCCTGGTGATCTGTTTCAGAGGCCTTTCTTTTACAGTGTCTGCTCCTGTTCAGTGAATCACCCACTGAAGACCCACGCCACAAGAGGTGCCAATTTCTGTGCCGGTGTTTGGAAAGATGAGTGCAATTATCTTCAAGAATGGACTCCCCCTCAATCTGTGCACTTGCAAGTCCCAAGATGCCAGACTGACCTCAAGAAAAGGAAGAAGGACAAAGATAAGTAGGGGTAAGCAGTAGCAAATGAGTGACAGTGCAATGCACTACCAGATGCTCACGCTTAGTGTGTAAATGAGCGTTTATTGAAAGAATAAAATAAGGGAAGATGCCCAAATATCTGCTGTGCCTGGCCTCTAACGAAACCAGTGTCTGTTTAGAAGCAGGACCTCTCCCGTTCTTATACTCTCCCTTCTATTGTGCCTCAGTCTTTGCTGCAAGAAGAGTTGAAATAAATTAGTCTGTGCCCTGTTGAAAGCTTTTCAAAAATATGTGAGGTAACTTAGCACTGTGTGTATGATAAGATAAGGAACAGCCAAATACGGTTACGAGGCATGAGAAGTGTGGGGAGGGATAGACTGATAGTTCTGGGGCTAAAGTACAGTGATGCAAACTTATGTAGAGAGCAAGAGAGATTATGAAGGTGTGCCTTACCTTGACAGTCCTGGTGAGGTCATTCATTTTTTTTCCTTCACTGCAGACAGGTCCTGGGAACAATGACTGTCACATTTAATTGCTCTGCCACTTCTCTCCACAGCTGTTCAGAAATTTGTCTCGGTATCCATAACCCATCAGAGGGGAAGTGAAACTCCTTTCTGCTGTTGAGTTCCTCAATTAGCACTGCTGCTTCAGAAGATCTGGAATCCCTGATTGACATCATGTTGTCTACTGTTCCAGGAAATTGAAGTCCACTATTCACCACTGTCATGCCCAGTAAAGACATGCCCTATTCATCAATATGGTTCATTGTTAACATGGACTATGCTCAGCATACAATCTAGTGAAGCTGATTTTTTTTTAAAAATGAACCACAATGGACATTAAAATGCTGCATAAGATGGCAACCAAGGGTCAAGTGACTTTTGCAATTTCGGTCCAGGCTCCAAAGTATCACGCCTCTAGAAAGTTCCTAATTGAATAACCATGGCTGGAATGCCTCCTTTGAATGGACATACCAAGACGATACCATTTGTGGAATTCACACCTCCTATTGGGCTGAATTTTATTCCCAGCCCGACGTCGGGTTCCGTGGCAGGGGGGGTAGCTGGAGCATCGGAGCGGCGGCAGCCACCACGGAACCCGACGCCGGAATTGTCGGGCCCGATCTTTCCAGTGGTGGGGAAACTCTGTGGCAGCTCCTCCACCGCTCTGTGATGGGACCCTACTTTCCATATGCTAATTAAATGTTACCTGCAGTGATCTTACCTTCAGTTCCCAATCTTCAGCATGATGTGCGGCATTCATGCACCTTCACTTTCCCGTTCATGAAAGGCAGGCATCACCGAGGTAGGGAAGGGGTATCTCTGCAGTATTTGTGTCAGGAAGAGGGGGAAGAGGGTCAACTCTGCATTTTGGTGAACTGTCTGCAGGACTGGCAGCCTTTTAAAAATGGCGCCAGCACCTGCTTCCGCATCAGGTGACGCCGTGAAGGGCATGGCCAATGCCGTTCCCACCACATGATTAGGGGTTAGCCACCGTGATTATGCTAAGTGGCCGGCCGCTGAAGAATCGCGACAGCGTGGGCACTGCATGAGGCGGCTGCTATTTTCCACAGCCGCCGCCGCGCCCAGCAGCGGGACAACAAATTCCCGCCCATTGTTTGTGGTCTTACCCAAAACTCAATATCTATGGACTCCTAGACTCACTGTCTCTGAGCGTCAAACTTAACAAAGAGAGCTATAAGTAAATCATAAGTAGGTGTGAATGGCCACCATCTATTCCCCATTGTGTAGCAATGGGTTTGAACTTCAAATCGCTCTGGGTGGACAATAGAAGTATTGATCAGGTGGGCACCCAACAGAAACTAATCGCAGATATCGAATCTTATGAGAAACTAAGCAGTCCGCAAATGGAGTGTCTCCTGATAACGCAGAGCAATCGCCAACATTATCAGTGCATCCGACCATTTGCCAGCTTGCTAGTATGGGTCCGCGCATACGTGCATCAACATCACTATGTCATGACATCCGAGTGTTACTTCACCCCTCAATGGCCACGATCGCTGCCTCTATCCCCTCCAACAGTACCCCGCTCCCTCGTGCAATTTGCCCCTCAATCAGTGCTTCTCTTCCCCAATCATCACTTCAATCGCCGCTTCTCTTCCTTGCTCCCTCCCGCCGTTCTCTCCTGCTCCTGACTGCTCGTCGCTCCATCCCGCCACTCGTTTCCTGCCTCACCGTTCATACCCCACTTGCTCCTCTGACCCACACTGCTTTCTCAAGTGGTGAGACGTGGAGCGAGCGGTGGGAGGAAACAAAGAGCAGAAGGGTGCAGGACAGAATGGCGGGATGGAGCGGCGAGCAGTCTGAAGTGGCAGAAGGGAGCGGTGAGAAGGTGAGCATACGAATTAGGAGCAGAAGTAGGCCATTCGGCCCCTCTAGCCTGCTCCGCCATTCAATAAGATCATGCTGATCTGTTTGTGTCTCAAATTCCACACTCCCATCTACCCCGATAATTTTTAATTCCCTTGCTTAACAAGAATCTACCTCTGCCTTAAAAATATTCAATGACCCTGCCTCCACCACCTTCTGGGGCAAAGAGTTCCAAAGTCACACAACCCTGAGAGAAAAAAATTTCTCTTCATCTCTGTCCTAAAAGGGCGACCTCCAATTTTAAAATAATGCCCTCTAGTTCTGGACTCACACACAAGAGGTAACACCCTTTCCACATCCACCTTGTCAAGACCGTTCAGGATTTTATAAACTTCAATCAAGTCTCCCTTCACTCTTCTAAACTCTCTTGAAAACAAACCCAGTCTGTCCAACCTTTCCTCATAAGACAACCCGCTCATTCCAGTTATCAAACTAGTAAACGTCCTCTGAACCATCTCCAACACAGTTACAACCTTCCTTAAAGAAAGAGACCAAAACTGCACACAGTATTCGAGATGTGGTCTCATCAATGCCCTGTATAACTGAAGCATAACATCCTTACTTTTATTTTCAATTTCTCTCGTAATAAAGGATAGCATTCCATGAGCCTTCTTTATTACTTGCTGTACATGCATATTAACCTTTTGTGACTCAAGCACTAGAACACCTAGATCCCTCTGCACCTCGGAATTCTACAGTCATTCTCTGTTTAACTAATACCATGCTTTTTTATTTTTCCTGCCAAAATGAACAACTTCACATTTCCCACATTATACTCCATCGGCCAGATTTTTGCCCACTCATTCAACCTATCTATATCGGTCTGCAAGCTCCTTATGTTCTCTTCACAACATACTTTCCTACCTACCTTTGTGTCATCTGCAAATTTAGCTACCATGCCATTGCTCCCCTCACCTAAGTCATTGATATAAATTGTAAAAGGTTGAGGCCCCAGCACAGACCCCACTCATCACATCCTGCCACTCAGAAAAGGTCCCATTTCTGCAAGCCAGCCAATCTTCTATCCATGCTAATAAGTTACCCACTACACCATGAGCTCCAACTTTGCGCAATAACCTTTTATGTGGCACCTTGTCAAATGTCTTCTGGAAATGTGAGCATGGGAGGGAGCAGGGAAGAGGAGTGGCGATTGTGAGAGGGAGCAGGAAACTGAATACGACGATTGAGGCGACAATCGCGGGAGGGAGTGGGAAACTGAATGCAGCGATCACAGGAGGAAGCGGAAAACTGAATGCAGCGATTGAGGCGGTGATCGCAGGAGGGAGCAGGGAAATGTTGAGGAGGTTGTGGACGCGGCGATCAAGGCCATTGAGGGGTGTGGGGGTTTGGGTTCAATTTGTTTTTTGTGTCAAACTGAGCAGCTCCATTTTTATTACTGGCAGCTGCCTGAACATCACAGATACTTACGTTTCAGTCAATGAGGCTGCATTTGCGCATGTGCCAGTACTGCAACACCTAGTGGTTTCGCTGTCAGCACACGCGGCCTTCTGCAAAACAACAGCTGCACAGACAACAGAAAAGGCAAAACACCTATGCCTTAAAACTGGAGACTACTATATCCAAAACCCTCCAAGCCTATTCCTTTTCAAGTCCACCAGTATGGTAAACCAACCTCCTAGTAATAAGACCGCAAGCAACTAACTTCATGGCCTGCTGGAAATCCACCCCTTCGAGAGAACCCTGCAACGACTTCGATATACAACTCCGGCTATCGAATCCACCCAACTACATTTCAGGAGTGAAAAGGCCTTCTTTGCCGGGCATATTTTCTGGTACGATCAATTGCTTTGCTATTCCCTTGCAGCTTATTGATGACCTCTTGTGACAGAAACCTAGTATTGCAGCATTATAAGAGTATAATAATATTTTAAGAGTCTTGAACTGGCCTAAATGAATTTTTCCATCGATGCTATGAAAATCTGTCACATTTTTTTTCCAAGCATACCTCAAGAAACTGCAACAAGATCAGATGCAACACAAAAAAAGAGCTTGAAGGAAAAGTGTTTCCGAAATGTCCAGATGTTATTCATAAACTATTCATATTCAGATCAACAAAGTCAATGTGACACTAGTCATCTTACCTGACTAAATTAATAACGAGTAGACATCATAGCCTATTTTATAAATTTTCACAATAAATTCAAGGATTTAAATCTAGCAACTTGTTGCAGCTCTACTGACCAGCATCCCTTCTTCCACCCTCCATACACTTGAACTCATCCAAAACTCTGCTGTCTGTGTCCCAACTCGCACCAAGTTCCATTCACCCATCATACCAGTGTTTGCTGACCTACATTGGTTCCTGATTAAGCAATGCCTAAATTTTAAAATTCTTATCTTTGTTTTCAATTCCATCCATGGCCTTATGCCATCACCCCTCTTTAATGTTGTAACCTCCTCCAGTGCTACAACCCTCTGCGATCTCTGCCCTCCTCCAATTCTGGTCTCTTGTGCATCCTGATTTTAATCGCTCTAGCATTGACAGCTGTGCTTCAGTTGCCTGGACCCTAGGCTCTGAAATTCCCTCTCTCTGCCTCTCCACCCCTCTCTCCTCTTTTAAGCCACTCCTTAAAACCTAGCTCTTTGACCAAGCTTTTGGTCACCTGTCATAGTATCTCTATGTTCTCAGTGTCAGATTTTCTTTGATAATGTTCCTGTGAAGAGCATTGGAGTTCTACTAAATTAAAGGCTCTACATAAATGCAAGATGTTGTTGTTATTATCTTCTATGATCTACCAAGGTAGCACAGTTACAAATGCTATTTTGAAATGGTATTGATTCATTATTGCATAGAGGTATTTAAAATCATGAGGGGTCTGGACAGAGTAGATAATTAGAAACTGTTCCCACCCATGAAACAATTGAGAGTGAGGGGGCACATATTTAAGATAGTTGGCAAAAGAAGCAAAATCAACATGAGGAAGAACTTTTTCGCACAGCGAGTGTAAGGTCTGGAATGCACTGTCAAAGTGTGTGGTGCAGGCAGGTTCAATCGAGGCATTTCAAAGGGAATTAGACTGTTATCTGAAAAGAAATAATGTGCTGGGTTACGGGCAGAAGGCGGGGAATGACACTAGGTGAATTGCTCACTTGGATGCAGGCATGATGGGCCTCCTTCTCTGCTGTAACAATTCTGTGACTCTGTGATATATTAAATTTAAAAAATCCTTTAAGCATATATTTTGCACCCATGACATGCTTTAGAGCCCTGATCTTTTTCACCCAATATTACTTGTTTCTAATTTTGTTCTCACAGTGGGAAGATACTATTAGTAGAAGGGGCTTTCTAAGTTCTCCAGCACCCCCAACACCCCCAATTTCCTGCACACATCTGGTCTGTTCCTCCTCCATCACCGTCTCTGAATCCCATCCAATGGGTGTTGGAGTCACCTCAATGATAATCAAAGCAGTCATAAAATACTGCATCACGCTGTTGCTATAATGTTGAAGGACACTAATAGAGGTTAACTTTCTCAGCATTTTATATTGTTTAAAATTACCAGCAGAGGTAGCAAGCCTGGTAGAGGGTGCCAGAAAGAAACAAGAAAACCAAAAAACTGATCCCTGGAGAACTGCACTACAAACCTTCCTCCAGCCCGAAAAACATCCATTGCTACTGTCCCTTTTATTCCATGAGCTATAACTTTGCTTACAAGTCTGTTGTGCGGCAATGTATCAAATACCTTATGAAAGTCCGTGTACACCACATCAACAGCATTTCCCTCATCAACCCTCTCTGTTACCTCTTCAAAAAACTCCAGCAAGTTTGTTAATCACAATTTTCCCTTAACAGAACTGCGCTGGCTTTCCTTAATTAACCCACATTTGTCCATGTGCCTATTAATTTTGTCCTGAATTATTGTTTCTAGAGGTTTCCTCATCACTGAAGTTAAATTGACTGGCCTTATCAATTTTAACTCCTAGAGTATTAATTACTTCCTCTTTCACCGTGGTCTGGGTAGCATCATCTTCCATGATAAAGACAGGTGCAAAGTATTCATTCAGCACCTCAGCTATTCCCCTGCCTTCATGTTTAAATAAATGCAGTTCTGTAGAGCATTTCTCAGAGTCTCGTAACTCCAACATTCTGCTTTTTTGTTGATGTTTAATGGTGCTACATTCCTCCAAAAAGATCAACATTAAAAAAGGCAATTGGAGACTGAAAATATTCAATTGTTGTATCTCCAGATGTCTTAAAGTATACACGAGAGTGCCAGCAAGGTGAGAGACCCATGCATCTGCTTCGACATATTCTGTTGTTACAACCAAGGTGGGAGAAATGCACTGTCAATTCAGTCCCACTTCTCCATGGGTCACAGCATATCAATAAATTTTTCCTACCTACTGAAGAATAGCCAATTAGACTTTATTTGTCCCCCAGAATAAAGCACACCAACCAGGTTTCTTTAAACAACAACATTAACTATTTATTAGAAAAAAAATTCTTAACCACTAATGAGATAAATCTATACATATGAAAGCTTATTTTTCCTAGTCCTCATGCACACACACATACATTCAAAAAAACTGGTTCACTGGGGAAAATGGGTTTTGGTTTACAGCTGTTTCTAAGGAATAGAAGGATTAATAAAATAAATAAGTTTGTCACATTCTGGTAGGAAATTCTTCAGTTGGGTGAGATGTCCCAGCGTCGAATAGTCAGATGCCACTCAACGTCTCTCCAGGCAAAGTTGATGAACAATCTGTGATGGATAGGTGTTCAAGGTAATTCCGCTACAGCAGGCATCACATAGGTCTTTCAGAAGGGGTGTAGCAAAAGGTCTGCTTAGGACTCAGCAGCAGTATAGCAGTAGAAGCTTTCTTCAGGTTCCAGGATTTCCTAAAACACAGGAGGCAACAGGAACCACACTGGATGCAGGAATTCTTCAGAGACAGGAGGCAATAGGAATCTGCCACCTTTCAAACACAAGGTTTCTTTTCAAGAGATGCAAGCTTCCTTTACAGAGAGAGGTCTTTTTCTCTAGTCTCCAGGCAGCTCAGGTCCAAGTTTCAAAATTTCAAATGCCTGCTCTTTGTCCAACTTACTGGTTTTTAAAAGGGTCCAAAAAAAAGTAAACCTTCCTGAGTCGATCACATGACCACCAGACACAGTATCTCCCCTGTCATTCAAAGTGTTGCTCTAAAAAGGTCAAAAACCCCTGGCTGGCTTCCTTGAAACTGCTTGCTTTTCCCATTCTTGTCTCCAAAGTCAACACCCAAAATTTTCAACTATTTGCAGGTGTCCATTTCCACTTTTTTCAGTCTTTTAAAAGAGACAGAATTCTAAGATTTAGTACAAAAATAAAACCCTTGTAACACTGTCAATATAAAAGTATTTTTGCGGGCACGCTGGATGACTGACAGTGGTGCAAATGCCTCCTGTCACACCAATGCAGCTAGATGCAGTCTAGATCTTTGGCATAAGTACCTGGTGCCCAGAGTATCCAAACACCTGCTTCTCTATAATGTGCTGCCAAAGCTGGGAAGCAACTTTTTGCCCCAGGGTAGGTAGCAACTGAATATTTCAGACCAGGGCAAACTCATAGTACAAAACGGTTACATACTAATGTGCGTGTTTTGGCAATTCCTGTTCATTATAACTTGAGAGTTAGATTTTACTGTACGTTGGAACCTTTTTAAATCAACCCAGATAGAGGAAATTATGGTATCCGCAATCTGATAGCCATTAATAATTTCTAAGTGAAATGGGTTTTGACTTGTTTCAACAGATGTACTAGAAGAAATACATTGCCAAAAAAGCGACTTTCAATTCAATTTAGACTAATTTTACAATATTGATCAGACAGGTGGATGAAGAAAGAGAAACATGGTTAGAATTGCTTAGTGTATTCAGGAAGTAACTGTAAAAGATGATATCAAAAGGTCTTAAATTTCGACTAGTATCTCTCTCAATTATTTTCTTATTATCATTGCTATTTTTATACACACAGAAAGCTTACAGTTGCCTTAGGTATGGATAACTTCACACTGCACAGGACTACATAGAGCCAAAGAGTAAACTTGTTCTTATTTTGTGAACAAATTTTCCCAATTATTCAAGTATATCCTTTATTTTTCAACACTGAATAAATATAAATTCCAATAAATTCATTGTACAGGATTATCATATTACAGAATTGCATTTTTGAAGAGAATAATATAGGAAACAGAAAAACAAAACTAATGGTTAAATAAAGGAGAAGAAAGTATGCATCTTTGAATCATAAAATCAAATAATTTATTAAAATAATAAATTAGTAGTCTGCAAGTAATATTTCTGAAACTTTTCTACTTGCATAAATCAGTCAGGGCCTCTTAAATATTTTAAAGTTCTATCCACAGTAAACGTGCTTTTAATATCTGAAGAAAGAATACTGATAGAATAAAGTTAATGGAGGCACACCTAACCCAACAGTAAAATATGTGAAATATATAAGAAATGGCTCTCCCAGTTACCATAATTTGACAAAACTGCCCCACTGAGGACATTTACATGACATTAAAGGATGTTTTCCTCACTTCCCTGCCCATAATGTTCTCTCTTCTTTACTGCAGGGAGTTTTACTAGTATCACCTCTCTGGTCCTTTTCCTAAGCACCATGCTTGAGGTATGAGAAGGATTATATAGTGCATCACAGTGAACTGTGTTACCAAAAGCATTCTAGCTCCAGTTAATGCTTTTCAAAAACTACTTCACAAATGGCTAACCTCTAAGTGTGCCAATTAATTTATTTTAAAATCTAAATATTTGCATTTAGGTTTTTTATTTTTATTACAAATTAATTTGGGTATTAGAGTAATTTCTAAAGACCGGATCTGTTAATTTTCAGATAATATGTAGTTTCTTACCCGAAAGACAGGATTGGCACCATGTTCCAATAAAAATTTCACAGCTGACAAGCAGAGGTTTGATGCTGCAATGTGCAGAGATGTTCCAAAGTTGAAATCACTACAGGTAGAATCCACCTCTGTCAATAGGTACAGAATAAATACACATATTTACTGACAATGGAACTAAATCATTAGACTTTTTTGTAATTAACTGTTTAATGTTTATCTTCAGTCTTCTGTTATCACTACTAAGAAACAGAAAAGCTTTTTCCACTCTGTCACCCGGTGTCAGCATCATGAGGTCAGACATCGCATACCACATGGTAACCATAATATGCATTAACCTTAATTCCAGAATGTCACACCCTTCTGGAACATTGTGACTTTTATCTCCCACATCAGACATTCTGTGGATTGAGTGAGATTGCCAATTTTGTGGTAAATTACAAGCAGTTTGTACTCTAGAACTGGACTCACAAAACTGAGATGGCTAAAATGCATGTAACGTAGGACACTTATTATGTTCATCAAAAAAATACATTCATCCCATATTGGGTTATGATCTTGGGTTAGGTCTTGGGGGAGGTGGTGGCGTAGTGGTAATGTCACTGGACTAGTAATCCAGTTGTCTAGGCTAATGCTCTGGGGACAAGGGTTTGAATCCCACATGGCAGATGGTGCAATTTAAAATCAATTAATAAATCTGGAATTTAAAAAAAGCTTGTCTAATGGTGACCATGAACCCATTGTCAATTGTTGTAAAAGCCCATCTGGTTCACTAATGCCCTTTAGGGAAGGAAATCTGCTGTCTTTACCTGGTCTGGCCTACATGTGACTCCAGACCCACAGCAACGTGGTTGATTCTTACATGCCCTCTGAAATGGCCTAGCAAGCCCCTCAGTTGTATCAAACCTCTACTAAATGTAAGAAAAGGAATGTAACCAGACAGACCATCCGGAATTGACCTAGACAATGGAACCAACAACAGCAAACCCAGCCCTGTAGAACCTGCCAAACAGCTGGGGGCTTGTGCCAAAATTGGGAGAGCTGTACCACAGATTAGTCAAGCAACAGCCTGACATAGTCATACTTACAGAATCATACCTTACAGACAATGTCACTGACATCACCATCCCTGGGTCTGTCCTTCCGGTGGTGGCAGCACAATGGTATACAGTCGGGAGGGAGTTGCCCTGGGAGTCTTCAACATTGACTCCAGACCCCATGAAGTCTCATGGCATCAGGTCAAACATGGGCAAAGAAAACCTCCTGCTGATTACCACACACTGCCCCCCCTCCCCCCTCGGCTGATGAATCAGTGCTTCTCCATGTTGAACACCAAATGGAAGAAGCACTAAGGGTAGCAAGGGCACAGAATGTACTCTGGGTGAGGGACTTCAATGTCAATCAACAAGAGTGGCTCCATAGCACCAGTACTGACCGAACTGGCCGAATCCTAAAGGACGTAGCTGCTAGACTGAGTCTGTGGCAGGTGGTGAGGGAAAAACCTGCTTGACCTCGTCCTCACCAACCTACCTGTCACAGATGCATCTGCCCATGACTGTATTGGTAGGAGTGGCCACCACACACTCCTTGTGGATACAAAGTCCTGCCTTCACAGTGAGGATACCCACCATTGTGTTGTCTGGTGCTACCACTGTGCTAAATGGGATAGATTTCAAACCGATCTAACAACTCAAAACTGGGCATCCATGAGGCACTGTGGGCCATCAGCAGCAATCTGTAACCTCATGGCCTGGCATATTCCCCCACTCTACCATTTCCATCAAGCCAGGGGACCAACCCTAGTTCAAAGAAGAGTGCAGGAGGGCATACCAGGCATACCTCAAAATGAGGGTTAACCTGGTGAAGTTAGAACACAGGACTACTTGCATGGCAAACAGCAGAAGCAGCATCTGATAGACAGGGTTGAGCGATCCCACAACCAACAGATCAGATCTAAGCTCTGCAGTCTTACCACATCCAGTTGTGAATGGTTGTGCACAATTAAACAACTAACAGGAGGAAGAGGCTCCACAAATATCCCCCTCTTCAATGAGGGGGAGAGCCCAGCACATCAGTGCAAAAGACAGGGCTGAAGCATTTGCATCCATCTTCAGCCAGAGTGCCAAGTGGATGATCCATCTCAGCCTCCTCTTGAGGTCCCCAGCATCAAAGATGCCAGTCTTCAGCCAATCCGATTCACTCCACGTGATATCAAGAAACGGCTGAAGGCACTGAATACTGCAAAGACTATGGGCCCTGACAATATTCTGGCAATAGTACTGAAGTCGGCACAGTGGTGCAGCGGTTAGCACCGCAGCCTCACAGCTCCAGCGACCCGGGTTCAATTCTGGGTACTGCCTGTGTGGAGTTTGCAAGTTCTCCCTGTGTCTGCGTGGATTTCCTTCTGGTGCTCCGGTTTCCTCCCACATGCCAAAGACTTGCAGGTTGATAGGTAAATTGGCCATTAGCAATTGCCCCTAGTATAGGTAGGTGGCAGGAAAATATAGGGACAGATGGGGATGTGGTAGGAATATGGAATTAGTGTAGGATTAGTACAAATGGGTGGTTGATGGTCGGCACAGACTCAGTGGGCCGAAGGGCCTGTTTCAGTGCTGTATCTCTAAACTAAACTAAACTAAACTAAGTCCTGTGCTCCAGAACTAGCCACACCCGTAGCCAAGCTGTTCCAGTACAGCTGAAACACTGGCATCTACCCAGCAATGTGGAAAATTGCCCAAGTATGTCCTGTACACAAAAAGCAGGACAAATCCAACTCGGCCAATTAACGCCCTATCAGTCTACTCTTCATCATCAGCAAAGTGATGGAAGGGGTTGTTGACAGTGCTATCAAGCGTCACTTGCTCAGCAATAACCTGCTCACTAACGCTCAGTTTAGGTTCCGCCAGGGCCACTCAGCTCCTGACCTCATTACAGCCTTTGCCCATACATGGACAAAAGAGCTGAACTCCAGAGGTGAGGTGAGAGTGACTGCCCTTGACATCAAGGCAGTATTTGACCGAGTATGGCATCAAGGAGCCCTAGCAAAACTGGAGTCAATAGGAATCAAGGGAAAACTCTCCTCTGGTTGCAGTCATACCTAGATCAAAGGAAGACAGTTGTGGTTGTTGGAGGTCAATCATCTGAGTCCCACAACATCACTGCAGGTGTTCCTCAGGGTAGTGTCCTAGGTCCAACCATCTTCAGCTGCTTCTTCAATGACATTCCCTCCATCATAAGGTCAGAAGTGGGATGTTCGCTGATGATTGCACAATGTTCTGCACCATTCGCGGCTCCTCAGATACTGAAGCAGCCCATGTCCAGATGCAGCAAGACCTGGACAACATCTAGGCTTGGGCTGATAAGTGGTAAATAACATTCGCGCCACACAAGTGCCAGGCAATGACCATCTCAAACAAGAGAGAATCTAATCATCTCTCCTTGATGTTCAATGGCATTGCCATCGCTGAATCCCCCACTGTCAACATCTTGGGGGTTACCATTGACCAGAAACTGAACTGGACCAGCCACATAAATACTGTGGCTACAAGAGCAGATCAGAGGCTGGGAATTCTGCAGCGAGTAACTCACCTCCTGACTCCCCAAAGCCTGTCCACCATCTACAAGGCACAAGTCGGGACTGTGATGGAATACTTTCCACTTGCTTGGATGGGCGCAGTTCCAACAACACTCAAGAAGCTTGACACCATTCAGGACAAAGCAGCATGCTTGATTGGCACCCCATCAACCACCTTCAACATTCATTCCCTTCACCGCTGATGCACAGTGGCAGCAGTGTGTACCATCTACAAGACTGCACTGCAGTAACTCACCAAGACTCCTTCGACAGCACCTTCCAAATCCGCGACCTCTACCACCTAGAAGAACAAGGGCAGCAGATGCACAGGAACACCACCACCTGCAAGATCCCCTCCAAGCCACACACCATCCTGACTTGGAACTATATTGCTGTTCCTTCATTGTCACTGGGTCAAAATCCTGGAAGTCTCTAAAAGCACTGTGGGTGTACCTACACCCCAAGCACTGCAGCAGTTCAAGAAGGCAGCTCACCACCACCTTTTCAAGAGCAATGAGGGATCGGCAATAAATGCTGGCCTAGCCAGCGACGCCCACATCCCATGAACGAACAAAAGAAAATGTAAGATGAATGGATTTTTCACATCAGTTTTCATGAAAGAGTACCATAGAGAAATTCCAATCATAGTGAATGTCATGCACTAGTATATAATTTGCTAAAAACAGAAAATTCCATGAACAATTATTAAACAAAAAGGAAACTGACCACTTCAGAGACAGTTAGACCAATTAGGTAGATTAGCTGAGATATGGGTCTTAATGTGGTTTAAATTTTGGGTTATGCATATGAAAGCAGGGAACAGTGAACATCAAAAGGGTTCTATATGGCAGTGATCCTTCAGCAGAAGGAGAAAAGGAAAACATTTTGGGAGTGATTACTGATCATATCATGAAACATCTGGTCAGTGTGAGTCAGTTATTAATAAGACAACTGAGTACTAGGATACATGTGGAGAGCATTGGACTACAAGTCAGAACATGTTATATTGGCAAATACAGATCAATGGTGCAGTTAATTCTGGAGTATCACATTCAGTTTAGGTCACCATATCAAAATAAAAGGATACAAATGCATTAGAAAGAGTTCAGAGAAGAGTGGCCAGGATAGATACAGCCCTTAAGAGGATTAACACATAGAGAAAGGTTCAAGCATGGGAAGTAGACATTCTTCACCACCACTAAAGAAATAGCAGATTTGGTACTACAGAGCACCAGAAATTCCATTAATGATGAAATATTTACTACAGGCATGGTCTTCTCTACTTTTGAAAGATGTTCTACCTCACTATACAAAATCTCAGAGAAAACTGTTGAGAAAAATTACTATCTCTTTGAGAACTCATGCCCGAGGTAGTCCAGAAATCTTCCCCATCGTTTTACAAATTAAGTCTTGTTATAAGGTATACCTTTAGTTCTTTTTCCATAAGATACAGCACTAAGCTATCAAGCAACAGCAAGAACATTGAAAAATACCATAATATGGTAACAAAGCAGCTACAAGACACTCCAGACAAAAAAGAAACAAGGGTGGTGAGGATGTAGCTTCTGTATGGAGGTTGACCTTCATTCAAAGATTGAGAAAGGCAATGGTGGGGGGTGGGGGGGGGGGTTGTAACCCAAAAAACAGGGTTAACGTGCTAAGCCCACCTCCAAACCACCCAATTATAGTTTTAGCAGAGGGAGGATGGGTGGGGCTGGGGGGTTGGGTGGTGTGGGCATGCAGCCAAGCTGCTCCCAGGAGACAGTTTGGTCCTTTAAATGTTATAATGAGTCTGTGTAGCCCACTTTCATTCACCATATTAAATTTAACCTCAGCCAGCTCTGTTTCTTGGGTCTTAGAAAACCGGCTCACTAAACCAAAAGGGACTGCTAAAACAGGCGGTACGTGCCTTTCCAGCATGCCTTCCTAGACAACCCCCCAACCCTTTTGATCTTCCCCCACTGATCTCCCATGCGAGATGGGGAATTTTATACTCTCCCCTGCGGCGAGTTAGAAGGCGTGGAGAGCATAAAATCGGGTGGGATGGTGATCGGGGGTTCCTGACACCATCCCACCTCTGCCGAAATTTAGTCCAGGGTAGGAAGGCCTGTGAACAGCCTTCCCACCCCACCGCCAACTGAGGCCCTTAATTGGGCAGTTAACCTCCAATTAAGGGCCTCTTCCCACCACAGCCGCAATTACGCATGCATCAGGCAGCCCTGTCGCTGCATGGGAAGCATGGTAGGAAAACCGTACGGGCTGCTTCCAGGCTCCAGGGGTGTGGGGGTCCCTCATACAAAGATACTTAGTGCCTGAACGAGGGACCCGACATCGGGAAGGGTGGTGCACACTGAGAGCCACCCCCCTGCCTTTGCCACCAATACTCCCTCCCCCGCGACACTTCCTGCCCTGACCTACCTGAGGCCAGGCTTCAGAGATGCTCCTTGGTCTCCAGGATGGTCACCTCCAGCAGCAGCCACCGCCTCTGCAGTGGCGCTGCAGCTGCCTGTCTCTGATTGGCCGGCAGCTCTCCAAATGTGGGACTTGTGTGACAGGGTCTTAAATCCTATAGAAGGCGTGCCGCTGTCCACTCAAGTGCCTGACTGGCACCTAATTTGGCAGGCCTTCCGTAAAGGAGGCGACGCAGGGATCTCAGCATCAATTTCCCCTGGCATTGAGACCCCTGTCGCAAGCATAAAATTCCCGTCGAGATCTCTGGCCTCCACCCCCACCTGCCCCAAGCCTCTGTTCCCTGACCCAGCTCAGAATTGGCCCACCCCAGTACCCTAAGATCAGTTTGCTCAACCACCACCAGCCCCCATCCATCAAGCTGTCATGCAACTCTACTTGGTCCTGCGGCCTGCTCCACACCCAACTGAAAGCCAAAGCCAAAGTTGTCAATCAGATTAGTTTCTGGGGCATGTTGGTGAAGTCACATGAATGCTGTAGAGTTAAAACTCCAAGGCTTACAAGAGAACCCCAACTCCTGGCTTTCCGGCCCTCTACCAAGGCTCCATGCCACTCCCAGCAAGGCAAGAAGGTTAAAATTCACACCAATATCTATGATTTACTCAATCTCCACATTAAAAGAGAACTATTCAGAAATACTATAAAAACAAGCTTGATCTTCAGGTCAGTTTGAAGAGACTAGTCTTAAAGCACTTGTCATCATGACCTCTGAAGTTCAGGCAATAATGCTTTATAAAAGTTTACAAGTAGGCCTATGTCACTGAAAATAGCCTGAAGAGAGATCCTTGTCAGCCATGACTCAGTTGGTAGAACTCTCACTCCTGAGTCATAAGGTTCTAGGTTTTCAACGTCCCACTCCAGGACGTGAGCACAAAAATCAAGGCTAACACTCCAGTGCAGTACTGAGAGAGTGCTGCACTGTTAGAAGTGCCGTCTTATGAATCAGACAGCAAGCCATATGTCCTCTCAGGTGGACATAAAAAATCCCATGGCACTATTTCAAAGAAGAGTGCGAGAGCTATTCCCGGTGACCTGGCCAATATCTATCCCTCAATCAACATCACAAAAACGGTCATTATTACATTGTTGTTTGTGGGCACTTGCTGTGCATAAATTGGCTGCCACATTTCCTACCTTACAACAGTGAATACACTTCAAGAAAAAGTACTTCATTGGCTATAAAGCGCTTTGAGATATCCGGTGGTCGTGAAAGGTGCTATATAAATGCAAGTCTTTTGTTTTTTCTTTCTGCATATTGGTCCAACAATCAGCCACTGCATGAGTAGGAAGAGCTCTAATTTTTCTTGATGGAGGTCAGTATGCAAAGAAGTAACACAAGGACGCTGGGCTGCATTTTACATTGCTGTGGCCAACATAAATAGCCACCGCGATATTAAACCCGGCGGCTCATTTAAATGGCCGAGGCGGACACCCTCCCCCAATGACATGGAGGAGGCGAGCAGTCCGTCCCCGTCAAAGGCGTCAGCTGCCTTTGCGCAGGTGCTGACGCCATTTTTAAAGAGCTTCGAGCTCTAACGCAATTTAAATCCATTTAAATTGCCCCTTACCCACCCCCTCCATTACAATAAAATGCATTCCTTGCCCTCTACCCACCCCCCCCAAAACACTTCCCCTGCCCACCTGACTTTCCCCCCACCAAAGGTTCACCAACTGTGCACTCTAATCCTTCCCACCATCCCCTACACCAATCAGATGAGTTTGACCCCGCTCCCCAACCGCCTCCCACACTGGAAAACTTACCTGCTCCCTCCTCCTGACCAGTATGAGGCCTCAGTTCCCCTGCTGGGGATCTGAAGGCGTAGGAGTGCCAGCCACTGACACAAATATTGCTCCAGGACGACGGTAGGAGCATGACAGTCATTAATTCAGGTATTTAAATTAATTTACATATTGAAATTGGGCTCCCAGCGCCGAGCGGCGGGGGAGAGCCAACATGAGGCCTTGCCACCACTGGCAATATGGGGTCAGGCCTTCCCGGCGTCGAGATCTGTGGCGGACCTCTCCCTGAGGCATTATCTGGCCAACCCCCGCCACAATCCCGACGTCGGGGGGGTCTGTGAAATTCAGCCCACTGTCTGATTTGCTAACCTCTCTTTAGTAGTAGTTTTACTTAAAGTTGTTTTCCATAGAAAACAAAAAAAAGGCCTACGTTGATAAAAGGTCATTCAGTTTATCTCCATGAAAGGCCAATGCTCTGTGAAAATCAACTAAGTAATGCTTCCTTCCACTAAAGGAAACATGAGATGTCACATAAAAACCTCACAATTACAAATTGCAGAGACAGATGAAAAGGTAAAATAATCTTCAAGAAAAATAAAAAATGGTGCTCAAATATTGTTTTAACTGCAAGTAAAACAAAATACAGAGAGCCTATTGTCAAGGAGTGATTTAAGAAAGTTTGGTATGGTGACAGTCAAGTGAAAAAAAAAAACTCAGGGTGGAATTTTAAGGGGCTTGTGGCAACTGGCTGGGAGACGGGTTGGAGCAGACAAAATGGCGTGAAGTGGCATCACGCCGCAGGCCTGATGTTGGCTTGCCCCATGCCATTTTGCCTGTGGCAGGCACCATGGCGGATGGGGACCATAGAACCATAGAAAAATTACGGCACAGAAGGAGGCCATTCATGCCGGCCGGAAAAAACTAGCCGCCCAATCTAATCCTACCTTCCAGCACCTGGTCCACATCCTTGCAAGTTACAGCACTTCAGGTGCAGATCCAGGTACCTTTTAAGAGAATTGAGGATTTCTGCCTCCACCACCGTTCCTGGCAGTGAATTCCAGACACCTCTGGGTGAAAAACATTTTTCTCATGTCCGCTCTAATCCTTCTACCAATCACCTTAAATCTGTGCACCCGCTTGCGGAAACAGGTCCTTCCTATCTACCCAACCTAGGCCCCATAATTTTGTACACCTCTATTAAGTCACCCCTCAGCCTCCTCTGTTCTAAGGAAAACAACTCTAGCCTATCCAATCTTTCCTCAGAGCTGCATCTTTTGAGCCCTGGCAACATTCTTGTAAATCTCCTCTGTACTCGCTCCAGAACAATTATGTCCTTTCTGTAATATGGTGACCAGAACTGTATGCAATACTCCAACTGTGGCTTAACCAGCATTTTACACAGTTCCATCCATCCCTGCTTTTGAATTCTATACTTTGGCCAATAAAGGAAAGCATTCCATATGCCTTCTTCACCACTCTATCTATCTGTCCTGCCACCTTCAGGGACCTGTGGTTTCTCCAAGGTCTCTCACTTCTTCTACCCCTCTCAATATCCTCCCGTTTATTGTGCAATCCCTCGCTTTATTTGCCATCCCCAAAAGCATTACTTCACACTTTTCTGGATTGAATTCCATTTGTCTGCTGTGAGGCCAATTGAGCCACTTAAATGGCCCATAGGGCTGCCTCCTGCTTCCACTGGCACTTACCAACATCAGAGCGGCCCATCATGGAGTGGAGACACCGCCAGGTGAAATCTGGCTGCCAACTGGCAGGGTCAGGGGTGGAGGGGGGGGTGGGGGGTGCCCATCCTACTTGGACACTGAGAGTATGATCAGCACCTAATCAGCTGCTTCCAAACTTATGTTGCATCTGATTTGGCAATCATATTCTCAGCTGGTTCTCCAAAATTTTTGGGGGCATTTTTATAGTGCATACAACCACCAATTTGAAAATAAGGATAGTTGTAAAAAAAGGACAGCTGATGACAGTCCCTTGTGGTCCAAAATTTATAGGTTTCACTATGTCTCAAATATAAATACTAATATCTAAATCATAAAAAAGGAAAGCCTACATTTTTCCCTCAAAATTAAGTATAAGATTATTTACCTCCAGCATTTGCATCCTTCAGAACTACTCTTATTAATTCAGGAACATCAAAATAAGCTGCATAGTGCAAAGCATTCATGTTTGTCCAACGGCTACGAAGAGTGACATCAGCTCCCATATCAATCAATTGCGAAGCAAACTTGGCAGCAATCTCTGCATCTCCTGGAAAAATAAAAATATAATTCAAAAAGAGCACTCTGGGGTGATATGGCATAACACAAATGATGTCACAGCAAAGTAACATAGAAGAAGCAACGCACCAAGGCTCCTGAGACAGCACCTTCCAAACCCGCGACCTCTACCACCTAGAAGGACAAGGGCAGCAGATGAATGGGAACACCACCACCTGCAAATTCCCCTCTAAGCCACACACCATCCTGACTTGGAACTATATCGCCGTTCCTTCACTGTCGCTGGAACTCCCTTGCTAACAGCACTGTGGGTGTACCTACCCCACATGGACTGCAGTAGTTCAAGAAGGCAGCTCACCACCACCTCCTCAAGCGCAATTAGGGCTGGACAATAAATGTTGGCCGAGCCAGCAATGCCCACACCCCATGCAGGAATTTTTAAAAAATGCCACATAGAAACAAAGAAAATAGGAGCAGGCTTAGACCATTCAGCCATTCGAGCCTGCTCCGCCATTCATTATGATCATGGCTGATCATCCAACTCAGTAACCTGTTCCCGCTTTCTCCCATATCCTTTGATCACATTCGCCCCAAGAGCTATATCTAATTCCTTCTTGAAAACATACAACGCTTTGGCCTCAACTGCTTTCTGTGGTAGCGAATTCCACAGGCTCACCACTCTCTGGGTGAAGTAATTTCTCCTCATCTCAGTCCTGAAAGGTTTACTCCGTATCCTAAGAGTATGACCCCTGGTTCTGGACTCCCCCACCATCAGGAACATCCTTCCTGCATCCACCCTGTTGAGCACTGTCAGAATTTTATAGGTTTCTATGAGATCCCCCCTCACTCCTCTGAACTCCAGCGAATATAATCCTAACCGACTCAATATCTCCTCATACATCAGTCCCACCATCCCAGGAATCAGTCTGGTAAACCTTCGCAGCACTTCCTCCATAGCAAGAACATCGTTCCTCAGATAAGGAGACCAAAACTGCACACAATATTCCAGGTGTGGCCTCACCAAGGCCCTGTATAATTGCAGCAAGACATCCCTGCTCCTGTACTCGAATCCTCTCGCTATGAAGGCCAACATACCATTTGCCTTTTTTACCACCTGTTGCACCTGCATGCTTACCTTCAGCAACTGGTGTACGAGAACACCCAGGTCTCATTGCATATTCCCCTCTCTTAGGTTATAGCCATTCAGTTAATAATCTGCCGTCCTGTTTTTGCTACCAAAGTGGATAACCTCACATTTATCCACAATATACTGCATCTGCCATGCATTTGTCCACTCACTTAACTTGTCCAAATCACCCTGAAGCCCCTCTGCATCCTCCTCACAACTCACCCTCCCACCCAGTTTTGTGTCACCTGCAAATTTGGAGATATTACATTTAGTTCCCTCATCTAAATCATTAATATATATTATGAATAGCTGGGGTCCTAGCAGCGATCCCTGCCACTGAATATAAGCGCTTGCAGGATACATTGGGAGAGCAGGACAATGTTCAGTCATAGTTAGCATAAACTTGCACAGGGAACCATCAACCTACAGAAACTTTATCTGGATATTTAATACTAATTAAAAATCTATAATAATAATATTCAGTTTTTGTCTTTCTGGACTGTTTTGATTGGTCAGTTTAAGCGGAACATCTGTCAGTGGGTTTATTTGGTGGGTGGTGCCTGGCACATGCACAGGCACATGAAGCACATGGAGAACTGAAGCACGTGGCACACATAAAGCTGCCAACAGTTGGTGGTGGCAGTGGTGGGGGCTGGGGAGGGGGGGCTTGTGGAGAACAAAAACAGCGGAATGTAAGGGGAGTCTAACAACAAAGTTATCCTGACTGAACAGATTGTTTTGATATGGGATTGATGCAAGAGATGGGGATGGCAAGAGTGGGATGAAGGGAATGGGATGGAAATGGCGTGGGAGGGGTGGATGCGCTGACGGAATTGGTTGATTGTAGCAACATGGCAGGACAATTGTTTGATACAACTTATTATTCAAAAGCGTTTCTTTCTGCTAAAAATGAAGATTCACTATATCTGAATGAAAAAGATTTAGAAAAACTGCCAGGTGAATTAAAAGAATATATCAACATTGTTTTTGATCGATGAAGATGATAACAATCTATACCAGTGTGTCCAACCTTTTCCCTTGGGGGTCGACCTTACAATTTTTGTCTTACATAGGGGACCAATGGGGCAATTTTGGAAAGATAAAGCCATTAAAAATTTATCTTACTATAAATCAAAACAACAACAAAGATGCATTTTTGTGAAGAAACTTTAAATGAGAAGATTAATTTATTGACTTACTTTCTCGTCACTATGTTGGACGCTGATTTAATGAGATACGTGGCATATCTTTGCTTGCACAAGTAGTCAATGTTTTCCCGCACACCTGTTATAGCGATGTGGAGTACTCCGGGTAGATGTCTTTCTATCAGGAGTGATCTTGATCACTCTCTCTCCCGCTTCTCCCTCCCCTCTCTCTTCCTCTCTAACCTTTCTCTCTCTGCTTCCCTCTCTCTCTGCCCCCCCCTCTCTCTGCCCCTCCACTCTCTCTCTCTCTTTGCCCCTCTCTGCCCCCGCTTTCTCTTTCTGTCCCCCTCCACTATCTCTCCGCCCCCCCCCACTCTCTCTCCTCCCCACCCCCGTGTTCTCCCCTCTATGTACCCCTGTCTCTCTATCCTTTCTCTCTCTGCCCCCCTCTCTCTCTGACCCCCCTCTCCCCCTCTCTATCCTCCCCTCTCTGTCTCTCCCTCTCTCTCTGTCCCCTCTCTCTCTGCCATTCTCTGTCCCCCCTCTCTCTCTCTGCCACCCCGGCCCCCTCTCTCTATGCCCCCCCTCTCTCTACCCTCTCTCTCTATCTGCCCCCTCACCCTCTGCCCCCCTCTCTTTCCCCCCTCTTTCTCTCTCCTACCCTCCTCTCTCTCTCTGCCCCCTTTCTCTCTCTCTCTGGCCCCCCTCTCTCGCTCTCTGGCCCCCCTCCCCGCACTCTCTCTCTCTCTCTATTCTCCCCCACTATCTCTCTGCCGCCCCCTCTCTCTCTCGCTGCCCCCTCTCTCTCTCACTCTTTGCCCCCCCACTCTCTGTCTCTATGCCCCCCCCCAATCTCTCTCTCTCTGCCCCCCCACTCTCTCTCTCTGCTCCCCACACACTTTCTCTCTCTCTATACCTCCCCACTCTCTCTCTGCCCCTCCCCCACTCTCTCTCTCTATGGCCCCTTCTCTCTCTGCCCCCTCTCTCTTTCTGCCCCCCGCTCCCTCTCTACTCTCTCTCTGTCTCTACTCTACCCCCTCTCTCTCTGCACCCGCTCTCTCCCTGCCCCCGCACGCTCTCTCTCTGCCCCCGCTCTCTCTGCACCCCCCCCCCCCACTCTCTCTCTCTGCACCCCCTCTCTCTCGCTGCCCCTCTCTCTCCGGCCTCCTCCCCCCTCTCTACTCTCTGCCCCCCCTCTCTCTCTGCTGCATCTCTCTCTGCCCCCCTCTCTCCCTCTCTGCCACCCCCTCTCTCTCTGCCCTCTTTGCACCTCTCTCTATCACCCCCTCTCTCTCTGCCCCCTTTCCCTCTCTCTCTCCTTCCCCCCCTCTCTCTCTCTCTGCCCCCCCTCTCTCTCTCTGCCCATCCGCTCCCTCTGTCTACTCGCCCCCTCCTCTCTCTCACCCCTACCCTCATCTCTCTCTGCCCACCTCTCTCTCTCTTTGCCCCTCTCTGCCCCCGCTTTCTCTTTCTGTCCCCCTCCACTATCTCTCCGCCCCCCACTCTCTCTCTCCTCCCTCACTCTCTGCCCTCTCTCTGCCCCCTCTCTCTGCCCCCTTTCTCTCTCTCTCTTCTTCCCTCCTCTCTCTCTCTCTGCCTCTCTCTCTCTCTGCCCCACTCACTGCCCTCTCTCTGTCCTGTCTCTCTCTCTCTCTGCCCCTACGCTCCCTCTCTGTCTACTCTCCCCCCTCTCTTTTACCCTCCTCTCTCTCTGCCCCCTTTCTCTCACTCTCTCCTACCCTCCTCTCTCTCTGCTCCCCATCTCTCTCTCTCTACTCTCTCTCTCTCTGCCTCCCCTCATCTCTCTCTCTACTCTCCCCCTCTCTCTCTCTGCACCCTCTCTCTCTTTGCCCCTCTCTGCCCCCCTCCACTCTCTCTCCGCCCCCTCACTCTCTCTCATCCCCCCTCTCTCTTCCCCCCTCACTCTCTCTTCCACCCCCACTCTCTCTCCCTCCCTCCCACTCTCTCTCTCCCCCCCCACTCTCTCTTTCTCTCCCCCCCCACTCTCTCTCTCTCCCCCCCCCCACTCTCTCTCTCTCCCCCCCCCCACTCTCTCTCTCTCCCCCCCCCCACTCTCTCTCTCTCCCCCCCACTCTCTCTCTCTCCCCCCCACTCTCTCTCTCTCCCCCCCACTCTCTCTCTCTCTCCCCCCCCCCTCTCGTTCTTTCTCTCTCCTCTCTCTTTCTCTGCTCCCCTCTCTCTCTCTGTTCCCCTCTCTCTCTCTGTTCCCCTCTCTCTCTCTGTTCCCCTCTCTCTCCCTGTTCCCCCCTTCCCCTCTCTCTCCCCGTTCTCTCTCTCTCTCTCTCCCCGTTCTCGCTCTCTCCCCCCTCTCTCGCTCTCCCCCCTCACTCTCTCCCACCCCATCTCTCTCCCACCCCATCTCTCTCTCTCTCTCACCCCTCTCCTTCTTTCTCTCTCCCCTCTCCTTCTCTGTCCCCCCCCTCTCTCTCCCCCCTCTCTCGGTTCCCTCTCTCTGCTCCCCTCACTTTCTCTGTTCCCCTCTCTCTCTGCTCCCCTCACTTTCTCTGCTCCCCTCACTTTCTCTGCTCCCCTCACTCTCTCTCTCTCTGCTCCCTTCTCTCTCTCTGACAGTTGCAGACAGCGGGGACGCTCAGCAGAGCAACTTTGTGGTTGGTCAGTTTTTAAAAAAATTACAATGACAGTTTCACAACTGTCAGGGGCTGGGAGCTGGAACAATGGTTTACGAACTTCAGGCAGCTTCGTGGTTTTCCAGTGGGCTTTAAAAAAATAGTTGGAACCCACCAGAAAACCCTGAAGCTCGTAAACCATTGTTCCCGCTCCCAGCACCTGTCAGCTGTGAAACTATTGCAATTTTTTTAAAAAGCTGGTCTGGAAGAAGAAGTCAGTGAGAAATTTCTCATCTCTAAAATTACCAATCACGGACCTCAAAATTATTTACCGCAGACACTGATGTCCATGCACGGACACATTGCCAACCCCTGGGATGAGGAACGGTCCGGTACAGTTTACATCTGCAGGCCGGATGGAACTTTTGGTAGGCCAGATCCGAGCCTGCGAGCCATATGTTGGAGAACCCTGGTCTATACCCTCCAGAATGTCTACACAGTCTTACGCCAATTGGCATGCCATCGCACAAACGTAGACTCAAGGAAGGAACAGTTAAGGTTGCTATAAACTTGAATCCTTAACAAGGCCTTTGTCATGAAACAAGACTGGTAGCTAGAAAGCGGTTTTCTTCGACGATAGACGCTTAAATTATAACTGGCAGATTTCAAGGAAATTGAGCATTTATTGCTCAGATAATATTGAGCCCATCAGATGTAAACCTGCCTTTTCAACTCAAGAGAAATCAGTTCCCAATTAGTCTTTTCTATTCTATGATTATAAACAAATCACAAGGCCAGACTCTAGACAAAATTTGTATTTATATTTTTAGACCTGTTTTTACACATGGACAGCTTTATGTAGCTTTTTCCAAAGTGAGACGCTTTGATTCTGTTAAAGTCTTTGGTGAAAGAATAACTATAAATCCTATATTTAAAGAAGTACTGTTGCAATCAAGATACTAATCTGACTACAAATGTTCTGCAGGTCTCTGCTAGTACAGTACCTTCTACTGAATACACTGCTATTTGCATGCATAGAGCACCGGACGCAGCACGAGCACTTAATCCCACGAGGTGAGCAAGCTCTAACTATTCTGCTTGCTCTTGCAAATCATCTTTTTGAAGTAGCATTACCAGTAAAGACTCTTGATGACAGCACAGGGGAGAGCAGGGCTCTTAAGGTGGTTAGTTATCAATCAATTAAAATTTGATACACAATGAGGAACTGCGTGACTGATAGTGCAGCTACTGAAGCACGCTCCCTAGGGCTCCGCCTACCAGCAATTAAGCCATTTTCAGGCAGCAATATACTACCACTGTTTAAACACTGTGCTTTACATTTGAAACCATACAAATTTCTTAGTTAGTGTCAAAGTGAGGATAATCTACGAACATAAATAAGTATAAAAGAGTTCTAGATCTGGATGCTATTCTGAAAGTCAGTCTCTATCCACCGCTCTCTCTTGCACTCATTCTGTTTCACATATGTCAGTAATTAGAATGTTTACATTTTCTAACTAGCAATGAAGCATGGGTGATAACCAAATAAAAATTAGAAGCTTTCTGACTGCTTTTAAAATTCAATTCATTTGTTTTTTTGTTAATTCATATCAGGAACGATTGTCAGTAGCTTAATATGCTTTTAGCAGTTTATAAAGATTATTTATAATTTAAAATCAACTAAAGTTGGAAGATGGTGCGTAATCAATACACTCTGTTTAAAAAACTCTCATTATAAATTTAACCTGAATAAATATTCTGAAATATATCCCCCAGCTTTTCTTCAAATAAGTTGAAAACTAATATATTTTGTTAGAGATAGAAAGAGAAGTATTGAATTATTTGGTTAGTTAAATGCTGCCGATACACTTGAGGAATTATGCACACCTCACATGCTCAGAAATTTCAATTACTGAGAAATACTAACTAATCAGGAGGCAGCTACTGATAGTATTTGAGTGGCTGTTGTGGCAATGAACAGTACTAATTTATGATCAGCAGATGAACATGCTTTCTGAAAGCTCAACAAGTGTCTCAGTACACTACAGTAAGAGTAAGTCCACCTTTCACAACCACGGGGTGTCCCAAAGTGCTTTACAGCCAATATAGGGTACTTTTGATGTATGGGCACTGTTGTAAAATAGGAAATGGGATAGCCAATTTGTGCATAGTAAAGTCCCACGAACATCAAATAAATAAATGACCAGGTTATCTGTTTTCACTGTTGGTTGAGGGATGAATATTGGCTATGCTCTTCTTCAAATAGTGCCATTGGATCTCTTACATCCATCTGAGAGGGAAGAAAGGGCTTCAAGTTTAACATCTCATCCAAAAGAAAATCAAATCATTATTTTATTCATATAAATAGATGAAAGAATTTCAGCTGTCAATAAAAAGTAACTTTCTATACAAAATAAATTAGGAATGAAAAGGAAGCTTTAAATGCCTGATGATTATAAATGTATCGCTTATACCTTATTTATAATTAATGTTACTACTTTTTAGCTGCATCAAGGTGGCCTAAATAGTGCAAGTTCCTCTTCCCTACTTAAAAAGTCTCTTTGGGCAAGTAAGTAACCTGCTTCAGGACCTCTGCAAGTGGCAGTTGCTGCAAATGATACAGGAATTCACCTTTCAACCTTCCTTTCCTCACCACTTCCAGGGAAGTACTTAGGTTCTGCTTGGCACTTTATCTGATAGCCTGACCAAGACTGAAAATTCATTATGTATCAGATCACTTGCTTAAACCTACGTTGTGCCATTCCATGAGCAACATATTTTCATCTGAATAACTAAGTCACCAACTTATCTAAGATTTTGGTGCTATCCTAAATGCTATTATTGTAAATATTAAATTGGAATGTCTCAATGTTTTCTTAATATATTTTAAATTGCACCTTTCAAATGTATTTACTGTATATAGCTACAAATGTGTGGAAAATCAGCTACGGATATGTAGTGGTATAATGTGCCACAAAGTGGTATTTAAGTATGCAATGACATTACAAAATCTGAACAACATTATCAAGCAAAATTATCCCAAGGATTTTTACATACTGGACTAACACTTTAACTTCCGAGATAATTATATATCAGAAAAAGATTTAGGAAGCACCACAGCAGGCTCTTAGACTGTGGACAAAGCCGAAGCATTGAGAATGAGTAAATCTTGATAAAACTTGTATGTTTAATCTTTGCCCTCAACCTACTACAAATATAATTCAATTTGGCATTTTAGATTGCATTTTTTAAATGCTTATTAATACTGCACTGTTTTGACTTTTACTATGAAGTACATGTAAGTGGTGCCAGAAGCGGGTTAGATGAAGTAGGGTGGGAGGAGGCTCTTTTGGAGCAAGAGTACCAACAAAGACCTATTGGGTCAAATAGACCATTTCTATGCTATAAAATTCGATACAATTCCATGTAAATTATAATAATCTCATATTCTAATAAATTGGTTCATACAAGTAGAAATGTCTATATATTGTTTACATTACACAGATAAACAAATCACGTTTCAACATTAAGTGCCAGGATTTAAAGGGCCTGAAATTATTTTTTATTTTTGACTGGCAATAATTTTATTTTTCCCAACATGTTCAACTTCCGAAATAGAATATGCCTGTGAAAGCTGATTCTCCCGCATCATGTATTCTTGAAGTGTTTTTGAAGTGTGAGAGGGTAGGTGGTGACCTATTTCCAAGACTTTGCAAACTGCTTTTCAATATGACACTACAAGGACCCTCACCTTCTCAGTAATTCTTCCTGACATTATACATAAAATTATTCATGAGGACACAACAGCAGCCTGGCAAAGATCAGTCACAATACAAGAAGATGGCACTACACTAATCCTGGTCAACAGCCCACATAATTTATATCATATCTAGTGGTATGATATGCCATCAATTGGAAAAAGTGTAGAACTAATTCATCCTGTTAGAAATACTCACATACTGAGATTTGGTGCTGAATTTTTAGCCCCACCATCTCCCCCTGCACCAAAGTTTGGAACAGATGCTGGGGAGGGGGGGCCGAAAATACCGGTACTGGCCAGCATGTCAGTTTTGAGATGTCGTTTCCGGCATCAGCAATGTTCATCAGGTTGGGGGCAGGGTGGGACAGTGATCCCAACCGCCTCCCGACTGAGGCCAATTATAGTACTTAAACAGCTCATTAAGAGCTTGTTGGGGGGAGGGGGTTCAAATTCTGAAGGAGGCACATGGGTTTCACGCGCTGTCCATTACTGACCAACTGAAGGTAGGTGGGTACAGAGTGGGGAACCAGTCAAGGCTGCCCCAGGGAATTACCCCAGAGCCATATGTGAGTCAGCAGGGCAAAGGGAGGTCTCTGCATTTAGAAAAGAGGTCCCCTTTGCCCTGCACTGGTGGCGGAGAGAGTGGGCACCTAGTGCTTGGGCGGGGTCGTCATCCCCCTGGCATCGCAGGGGCAGAAGAGGAGGGGGAAAGGCTGCCAATCACAATAGGCCACCTATCCAAAAGGAAGGCTGCAGCTGGCAATGGGGGTACAACTATCAGATTTTGGGCCTTGTGGCGATGAGGGGCAACGCCCTTCGCAGGAAAGGCGAAGACCCAAGCAGCAGGAGGGCACGGGAGAGGGCAGAGGAGCAGGAAGGCAACAGAGGCCATACCCTCAACAAAGAATCTACTGCCAAAGACGGAGCTACCTGGAGATGACCAAGACGCAGTGCTGAATGTGACTGAGACTCTCCAGGCAGATGGTCACAGACATCTGTGCTCTCATCACCAAAGACCTTGCATCTCACAGCACTTGTCACCATGCCCTGCCAGAAACTATCAAGTCACGGTGGCCTTGAACTTTTTCACTTCTGGTTCCTTCCAAGAATCAGCTGCGGACCTTAGTGCCATCGCGCAAGCAACTGCACACCACTGCATCTCACAGGTCACTGATGGCCTTTTTGCCAGAGTTGGACCGTGCATTCATTTCACAACAGACGCGGTTTTACAGGGACAGTGGGCATTGGGTTTCACCATCATCACTGGATTTCACCAGGTGCAGAGCAACATTGATTGCACCCAGGTGGCCATCAAGGCACCAAGTGACCAGCCAGTGAGGTTCATCAACAGGAATACTAGCAAACTAGCTAGTAACATAAAAACAGATTGTAAGAGTTTTTATATGTATATCAAAAGGACAACATATGTCAGCCAAGAGTGATGTCTCAACTCATTCCATCTTCACTGCCTCCCGAGAATCCTTGGCGTCAGGTGGCAGGACTGTATCTCCAATGCAGAAGTCCTCGAGGCGGCCAACATCCCCAGCATATACACCCTACTGAGCCAGTGGCGCTTGAGATGGCTTGGCCATGTGAGCCGCATGGAAGATGGCAGGATCCCCAAGGACGTATTGTACAGCGAGCTCGTCACTGGTATCAGACCCACCGGCTGTCCATGTCTCCGCTTTAAAGATGTCTGCAAACTCGACATGAAGTCCTGTGACATTGACTACAAGTCGTGGGAGTCAGTTGCCAGTGATCGCCAGAGCTGGCAGACAGCCATAAATGCGGGGCTAAAGAGTGGCAAGTCGAAGAGACTTAGCAGTTGGCAGGAAAAAAGACAGAAGTGCAAGGAGAGAGCCAACTGTGTAACAGCCCTGACAACCAATTTTATCTGTAGCACCTGTGGAAGAGTCTGTCACTCTAGAATTGGCCTTTATAGCCACTCCAGGCGCTGCTCCACAAACCACTGACCACCTCTAGGTGTTTACCCATTGTCTCTCGTGACAAGGGGGCCAAAGAAGAAGAAGAAGAAGATCAAGAGGAAGAGAGTAGCTAATGTAAACGTTGATCCCTTGGAAGCAGAGACAGGAGAAATTATCATGGGGAATGAGGAAATGGCACAGGCATTGAACAAATATTTTGTGTCTGACTTCACAGTAGAAGACACAAGTTCCATACCAGAAATAGGCAGTAAACTAGGGGCTAAGAAGTGTGATAGAGGATTGGTTAACAGACAGGAAGCAACAAGAGGCCATAAACGGGGTATTTTCAAGTTGGCAGGCAGTAAATAGTGGAGTGCCGCAAAGATCAGTGATGGGGCCTCAGCTATTTACAATCTATATGAATGACTTAGATGAAGAGACAGAAAGTAATGTATCTAAGTTTGTTGATGATACAAAGGTAGGTGGAAAGGTAAGCTGTGGGGAGGACGCAGAGAGGCTGCAAAGAGATAAACAGGTTAAGTGAGTGGGCAACAAGATGGCAGATGCAGTATAATGTAGGGAAGTGTGAAGTTGTGTACTTTGGTCTTAAAAATAGAAAAGCAGAATATTTTTTAAAAGGTGTGCAACTTGTAAGTGTCGATGTTCAAAGCAACTTGGGTGTGCTTGTACAAGGAACACAGTAAGTTAACATGGAGGTACAACAAGCAATTAGGAAGGTAAATGGCATGTTGGCCTTTATTGCAAGGGGATTGGAGTACAGGAATAAGGAAGTATTGCTACAATTGTACATCTGGAATACTGTGTGCAGTTCACTCTCCACAGATGCTACCTGACCTGTCTCTACCCCAGACAGTTGTGGATGCTCCATGGCTGAATACATTTAAGCCTGGGATAGACAGATTTTTGGTCTCTCAGGGAATCAAGGGGTATGGCAAGCTGGCGGGAAAGTGGAGTTCAATCCTAAGATCAGCCATGATCATTTTGAATGGCAGAGCAAGCTCGATGGGCCATATTAGTTTAGTTTAGAGATACAGCACTGAAACAGGCCCTTCGGCCCACCGAGTCTGTGCCGACATCAACCACCCATTTTATACTAATCCTACACTAATCCCATATTCCTACCACATCCCCACCTGTCCCTATATATTTCCCTACCACCTACCTATACTAGGGGCAATTTATAATGGCCAATTAACCTATTAACCTGCAAGTCTTTGGCATGTGGGAGGAAACCGGAGCACCCGGAGGAAACCCACGCAGACGCAGGGAGAACTTGCAAATTCCGCACAGGCAGTACCCAGAATCGAACCCGGGTCCCTGTTCTTGTGGCTTCCACTCCCTCAACGTCCAAAGGTCTGCCACCACAACATGAGCTTCCTCCATGTGTTTGCTTGCTTTCTTGACAGCTGAGATGACTCCTTTATCCTATGAAAGAATAAAAAGAAATCCTCTGCCAGTTCAAGTGGCATCCTTCAAAACCCTCCTAGAAGGGTCTCGGTTATTATGGTGGGCTGTTGCGTTCTCCATAACATGGCCCTCCAGATTGGTGTGGACCTTGAGGAGACAGCTCATCGGGGGAGGACCTGGAGGTGAGAGCGGAGGAGTAAGTGAAAGTGGAAGGAGATAACACTGCACAGAAAAGTGTCCCAGCTACATAATGAGGTGACTGGTCATGGCTCAGGGCATGAAGGGCTCGTGAGGATGCCATAAATGTCAGGGATCTCCTGATCCAGGAACACTTCAAGTGAGCCCAGCTGGGTCACAGGGAGTGGTATGGCATGGAAGGGAGTCTAAGGTACCTGTGCTAATGCATGTATAGAAGACGCAGCATGGAACATTTAATCACTTACTGCTAATGAAGGAAGTACATCTGCCCAAAGGATTTTCCCTCACTGTGGAGGATCCCTATATCTCTTTCACCACCCTTTTTTATTCATTCTTGGGATGTGGGCATTGCTGGCAAGGCCAGCATTTATTGGCCATCCCTAATTGTCCTTGAGAAGGTGGTGGTGAGCTGCCTCTTGAACCGCTGCAGTCCATCTGTTGTAGATACACCCTGTTACGACCAGGTGAGCAATGTCTTGGGGGTCTCTGGCTGTCTTTACCTGGTCTTATTGTAACAGGGTTTAATTTTAAACACACTGTGTTTTGAGCTCCCCTTTTTTGTGTGAACCCTTGTTCACAATTTCCAATTATGCGGCAAATAACTGAGCACAAACAGGCTTTCTTTGGTTTAAAGCAGAAAGAAGAAATTTATTAAAACATTAAAACTTAAACCCTAATACGGTTCACGCCTACGGATATATGACAGGCTCATGCGAGCATGCACACGCGATATAAACATGCAGATAGGAATAGAAAGGAGCAGAAGAAAAGATAAATAGAACAGTTTGAGGCAATATCTAGTTAGTTTCTCGAGCTCGCTGTAGTCCTTGATTGAAGCTATGCTCTTGCGATTCATTGGGGCCCAGTAATCTTCTTAAAACTTTGTTCACATGGCAAACCCTTCTCTCTTTGAGTTTCACGTGTCTTCACGAGATTCAGTTCTGTGGGAAGAAATGAAGCCAGGCAGGCAGACAGGTAGAAGAGGAGATGTTCCTGCTTCAGTTCCAGGAGCACAGGGCGTTCTCTCTCAAATCCCTTGGTCTGAAGTTCAAATTCAAAAACTCCAGCCAGCTAGTCATGTGACCAAAACTGGCCCAACCACTTCTGTGTATTGGAGAAGCCACTGCTGGATCCCCATTGTTTCAACACTGTCTGTTACCATGGAAATGTCTTTCTGGTCAGGGCTTTTAAGTTTTAATATTCATGTGGCAAAATAATGTGTACCTCAGTCTTGGCAGGTGGGGTTTGCCTGACAACAAACAGTGCTTTTAAGAAGTGTTATGGAAGTGATTCTGTTTTCATTGTTAAAATATTTTCTCAGGAATTCTTGGTCAAACTGAACAAATGTTGGACCAGTTTTATTAAAATCAAGAGGGTAATCAAGAGGACACTGAAGGAACTGGTTTGGCAACAATGTATTGGTTGTCACATGACTCATGTTAAAAATAGACCAGAAACCCTGGTAACAGGGGAAAATGTGGGCAGAGAGGTCAGTCACGCCCCTTGATTTGACAAGCCCAGGGAGCAGCAGAGCACACCTGGGAGGGCAGAAAACACACAAGCTTTTGGTTGTAGCAGTCAGTGTGTTTTACCTTCTGGAGTGAGTGGCTGATAAAGTTTGTCTGCTGCTGAATAAGTGTCAAGGAAGGAGAGAAGACCACAATCCGGCTTAGCTTTCCAGCATCTCTAAAAGACCCTGAGAAGTCCACTGTGTCAATTCATCTTGCCTCCTGTCTTTGAAGAAAGCCTGCTAAATTAATTCTCAACACCGCCTGAAAAGAACTGTTCTAAAAGATCCCAGTGACCTGTCTACATGTACTCAGAGGCTAGACTGTATGCCAGTTTTGGAATAAGATATCTCATTTGCTGTTTTCTTCAAAAATGAGCAAGTAATCAGACCAAGTGTTTTTTTTTGTCTAAATTTAAAAATTCCTTTTATTTCTAAGGTAAAAAGAGGACTTTAAAATTTAAATTTGTGTTTATGCTTTACTTCATCACTAGTTAAGACTTGTTCTATAATAAACTGATAATTTTGTTGTTCATTATAGAAACCATGGCCGGAATTTTACCCTCGGTGGACAGCAGCCGTTCACCGACTGAACAGTCGGTGGCGAACCTGCCTCCGACTGGCCTAGGGATCCAGACCACATTTTGCGGTCCCCAGGCCTTTAATTAGTCCCGCCTAATGGAGCTGCCGGCCAGTCAGCGGGCCAACAACTCTTTGTCCAAGCAGCGCCTTTGGGAGCGGTGGCCACTGTTGGGCCTGCAACCCAGCTGAAGAAGGAAGATGTCGGGGAGCTCCAGGTAAGATTTTGGGGCCTCGCCAGGGGCAATCGGCCGGGCCCCGACGAGGCAAGGGTGGTCGAACGGGAGTATGGGGGGAGTCCTCCGTCAGGCACAGGGTGCTTGATCAGGAGGCCCCACTCCCAAGCTGTCGGAAAGCCACCTACTTTTAACAGGTGGCTTTTCACGGGCCTGGGTTGCCCGCCAGCCAAGGATAAAATCCCCGTGGTGGCGGGCAAAGGTCTTTAAGTGGCCGCTCACTTTAAGGGCCTTGACTGGCCTGGGGCGGGTGGGCCGTTTTTTGCGCTGCTGCCCTGCGTAAAGTGACGGCGGAGGCGGGAGCAGGTCGGGAAGGGCCCCCCACTGAGCCTCCCGCTCCATTTTACACCCCTCCCGCCACCATCCCGCTCTTTGGGGGGGGCGGAAAATTCCGGCCCTGGTTAGTGTGATTTATTCTGGGAAAAACAGAGTATATGATTGACTGTATTAGTAAGTGGGAAAATTTAAAATATATGTTGTGACCTGTGGAGAAGTGGGACCAGAATAAGCAGTGCACTCCTCCCACCTCGGTCATAACAGAAACGAGTTCCAGGATTTTGACCCTGCGATATGTAGTTCCAAGTCAGGATGAGTGACTTGGAAGGGAATTTGCAAGTGGTGGTGTTCCTATACCTCTGCTGCCCTTTCCTTCTAGGTGGTAGAGATCGTAGGTTTGAAAGGTGCTGTCGAAGGAGTCTTAGCGAGCTGTTGCAGTGCATCTTGGAGATGGTACACTATGCCGCCACTGTGCACTGGTGGTAGAGGGAATGAACTTTTAAGGTTGTGGATGGGATGTCATCCTACTGCTTTGCCCTACTTCATCTGACCCGCCTGTATTCCCGTCCCCACTGGCTCTAATTGGACAGGGCACCTGTCTCCATATCAATTAAGGGCTCACCCCCAAAGAAATTGGGACTTAAATCAGTTTCCCATCAGAGGCGGGTTCCTGACCCGAAAACAAACCCAACTCCTGTTTCCTGCTTCCATGGAGAAAAACATGGTTTCATTACTGGAATACAATTCTCCTTTAACAGCATATTTAAGGAGCACAAATCCACTGGTTGCATGCTTTTTCCGGTATTTTATTTTGTCCATTCATTTATCAATTGATGCAAATTCAAATATAATTCTGTCTCTATTTTCATATTGCAATAATTCCAGCAGTCTTCTTTAGTGTTGGATTTAAGTGACTATCACATATGTATCTCCACATTAATTGACTTCAAGAGTCATTAATTTGATGAACTAAATGGCAGGTTTCAAAGAACATAATTATTTGATTTGGACTGATTAATGAGCAGTCCATTAAATAAAATTAGGATGACTGGCATGATCACAACAGAACCAAATATCAGCCACTTTACTCTCATAATCACATCAGTTATTAAAATATGAAATATTCCTGTCAGAAAATGGTGATAAGAGAAAACCCTAAGGCAAAGCCAAAAAGGAAAGAAAAAATTGTTAATGAAATATTTATTTTAATGTAGAATTTTTAAGTACAACGCACCAATTCCTTGAGCTCCAGCTTTGCAGGTGTAATGTAGCAGTGTCATATCTGTCAATCCATCTCTGTCATTCACATGGCATCCTCGGCTCAGAATCTAAAGCAGTTACATCAAGAACAGAATGGTTCATTTGTTTTCTTGACTTTATTTCACATGAGAATTGATCGTGCACAATCAACTGAGAAAAATGGGACTACGCTCTCTGTTAAGACAATCTTCATCCATAATTAGGCATTATAAACAAGACACACAACAAAATATTTTTCTTAATTCTACTTGCTCTAGTTGACACTTTTATATATGGATCTACTTACAAAAATTTGTATGGGAAGATTTTTCTGGGTCTGCGCCAGTCACAATATTGCCTGGATGCAGCAAATATTGGAAAAATCAAGCACAACACATATCTGCAAAAGAAACTTGCTTGACTTTGTTTGGAAGGAAAATGAGGCAGGTTCCTTTACTGGCATGTGCTCCAACTCACTTAATATTCGCTGCACTGAGGCAATCCAGTGCAGCTGAACCCAGAAAAATTTCCCCTTACAAGTTTCAGTTCCCTTTGACTTTATGAATTACAGCCACTGAATTATCCATGAACAACCATTGGCAGCTTTTGTCATTTCCCCTTCCCCTCATTCTTTTCCACAGCTCAAAAGTGTGCGCATTTTAGCTCAATCTATGGGCTGGAATTTCGTCTAAGAGAACAACCTGGAAAGTAGACCCAAAAATGCACCCATTTCTTCACCCATTCTGCCAATGTCAAGCTATACTCAAACTTCTTATCAATTTCATTGGAATACACCAAATGTAAAATGGGTATTTATCAGCATAAATACTATAGGCCTAAGGAACCACCAAACTCACACCAAATATTTAACTTCATTGAGTATGAAAATTAAATGTTCAACAGTGGCCTGGAGTTTCTGCCTAATTGCGCTGGTTTTCTCAGCGCACTTCGTCTGATATCACTGTATCCAGAACAAAAGATCGCGGAATTTTAGGTGCAAGTTGTGTTCAGCTCAACTCAAGTTTCCACAATCCCTAGTTTTAAAAACACTGTGCTAGAAGCAGGTCCCACCCACAAAACTGGCCACACCTTCAGAGTGAATTAAGCACCATTGGCAGTTTCCATAATTGCAATTGTTTGTGGGCCTTCGAGGAGGCTCCAAAAATTAAGCTGGATCTTTTGGGCAAAAGAACACTAATGGGTACATTTTCAACCTAACCAGAAAATAGTTTTGTATATTTTTAACAGTCTATTTCAGCAATTTTAAATCATTTTTTTGTGAGAAACCCATTTTCAGTTATATTACTCAAACTTTACCAAGTTCCCACTCTTCAATATATCAAGGATTTTTTTTAAAGTAAAGTTAAATAAAAATGTAGCCTGGTTGTGCTGGTTCATGGAAAATTTAGAATTTTGTGATATGTAAATGAGCTTGGAAACTCAGTGGGGGAGTTAAAGACTTTTCAAAACATGTGTATTAATGGGCTCAATTTCTACCAGTATCGCCGACTACACCTGAAGTGGAAACTCTATCCCTATATCTTTATCCTCAATTTTCAACTCATTCAGACATCATCATTCACGTTCACTAGGCACACATGTTTAAGAACATACAATCAGGGAAGCTTTTCAACTTTTTATACTCATGCCATAAAAATACATTTAAAGGTTAAGAAAATATAGTACAAGTCTCTGGGGATAAATTTCAATAAAATGTTCAAAATAATTTCAATTAAACACCAGAAAAATAAATTTGTTCCCTTCTGTGCCTGAAAATCTGGTTGCAATCGCAGGACACTCATATATGAGGTACTGTATTTTAGGGCTTTGGCTACAGGAAGCAATGGACAGGCATAAAAGATCATGGCGAAGAAGCTATGTCCATATGTCCAATACACATTACAAAGTTAAGAACCTTGCTAGAAACAAATTGCATATAGTACAGTAATCCCATGAGGGAGAGAGAAAGTATTAATGGGATTAGCATTATTGAAAGTTGATAAATCACCAGGGCCCGATGAAATGTACCCCAAGCAGTTAAAAGTAGTCAGAGAGGAAATAGTGGAACGTCTGTCCATCATTTTTCAGTCCTCATTGGATACAGATGTGGTGCCGGAGGATTAGAGGACTACGAACGCTGTACCTCTGTTTAAAAAGGGAGCAAGGGATAGACCGAATAATTACAGGCCAGTCAGTCTAACCTCAGTAGTGGGCAAATTATTGCAATCAATTCTGAGAGACAGGATAAACTGTCACTTAGAAGGGCACAGATTATTCAAGGATAGTCAGCATGGATTTGTTAAGGGAAGATCTTGTCTGACTAACTTGACTGAATTTTTTGAAGAAGTAACAAGGAAGATTGATGAGGATAGAGCAGTTGATGTGGTCTACATAGGCTTCAGACAAGGTCCTATATGACAGACTGGTTAAAAAAAAAGCCCATGGGATTCAGGGAAATGTAGAAAGGTGGACACAAAATTGGCTCAGTAGCAGGAAACAGTGCGGCACAGTGGCGCAGTGGTTAGCACCGCAGCCTCACAGCTCCAGCGACCCGGGTTCAATTCTGGGTACTGCCTGTGTGGAGTTTGCAAGTTCTCCCTGTGTCTGCGTAGGTTTTCGCCGGGTGCTCCGGTTTCCTCCCACCACCAAAGACTTGCAGGTTGATAGGTAAATTGGCCATTTTAAATTGCCCCTAGTATAGGTAGGTGGTAGGGAAATGTGAAGATGTGGTAGGAATATGGGATTAGTGTAGGATTAGTTTAAGTGGGTGGTTGATGGTCGGCACAGACTCGGTGGGCCGAAGGGCCTGTTTCAGTGCTGTATCTCTAAATAAAAATAAATAAAGAGTGATTGTTGACGGGTGTTTTTGCGACTGGAAGACTGTTTCCAGTGGCGTTCCACAGGGCTCAGTACTGGGTCCCCTACATTTTGTAATATATATTAACAATATATACGTAAATATAGGGGGCGTGATCAAGAAGTCTGCAGACTACACAAAGGTTGACCGTGTGGTTGATAGCAAGAAGGATAGCTATAGGCTGCAGGAAGATATCGATGGACTGGTCAGGGGGCAGAAAAGTGGCAAATGAAATAAATCTCGAAGAACTGTGAGATGATGCATTTGGGGAGGTCAAACAAGGCAAAGGATACACAATTAATGGGAAAATACTGAAAGGTGTAGAGGAAGTGAGGGCCCTTGGAGTAAATGTCCACAGATCCCTGTAGGTAGCAGGACAGGTCGATAAGGTGGTTAAGAAGGCATATGGAATTCTTTCCTTTATTAGCTGAGGTATAGAATATAAGAGCAGGGAGATTATGCTGGAACTGTATAAATCATTGGTTAGGCCATAACTTGAGTACTGTGTGCAGTTCTGGTCACCTCAGTACAGGAAGGATGCAATTGCACTAGAGAGGGTACAGAGGAGATTTACAAGGATGTTGCCAGGACTGGGAGCTATGAGGAAAGATTGGCTAGATTGGGGTTGTTCTCCTTGGAACAGAGAAGGCTGAGGGGAGATTTGATTTAAATGTACAAAATTGAGGGGCCTGACTACAGAGGATGTGAAGGGCCTATTTACCTTAGCGAAGAGGTCAGTGTCTAGGGGGCATATATTTAAAGTGACTGGTAGAAAGATTAGAAGGGAGATGAGGAAAAGTTTTTTCACCCAGAGGTTGGTGGGGATCTGGAACTCACTGCCTGAAAAGGTAGTAAGGGCAGAAACCCTCAACTCATTTAAAAGGTGTCTGGATATGCAGCTCAAGTGCCGTAACCTGCAGGGCTACGGACCAAATGCTGGAAAGAGGGATTAGGCTGGGTGGCTCGTTTTTTGGCTGGCTAACACATGATGGGCTAAGCGGCCTCTTTCTGTGCTGTCAACTTTCTATGATTCTATGGATTCTATGATACAGTAACTAGGAATATGCAATTTTAGTTTACCTCATTCCCAATAACGTCGATTTGTTGCTGTACTTGTGGGACCCACTGACGCAAGATAGCAAACAATTCTGAAACGGTTGTTTTAAGGTCATGTAGGATTTTTTTGCATGTGGGGTCATGTGGATCAAAGAAGGAAAATTCTGCAGATGAAAAATTAAACAAAAATCATAATTTTGTCATTAACATCTTCAGTTTCTTGTGATAAAAGGAAAATTACTACAGTCCTACCCAATTATCTCAAGCCCATGTATACTGACACCCCACTTATTCCAACAAAAAAATTCCAATCCCTTTGCTACACATTAATGCCAAATACTATCAATATAAAAACTGACCTGCCGAATTAGATAACTTTTTAAAAAATCCTAGCTGTATTAAAGACCTTCTTTTATTACTACTCACATCAGTAGGGCCATAGCTCACTTTGCAGTGAGATTAAATCTGATGAAAAAGTTAGGAGGAGAAATACAAGTGTCACTGCTCATGCACTAATGTCGCTTTGTCTTTTGGGATGTCTTCTTGGTCTCAGTCATCCTTTGAGAAAAGGCGGAAGATGCCATCCACCTGAAAATCTGTCGAGCAGATTCCAGGATGGAGAGCACTACAGTTAATGTCAGATGTCAACACAAATTTCGGGTAGCATGAGCCTCTTCTATTATTAAAAGCCACATTTACAGCAGGAAAGCGCTGAATGACTGATTCTGGGCCCAGAAAATCAGGGAAGAAAATTGAAGTAACACTGAAAAGGAGAGACACAGCAACATGGAAACCTAAATTAGAAAGTTCCTCAACTAATGTAACTAATGCAAATGAATAGATTTAATGGTGAAGTACTTCTGCACTTGACTAAAACACAGCAACAGGATGCAAATACTGACATACAGGCGTGTTCATTCCTTTGACGTTATTTGCAGGAGTTAAAATGATAATCTCGGAAAAGTTAAGTCATAAAGCATTAAGATAAGTCATTTTTATACAGAACGTTGAGGTAGGATCTGGAGAAAGTATCTAGAGGAATCATGATACTTGCCAACAATTTGTTTTGTTCTATATTCAGATCCTAACAGGTGTTGACCTTTAAACTCTCATTAATCACATCATTGGTAAGGCCATGCTACCTATGTAATTTAAAAAATATATATCCTATAAATCTTATACTTAGAAGCTGCAATATTTCATTCTTTCCATCACAATATTTGTCATGTTTTTATGTTACGTTTGAATTTTTTAAAACATTTTAGCATTCACTTTAATGAATACTGATTGGGGCATGCTTGCTTAATCCAAGATAGACAGGGTATTGGCAGTACTGCTTGATTTATAGTTATAATTACAGATTGCCTGTGATTGGATAGAGAAGATCACATGGCACAACCCTCCTCACCTCAACACCTAGGCCCGCCCATTGTTTTGTTCTGTGCTACCCACAATTCTAATCCAGCTCTGCACCATTAGAAGCAATCCAATGAGTCTGCTGAACAGCACCTCTTAGAATTCTTTTGCCTGATACCAGCTGTCGCAGTTACTCCAACAGCAGTCAACACAAGCTCTTGGGTTTCTTTTAATTTCATTAAGTACCAGTGGTAGAGTGTATCAAGAAGGCTGTGACCAAGAAACAAATAATCTCAAGGAGTAGGAAGAGTTACATGGCAGCATTCAAAACGAGACATTGTTGCAAACAAGTAACTTTAAACAATTAAACAACAAATTAACTTTTAAAACCTTATCTTCTACAACAAATATAAGTAACTTTCAAAACCGAATATCCTTAAAAAACATCAACGAATGACATTTTACGCAAAGCAGGAGCAGAGACCAATGTTCCTTGGTAAGAAAAAGAATGAATGAACCACCCATCATTGGTGCATATCAACACTAAAAGCTTCATTAAGGGCGACACTCAGCACATACCCCCAAATTAGGCAGCTTGGCCTAACTTTAGCAGAGTGTAGAGAGACTGATATATAAAAATTAGATGTTGCACAAATTATATTCTCTGCTAGGCTGAAAAAACATCGCTCATCAATTCTAGAGTTATTCTTTTGCTGCAGATTGACATGCTGAGCATGGATGCTGATTAAAAACTTTTTAATACTAAATTCAAGTAAGCCGAATACTTTTGAGCAAGTGAAGAAAAAATGGGCAAACTTTCAGAATAATGTTGCAGGTTACAAATTGGTGATTTTAACATTACATTCCAACTCAGGAAAACACAATTTTGTGTTCCGTCTACAAGTATGCACAGAATATTAAGGTTCCAGCAGTCCTTCATTAGTTTATTTACATCAATATCGCTATTTAGATTATGTCCCTGGGGGAAAAAATAGAGGAAAAACTCGTTTATTGAAGTAAGATTTTAAAGTAACAAAAACACTACCTATATTTTGAGTTGGCTGAATGTACACTTCTTGGCCAAATTCAGGAAAGTCTACTGATAAGAAATCGTGCACAAAATAAACACATTGGGCAGAATTTTTACTGAACCGACCTGCATGGATAGAGTCGGTCAGAAAGTAATGGGGAATCTTCAATTCGGTCTGACGTCACAGCTGGGCCTCCAGTTGGGCAGGGTGTCAGTCACTGCCGGCTGCAGCAGTGGGTAAGTGCACGCCGGATACAGGGGAGGGGGAAGAACGATCATGGGAGCAGCCAGTCCCGGCGAGGGAGGTTGGGGGCCTGATGGGAGGGCAGGTCGGATGTCTTGTAATAGGGGTGATGGTGGCGGATTGAGGCCTGGCCGTGGTAAGGGGATTGGGGTCCTCATGGGAAAGGTCTTTGGAAGTGGGGGACCCAATCACGGAGGCTCCTCAGGCAGGCACCTGGATCCAGGAGGTAGGTGTGAAGGCATTTACCTCCTGAATCCACCAAGTCCTCACCTCGAGGAAGCTACTGAGCCACTGAGCCACCCGACACTCGGGAAACCCAGCAGACAGCAGTTAAATGTCAAAAGCCGAATGAGCCTCATTATCGTACTTAAAGTTGAAATTTACCTCCTTGGATCAGGTTGGTCGTCTGACTGCTCACCTACCTTCCGACCTCAGACAAAGCTGAAAGTGGGCAGATTGGAGGCGGATTTGGGTTGGGAAACAGATTTCTGAGACTTTAATCACCACCCCACCCAAACCAACCTATTGCTTTTCAGTTAAAATCCAGCCCATTAGCCCTGGTTTTCTAATCCCGACAAAATTTGGATGGGGGAGCTATTTTGGTCTAATGTTCAAATTTAGACCCTCCACTTAATTCAAATAGGTTCCTGGCGCATCGAAAATAGTGATGTAAAGTTAGAAAATTGGTCCATCCAGCTGCTCTTCAACAGGTGCTTTAAATTCTTCGAAGGTTCCACCAGCTGGGTAAAGGTGCATGTGCAGAATACATTTTACAGATGTGTGCAAAGTTTGCCACGGATTAGATTGCAGCATTTAGTCATGATGCCTTTGTCATCCTGTTGCAGGAGGTAAGTTGACAAAGAGTGGACCTCTTTGGAGCAAAAGGTCCCCTGTGCCCAAAAAGCCTGAGGCCCGGGCTGCCTCAAAGGAGATTTCAAAATGAGTCATATCAATGAACTCTCCAAGGTTGGTTGGGCCTGCTAGCAGATAAAAAGCATTTTGGTGGTATCAAAAGAAGTGCCAGGATAATTGTAACCATTTTTGCATACATTAGTGCTGTTCTGTTATCCAAGATGTGGCCCTGATTCTATTGCCAGCCAAGCTAGCACATAGCTTTGTTCTATTTCTGCAAAATACCTTTATTCCATAGACATGCTACATTGCCACTGGAGGCCAACAGCTCCACCTACAAAGATATAAGTTTGGATCTTTGTTTTGGGGTCAGAACCCCAACACCGGGAGAAATTTCCGGGTCTCCACCCCGCATCAAGTCGCTGCCTAACGCCCAATGCGATCTTTGACCATCAGGCCAATTAGTAGCCAGGATACGCGCTCACCGTCCACTTAAGGACAGCACGCGGCCTCCTGAGGCTGGATGTCCGATAGCAGGACCTCCAGCAATGACACATTGGCAGACCCATCATCTGAGGTGGGAGCTGCCGATGCAGGTAAGGGAAAGAGAGGACGCCTCACGATGGCGGCGGCCTCTGAAGAGATGGTTAAAAATGTTGATCATTAAAAAGACCACAGCTGCCAGGCCATCATCATGAAGTGGCAACCCTTCCAGTGAATGGCCAGCAGCCGCAGCTGTGGCCCAATGGCTAATGTAGTTACGGGGTGGGGGGGTTTGGTGTCCCTTGGGTGAATGGAACACTGGCACACCCGCCCCCGCCCCCCCCACAACAGGATGCCACTGGGAGGCCGCCTGCATCCCCTGGCCTAATGGGGGACTCACCATCCCCACCCCACCACCCGTCTGCCTCCACAGCCATTTAAAAATTCGGCCCACAGGGTGAGATTTTAACTCATTCAAAACTCACCCACTTGCACAGAATTAAAATCTTTCCCATAGACAAGTCAAACACAAAACAGTTATGCCTTCATAACCACTAAGCAGACTGATGTAAGTACACACACATATTCCCCTCAATTAGGATATCTTCAAGTTGCTTAGTGAGGAATGAGCTCTTTATTGCCTAATTAACAAGGAAAGATTCAGACCACAAGTCGTGCACTAAACACGATTACAAATCATAACCTGGGTGCATGAATGCCTAATAATCAGGCATATATGTAATCAGAATTACCTGGCAGTTGAGTTGCAAATCATGAAGGGACAGTTACTCAACAAAATAAGCAGCATAGGTTAGTATCAATGTAAATTAGTGCGAATGGATGCTCAGTATGAACCAAAGTGGTAACTAGACTCTGAGGTTTTAAATTTATGAGATTACTTTGAGTAATTCCTTAGATAGCTAACAAGTTAAGAGCTTAGAAAAGCCAGTCTATCAAATGGCGCAGTGGTTAGCACTGCAGCCTCACAGCTCCAGTGACCTGGGTTCGATTCTGGGTACTGCCTGTGTGGAGTTTGCAAGTTCTCCCTGTGACCCTGTGGGTTTTCGCCGGGTGCTCTGGTTTCCTCCCACAGCCAAAGACTTGCAGGTTGATAGGTAAATTGGCCATTGTAAATTGCCCCTAGTGTAGGTAGGTGGTAGGGAATTACTGTAGGGTTAGTATAAATGGGTGGTTGTTGGTCGGCACAAACTCAGTGGGCCGAAGGGCCTGTTTCAGTGCTGTATCTCTAAATAAATATGTAATTAACATTCAGAGCTTACACAACCTCATTGGTTGAGTCAATCTCCTTCCTACCCTCATCCCAATTTATCTGTTTCACTTGGATCTGTGGTTCTGAATGAACCCACTTTACACATTTGATGATATCTAAGCTGGCTCTCCGCTCTCATTTCTTGATCTCAGGCTACTTATAAGTAAGTGACTCTCTTAGTTCTACCTGTAATAGGCAAGTATAGCCACAACTTAACTTCTCATATCTGATACTTGGTCCTCAAATGTCCCTTGCATGGCAACAGTTTAAGAGTCACGAGGAGGTTCTTCCCTGGACCTGAACCAGAAATAATGAATCATAGAACCAGACCACTTGCCCCATCGTATCTGCGCCAGCCGAAAAATGAGCCACCTAGCCTAATCCCACTTTCTATCATTTGGTCTGTAGCCCTGCAGGTTACGGCACTTGAGCTGCATATCCAGATACCTTTTAAATGAGTTGAGGGTTTCTGCCTCTACTACCCTTATAGGCAGTGAGTCCCTCTGGGTGAAAAAACTTTTCCTCATCTCCTGTCTAATCTTTCTGCCGATCACTTTAAATCTATGCCCCCCAGACACTGCTAAGGTAAATAGGCCCCCACAATTTCATACATTTCAATCAAATCTCCCCTCAGCCTCCTCTGTTCCAAGGAGAACAACCCCAGTCTATTTGATCTTTCCTCATAGCTGCATTTTTCCGGTACTGGCAACATCCTCATAAATCTCCTCTGTACCCTCTCTAGTGCAATTACGTCCTTTTTGTAATGAGGGGACCAGAACTGCACACAGTACTCATGTTGTGGCCTAACTACTGACTTATACAGTTCCAGCATAATCTCCCTACTCTTATATTCTATACCTCGGCTAATAAAGGAAGGGATTCCATATGCCTTCTTAACCACCTTATCGACTTGTCCTACTACCTTCAGGGATCTGTGGACATTCATTCCAAGGTCCCTCACTTCCTCTACACCTCTCAGTATATTCCCATTAATTGTGTATACCTTTGCCTTGTCTGACCTCACCAAATGCATCACCTCACACTTCTCCAAGCTGAATTCCATTTGCCACTTTTCTGCCCACCTGAACAGTCCATTGATATCTTCCTGCAGTCTACAGCTATCCTCCTTGCTATCAACCACACAGCCAATTTTTGTGTCATCTGCAAACTTCTTGATCACGCCCCCTACATTTACATGCAAATTGTTAATATATGCCAGAAAAAACAGGGGACCCAGTACTGAGCCCTGTGGAACGCCACTGAAAACAACCTTCCAGTCGCAAACAACACCCATCAACAATTACCCTTTGTTTCCTGCCACTGAACCAATTTTGCATCCACCTTGCTACATTTCCCTGATCCCATGGGCTTTTCTTTAACCAGTCTGCCGTTTGGGACCTTGTCAAAAGCCTTGCTAAAAATCGATGTAGACTACATCAACTGCACTATCCTCATCAATCCTCCTTGTTACTTCTTCAAAAAATCAAGTCAAGTTAGTCAGACACGATCTTACCTTAACAAATCCATGCTGACTATCCTTGACTAATCTGTGCCCTTCTAAGTGACAGTTTATCCTGTCTCTCAGAATTGATTCCAATAATTTGCCCACTACTGAGATTAGACTGACTGGCCTGTAATTATTCAGTCTATCTCTCACTCCTTTTTTAAACAAAGGTACAATGTTAACAAACCTGCAATCCTCTGGCACCACACCTGTATCCAGTGAGGACTGGAAAATGATGGTCGCTATTTCCTCCCTTGTTTCTTTTAACTGCTTGGGGTATATTTCATCCACCCATGGCGATTTATCCACTTTCAAGGATGCTAATCCCATTAATACTTTCTCTCTCCCTATGTTTATCACATCCAATACTTCACACTCCTCAACTACAATACCTCCATCGTTCCCCCTCTTTTGTGAAGAGTGACGCAAAGTATTCATTAAGAACCATAACAACATCTTCCGCCCCCACACATAGGTTAACTTTTTGGTCTTTTATGGGCCCTACTCTTTCCTTAGTTATCCTGTTACTCTTAATATATTGATAAAACATCTTTGGGTTCACCTTGATTTTGCTTGCCAATATTCTTTCATGCCCTCTCTTTGTTTTCCTAATTTCCTTTTTGATTTCACCCCTCTACTTTTTATACTCCTCTCGGCTTTCTATAGTACTGAGTTCTCAGTGTCAGACTTAAGCTTTCCTTTTCTGCTTTATCTTACCCTGTAAGCTCCTTGACATCCAGGGGGCTCCAGATTTTGGCCTTCCCAGATTTTCTCTTTGTGGGAACATGTTTAGTCTGATCCCCTTGAATCTTCCCTTTGAATTCCTCTCACTGCTCTGATACCGATTTACCTTCCAGTAGCTGTTTCCAGTCCACTTTCATTAAATCACTCCTCAGCTTAGTAAAATTGGCCTTGCCCCAATTGAGAACTCTAACTCCTGTTCTATCTTTGTCCTTTTCCATAATTATGTTAAAATTAACTGAATTATGATCACCACCACCAAAATGCTCTCCCACTGCCACTCCTTCCACCTGCCCAGCTTCATTTCCTAAAACTAAGTCCAAAACTGCACACTCGCTTGTCGAAGTTGCTACATACTGGCCAAAAATGTTTTCCTGAATGCAGCTCAAGAATTCTGCTCCCTCAATTCCTTTCACACTATAACCATCCCAGTTAATATTGGGGTAGTTAAAAACCCCTACGATTATTACCCTATTGTTTTTGTACTTCTGAGATGTGCCTACATATTTGCTCTTCTATCTCCCTCTGACTGTTTGGGGGTCTATAGTACACTCCCAGCAGTATGACTGACCCTTTCTTGTTCCTTAGCTCAATCCATATGGCCTGATTTGATGATCCTTCTAACATATCATTGTGTCTGTAATTATGTCTTTGAACAAAATTACCCCCCCCCCACCCCACCAACTCTTTTTTTATCCCCTCCTGATCATGTTTGAAAACCCTGTAACCAGGAACATTGAGCTGCCATTCAAGTCCCTCCTGAAGCCATGTTTCTGTATTGGTATGATATCATACTGCCACATATCGATCTGCCCTCAGCCCCTCTGCTTTATTTGCTATACTCCTTGCACTTGACAATGAATTAACTGTATAAAAGATTGCATTAACTATTCATTTCCCAGGACTTGGTTCAACAGCTAAACTCCACAAGGCACTGTCAGGCAGTTTACAGGCTATTTTCCTTATGAATCTCAAAGGGAACCCTTCAGGCAATTTTACATGGCACTGTTCCTATAATATACTTCAGTTTCTTTTCCTGCATTTCGTCACCAATGGTATAATTGCAGTTCCCATGAGTATAACATGACTTTTTGTCGATTTTATCTTTCAGAAGCTGGCTATTTTAAGGAACTCATCAAATAAGGTAACTTGTAGAACTACATGATTTAACACATTGAATACAGAATTTCTTGCCCAATTCTTAACAGAGAAACAAATTCTGAAAACAGTTAAAACATAAACATAATTTTTTCTTCCTCTTAAATATTTTACCTTCCCTGGAAATCATGATTATACAACAGAAACAAAACTACAGAATTAGAACTTCATAAATCTCTGATGTAGCAAAACAGTTGTGCATTGCATAAAAGCACCTGTTCTAACAGGCCAGAGAACTAAATCTTCCCCTACCAGCATGGATTCATCAGGATTACAATCGTCAGTTATGTTCAGATCATGGTGACAAATGTCCAGAGAACCAATGTGCTCCAAACATAGTGCTTGAAGGTCAGCAGAGCATTACTTGAAGCTTAAATCAAAGAACATGTGGATCACCCCATATACCTCGCTCATGCACTGAAGAATAAAGACATTGCTGTCTTCATTTTATATTTTTGAAAAATTGAAATGAAAGCTATTCCTTCAGAATGAAAAACTAGAGTCAATCTGTTTTGCATTCAGAAACCAATTAACATAAAGTTACTCTGGTAACTGCTTATTTGAAACATTATCACGAGAGGTTTCAAAGATACAGTTATGATCTCTATTCATGGGCAGTTGCGAAGCCCAGTTGTGAGAAAATGTGCAAAAGAAGCCACAATTTCACTTTGCCTCTAAGAACTGTTAATTGCCCTGTTCAAACGAAACAGTTTTACTGTAGAATCCTCTTATAAAACCCATCTGGTTCACTAATGTCCTTTAGGGAAGGAAATCTGCTACCTCTACCTGGTCTGGCCTACATGTGACTCCAGATCTACAACAATGTGGTTCACTCTTAAATGCCCTCTGAAGTGGCCTAGCAAGCTTAAGTAAAGGCTGGCTCGGATCTGCAAATGAAACCCGACCCGAGCCCGACAGAACCACATCCGACTCCAGCCCGACCCCGCCCGAGTCCTTCCATTTTTTCCACGCACGACCTGAGCATCAGTTAACCTACCTTCCGTTTTTCACTTTGTTGCTTATCTGCACAAGCTTAAAATAACTGTAAAAAACCACCTTTCATGCCCAACTAGTAAATCAACACTGGAGCCACTTACGTGAGGTTGTGACAGAGCATGTCCGACCTGGCTCGACACGACCCGAGCCAGAATGTCAGTCCCGGAAGCGTGACCCGACCTGACCCAAACCCGACACATGTTGTCGGGTCCCGTCAGGTTTAGGTCAGGTAGCCGACCTTTAAGCTAAAACAACATCTGTCGGGTTCGGGTCGGGTCTCCCTTCCGGGACCAGCATTCGGGCTCGGGTCGGGTTGGGTTGAACGTGGACAGTGCTGCCTTTCTCCAGGAAGTAATCTTCAAATGAACATTCAGGACATCAAGGCAGGAAACGTGCAGTCCACACTCCGCTCTCTGCAGTAAAGCCTGGCTACCCGACTAAACCCAACTACATGTGTCGGGCTCGGGTCATGTCGGGCATTTAAAAAAATGAAAGGACTCAGGCCCAGGTCGAGTTCTAATTTTGTACCGAGCCAGGCTTTATAGCAAGCCACTCAGTTGTATCTAGCTACTACGAAGTCAATAAAAAAGAATGAAACCGCATGGACCACCCAGCGACCACCTAGGCACCAGAAACAACAACAGCAGCAAACCGAGCCCTGTCGACCCTGCAAAGTGTTCCTGACGAACATCTGGGGGCTTGTGCCAAAGTTGGGAGATCTGTCCCACAGATTAGTCAAACAACAGCCTGACGTAGTCATATTCACGGAATCATACCTGACAGACAATGTCCCAGATACTGCCATCACCATCCCTGGGTATGTCCTGTTCCACCAGCAGGACAGACCCATAAGAGGTGGCAGCACAATGGTATACAGTCGTGAGGCAGTTGCCCTGCGAGTCCTCAAAATCGACTCCGGACCTCATGAAGGATTATGGCATCAGGTTAAACATGGGCAAGGAAACCTCCTGCTAATTACCACCTACCGCCCTCCCTCAGCTGATGAATCAGTACTCCTCCATGTTGAACAGCACTTGGAGAAAGCACTGAGTGTGGCAAGTGCGCAGAATGTACTCTGGGAAGGGGACTTCAATGTCCATCACCAAGAGTGGCTCGGTAGCACCACTACTGACCAAGCTGGCCGAGTCCTAAAGGACATAGCTGCTAGACTGCGTATGCGGCAGGTGGTGAGGGAACCAACAAGAGGGAAAAACATACCTGACCTCGTTCTCACCAATCTGCCTGCTGCAGATGAATCGGTCCATGACAGTATTGGTAGGAGTGACCACCGCACAGTCCTTGTGGAGACGAAGTCCTGCCTTCACATTGAGGATACCCTCCATCGTGTTGTGTGGCACAACCACCATGCTAAATGTCCCAGACACTGCCATGACCATCCTCGGGTATGTCCTGTCCGACCGGCAGGACAGACCCACCAGAGGTGGCGGCACACTGGTATACAGTAGGGAAGGAGTTGCCCTGGGAGTCCTCAACATCAACTCTGGACCCCATGAAGAGACATGGCATCAGATCAAACATGGACAAGGAAACCTCCTGCTGATTGCCACCTACCGCCCTCCCTCAGCTGATGAGGCAGTACTCGTCCATGTTGAACACCACTTGGAGGAAGCACTGAGGGGGGCGAGGGCACAGAATGTACTCTGGGTGGGGGACTTCAATGTCCATCACCAAGACTGGCTTGGTATCACCACTACTGACCGAGCTGGCCGAGTCATAAAGGACATAGCTGCTAGACTGGGTATGCGGCAGGTGGTGAGGGAACCAACAAGAGGGGAAAACATACCTGACCTCGTTCTCACCAATCTGCCTGCTGCAGATGAATCGGTCCATGACAGTATTGGTAGGAGTGACCACCGCACAGTCCTTGTGGAGACGAAGTCCTGCCTTCACATTGAGGATACCCTCCATCGTGTTGTGTGGCACAACCACCATGCTAAATGTCCCAGACACTGCCATGACCATCCTCGGGTATGTCCTGTCCGACCGGCAGGACAGACCCACCAGAGGTGGCGGCACACTGGTATACAGTAGGGAAGGAGTTGCCCTGGGAGTCCTCAACATCAACTCTGGACCCCATGAAGAGACATGGCATCAGATCAAACATGGACAAGGAAACCTCCTGCTGATTGCCACCTACCGCCCTCCCTCAGCTGATGAGGCAGTACTCGTCCATGTTGAACACCACTTGGAGGAAGCACTGAGGGGGGCGAGGGCACAGAATGTACTCTGGGTGGGGGACTTCAATGTCCATCACCAAGACTGGCTTGGTATCACCACTACTGACCGAGCTGGCCGAGTCATAAAGGACATAGCTGCTAGACTGGGTATGCGGCAGGTGGTGAGGGAACCAACAAGAGGGGAAAACATATTTGACCTTGTCCTCACCAATCTGCCTGCTGCAAATGCATCGGTCCATGACAGTATTGGTAGGAGTGACCACCGCACAGTCCTTGTGGAGACAAAGTCCCGCCTTCACATTGAGGATACACTCCATCGTGTTGTGTGGCACTACCAACGTACTAAATGGGATAGATTTCTAACAGATCTAGCAATGCAAAACTGGGCATCCATGAGGTGCTGTGGGCCATCAGCAGCAGGAGAGTTGTACTCAACCACAATCTGTAACCTCATGGCCCGGCATATCCCCCACTCTACCGTTACCATCAAGCCAGGAGACCAAGCCTGGTTCAATGAAGACTGCAGGAGGGCATGCCAGAAGCAGCACCAGGCATACCTCAAAATGAGGTGTCAACTTGGTGAAGCTACAACACAGGACTACCTGCGTGCCAAACTGCGTTAGCAGCATGTAACAGACAGAGTTAAGCGATCCCATAACCAACGGATCAGATCTAAGCTCTGCAGTCCTGCCGCATCCAGCCATGAATGGTGGTGGACAATTAAACAACTAACTGGAGGAGGTGGCTCCACAAATATCCCCATCCTCAATGATGGGGGAGCCCAGCACATAAGTGCAAAAGATAAGGCTGAAGTATTTGCAACAATCTTCAGCCAGAAGTGCCGAGTTGATGATCTATCCGGGCCTCCTCCTGAAGTCCCCAGCATTACAGATGCCAGACTTCTGCCAATTCGATTCACTCCGTGTGATATCAAGAAACGACTGAAAGCACTGGATACTGCAAAGGTTATGGGCCCTGACAATATTCCAGCAATAGTACTGAAGATCTGTGCTCCAGAACTTGCAGTGCCCCTAGCCAAGCTGTTCCAGCACAGCTACAACATTGGCATCTACCCGGCAATGTGGAAAATTGCCCAAGTACATCCTGTGCACAAAAAGCAGGACAAATCCAACCCGGTCAATTACCACCCTATCAGTCTGCTCTCAAACATCAGTAAAGTGATGGACGGTGTCATTGACAGTGCTATCAAGTGGCGCTTGCTTATCAATAACCTGCTCAGTGACGCTCAGTTTGGGTTCCACCAGGGCCACTCAGCCCCAATCTCATTACAGCCTTGGTTCAAACATGGACAAAAGAGCTGAACTCAAGAGGTGAGGTGAGAGTGACTGCCCTTGACATCAAGGCAGCATTTGACCGAGTATGGCATCAAAGAGCCCGAGCAAAACTGAAGTCAATGGGAATCAGGGGGAAAACTCTCCGCTGGTTGGAGTCATACCTAGCGCAAAGGAAGATGGTTGTGGTTGGCGGAGGTCAATCATCTGAGCTCCAGGACATCATTGTAGGAGTTCCTCAGGGTAGTGTCCTAGGCCCAACCATCTTCCGTTGTTTCATCAATGACTTTCCTTCAATCATAAGGTCAGAAGTGGGGATATTCGCTGATGATTGCACAACGTTCAGCACCGTTCGTGACTCCTCAGATACTGAAGCAGTCCGTGTAGAAATTCAGCAAGACCTGGACAGTATCCAGGCTTGGGCTGATAAGTGGCAAGTAACATTCGCGCCACACAAATGCCAGGCAATGACCATCTCCAACAAGAGAGAATCTAACTATCTCCTCTTGGCATTTAATAGCATTACCATCGCTGAATCCCCCACTATCAACATCCTAAGGGTTACCATTATCCAGAAACTGAACTGGACTAGCCATATAATTACCGTGGCTACAAGAGCAGGTCAGAGGCTAGGAATCCTGCATGAAGTAACTCACCTCCTGACTCCCCAAAGCCTGTCCACCATCTACAAGGCACAAGTCAGGTGTGTGATGGAATACTCTCCACTTCCCTGGATGGGTGCAGCTCCAACAACACTCAAGAAGCTCGACAAAGCAGCCCGCTTGACTAGCATCCCACCCACAAACAGCCACTCCCTCCACCACCGATGCACAGTGGCAGCAGTGTGTACCATCTACAAGATGCATTACAGCAACGCACCAAGGCTCCTTAGACAGCATCTTCCAAACCCGTGACCTCTACCAACTAAGATAAACAAGGGCAGCAAATACATGGGAACACCACCACCTGCAAGTTCCCCTCCAAGTCACCATCCTGACTTGGAACTATATCGCCGTTCCTTCACTGTCAAAATGCTGGAACTCCCTTCCTAACAGGACTGTGGGTGTACCTACCTCACATGGACTGAAACGGTTCAAGAAGGCAGCTCACCACCACCTCAAGGGCAATTAGGGATGGGCAATAAATGCTGGCCTGGCCAGCGATGCACACATCCCATTAATGAATAAAAAAAAGATCACTGATTGCAGTTATCACTCTTGAAATTGAAATTTCAAGAACTATGCTTCTTGCATGCTATATTTTTACTAATGCTTGTAGAGATCATTTGCAGATTGTCCATTTATTTAAGTATGACTGATTGAAACAGAGCACTTGGCAACAATGATAGCCCACTGAGAGCCGACCCCCCCTTCTCTGCAGCTCCTATCCCGTGAAACCCATCCTGCCCTGCCTTACCTATGGCCTGGGTCCAGGGCCTCAGGTGAGACCAGTACCGGCAGCAGCCACAACTTCCACAGTGGCACTGCTCAGTTAAAGAGCTGCTAGCCTCTGATCGGCCAGCAGCTCTTAGCAGGTGGGACTCTGCCGCCGGGGTCCTTGATCTAAGGCCTATTTGGCACTTGATCTGGTGTGCCTTCCCCAGAGGAGGCAATGCGGGGCTCTCGCCGGCGCTTTTGCCGGTAGTCGAGAACCCATTGCCCAGATAAAATCCCGGTCAATACTCCAGTTGAGGCCAACCCAGTGTTTTGTGCAGGTTTATCATATCATGAAGGCTGATAAATCTCCCGGGCCTGATAATCTACATCCCAGACTACTTAAGGAAGTGGCCCTAGAAATAGTAGATGCATTGCTGGTCATTTTTCAAAATTCTATAGACTCTGGAACAGTTCCAACAGATTGGAAGGTAGCTAATGTAACCCCACTATTTAAAAAAGGAGGTCGAGAGAAAACAGGGAATTATAGACCGGTTAGCCTGACATCAGTAGTGGGGAAAATGCTAGAGTCCATTATAAAAGATGTAATAGCAGAGCACTTGGAAAACAATGACAGGATCGAACAAAGTCAACATGGATTTACGAAAGAGAAATCATGTTTGACAAATCTACTGGAATTTTTTGAGGACGTAACTAGTAGAATAGATAAGGGAGAACCAGTGGATGTGGTGTATTTGGACTTTCAGAAGGCTTTCGATGTCCCACATAACAGATAAGCATGCAAAATGAAAGCACATGGGATTGGGGGCAAGGTATTGACATGGATAGAGAACTGGTTGGCAGACAGGAAACAATGAGTAGGAATAAACGGGTCTTTTTCCGAGTGGCAGGCAGTGACTAGTGGGGTACCACAGGGATCAGTATTCGAACCCCAGCTATTCACAATATATATTAATGATATAGATGAGGGAATTAAATGTAATATATCCAAGTATGCAGACGACACAAAGCTGGGTGGGAGTGTGAGCTGTGAGCAGGATGCAGAGAAACTCCAGTGCGATTTGGACAGGTTGAGTGAGTGGGCAAATACATGGCAGATGCAGTACAATGTGGATAAATGTGAAGTTATCCACTTTGGTGGCAAAAACAGAAAGGCAGATTATCTGAATGGCGATAGATTGGGAAAGGGGGATGTGCAGCGAGACCTGGGTGTCCTTGTGCACCAGTCACTGAAAGTAAGCATGCAGGTGCAGCAGGCAGTTAAGAAGGCAAATGGTATGTTGGCCTTCATAGCGAGAGGATTCGAGTACAGGAGCAAGGATGTCTTGCTGCAATTAAACAAGGCCTTGGTGAGACCACATCTGGAGTATTGTGTGCAGTTTTGGTCTCTTTATCTGAGGAAGGATGTTCTTGCTATGGAGGGAGTGCAGCAAAAGTTAACCAGACTGATTCCTGGGATGGCAGGACTGACGTCTGAAGAGAGATTGGGTCGATTAGGCTTGTATTCGCTAGAGTTGAGAGGAATGAGAGGGGATCTCATAGAAACCTACAAAATTCTAACAGGACTGGACAGACTAAATGCAGGAAGGATGCTCCCGATGGCGGGGGAGTTCAGGACCAGGGGTCAGAGTCTAAGGATAAGGGGTAAGCCATTTAGAACTGAGATGAGGAGGGATTTCTTCACCCAGAGAGTGGTGAACCTGTGGAATTCACTACCACAGAAAGCAGTTGAGGCCAAATCATTAAATATATTCAAGAAAGAGTTATAGTTCTTAGGGCCAAAGGGATCAAGGGATAAGGGGAGAAAGCGGGAACAGGGTACTGAGTTTGGATGATCAGCCATGATTGTATTGAATGGCGGTGCAGGCTTGAAGGACCGAATGGCCTACTCCTGCTCCTATTTTTCTATGTTTCTATCTTCCTTGCTTTTGTACTCTGTACCCCTACTTATAAAACTCAGGATCCCATGTGCTTTATTAACTGCTTTCTCAACCTGCCCTGCCACCGTCAATGATTTATGCACATATACACCCAGGTCTCTCTACTCCTGCACTCCCTTTAGAATTGTACCCTTTATTTTATATTACCTCTCCTCGTTCCTCCTACCAAAATGAATCACTTCTCTGCGTTAAATTTCATTTGCCACTTGTCCATCCATTCCACAGCCTGTCTGTTCCTCTTGAAGTTCACACTATCCTCCTTGCAGTTCACAATACTTTTTTGTGTCATCTGCAAATTTTTAAATTGTGCCCTATACACCCAAGTCTAGGTGATTAATATATATCAGGAAAAGCAGGGGTCCTAGCACTGACCCCTGGGGAACCCTACTGTACACCTTCCTCCAGTCTGAAAAACAACCATTCAACACTACTCTCTGTTTCCTGTCACTCAGGCAATTTCGTATCCATGCTGCTACTGTCCCTTTTATTCCACCTGCTCTAACTTAGCCGACAAGCCAGTTATGTGGCACTTTATCAAATGCCTTTTGGAAGTCCATGTACACCACATTACCTTCATCAACCATCTCTGCTACCTCATCAAAAAACTCAAGCAAGTCTGTTAAACACAATTTGCCCTTAACAAATCCATGCTGGCTTTCTTTAATTAATCCACATTTGTCCATGTCACTGTTAATGATGTTCGAAATCATCACTTCAAAAAGCTTTCCAACCACTGAGGTTAAACTAACTGGCCTGTAGTAGTGGGGCTTATCCTTACCCCCTTTCCTGAACAAGGGTGTAACATTTGCAATTCTCCAATCCTCTGGCACCACCCCTATATCTAAGGAGGTTTGGAAGATTATGGCCAGTGCCTCTGCAATTTCCACCCTTACCTCCCTCAGTATCCTTGAATGCATCTCATCCGGTCCTGGTGAATTATCAACCTTAAGTACAGCCAGCCTATCTAATACCTCCTCGTTATCAAATTTTAGCTCATCCAGTGTCTAAACTACCTCCTGTTTCACTATGACTTGGGCAGCATCTTCTTCCTTGATAAAGACAGAAGCAAAGAACTCATTTAGTACCTCAGCCATGACACCTGCTTCCAGGCGTAAATCGCCTTTTAAGTCCCTAATCGGCCCCACTCCTCCTTTTACCACTCTTTTACTATTTATATGCCTATAGAAGAATTTGGATTCCCTTTTATGTTAGCTGCCAATCCCTTCTCATACCCTTTCTTTGCTTCTCTTTTTTTTCAATTCCCCTCTGAACCTTCTATATTCATCCTGATTCTCACTTGTATTATCCTCCTGACATCTGTCATATGCACCCTTTTTCTGCTTCATCTTACTCTATCTCTTTCATCATCCAGGGAGCTCTGGATTTGTTTTCCCCAACTTTCCCGCTCTCATGGGAATGTACCTCGACTGTATCCAAAATGTCTCCTCTTTAGAGTCAGCCCAATGTTCCGTTGCAGTTTTGCCTGCCAATCGTTGATTCCAATTTACCTTGACCAGAACCGTTCTCACACCACTGAAGTTGGCCCTCCCTCAATTAATTATTTTTACCCTGGATTGCTCCTTGTCCTTTTTCATAGCCTACCTAAAACTTACGATACTATGATCACTGTCTGCTGAACATTCCCCGACTGACACTTGATTCTCTTGGTCCACCTCATTCCCCAGAACCAGATCCAGCAATGCCTCCTTTCTTGTTGGACTGGAAACATGCTGATGTAGAAAATTCTCCTCAACACACTCGAGAAATTCTTGCCCCTCTCTGCCCTTTACACTATTAGTATCCCAGTCTATATTAGGTTAATTAAAATCCCCATTATAACTACTCTATACTTTTTGCATCTCTCTGTAATTTCCTTGCAAATTTGTTTCTCTATATCTTTCCCATTTGTTGGTGGCCTATAGAACATACCCAGCAATATAAAGGTACCTCTATTGTTTCTTAGCTCTAAGGATTCTGTTCTTGGCCCCTCTAGGATATCCTCTCTCTCTCCAGCATAGTAATGACCTACTTAATCAATACTGCTACCCCTGTTTCTTTCTTTCGTTCCCTATCTTTCCTGAGCACCTTGTATCCAGGAATATTTGGTACCCAGTCTTGTCCTTTTTTGAGCCACGAGCAGGAAAGTTAGGGCAAACAAATTCAGACAAAAGATATAGAGTAAGATGAAGTAGAAAAAGGGAGCATATGACAGAAGTCAGGAGGATAATACAAGTGAAAACCAGGCTGAATATAGAAGGTTCAAAAGGGGAATTGAAAAAAAAGAGAAGCAAAGAGAGGGTATGAGAAGGAACTGGTAGCTAACATAAAAGGGAATCCAAATGTCTTGTATAGGCATATAAATAGTAAGAGTGGTAAAAGGAGGAATGGGGCCGATTAGGGACCTAAAAGGAGATTTACACCTGGAAGTAGGTGTCAGGCTAAGATACTAAATGAGTTCTTTGTTTCTGTCTTTACCAAAGAAGAAGATGCTGCCCAAGTCATAGTGAATGGGGAGGTAGTTTAGACATTGGATGGGCTAAACTTTGATAAACATCATATTTATACATGGCCATCTGTATCTGCAGCTCACCAACCTTATTTTCCACACTCCGGCATTCACATACATGCAGAGTAAACCTAATGTAGACCTTATTACATTCCCTCTTACTCTTATCCCACCTAATAACATACTATTTCCTATTCTAGTGCCATCTTTTTTTAGAATTAGAACATTACAGCGCAGTACAGGCCCTTAGGCCCTCGATGTTGCGCCGACCTGTGAAACCATCTGACCTACACTATTCCATTTTCATCCATGTGTCTATCCAATGTCCACTTAAATGCCCTTAAAGTTGGCGAATCTACTACTGCTGCAGGCAGGGCGTTCCACCCCCTTACTACTCTCTGAGTAAAGAAACTACCTCTCACATCTGTCCTATATCTATCACCCCTCAACTTGAAGCTATGTCCCCTCGTGTTTGCCATCACCATCCGAGGAAAAAGACTCTCACTATCCACCCTATCTAACCCTCTGATTATCTTATATGTCTCTATTAAGTCACCTCTCCTCCTCCTTCTCTCCAACGAAAACAACCTCAAGTCCCTCAGCCTTTCCTCGTAAGACCTTCCCTCCATACCAGGCAACATCCTAGTAAATCTCCTCTGCACCCTTTCCATAGCTTCCACATCCTTCCTATAAAGCGGTGACCAGAACTGCACGCAATGCTCCAGGTGCGGTCTCACCAGAGTTTTGTACAGCTGCAGCATGACCTCGTGGCTCCGAAACTCGATCCCCCTACTAATAAAAGCTAACACACCATATGCCTTCTTAACAGCCCTATTAACCTGGTTAGCAACCTTCAGGGATTTATGCACCTGGACACCAAGATCTCTCTGTTCATCTACACTACCAAGAATCTTCCCATTAGCCCAGTACTCTGCATTCCTGTTACTCCTTCCAAAGTGAATCACCTCACACTTTTCCGCATTAAACTCCATTTGCCATCTCTCAGCCCAGCTCTGCAGCCTATCTATGTCTCTCTGTACCCTACAACATCCTTCGGCACTATCCACAACTCCACCGACCTTAGTGTCATCTGCAAGTTTACTAACCCACCCTTCTACACCCTCTTCCAGGTCATTTATAAAAATGACAAACAGCAGTGGCCCCAAAACAGATCCTTGCGGTACACCACTAGTAACTAAACTCCAGGATGAACATTTGCCATCAACCACCACCCTCTGTCTTCTTTCAGCTAGCCAATTTCTGATCCAAAGCTCTAAATCACCTTCAACCCCATACTTCCGTATTTTCTGCAATAGCCTACCGTGGGGAACCTTATCAAACGCCTTACTGAAATCCATATACACCACATCCACTGCTTTACCCTCATCCACCTGTTTGGTCACCTTCTCGAAAAACTCAATAAGGTTTGTGAGGCACGACCTACCCGTCACAAAACCGTGCTGACTATCTCTAATGTACTTATTCTTTTCAAGATGATTATAAATCCTGTCTCTTATAACCTTTTCCAACATTTTACCCACAACCGAAGTAAGGCTCACAGGTCTATAATTACCAGGGCTGTCTCTACTCCCCTTCTTGAACAAGGGGACAACATTTGCAATCCTCCAGTCTTCCGGCACTATTCCTGTCGACAATGACGACATAAAGATCAAGGACAAAGGCTCTGCAATCTCCTCCCTAGCTTCCCAGAGAATCCTAGGATAAATCCCATCTGGCCCAGGGGACTTATCTATTTTCACACTTTCCAAAATTGCTAACACCTCCTCCTTGTGAACCTCAATCCCATCTAGCCTCGTAGCCTGAATCTCAGTATTCTCAACAACATTTTCTTTCTCTACTGTAAATACTGACGCAAAATATTCATTTAACACTTCCCCTATCTCCTCTGATTCCACACACAACTTCCCACTACTATCCTTGATTGGCCCTAATCTAACTCTAGTCATTCTTTTATTCCTGATATACCTATAGAAAGCCTTAGGGTTTTCCCTGATCCGATCCACCAATGACTTCTCGTGTCCTCTCCTTGCTCTTCTTAGCTCTCCCTTTAGATCCTTCCTGGCTAGCTTGTAACTCTCAAGCGCCCTAACTGAGCCTTCACGACTCATCCTAACATAAGCCTTCTTCTTCCTCTTGACAAGCGCTTCAACTTCTTTAGTAAACCACGGCTCCCTCGCACGACAACTTCCTCCCTGCCTGACAGGTACATAGTTATCAAGGACACGCAGTAGCTGCTCCTTGAATAAGCTCCACATTTCGATTGTTCCCATCCCCTGCAGTTTCCTTCCCCATCCTACGCATCCTAAATCTTGCCTAATCGCATCATAATTTCCTTTCCCCCAGTTATAATTCTTGCCCTGCGGTATATACCTGTCCCTGCCCATCGCTAAGGTAAACCTAACCGAATTGTGATCACTATCACCAAAGTGCTCACCTACATCTAAATCTAACACCTGGCCGGGTTCATTTCCCAGTACCAAATCCAATGTGGCATCGCCCCTGGTTGGCCTGTCTACATACTGTGTCAGAAAACCCTCCTGCACACACTGGACAAAAACTGACCCATCTAAAGTACTCGAACTATAGTATTTCCAGTCAATATTTGGAAAGTTAAAGTCCCCCATAACAACTACCCTGTTACTCTCACCCCTGTCGAGAATCATCTTCGCTATCCTTTCCTCTCCATCTCTGGAACTATTCGGAGGTCTATAAGAGACTCCCAACAGGGTAACCTCACCTCTCCTGTTTCTAACCTCAGCCCATACTACCTCAGTAGACGAGTCCTCAAACGTCCTTTCTGTCGCTGTAATACTCTCCTTGATTAACAATGCCACACCCCCCCCTCTTTTACCATCTTCTCTGTTCTTACTGAAACATCTAAATCCCGGAATCTGCAACATCCATTCCTGCCCCTGCTCTACCCATGTCTCCGAAATGGCCACTACATCGAGATCCCAGGTACCAACCCATGCTGCAAGCTCACCCACCTTATTCCGGATGCTCCTGGCGTTGAAATAGACACACTTTAAACCAGGTTCTTGCTTGCCAGTGCCCTCTTGCGTCCTTGTAACCATATCCCTGACCTCACTACTCTCAACATCCTGTACACTGGCACTACAATTTAGGTTCCCATTCCCCTGCTGAATTAGTTTAAACCCCCCCGAAGAGCACTAGCAAATCTCCCCCCAGGATATTGGTACCCCTCTGGTTCAGGTGAAGACCATCCTGTTTGTAGAGGTCCCACCTACCCCAGAAAGAGCCCCAATTATCCAGGAAACCAAAACCCTCCCTCCTGCACCATCCCTGCAGCCACGTGTTCAACTCCTCTCTCTCCCTATTCCTCGCTTCGCTATCACGTGGCACGGGCAACAACCCAGAGATAACAACTCTGTTTGTTCTCGCTCTAAGCTTCCAGCCTAGCTCCCTAAATTTCTGTCTTAAATCCCCATCTCTCTTCCTACCTATGTCGTTGGTGCCTATGTGGACCACGACTTGGGGCTGCTCCCCCTCCCCATTAAGGATCCCAAAAACACGATCCGAGACATCACGAACCCTGGCACCTGGGAGGCAACATACCAACCGTGAGTCTCTCTCGTTCCCACAGAACCTCCTATCTGTTCCCCTAACTATGGAGTCCCCAATGACTAATGTTCTGCTCCTCTTCCCCCTTCCCTTCTGAGCAACAGGGACAGACTCTGTGCCAGATATCTGTACCCCATTGCTTACCCCTGGTAAGTCGTCCCCCGCAACAGTATCCAAAACGGTATACCTGTTGTTGAGGGAAACGGCCACAGGGGATCCCTGCACTGCCTGCTGGTTCCCTCTCCTTCCCCTGACGGTAACCCATCTACCTACTTCTTTTACCTGAGGTGTGACTACCTCCCCATAACTCCTCTCAATAACCTCCTCCGCCTCCCGAATGATCCGAAGTTCATCCAGCTCCAGCTCCAGTTCCCTAACGCGGTTCTCGAGGAGCTGGAGTTGGGTGCACTTCCCACAGATGCAGTCAGCAGGGACACTCTTGGCGACCCTTACCTCCCACATTCTGCAGGAGGAACATACAACTGCCTTAACCTCCATTCCCACTATTCCAAATTCCCAACAAATCTACTGAAAAACCAAAAAAAAACAAAAAGTCAAAACTTGTTAGGTTAGCAATCCAACGGACAGAACTTCCTAAATAAAAAGCTTACCTTATCAACACACCAGAGTCCTTTTTTTTTTGGTTAGAGGAGGAGGGTGGGTGGGAGACACTACACGTGTAGTGTCTCGGGTACAGCCACCACACAAATATATACCTTTTTCCTTACCCAGCAGTCCCCTGGTCCTCCGAAAACAAAAGGGAATTCACTTTTAAACTTACGCTGAAATTGACTTCACAGCTGTAAGCCCGTTCACGCACCTCCGTTGCTATCCAAGCTGCAGTCACCTGTCTTTCCCAATTCTCTGTGCACTGCTGTGCACCTCTCTAATATCACCTCCTGGTTCCCACATCCCTGCCAAGTTAAATTTACACTCTCCTCAGCAGCACTAGCAAATTGCACGTCTAGGACATTGGTCCCGGCTCTGTTTAGATGCAACCCGTCCAGCCTGTACAGGTCCCATCTTCCCCCAGAGCCGGTCTCAATGTCCCAGGGATCTAAAGCCCTCCCTCCTGCACCATCTCTCCATCCACGCATTCATCTGCTCCATCCACCTATTTCTATGCTCAGTAGCATGTGGTACTGAGAGTAATCTAGAGATTACTACCCTTGAGGTCCTGCTTGCTAGTTTCCTCCCTATCTCCCGAAACTCTGCCTGCAGGATCTCATCCCTCTTTCTACCCATGTTGTTCGTACCTATATGGACCACGACCTCTGGCTGCTCACCTTCCCCCCTCAAAGTGCTCCCCCCTCAGCCACTCAGTGACATCCTTGACCCTGGCACCAGGGAGGCAACATACCATCGTGGATTCACATCTGCGGTGGCAGAAACACCTGTCTGTTCCCCTAACTATAGAATTCCCTATCACTATTGCTTTTTCAATCTTCCTCCTGCCCCCCTGTACAGCTGAGCCAGCTGTAGTGCTGTGGATTGGACTCTGGCTGCACACCCCAGAGGAACCGTCACTCTCACCAGTATTCAGAACATAATACTGATTGGAGAGTGAGATGCACTCAGGGGACACCTGCACTACCTGCCTGGTTGTTCTTGACTGCCTAACTGTCATCCATTCCCTCCCGAATAGCACATGCTTAAGCTGTGGGGTGAACACATCTATAAACGTGCTATCCATGAAACACACATTCTTGCAGATGCACCACAGTGATGCCAGCTGCTGCTCAGGCTCCGAAATGCGTAGCTGGAGCTCCTCTAGCTGACGGCACTTTTTGCACATGTGGTTATCCAGGACATGAGAAGCATCCCAGAGTTCCCGCATGGAACAGGATGTGCACTCCACAGGTACGAGCTGCCCTTCCTTGCCTCTATTTAATCGACCATTAACTTACTACTTAAATAAATTCACCAGCTATTCACCAATCAGTGCTTCTCTTGTGCTGATGTCACTTTATTTTATAGGGATGTTAACTGAAATGCTTTTATTTAACTCTTATTATCTAAAAACCCTAGATTTTAATTTACTGAAAAATTCAGACTTCTTTAGTTTTACTATCTCTTATTATTCAATTTCAACTTTAACTGATTGATTAATTAGCATTAATTTTAATTATATGCTAAATGATCAAATTGGCTTTAATTTTTATACTAATTAATCGATCAAGTCTTACTTTATGGTTGATTAATTTAGATTAAATTAAAAGCTTAACAGTGTACTCATCCCAAATGACTCCTTGTCCTGTGATGTTACTTTGCGATTATTTTTCTTCTTTCTCTCCTGTTCAGTTCAGACTCACAGATCACAACCTCATCTGCTCCCAACATGCTTGACACCATTTCTGATCTGCTTTACAGTGATCCCAGTGTGCTTCACACTGCTCTTATCCCTGTTTGCTTCAAAGACAAACCAACTCAAATTTTGGCAGCAGTGGGATTCAAACCCATGCCTCTGCAGACACTGGAACCTTAACCCAGGGCCTTAGACTTCTCAACCACACAAATAAATGGCCTGCACAGGGAGCAAACCCGCAACCTTGCCATTATTAGTACCACAGTCTAACCAACTGAGCTAACTGGCCATTGTAAAACTCCATTTCACTACTTGCAGACATCCAGCCTCCGTTGGAGGTCTGTGCAGCCCATATATTCTGTATGCAACAACCCATCTTGACAGCTTACCACAGAGAAAACCCAGCTATTGCTTACCAATAGACTCGAGAGAGAGCAACTTTTTAAAATACGAATGGTGAGTTTTGGAGATTACCGTGCTTGTCTGCGAAGAGGTGCAGAAACCCCAGAAAAACAGCATCAATGCTGTTTACCAAATTTTGAGATCCTTTCATTGGAGTTTGAGAGGCCTTTCCACTGAAGTGAAAAGCACCAGAACTCCTTTGGAAATTCACCCCCAGCATTTATTACCACTTGATGGACTGACTCCAGTTTGATTATTTGTTTTGTGCTATTTGATATATTTTGACTCTTTTTGCTTTGGTATATTATTTAATCTGTAAACAAATCTGACCAACTCATTTAACTTGTACATTTAGTCTGGCAATGTGTTATTTTTAGCCTCCTGAATAACAGGAGAATGTGGTGGGCATCATATGTATTCTCCAGTAAGATATTTTTATTCGTTTGGGGGATGTGGGCGTCACTGGCTAGGCCGGCATTTATTGCCCATCCCTAGTGATATTATTTGGGGTTAATTTTTAAAACTAAGCACAGAGCAACACACAGTTTTTGTTCATAGGGATTTGACTGTAGTCTATTCATGAACTCAAGAAAAGTGTTGGTAAATATCCCAAAAAGTACAACATGCTACCTCAAGTAGGGTGGCAAGGGAGATCCACTAGTTACATCTAAAGTGTAACCTTTTTCTTCTTTGAAAGATTTTTTTACAGTGGGTAATAATTCCTCATATTTTTAAAATTTCCTTTTACCAATTTGATCTCGTATCACCATGTCTTTATTTATTTATCTCACTACAGGTATTTGGCTTCACCCTAGGGCCCAACCTGCAATCACATTTCCTCGGACATGAACGTGATGACTCTTACCATCAAATTAAAAGGGAGTGTCCATTTTAGCAAATTTTCCAAAGAACTGACCAATATTTCATCAAACCTGTGTGGACATACGCAACTTACTCTGCGCTTATAACCATTTTATCTGGGAACATGGAAACATGCATCTATAGCTTGCCTAGGTCCTTCTAAATGTTTATTGTAACTCTACAGAGTTCCTTGGACTGTGACAATAATTGAAAATTACCACAAACCTCAGAAACCATTCAGCACAGCTGCTTGATGACTACAGGCAGCAACACAGCCTAAAAGAGATACTCTGGTATCACTGTTAATCCAAATCATTCTGTTATTACACCAGTTTATATACAGGGATAGGCACCAACATGCTGCACCACGGACATTTGACAAAATTATTGACTCAGTCACGGACATGGGGGCAATTAATTTGTACACAAAGTGTATAGCCAACTTTATGCCATCAAAACACAGTCCAATTTAAAACACATTTCTCCTAATTTAGTGAGTACCTGGCATTGTTTTTGCTTGCACAAGTAGTCAATGCCTGCCCACACACTTGATGTAGTGATGCGGAAAATCCAGATAGATGTCCATCTGTCAGGTGTGATCTTGATTTCTTTCTCTCCCCTCTCATTCGCTCTCTCCCTCTCTATGTCAAACCTTATACCCGCTCTGTGTCCATCTCTCACCCCTTTCTCTCTCCTCTGTGTCCATCTCTCTCCCCCCTCTCTCTCTCTTCCCCTCTCTCCTCTCCTGTTCTTGCCCTCCTCTCTCCGCTCCCTCTCCCTCTCTATTTCTTCCCTCTCCCTCTCTCTCCTCTCCTGTTCTCTCCCCTCCCTCTCTTTATCCTCTTCTCTCCCCCTCTCTCTCCCCCCCTCTCTCTCCCCTACCCTCTCCCTCTCTTCCGTCCCTTCTCTCTCACCCCCTCTCTCTTTCTCTCTTTCTCCCTCTTTCCCTTTCTCCCCCACTTTTCCTCTCTCTCCCCTCTCTTGCTCTCCCTCCTCTCTCCCCTCTCCTTCTCAGCCTCTCCTTCTCTCCCTCCCCTATTCCTCTCTCTCTCCTCCCTGATCTCTCTCCCTTCTCACTCTCTCCCCCTCTCTCTTTCCCTCTCCCCCCTCACTCTATCCCTCTCTCCCCCTCCTGCACACCCCCCCCCCTCTCTCTCCTCCTTTCTCTCTGTGACAGTTTCAGAGAGCTGAAACTCTCCCCAGAACAACTTTATGATTGGTCAATTTTTTAAAGAAAAAATTCACAGCTGCCAGTTTCACATCTGACATGTGCTCAGAGCAGGAACAGCAGCTTCCGAACTCAGGACAAGTTCGTGGTTTTCAGCTGGCTTTTTTAAACAAAATTGGAACCCACCGGAAAACCCCGAACTTGTCCGGAGTTCGGAAGCCGATGTTCTCGCTCCCAGCACCTGGCAGCTGTGAATTTTTTTAAAGTCGGACTTGCCTGGAAAGAAGAAGCCAATGTGAAATTTCTCATCCCTGAAATTACCAGTCAAGGACCTCAAAATCTTTACCATGGACACTGGTGTCCATGTACGGGCATGTTGCTGACCCCTGTTTCTGTATTAGTGTGACTCCATTGTATAAGTTTTACACAGAATCCAGAACAAAAGTCACAATCTACTACGTAAATAGATCAAAGATATAATCCATCATTGAAAAGACTAAACTGGTTTATGAAAGGACAGTGAATAATAGTCCATTCATTCCCAAAGCTGGTTGTTGAAAAAAGTACTGCTTACCACAATCTGTAGGCATAGGTGCTGAAACTACTGGATGGACAACTGGCCTCTCAGAATCTGTAGATACAGTACTGTAACTTCCACTCACAGAGTCTTCATCATTGGAAGGTTCTACAAAAGGGTCTTCTTTTGTCATTTCAATGCTAGCCCCTGTAGAAAGTAACATAAGTTTACAATTCTATTGATAGTATGATCAATTCATTTAAAAAGAGATTCCATGATGGGTTGGCTCAGTCACTCACACCTTTCCATGTTTTTGATTTGTCCTAGCATCAGTCATGTATAGGGCTTCGTCTTCAGTAGTATAGTGGTGGAAAACATGCTTCAGCCTTTTGTACTGTGAAGCATACATTAGTAGTAACCTACAGAGAGCACTTAGAGATATAGAAAGATAGGATTCCTCAATGGCCCAATGAATTTATTGAGAAACTGAGCCATCAGCAGGCCCCTCTTTATACTGCTTTAAAGGAATTCGGCAAATTCCTACTGGCATTTATGGCTCAAATGGGGAGTCGGTGGCGTAGTGGTAATGTCACTGGACAAGTAACCCAGAACCCCAGGCTAATGTTCTGGGGACATGGATTCAAATCCCACCACGGCAGATGGTGGAATTTGAATTCAATTAATAAAAAGAAATTTGGAATTAAAAAGTGAGTCTCGTGGTGACCATGAAACCATTGCCGATTGTTGTAAAAAACCCATCTGATTCACTAATGTCCTTTAGGGAAGGAACTCTGCCGATCTTACCTGTTCTGGCCTACATGTGATTCCAGACCCACATCAATGTGGTTGACTCTTAAATTTCCTCTGAAATGGCCTAGCAGGCCACTCAGTTGTATCAAACCGCTTCAAAGTCTAAGAAAATGAATGAAACCGGACGGACCACCAGCATTGACCTAGGCACTGGAAACAACAACTGCACATCTAACTCTGTTGACCCTGCAAAGTTCTCCTTACTAACATCTGGGGGCTTGTGCCAAAATTGGGAGATCTGTCCCACAGACGAATCAAGCAACAGCCTGACATAGTCATACTCAGAGAATCATACCTTACAGACAATGTCCCAGATACCACCATCACCATCCTTGGGTACGTCCTGTCCCACCAGCAGGATAGACCCACCAGAGGTGGCGGCACAGTGGTAGGGAGGGAGTTGCCCTGGGAGTCCTCAACATTGACTCCGGACTCCATGAAGTCTCATGGCATCAGATCAAACATGAGCAAGGAAACCTCCTGCTGACTACCACCTAACGCCGCCCCTCGGCTGATGAATCAGTGCTTCTCCATTTTGAACACCAATTGGAAGTAGCACTGAGGGTTGCAAGCGCACAAAATGTACTCCGGATGAGGGACTTCAATGTCCATCACCAACAGTGGCTCAGTAGCACCACTACTGACCGAGCTGGCCGAGTCCCAAAGGACATAGCTGCTAGACTGGGTCTGTGGCAGGTGGTGAGGGAATCATCAAGAGGGAAAAACATACTTGACCTCGTCTTTACCAATCTACCTGTCGCAGAGGCATCTGTCGATGACCGTATTGGTAGAAGTAACCACTGCACAGTCCTCGTGGAGACGAAGTCCCGTCTTCACATTGAGGATACCCTCCATCATGTTTTGTGACACTACCACCATGCTAAAGGGGATAGATTTTGAACAGATCTAGCAACACAAAACTGGGCATCCATGAGGCACTGTGGGCCATCAGCAGAATTGTATTCAACCATAATCTGTAAACTCATGGCCCGGCATAACCCCCATTCTACCATTATCATCAAGCCAGGGGACCAACCCTGGTTCAATGAAGAGTGCAGGAGGCCATGCCAGGAGTAGCACCAGGCATACCTCAAAATGAGGTGTCAGCCTGGTGAAGCTACTACACAGGAATACTTGCATGCCAAACAGCGGAAGCAGCATCTGATAGACAGGGCTAAGCGATCCCACAACCAACGGATCAGATCTAAGCTCTGCAGTCCTGCCACATCCAGTCGTGAATGGTAGTGGACAATTAAATAACTGACAGGAGGAGGAGGCTTCACAAACATCCCCATCATCAATGACAGGGGAGCCCAGCACATCAGTGAAAAAGACAAGGCTGAAGCATTTCATCCATCTTCAGCCAGAAGTGCCAGGTGGATGATCCAACCTGGAATCCACCTGAGGTCCCCAGCATCAAAGATGCCAGTCCTCAGCCAATCCAATTCACTCCACGTAATATCAAGATGCGGCTGAAGGCACTGGATATTGCAAAGGGTATGGGCCCTGACAACATTCCGGCAATAGTACTGAAGACTTGTGCTCCAGGACTAGCTGTGCCTCTAGCCAAGCTGTTCCAGTATAGTTACAACACCGGTATCTACCCAGCAATGTGGAAAATTGCCCAGATGTGTCCTGTGCACAAAAAGCAGGACAAGTCCAATCCAGCCAACTACCGCCTTATCAGTCTACTCTTGACCATCAGCAAAGTGATGGAAGGGGTCATCGACAGTGCTATCAAGTGACACTTGCTCAGCAATAACCTGTTCACTGACACTCACTTTGGGCACCGCCAAGGCCACTCAGCCCCTGACCTCATTACAGCCTTGCTCCAAACATGGACAAACGAGCTGAACTCCAGAGGTGAGGTGAGAGTGACTGCCCTTGACATCAGGGCAGCAGTTGACCGAGCATGGCATCAAGAAGCTCTAGCATAACTGGAGGCAATGGGAATCAGGGGGAAAACTCTCCGCTGGTTGGAATCATACTTAGCGCAAGGAAGATGGTTGTGGTTGTTAGAGGTCAATCATCTGAATTCCAGGACATCACTGCAGGAGTTCCTCAGGGTAGTGTCCTAGGCCCAACCATCTTCAGCTACTTCATCAATGACCTTCCCTCCATCATAAGGTCAGAATTGGGGATGTTTGCTGATGATTGCACAATGTTCAGCACCATTCGTGAGTCCTCAGATAATGAAGCAGCCCCTGTCCAGATGCAGCAAGACCTGGACAACATCCAGGCTTGGACTGAGTGACAAGTAACATTCGCACCACACAAGTGCCAGGCAATGACCATCTCCAACAAGAGAGAGTCTAACCATCTCCCTCGACGTTCAATGGCATTATGATCGCTGCATCCCCCACTATCAACATCCTGGGGGTTACCATTAACCAGAAACTGAACTGGACTAGCCACATAAATGCTGTGGCTACAAGAGCAGGTCAGAGGCTGGGAATTCTGTGGCAAATAACTCACCTCCTGTCTCCACAATGCCTGTCCACCATCTACAAGGCACAAGTCAGGAGTGTGATGGAATAGTTCAGTTCAGTTCAGAGATACAGCACTGAAACAGGCCCTTCGGCCCACCGAGTCTGTGCCGAACATCAACCACCCATTTATACTAATCCTGCACTAATCCCATATTCCTACCACATCCCCACCTGTCCCTATATTTCCCTACCACCTACCTATACTAGGGGCAATTTATAATGGCCAATTTACCTACCAACCTGCAAGTCTTTTGGTTTGTGGGAGGAAACCGGAGCATCCGGCGAAAACCCACGCAGACACACAGGGAGAACTTGCAAACTCCACACAGGCAGTACCCAGAATTGAACCTGGGTCGCTGGAGCTGTGAGGCTGCAGTGCTAACCACTGCGCCACTGTGCCTCTCTCCACTTGCCTGGATGGGTGCAGCTCCAACAACACTCAAGAAGCTTGACATCATCCAGGACAAAGCAGCTCGCTTGTTTGGCACCCCATCCACCACCCTCAACATTCACTCCCTCGACCACCGACGTACGTTGGCAGCAGTGTGCAAGATGCACTGCAGCAACTCACCAAAGCTCCTTCGACAGCACCTTCCAAACCTCCGAACTCTACAACCTAGAAGGCCAAGGGCAGAGGATGCGTGGGAACACCACCACCTGCAAGTTCCCCTCCAAGCCACACTCCATCCTAACTTGGAACTATATTGCCGTTCCTTCACTGTCACTGGGTCAAAATCCTGGAACTCCCTTCCTAACAGCACTGTTGGTGTACCTACAGCCCAAGGACTGCAGCGGTTCAAGAAGGAAGCTCAACACCACCTTCTCAAGGGCAATTAGGCATGAGCAATAAATGCTGGCCTAGCCAGTGATGCCTACATCCCATGAACAAATAAATAAAAAAGACAAGTTTTAGAGAGCAGCTGAGCCACTCGGATTAGGAAGGTACTTGGTTTCATCCCACCTATCCTGAGTTGGCTGATCTGAGTCAAGGCAGCATTACAATTGACCTCAGCACCCAAACTTATGGAGAGAAAAAAAATCAGCCAGGCTTTCCATTCCTGATAGCTATCCTGTGATACTGGATGGAAATGCTTTTATATGAACAGAAAAGGCTAAACCAGGATTCCACACAATCAATTAAATAAAAGTTGAAACAGCAAATTAAATATTAGAAGTATACACTTTCAAAATATATACCTTATTTTTTTCCTTTCTTACCTCTCATTTTCTTAACACTATATGTTCCTCCCTGAAACATATACCATTACCCATCCATGAAGATGGAAAGATTAATAATTCCCAAGAATGCTGGCATTCTTGAATTAGTCATATTTTCTGCCGATGTTCATTGGAGGTGGAGAATTTACAAAGTCAGGATTGTAGATTGGGGAGGGGGGTGGTGTGGGTGAAGAAATTCCATCTTACAGTTCCATACTTATCTTTTCTCTTTCACTATGATACACAAATACACTAAAAATACTGTACAAATCACACTACAGCTTACATTTATTTAGTGACATTAACAGAGCAAAACATTCCAAGATGCTTTGCAAAAGATAAAGAAAAATAAATAGATAAGAAATAATGTAACAGTTGGTAACCCAAGTTGGTACTGGATAGAGTAGGATTTAGCTGCACTAGGGATTTGACAGCATTGGGTTGGGTCTGTAGGGAGTTGGCAGCATTGCATAACTCTATGGCATGGTATTGCTGTGGAGAGGGACTTTGGGCTTTATAGGCCTCTGGAAGCAGATCCAAGGTTTGACAGAAAATTTTGCCTCAGCTTCTCAAAATAACTAAGTCTGGGCTTAGACTTTTTGGTCCAGAAATGGCGCATCTTGCTGCAAGCGACATGGATTGGACTTTTTATCTCATCCTTCAAATCGCATTATTTTTGGGCCGCAAATAGCTGGAAGTGTGAATTGATACCAGAATAGTTATATCAATGTAGCACCTGGGTCCTCATTAACGTACCCAATGGGCTGTCTCCTTAATCAAGAAAACAAAAGGATAAAGAAACAGAGCAAACGACAGAGATGGGAATAGGGTGATTAGAGTCAAATTAGATACAAAAAGAAAAATAAAGAGAGGGAAAGAGTGTGGATAGAGGGAGAGAAAAAAGACAAAGAGAAAAGCAAGAAAACAATGTAAAAGAACAAGCAGAAGAGGGCATTGCAACCTCGTTCTGTATTGGCCCTTGAGAAGTTATGAATGAATAGCAGGGTAGGTATGTGTAATGTATAAACATTGAACCCCGAAGTATTGAACCAGCACGATCATGATCAGGAACAATGGAACCACTTTCATAGAAATATAGGACTAACTAGATGGAAAAAAGACCAAGATCAACCTAGATTGCCTTCTACCATCCTAGTAGTCACATGATACAGTTCTGACTAATCATAGAATCACAGAAACTTATAGAACATAAGGAGGCAATTCGGCCTGTGCTGGTTCTTTGAAAGAGCAGGTATGCTTCATCTCACATCCCCACTTTCTGTCTGTAACCCTGTAAGTTCCTCATCCGCAAGTACCTATCCTATCCAACTTCCCTTAAAACTTATGGAATGAGTTTCCATCACCTTTTCAGGTAAAACGTTCCAGATCCTGACAACTCCTTGATTGAAAAAATAATCTTCATCTCCCCTCTAGAATTTTTGCCAATTATTTTAAATCTATGGCCTCTGCTTATTAATCCACTCACCAGAGGTTACCTTCTCTGTTCTAAAGAAAACAGTCCTAACTTTTCCAACCTCTCCTCATAACTGCAGCATGACTGGTGGAAGGCTGTTGACTTTCAGTGGAGGAGACTGCAGATGGCCTTGGAGGACAAGGCAAGCAGCTCTGGGTCTGTAAGGCCCACTCATCTCAGTCTGGGCTGGCTGTTTGGCTGACAGGGGGAGAACAAATGCTGACTTCCTGAGAGTGGACAGCAGGTTCGTGCTCCATGGAGTCATTGCCATTTTCCCAGGGTTGCACCTGGGCAAGCTGACCTTGCATGGCAGAAGTCTGCACTTACATGGCAGCAATCTGACCTTACATGACTGAAGTTTGCGCTTCCACTGCAGCACTCAGACTTTTGGTGAAAGTTGCTTGTATTGCATTGGAGGCTGAGACAGCAGCCATCAGACACTGCATAATTGTTAGGTCCACAAGTGTGCGGATAAAGTTGGCCATCGCTTCCATGCTGGAAAGGATGAGCTCCAAGCTCTGCAAAGAACCCTGTGCCAATTTGATGCTGGACTCCTCCTTGCTCCTTGACATTGGCCACAGGTTTTCTAGCAGGCTTCCCAATGCACCAAGCATTCTTCTGTAGCCTGCCCCATTGAAGTGCTGAGTCCTCTGCAGCAGAACTTGTGTGCAACCCTGTCCTCCAGCAAACTGGCACCTGCATTATCCTTGCCCTCTCCCCTGGCTGCAGGCCACTTGTTCCGGTGTCTCACCATGTGCAGATTCTGCCTATGTGCTATCCTCTAAATTACACGTAGTGTCAGTATCTGAGCTGATGGCTGCGAATGTGAAATTTAATGGCATTGCATCTTTATCATCACTATCTTCTTGCTGTTCCTCCACTGCCTGGTCAGGCTGTACTTTGTGGTTACCTGAAAGGAGAAAGGCACAAAGGCACACCTCTTATGCTGTGGGGAGATGGGGGTGGGGAAGTAAGAAGTGCATGTTTACAACACCTGCAATTTGTAAATCAAAAGAAAATGTGGCATGAGGGAACATAGGTGCAGGAGTAGGCCATTCAGCCGTCGAGCCTGATCCACCATTCAAGTAGAACATGGCTGATCATTTACCTCAACGCCACTTTCCCGCCCTATCCCCATATCCCTTGATGTTATTAGTATCCAGATATCTTACGATTTCTGTCTTGAACATGCTCAACAATTGAGCTTTCACAGTCCTCTGGCGTAGAGAATTCCAGAGATTCACCACCCTCTGAGTGAAGAAATTCCTCCACATCTCTATCTTAAATGGCCTACCTCTTATTCTGAGGCTATGTCCCCTGGTTCTAGACTCACCAGCCAAGGGCAACATCCTATCTACAACCACCCTGTCACACCCTGTAAGAATTTTGTAAGTTTCAATGAGATCACCTCTCATTCTTCTGAACTCTAGAGAATACAGGCTCAGTTTCCTCAATCTCTCCTCATAAAGACAATTCCGCCATCCCAGGAATTAGTCTGGTGAACCTCCATTGCTCTTCCTCCAAAACTGTTCATGATACTCCAAGTGCCGTCTCACCAAGGCTCTATACAATTGCAGCAAGACATTTTTACTCCTGTACTCAAATTCCCTTGCAATGATGACCAACATACCATTTGCCTTTCTAATTGCTTGCTACATCTGCATGTGATTCATGAACAAGGACACCCAGGTCTCTTTGGGCATCAACACTTCCCAACCTCTCACCATTTAAGAAACACTCTGCCTTTCTGTTTGTTCTACCAAAGTGGATCACTTCACATTTATTCACATAATATTTCATCTGCCGTGTTCTTTCCCATTCACTTAGCCGGTTCAAGTCCCCTTGAAGCCTCCTTCCATCCTCCTCACAACTTACATTCCCACCTAGTTTTGTGTCATCAGCAAATTTGGAAAAATTACAGTTGGTCCCCACATCCAAATCATTTATATAGATTGTGAACAGCTGTGGCCCCAGCACTGATCCTTGTGGTACCCCACAAGTAACAGCCTGCCTTCTGAGAATGACCCATTTCTTCTAACTCTGTGTTCTGTCTGTTAACCAATTCTCAATCCATACCAGTACCATACCCCCAAACCTATGTGCTCTAATTTTGTTTACTAACCTCCTGTGTGGGACCTTATCAAATGCCTTCGTAAAATCCAAATACACCACATCCATTGGTTCTCCTTTATCTATGCTACATATGATTTTCCTTTCATAAATCCATGTTGACTCTGACCAATCATATCATTATTTTCTAAGTGTCTAGTTGGCAGATCCTTTATAAAAGATTCTAACATTTTCCGTACTATTGACGCCAAACTAACAGGCCTGTAGTTCCCCATTTTCTCTCTGCCTCCTTTCTTAAATAGTGGGGTTACATTTGCAACTTTCCAGTTTGCAGGAACCTTTCCAGAATCTATAGAATTTTGAAAGCATCCACTATCTCTATAGCCACCTCCTTAAACACTCTGGGATGTAGTTCATCTGGTCCAGGGGATTTATCAACATTCAATCCAGTTAATTTTTTAAGTTATATTAATACTAATTTCTTTCAGTTCTTCATTTTCACAAGTTCCTTGGTTCCCTAGTATTTCTGGGTGATTTTCTGTACCTTCGTCTGTGAAGTAATTGTTTAGTTTCTCTGCTATTTCCCTATTCTCCATTATAAATTCTCCTGTCTCCTCCTGTAATGGGCCCACATATGTCCTTGCTAAATATTTTCCTTTTCACATACCTAAAGAAGCTTTTACAATCCGCCTTTATGTTTCTTGCTAGCTTGCATTCATATTCTCTTTTCCCTTTCTTTATCAGTTTCTTGGTCATCCTTTTCTGGATTCTAAATTGTTCCCAATCCTCGGGCTTACCACTTTTTCTGGCAACCTTATAAGCCACTTCATACAAATTAGGAGCAGCAGTAGGCCACTCGGGCCCTCGAGCCTGCTACGCCAGTCAACAAGATCATGGCTGATCTGATTGTAACCTCAACTCCACATTCCCGCCTACCCCCGATAACCTTTCACCCTCTTGCTGATCAAGAATCTATCTACCTCTGCCTTAAAAATATTCAAAGACTCTGCTTCCACTGCTTTTTGAGGAAGAGAGATCCAAAGACTCATGAACCCATGAGAGAAAAAATTTCTCCTCATCTCTGTTTCAAATGGGTGACCCCTTATTTTTAAAGTGACCCCTAGTTCAAGATTCTCCCACAAGAGAATCCTTTCCACATCCACCCTGTCAAGACTTTTCAGGATCTTATATGTTTCAATCAAGTCGCCTCATACTCTTCTAAACTCTAGCAGATTCAAGTCTAGCCTGTCCAACCTTCACTCATAAGGCAACCCGCCCATTCCAGGTATTAGTCTAGTAAACCTTCTCTGAACTGCTTCCAATGCAGTTACATCCTTCCTTAAATAAGGAGACCAATACTGTACACAGTACTCCAGATGTGATCTCACCAATGCCCTGTATAACTGTAGCATAACCTCCCTACTTTGTATTCAATTCCTCTTGCAATAAACGATAACATTCTATTAGCTTTCCTTATTACTTGCTGAACCTGCATACTAACCTTTTGCGATTCATGCACTAGGACACCCAGGTGCCTCTGCAGCTCAGAGCTCTGCAATCTCTCACCATTTAGAGAATATGCTTATTTTTTATTCTTCCTGCCAACATGGACAATTTCACATTTTCCCACATTATGGGCTGGATTTTGTTCGGCGTCGGGATCCGTGGCGGGGGGGGAGGGGGCCTGAAGAAGGCTCCGGAGGAGGCCTTCCATGGACCTCAACGCCAGGAGGGCCCGGCCCGATCCTCCTGGCAGTGGCGAGGCTCCGTGGCCAACCCCCTGCCACTGGACGACAGGACCACAATTTAAATATGCAAATGAATAAGAGTAATCAATTAACATAGACTTACCAGCAATTTTGAGGGTCCGCCGTGACCTTTGGTGCAGCGGCCGGCACTCCTGTGCCTTCAGATCCCCATCCGGGGAAACGTGGCGCCACACTGATGGGGAGGGGAGAGGAGGTTAAGTTTGTCAATGCAGGAGTGGGGGGAGACAGGTTCAAATAAACGTAATGGGTGTAGGAGATGGTGGGAAGGGTTGAATCTTTGAGCTGTTTGGGGAGGGAAAGTCAGATGTGAAAGATAAGTGTTTTTGCGGGCAGTGGGGGGGGGGGGTGGAGGGTGGGGGGAGGGCAAATAGATAATGTAATGTTATTGGAGGGGTTGGGAAAGGGGCGTTGTGAATTTATTTATTTAATTTTCGGGGGTTTCCTCTTTAAAAATTTAAATGTGCCAGCAGAGCATAGCTGCTCTTTAAAAATGGCACCAGCGCCTGTGCACAGGCAGCTGACGCCATTGCCGGGGCAGACAGTCCGCCCCTTCCACATGACAGTGGGGGTGGGCTGCCACTTCTTGAGCTCGCTGCCAGGATCGACAGTGGGCTCTTAAAATCCAGCCTTATACTCCATTTGCCAGATCTTTGCCCACTCACTTAACCTACCTATATCCTTTTGTAGCCTCCTGTTGACCTCTTCACAACTTACTTTCTGATCAATCTTTGCGTCATCAGCAAATTTAGCAAACATACCTTCAGTCCCTTCATCCAAGTTATTTATATAAATTGTAAAAGGTTGAGGCCCCAGCACTGATCCTTGTGGCACACCACTCATTACATCTTGCCAACCAGAAAATGATCCATTTATGCCTACTCTCTGTTTCCTGTTAGCTAGCCAATCTTCTATCCATGCCACTATGTTACCCCCTACACCATGAGCTTTTATTTTCTGTAATAACCTTTGATGAGGCACCTTATCAAATGCCTTCTGGAAATCTAAGCACAGGACATCCACCAGTTCCCCTTTATCCACAGCACATGTTATTTCTTCAAAGAACTCCAATAAATTGGTTAAACATGATTTCCCTTTCACAAAACCATGTTGACTCTGCCTGATTACCTTGAATTTTTCTAAGTGTCCTGATATAACGTCTTTAATAATAGTTTCTAACATTTTCCCTAAGACAGATGTTAAGCTAACTGGCACGTAGTTTCCTGCTTTCTGTGTCTCTCTCTTTTTGAATAAAGGAGTTACATTCGCTATTTTCCAATCCAATGGAACTGTCCCCAAATCTGGGGAATTTTGGAAAATTAAAATCAACGCATCAACTATCGCACTAGCCACTTCTTTTAAGACCCTAGGATGAAGTCCATTTGACCTAATGCAGTCTTTAACTTCTTTTGTTAGCCACGGTTGATTTCATCTTTCCTGTTGCGTTTTTGTGTCTTAGAGGAATGTATATTTGTTGTAGACCATGTAATACTTCTTTAAATACTAGCCATTGCCTGTCTACCGTCAAATCCTTTAGTGTATTTTCCCAATCCACCATAGCCAACTTGCCCCTCATACCTTCATCGTTTCCTTTGTTCAGATTTCAGACCCTAGTTTCAGAGTGAATTATATTACTTTCAAACTTAATATAAAATTCTATCATATTATGGTCACTATTTCCCATAGGCTCCTTTACAGCAAGGTTATTAATTAGCCCTTTCTCTTTACATAATACTAAATCTAAAATAGCCCAATCCCTAGTTGGTTCTTCAACGTACTGTTCCAGAAACCCATCTTGTACACACTCCAGAAATTCATCCTCCACAGCATTAGTGCTGATTAGGTTTACCCAGTCTATATGTAAATTGAATTCGCCCATTATTACTGTATTACCCATATTACATGCACCTCTATTTTCCTGATTTATACCATGCCCAACATTATCACAACTGTTTGGTGGCCTATAAACAACTCCCACCAATATTTGCTGCCCCTTGCTGTTTCTTAGCCCCACCCAAGCTGATTCTACATCTTGATCCTTCAATCTAAGATCCTCTTTCACTAATGTACTGATCTCGTCCCTTATTAAGAATGCTACACAGTCTCCTTTTCCTGTTTGCCTATCTTCCTAAATGACAAATATTGTTGAATATTCAGTTCCCAGTCTTGGTCACCCTGTAACCACGTCTCTGTAATGGCAATTAACTCATACCCATTTACTACTATATGTGCTTTTAAATCATCTACCTTGTTGCGAATGCTGTGTGCATTCAGATGGTGGTAGAGGCGGGGTCATTGAATATTTTTAGGGCGGAGGTAGATAGATTCTTGTTAGGCAAGGGAATCAAGGGTTATCGGGGCTAGATGGGAGTGTAGAATTCGAACACAGATCAGCCATGATCTTATTGAATGGCGGAGCAGGCTCGAGGGGCCAAATGGCCTACTTCTGCTCCTAATTTGTATGTTCATATGTTCGTTAAATGCACTTAATTTTTTCTTTTTAATGTTATTCCGCATTCTGATCCTATTTGATGCTTGCCTCTGCTTCGTCTCTTCTAATTTTGCTTACTACTTTTCTACTCCCTGTTACCAGTTTTGCTTCCCTCCAATTTGAGCTCCCTCTCAGGATCCTATCCCCCTGCCAATCTAGTTTAAACCCATCCTAACAGCACTAGCCCTGAGGGATGTTAGTCCCAGTCCTGCTAAGGTGCAACTGTCCATCTTGTACGGGTCCCACCTGATCCAGAACTGATCCCAATGTCTCAGAAATCTGATGCCCTCCTTCCTACACCAATTCTCTAGCCACATATTCCATCACTCAATCTTTCTATTCCTATGCTCACTAGCACATGGTACTAGGAGTAATCTTGAGATTACTGCTTTTGAGGTCCTGCTTTTTAATCTCCTTCCTAGCTCCTAAAATCTGCTTTCAGAACCTCATCCCTCTTCCTACCTATGTCACTGGTACTAATGTGGACCCTGATCTCTGACTGTTGACCCTCCCCCAGATGAATGTCCTGCAGCAGCTCTGTGACATCCTTGACTCTAGCACCAGGGAGGCAACATATCATCCTGGAGTCACGTCAACGACCACAGAAACGCCTGTCTGTTCCCCTAACTAATGAATTCCCTATCACTATTGCTCTTCCACTCTTCTTGTTCCCCTCCACTGCAACTGAGCCACCAATGGTGCCACTGATGTGGCTCTGGCTGCACTCCTCTGAGGAACCATTGCCCTCACCAGTATCCAAAATGGAAAACCGGTTAGCGAGCGAGATTGTCTCAGGGGAGTCCTGCACTATCTGCCTGGCTCTCTTAGACTGCCTGGCAGTCACCCATTCCCTCTCTGCCTGCATGCTCCTAACCTGCAGTGTGACCACCTCCCTAAATGTGCTAACCACGTAGTTCTCTGCCTCGCGAAGCACCATAGTGACTCCAGCCGCTGCTCAAGTTCCGAAACCCAGAGCTGAAACTTCTGCAGCTGATGACACTTCCCGCAGATGTGTCTGTCTAGGACACATGGTGCGTCCAAGACTTCCCACATGCCACAGGATGCAGATTCCACTTGGTCGAGCTGCCCTACCATTCCTTAATTTTACAAACTATTTATTATAAGTATAATACTTACCAGTTACTCACCAATCAGCTTCTTCCCTTGTACCTTCAGCAACAGAAACTAGATTAAACTAGCTACCTAACTAATTACAGCTGCTCTGCAGTAGAGAGCTTGTTTATCCCTGCCTAAGGCTAGAAGGAACTTAAACTTTACTTAAACAGTAAATTTCAGTTAAATGCTAAATGCAGACAAGACTAGATTTTTAGAAAGAAATTGACGCTTAAGATTCCCTCACTCACCAAACTCCCAAAGCAGCAATACACACCAGCCAATCAACTCACCCCTTTCCTGTGATGTCATGTTTTTTTTTCTTCTTTACAAACTCCGACATATAGGGGTAGAAACATAGAAACATAGAAAATAGGAGCAGGAGTAGGCCATTTGGCCCTTCAAGCCTGCTCCGCCATTCATTATGATCATCGCTGATCATCCAACTCAGTAGCCTGTTCTGGGTAGTTGTCTTCACGTAGATCCGCCGCTGCCGCTACTCCTGATTCCCTCCAGGTAAGTGGAAGACCCCAAGCTTGGGGGTTTCTTTATCCATTCCCAGAGTTGTCTCCACACAGGTCCGCCGCTCCCTACTCTCACCAGGTAAGGAGGAGGAGCAGGTGGGTTGTTAGGAGGAGGATTAGGTACAATCATCTTCTATGGTTTCAGCCCCTCCGTTGGTCAGAGCCTCAGCAATGGGCATCCCAATAATGCCCAGTACCATCTCCTCCATGTAGGTTTGGACCAGCAGGAACACCTGTCCCTCTCTGATTAGTCCTGCTACCTCAGATTGTGTGTCCCTAGTCCTGCAAGAGAGAGAGAAGTGTGTCATTGTGAGTGTTTTGTAATCTGACTGGGTGATGTGGCTGTCACGGTTGAATAGCTGGCTGTGTATGCAAGCTGTGAGAAATAGGTGTGAGGCTTGCAGAAGTGCTAAGTGTATGAGGGTGCAGTGGGCATATGAACATCAGGTAGGAATCCTGATAGAGATTGTTGGTCAGCAAATGATGTGGGTGTAGTGAATTGAACAGTGCCTAAGACTAGTGATGCAGTTGGTAAAATATGGCATTTGAAAATGCATTCACTAATTTTGACCACATGTCAGGTCATTGAACGTCTTGCAGCACTGCATCCAGGTCCTCAGCACTTGACTCTTGGCACTGACCTCCACAGCCACCTGCTTCCACTGCATTCTAGGCGTGAGTCTGGAGCGTTTTCAGGCCCCCTGCAGATTCAAGGCATCTCTCCCACTTTTCACCTCCTCCACCAAGGCCTCCAGTACACCGTCTGAAAACCTTGGAGACCACGCTCATGGTGTGCCATTATTCAATGTTTTACAGGGCAGATTCACTTCCTTCACAACGCCAGTTCCTGCTCCAGCTACAATGCCCCTCCCTTTAAGAGATGCAGACTAGCTTTAAGAAGTGCAGGCTAGATTTAACTGATACTGGCCCCCCACAATATTGGCCCCCTGCTCAGGTGTCCAGCCAATCAACAGTGCGGTTAGCGCTGGCTGGACGCTGAAATCATTTAAAACAGCAGGCAACACAAAGTTAGCATGCTGTCTTCGTTGCAGTCAAACGGTACAGATTAATCATGCTACACGATTCCAGAGTCCATTTTCAGGACCTATCAAAGTTAACCCCCTCTTCTGTCTGCTCACATTTTCTGTCTACAAAATCCTACTTTCTGTTGTTGCTCCTTTAATCACACTTCTCCACTACCTTTTTTCTCGATTATAATGTACAGTATCCACATTTATAATGGAAAATGCTGAAGTAAAATAATCACCCTATAGCTGCACAATCTGTCCACTGGGTGATGCTATATTATTTTATCTCTATAAATTGCTCAAAATGATTCCTAAAATTCTGTAACTGCCATTTTTTCCAATAACTGAACATTTACATGGCCAAAATAAGGGATTAAATAAAATTTAAATGGTATTCCACAATAGCATGATGCAACTTATCAACAAAATCATCTTTTAGTGAATTTTCAAATAGCCTGGGTATGGACTTGATATTTTTGAATAGGCAGTACACTTCGAAACATAGAAAATAGGAGCAGCAGTAGGCCATTCAGCCCTTCAAGCCTGCTCCACCATTCGTTATGATCATGGCTGATCATGCAACTCAGTAGCCTGTTCCCGCTTTTACCCTTTGATCCCTTTAGACCCAAGAGCTATATCGAACTCCTTCTTGAAAACATACAATGTTTTGGCTTCAACTGCATTCTGTGGGTAGCGAATTCCACAGGCTCACTACTCTCTGGGTGAAGTAATTTCTCCTCATCTCAGTCCTGAAAGGTTTACTCCGTATCAAGAACAAAGAACAGTACAGCACAAGAACAGGCCATTCGGCCCTCCAAGCCTGCGCCGATCTTGATGCCTGCCGAAACTAACACCTTCTGAACTTCCAGGGCCCTTATCCCACTATTCCCTTCCTATTCATATATTTGTCAAGATGTATCCTAAGAGTATGACCCCTGGTTCAGGACTCCCCCACCATCAGGAACATCCTTCCTGCACCTACCCTGTCAAGTCCTGTCAGAAATTTATAGGTTTCTATGAGATCCCCCCTCACTCTTCTGAACTCCAGCTAATCTAATCCTAACCGACTCAATCTCTCCTCATGTGTCAGTCCCACCATCCCAGGAATCAGTCTGGTGAACCTTCACTGCACTCCCTCTATAGCAAAACCATCCTTCTTCAGATAAGGAGACCAAAACTGCACACAATATTCCAGGTGTAGCCTCACCAAGGCCCTGTATAATTGCAGCAAGACATCCCTGCTCCTCTCGCTATGAAGGCCAACATACCATTTGCCTTTTTTATCGCCTGCTGCACCTCCATGCTTACCTTCAGCAACTGGTGTACGAGAACACCCAGGTCTCGCTGCATATTCCCCTCTCTGTTTATAACCATTCAGATAATAATCTGCCTTCCTGTTTTTGCTACCAAAGTGGATAACCTCACATTTATCCACATTATACTGCATCTGCCATGCATTAGCCCACTCACTCAACTTGTCCAAATCACCCTGAAGCCTCTCTGCATCCTCCTCACAACTCACCCTCCCACCCAGTTTTGTGTCATCTACAAATTTGGAGATATTACATTCAGTTCTCTCATCTAAATCATTAATATATATTGTGAATAGCTAGGGTCCTAGCACCGATCCCTGCAGTACCCCACTAGTCACTGCCTGCCATTCAGAAAAAGACCCATTTATCCCTAATCTTTGTTTCCTGTCTGCCAACCAATTTTCTATCCATCGCAATACACTATCCCCAATCCCATGCGCTTTTATTTTACATGCTAATCTCTTATGTGGGATTTTGTCGAAAGCCTTCTGTAAGTCCAAATAAACCACATCCACTGGCTGTCCCTCATCAACTCTACTAGTTACATCCTCGAAGAATTCTAGTAGATTTGTCAAGCATGATTTCCCTTTCGTAAATCCATGCTGACTCTGTCCGATTCTACCACTGTTCTCTTAAGTGCTCTGCTATAAGATCTTTCATAATGGACTCTAGAATTTTCCCCACCACCGACGTCAGGCTGACTGGTTTATAATTCCCTGCTTTCTCTCTACCTCACCTTTTAAATAGTGGGGTTACATTAGCTACCCTGCAATCTGTAGGAACTGTTCCAGAGTCTATAGAATCTTGGAAGATGACCACCAAGGCATCCACTATTTCTAGGGCCACTTCCTTAAGTACTCTGGGATGCATACAGTCAGGCCCTGGGGATTTATCGGCCTTCAATCCCATCAATTTCCCCAACACCATTTCTCTACTAATACTGATTTCTTTCAGTTCCTCATTTTCACTAAGCCCTGTGTTCCCCAACATTTCTGGTATGATATTTCGGTCCTCCTTTGTGAAGATAGAACCAAAGTATGCATTTAGTTGGTCAGCCATTTCTTTATTCCCCATAGTAAATTCCCCTGTTTCTGACTGTAAGGGACCTACATTTGTCTTCACGAATCTTTTTCTCTTCACATACCTATAGAAACCTTTACAGTCAGTTTTTATGTTCCCCGCAAGCTTGCTCTCGTACTCTATTTTCCCCTTCTTAATCAATCCCTTGGTCCTCCTTTGCTGAACTCTAAACTGCTCCCAATCCTCAGGTTTGTTGTTTTTTCCGGCAAATTTATATGCCTCTTCCTTGGATCTAATGCTATCTCTAATTTCCCTTGTAAGCCATGGTTTGGCTACCTTTCCCGTTTTACTTTTGCACCCAGACAGGGATAAACAATTATTGCAGTTCATCCATGTGCTCTTTAAATGTTTGCCGTTGCCTATCCACCATCATCCCTTTAAGTAACGTTTCCCAATCCGCCATGGCCAACTCACGCCTCATACCTTCATAGTTTCACTTACTAAGATTCAGGACCCTTCTCTCAGAATCAACTACATCACTCTCCATCTTAATGAAGAATTCTATCATATTATGGTTGCTCATCCCCAAGGGGTCTCGCACAACTAGATTGTCAATTATTCCTCTCTCATTACACAATACCCAGTCTAGGCTGGCCTGTTCTCTATTTGGTTCCTCAACGTATTGGTGCAGAAAACCATCCCTTATACACTCCAAGAATTCTGCCTCTTTGTTATTGTGACTAATTTGATTTGCCCAATCTATATGGAGATTAATGTCACCCATAATTATAGATGTTCCTTTATCGCATGCATCTCTAATTTCCTGTTTCATGCCATTCCCAACATCACCACCACAATTTGGGGGTCTATATACAACCCCCACTAACATTTTTTGCCCCTGAGTGTTTCTCAGCTCCACCCATACAGATTCCACATCGTCAGAGCTAATATCTTTCCTCACTTTTGCATTAATTTCTTCTTTAACCAGCAATGCAACTCCACCGCCTTTTGCTTTTTGTCTGTCCTTCCTAAATACTGAATATCCCTGGATGTTCATTTCCCATCCCTGGTCACCTTGCAGCCATGTCTCCGTAATCCCAACTGTATCATACCCGTTTACATCTATTTGCGCGATTAAATCAACCACTTTATTGCGAATGCTCCACGCGTTAAGGCACAAAGCCTTAAGGCTCGTCTTTTTAACATTACTTGTCCCCTTCCCACTATTTTTCACTGTGGCCCTATTTGATTCTGGCCCTTGATTTCTCTGCCTCTCACTTTTCTATTCCCCTTACTGTCTTTTGTTCTTGTCTTTGATCCCCCCCTCCTCTGACTCCTTGCAAAGGTTCCCATCCCCCTGCTACTTTAGTTTAAACCCTCCCTAACCACTCTAGCTAATACTCCCCCTAGGACATCAGTCCCGGTTGTTGGCCAGGGGCTATAAGAAACACAGAATCAATTACAAACTGCTGGGATTGTTTGACCTGTAGTAACCTGGAGCTCGGACACTGGCCTGTGCTGGTAAAAACCAGTTTGAACTAATTACTTTATGGGACAAGACAAAGAACAGGACACAGGAAAAGGGCCTTATTTGGACACGGTGTGATACCGGGGTCTTTGGGCCTGTGCCAATTAAGAGATGCTGTGAACGAGGTGAGCAAGCTTAAGCCAACCGGAAAGAAACAGCTCAGATTTGGAGAGATAAGCAACAGGATAAGAATAGAGCTTTTTGGGCATAGGGCCAGCGAAAACTCCGGAGATCAACAATCGTGGAAGCGGAAGACCCTGCGTGAGCTACGACGTAGAAGAGAGAGAGAGAACGGAACACCTGGCCAGCGTTAACTCTCCCTTTTTCGGGTAATATCCTTTGTATTCTGTGACTAGGTCAGGGAAAGGTCAGAGGAACCTACTGGGTGTGCTTATGAATTCTAGCTAGTTTTGTTATTAACTGTATAACTCAGTGGGAGTTGTATGTTTTTGTCTAACTAAGTGTATAAGCCTTATTCTTACATTATACAACAAGGTGAATAAAGTAAATTGATAGTTAAAGAAAGGACTAAGTTTCTCCTCTTTGTACTAAGCCAGTAACTGTAGCTGTGGATTAAGCTGGAGGGTGGCTTTCCTGAAACCTGATATCCCAAACACTCAGCCTGAGCCTGAATTAAGAGAACTTCAGTCCCACGTGACGGCCAGGATCAACTGGGTATAAGGAATAAAGGGGACAAGGGGGAGTTGACTCCGCTCCACGGTTTATACGGTCCTGCCCAGGTGTAACCTGTCCAGTTTGTACTGGTCCCACCTCCCCCAGAACTGGTCCCAATGCCCCAGGCATCTAAAACCCTCCCCCTCACACCATCTCTTCAGCCACGTATTCATCCGATATATCCTGCTATTTCTACTCTGACTAGCACGTGGCACTGGTAGTAATCCTGAGATCACTACCTTTGAGGTCCTACTTTTCAACTTACTTCCTAGCTCCCTATATTCTGCTTTTAGGACTCATCCTTTTTTTTTACCTATGCCGTTTGTACGAATGTGTACCACGACCACTGGCTGTTCACCCTCCCCCTTCAGAATGTCCTGTAACCGCTCTGAGACATCCTTGACCCTCGCACCAGGGAGGCAACATACCATCCTGCAGTCTCTTTTGCGGCCACAGAAACGCCTATCTATTCCCCTTACAATTGAATCCCCTATAACTATTGCATTCCCACACTTTTTACTCCTCCCCTGTGCAGCAGAGCCAACAGTGGTGCAACGAATTGGGCTGTTGCTGCTTTCCTCTGAGAGGCCATTCCCCCCAACAGTATCAAAGCAGTATACCTGCAGGGGAATAGCCACAGGAGATTTCTGAACTGCCTGCCTAGTCCTCTTGCTCTGCCTGGTGGTCACCCATTCCCCTCCTGCCTGTGGGGTCTGAGCCTATGGTGTGACCGCCTCTCTATACATGCTATCCACGATACTCTCCACCTCATAGATGCTCCACAGTGTCCCAGCTGCCACTCCAGCTCCGAAACCCAGGCTTCCAGGAGCTGCAGCTGGATACATTTCCTGCACACATCCTGGTCCCGGGCACTGGAAATGTTCCCGGCTTCCGACATGGAGCAAGAGGAGCACACCACGGCTTTGAGCTCTCCTGCCATGACTTCACCCTTTAAATTAAATTAAACCTTCTGTAAGATCTTAATGTCCAATAATATCAGTTACTCTAGGGCCCTTCTTCCCTGGTCCTCGTTACTACAGAACTCCCTCAAAAAAACACGACTTACTATATTTGAAATAAACTTAAAAATTTTAAACTTTTCTTACCTGAGCTATTCCCTAACAGGATAATTTCTCAGGTTATCATTTGTTGGTTAGGGTCCATTCAGTAATTTGGCAGTTGTAGAAACACATAACTGGAAGGCTTCAAACATGGACTAAAAATCTGAATAAATATATATTTTTTTATATTAACAATTACACACATGCATACACACACCAACAACAAAGTAGACTTAACAGAAAGAAACACTAAAAGGGCAACTTATATTAATTATCAACAGATATATTTCTACAAAAATCTGCACCACATAAATAGTACCTTAAAGAAATAAAGAAAATAATTGTGACCTCTCGGTCTAACTATCTTTATTCACTTGAGCAAACAAAATATTTTCACCCATCCAACACCACATTTTTCTTAATTGGTACTGGAGGTTCAAAGTTCTTTTAAAAAAATTGTTGGAATATGAAATTGATTTAAGGTTTCGATTCAGAATGTATTTTTGTCAAGATTTAATACAGTTACTTATCATTTGTTTTAAATTGGAGATAGCGGCCTCAACCTCACAAATAAAGAAGCAATACTTACCAGTTTGCATCATTTTGAAAGAATTTTTAAACATGCAGATTTGGAGCAGTTGTATCACTTGTTGTTCACACTGGTATAGGAAAGCAGTCAGGTAAATTAATGTTTGTAAACTCAATGTGAAAACTGCAAGAGACTACTGATTGAAATTAGACTCAACCAGCACAACAACTATCACTGTGTTACTGTAGAGTATTCATGAGTTGATGATAGTCTTTAAATAGCCTGGCTACTATTTCAGGTGCTGAAAATCCTTCCAAGTATTTATTGACTCAATGCATTTGCAAATCATATGAACGCTGAGCACTGCTCAGATTACTATGATGTCCAATTAACTGTCACTGGCCAGTGCTGTATAACATTGTTCAATCTAAGTTTGATGATGGGTCCAACGCATAGCCACTTTACAGTTCAAGCTTCAAACATATCTTGTACTCACTGTGAAGTTTAAATAAGGCAAATAAGTGACTGAAATCTTGCCTGGCAGAAATCTAAAGTGTAAAAAATCCAACAGTTGAAGATGATTGAATCATAGATGCTCAGTTCAAGAATTAACTGAATGTATATTTCACATGTGAAATATTAATATTGCAAATATCTGCAACAAAGCTTCAATTACAGCCCAAATTATGAACCCTTTCCCAGCTTAATAACCAGAAACTCAGGTACATTTTTGCCAATAAAAACAAATTCCTTCGATTGAACAATGCCAGTTTAGATTTTGATTATTAATGCAGCTGCTTAAATATTCAGTGGGCTGGATTTTATGAGCCCCCCTGAGACAGGGCTGGAGGTGGGGAGGCCATAGAATCGCGACAGGTGGCAAGGGGCGGAGGGCCCGTCACCAAGCAATTTTCCCAGGGGCAGGATAGGCCAATGACGGCTTTCCTGCCCAGAGGCCAATTGAGGCCCTTACGTGGCCTATTAACGGCCACTTGAGGGCCTCTTCCTGCTGCCGCTGGAATCTAACTAGTGGTGGGGAATGCCTCTGCCACACAAGGAGGGTGCCTTGTCAAGCGAGTCAACCGCCATGAGCAATCTATGGCCCATGGAGGACCCCAACCGGCAAAACCTACAACTTCATGGACCTCCCTCCCCCGGACTTCATGCCCACCCCCCTCTCCGGGGCCTTCCGGGCTGGCCCCGTGACCCCACTTCACTTATCTGAGGTCTGAGGGTTCCAGCACTGGGCCTGAATCTGAGGCCTCTGCAGTACTGGCAGTGGCCACCACTCTGGTGGCGCTGCCAATACTGCTGAGCTGCCAGCCCTGGTGTTGGCCAGCTGTTCTTGGAGGCGGAATCCCTGTCTTTAAAGGGACGGAGTTCCCGGTGCTGGAAACCTTGCCTCCAGAACAACGGAGGATCATGCCTGGGAGGCATGAAAAGACACCGGCCTATCTCCTCCACAAATCCAGCCCACTTAAATTACAAATGACAGCACTGTTACATCTATGTAATAAAAGTAATATCTTTATGATTTGCAACTGCAGCAGCTGTATTCTGTATTAACAGAGCTCAGTTGTCAGGGTAGCTAAGTGCTTGTCGTTTTTACTTCCAACAAAACCGCTCTCAGATCAGATGAACACCTTTGTCAGATCTCCTCTCAACCTTCTCTGTTCCAGTGAAAGTTTCCCTGTCTCTCCAGTCCCTCCTCATAACTAAAGCCCTTCATCCATATCTTTCTAGTAAGTTTCTTCTGTACCCACTCCACTGACCTGACTTCTTTCCTGAACACAAAACACAATATTTTAAATGTGTTCTAATTAAAGATTTATATAGGTTGAGGATTATTTTGCTTTTGTGCTTTCTGTCCCGATTTATAAAATAACACTTTCCCTGATGATACCACACAAAAAAGCAAATTATTTACAAAAACCTTCCTATCTAAAATTGTAGTGAGGTGGAAGCCAATGTTCTCAATTGTTTCAAGGGCTACAAGCCAAACACTTCATTGTTATTTCAATTATCAGCCTTAATGTAAATTACAGACTAAAATATTTTTAGACTGGGTTCTCCTACAGTAGGTATTCCTATGATCTGAGAAAAAAAGTGATGAACCTTTCCCTTTAGAAGAGCAGAACTAAAGTCTGAGCATTTTCACCACCTGATAATATTGCCGACATCTTGTTTCCATCCTTCTAATTGATAGGCACAGCTGTTATGTATAGTATGTTACATCTACTACGTCATTCACCAACTAAAGTTTCTAGTCTCCACCTGATTCTCATAATGTAATTAGTTTTAACTAATGGTACTGACACATTTATAACAGTATGGCACTGTGATTGCAAAATTGGAACCAAACTGTCATGCAAATCAAAATTCTTGAAAGGCATACACTATTTGAGCATATTAAAATTCTTCCTCACCTCTTACAAATAAAATTCTATATTGAGAGCATGCCTTGACATCATAATGCTGCTTTTTTTCAGAATTGCAATCCTAAGTGATAACAACTCAGCTTCAATACTGAATATTAAGCGTCCCCAATTCATTTTTCCTCTAAATGGCCAGTGGCAGATTTTAGCTGAGTTGTTCAGTCATGTATTTCATAGTTAAACAGCATTTCTTAAACTAAACCAGTCAGTTCTTCTAATGTTATGAAAGTTACTCGGTTTTGTTAAAAATAATTTTAAAAGGAGTTAAACTAAATAAATGTGGACCAGGTCTTTTGTATAAAAAAGGAAGCCATCAAGGGGACAGTGAGGGAGCTGGATTGGCAACAGTGTTGCTGTTTGTTACATGGCTGAGGCTAAAATGAGCAGAAGCCCTGGTAACGGGCAGAAAAATGACAAGCACTCCTTAGATTGGACAAGCCCAGTAGTGGACACGGAACACCTGGGGAGGGCAGAAAACTGCCAAGCTGTTTGGTTGTCAATCAGTATGTGTGTGTGATACCTTCTGGAAGGAGACAAACATCAAGTGCTGCTAAAGTCAAAAAAGGACAGAAAAAGGAGTGAATTCCAAGGATGAATAGAAAACTACAACTCAGCTCGTTTTCTCGAAATTCCCTGAAAGACTCTGTGACGTTCAGTGTGTGTCATTTCGTCTTGTTCCTGCATTTCAAGAAGGTCTGCTAAATTGCTTTTCAATGTCGCCTGAAGAAAGCTAATTCTGGAAGATTCTTTAACAGTTGCTTGGAGGTTGGATTATGTGCAAGTTTGGTGCAGTGAGTTCATCTGCTATTCTTTCAGGGGTGGGCCAGTGATCTGCCCGAGTGTGTGTTTTTGTCTGTAACAGAGTTCTGATCTAAAAATCCTTTTTTACTTTTTTTGGTTGAACGGTATATGTGTGCGTGTGAATGTGAAGGGACTAAGGTAAAGGGGACTTCTTAAAAATTAATGCCGGATTTTTAAAAATTTGATTTTTGTGATATTGTTTTCCCTTATTACCAGTTAAGACTTGTTTTATAATAAACTGTTAATTTTATTGTTCAGTAAAGAAACCTGGTTAGTGTGTTCTATTCTGGGGGGAAAATAGTGTACTGTTTCCACAAGTGGGAAAACTTTAAAGATTATGATGCGACCTGTGGAGAAATGGGATTGAATTAACAGCGCACTCCTCCCGCTTCGGTCATAACACTAATCATAACCAACCTCCTGGATAGGACATCTCTAACAGCCAGTTCTTGCTGCCATTTTAAAATATGTTGATATGATTTAATACATTTGTGTATCTAATTGAGAAGAAAAATAAAATATTGTCCTGTGTAATGACATATCGTTCTATTTGCCAACTCTTTTTTTTTAAACCAATAAGAAGTGCATTGTGTATACAATCATATGAATTTGTTGTGTAAATTACTTGATAAAGTCAATATATCAGAAGATAATCAAAAATCTAGTGAATGCACAGCAATAATGATTCCTACATTACAACAGTGACTACACTTAAAAAGTACTTAATTGGCTGTAAATCGCTTTGGGGCATCCTGAGGATGTGAAACGTGCTATATAAATGCAAACTTTTCTTTTTTCTCTCGTAATAAAACAATTATAATGATGAGGTATATTAGTAGAGCTTAAATTTGAGGCCGTCATGCTGAAGCTATACTACATAGTACTCTGTTCAGGCAGCAGTACCTTGAATATTGTGTCTAGTTTCATTCACCAAGAAACAGGGAAATATCCTAGACCTGGAAAATGTGCAGGGAAGAGCTAAAAGGCTGAACCCCTGGATCAGTGGATTGAGGAAAGGTTTGAAAGGAAACAGGGAGAGTGAGAAAGGAGGAAGGAAGTAAAGAAGTGTCTTTCATGACATTAGGAAGTCATTATAGCCAATGAATTATTTTAGAAGTGTAGTCACTGTTGTTTTATAGGCAAATATGATAGCTAATCTGTACTCAACAGGTCCTACAAACAGTAATGAGATGAATTGCTACTTAATCTGTTTTGGTATTATGAATAAGAGAATGTTGGCTTGGACACCTACAGAGCTTCCCTGCAATTATTCAAAAAGGTTTCTTGGGATCTGTGCAATCCCATTTGTTATTATACCTCTGGAGCCATTGAATTTCTCAACTATTTCCTCATCTCCATCTTTAATCCTTTGGGCTGCTGCACAACCTTTACTCTCTCTCTCTCAACTTGGTTATTCCATTGGTATGCCTCCCCAGCATTGGTTCCTCAAGTCTAAGAGACACAGATTGGAACATAGCTGACGCATGACTGGTTTAGCTAGATAGTGCTGAATTACATCAAACATGATTGAGCCTTGACCACTCCCCCCCCCACACCCTCTTCTGCCAAAACATCCATTACTCCAGGATAGTCCTGGAAACCAAAGATAATCCTCTGCTTTGTTTCTCCTCTACAAACAATCTTCCCTGCCCCTTTTATCACCTCCAACACCAGAAGATCATAGACTCCTTTGTCACACCTTTGGGGTAGCTCTGTTAATAATGGATGAGATCAGTACAGTAGTGAAAAATGAACTTGGCTTGGAAGATCAAGATGTAGAATCAGTTTGGATGGAGATAAGAAATAGCAAGGGAAATAAGTCACTGGTAGGAGTAGTTTATTGGCCCCAAAGAGTAGCTACACTGTAGGACAGAGCATAAATCAAGAAATAATGGGGGCTTGTAAGAAAGGTACTGCAATAATTGTGGGTGATTTTAAACTTCACATTTGGACAAATCAAATTGGCAAAGGTAGCCTTGAGGACGCGCTCATTGTGTGTATTCGAGTCAGTTTCGTAGAACAATATGTTGCGGTAACATCCAGAGAACAGGCTATTTTAGACCTGGTAATGTGTAATGAGACAGGATTAATTTATGAGTGCATAGTAAGGTATCCTCTCCGGAACAGTGATCATAACATGTTAAATTTCACATTCAGTTTGAAGGTGAGAAACTTGGGTCTGAAACTAGTAGGCTGAAACTTGTGGTTCCAGAATGGCGGCTGGCCCACTCGGGCCATGCGCCACCATTATGAGCCGGCGCCCCCCCCCCCCCCCCCCGTAAACGACGTCAACAGTTTCTGTGTGGGCACTGGCGCCATTTTTGAAGGGTTGCCAGCCCTGCGAAGAAACTACAGAGTTTCCACGTGACCCCCCTGCAACTACACCAACAATGCAGAGTTGACCCCTTCCCCGCAAAAGCACTAAGTGCAGAGTTGACCCCCTCCGCCCCCATTACACTACAACTGCAGGGTTCACCCCTTTCCCCCCACTGCACTACAAATGCAGAGTTCACCATTTCCCCCCCCCCACTACACTACAGTACAAATGTGCCCCCCTTTCCCCACCTCCATGCCGCCAACTTTCCCTGGACAGGAAAGTGAAGGTGCACAAGTGCCATACGTCACGCTGAAGATCCGGAACTGCAGGTAAGATCGCTCCGGTTTTCATTTTAATTCATGCAAACAAGTAATTTTAAAATGTAAAGTCGGGTCCCATCGCAGAGCAGTGGACAGCCCGCCATGGAGCTTCCCCACCTCCAGGAAGAATGGGCCTAGTAATCCCGTCGTCGTGTTCCATGGCGGGCTGCTGCCACTCCGATCTTCCGGCACCAAACCTCCCGTCCCCCACCACCACGGAGTCTGACTTCGGGAGGAGAACAAAATCCCGGCCAGTGTCTTAAACTTAAATAAAGGCAATTACAAAGGTATGAAGACAGAGTTGGCTAAAATGGACTGGGAAAATGGGTTAAAAGGTAAGACGGTAGATAAGCAACAGCAGACATTTAAGGAGATATTTCATTACTCTCAACAAAGATATATTCCATTCAGAAAGAAAGTCTCGATGAGAAGGACGCACCATCCATGGCTAAGTAAGGAAATTAAGTAAGAAATTACGGGGGTGGGGGGGGGGGGGCGCCGGCTCATGATGGTGGCGGGTGGCCAGTGCGGGCCAGCCGCCATTCTGGAACCACAAGTTTCAGCCTACTAGTTTCAGACCCAAGTTTTTCACCTTCAAACTGAAATTGAAAGTAAAGTCAGACAATTCTGCTAAGATTAGTGGTAGGCCAGAAGATTGGAAGAATTTTAGAAACCAGCAAAGAATGACAAAAAAAGAGGGATAAATTATAATATGAGAGTAAACTAGCAAGGAATATAAAAAAGTTAGTAAGAGCTTCAAGTATATATAAAAGGAAGAGAGTAGCTAAAGTAAACATGGGTCCCTTAAAGGATGTGACTGGGGATTTAATAATAGAAAACAAGGAAGGCAGAGACTTTGAACAAATATCTGTCTTCACAGTATAAAACATTTAAAGCATCCCAAGAATAGCAGAAAATCAGGGGGCAAAAGGGAGGGAGGAACTTGAAACGTTCACTATCACTAGAGAAAAAATACTAGGAAAGCTAATGGGACTAAAGACTGACAAGTCCCCTGGACCTGATGGACTGCTTCCTAGCATCTCAAAAGTTGCTGCAGAGATAGTGAATGCATTGGTTGTAATCTTCCAAAATTCCCTAGATTCTGGAAAGGTCCTGGGGATTGGAAAACTGCAGAGGGAGACAAAAAGCAGGAAACTATAGGCCAGTTAGCCTAATATCTGTCAGTGGTAAAATGCTAGAAGTCATCATGAAGTAGTAGGACATTTAGAAAATCATAATGCAATCAAATAGAGTCAACATGGTTTTATGGTTTGACAAATTTATTAGAGTTCTTTGAGGATCTGACAAGCAGGGTGGATAAAGGAGAACCAGTAGATATACTGTATTTAGATTTCGATAAGGTTCCACATATAAGGTTACTACACAAGATAGAGTTCATAGTGTTGGGGGTAATATATTAGCAGGGATAGAGGATTGGTTAACTAACAGGAAACAGAGTAGGAATAAATGGGGCATTTTTCAGGTTGGCAAACTGTAACTAGTGGAGTGCACAGGGATCAGCGCTGGGGCCTCAAATATTTACAATCTATATTAATGGCTTGGATGAAGGGACCGAGTGTATTGTAGCCAGATTTGCTGACAATACAAAGATAGGTGGAAAAGCAAGTTGTGAGGAGGACACAGATATACTGCAAAGGGATATGGACAGGTTAAGTGAGTGGCAGATGGAGTATATGTGGGGAAAATGTGAGGTTGTCCACTTTGGTAGAAAGAACAGAAACGCAAAATGTTATTTAAATGGAGAGAGACTGCAGAATGCTGCAGTACAGAGGGATCTGGGTGACCTTGTACATGAATCTCAAAACATTAGTATGTAGATACAGCAAGTATTTAGGAAGGTAAATAGAATGTTGGCCTTATTGCAAAGGGGATGGAGTATAAAAGCAGGGAAGTCTTTCTATAACTGTACAGGGCGTTGGTGAGACCACACCTAGAGTACTGCATAGAGTTTTGGTCTCCTTATTTAAGGAGGGATGTACTTGCATTGGAGGCAGTTCAGAGAAAGTTCATTCGGTTGATTCCTGGGATAAAGGGGTTGCCTTATGAGGAAAAATTGAGGTTGGGCCTATACTCATTGAAGGTTAGAGGAACGAGAGGGGATCTTATTGAAACATATAAAATTCTGAGGGGGCTTGACAGGGTAGATGCTGAGAGGATGTTTCGCATCTTGGGGGTATCTAGAACTAGGGGGAACAGTTTCAGAATAAAGGGTCTCCCATTTAAGACATAACTGAAAAAGAATTCCTTCTCTCAAAGGGTTGTTAATTTTTGGAATTCTCTTACCCAGAGATCAGTGAAGCTAGGTCATTAAATACATTCGAGGCTGAGTTAGTCAGATTTTTTATCTACAAGTGAGCCAAGGGTTTTGGTGGCAGGCAGGAAAGTGGAGTTGAGGCCATGATCTTATTGAATGGCGGAGCAGGCTCAAGGGGCTGAATGGCCTACACCTGTTCCTATTTCTTATGTTCTTATGTCCCTATGATTGACACCATCCATTCAGCTGTGTCTGTTGTTTTCCCCTTCCCCACCAAGCCTGATCTCCACCAGGATACCCGCTACCCCAGCCCTGGGTCCATGATTTTCCCTAGTTTTTCTGCTATCTCTCAGTGCATCGTCTCCCCAAAATCCACACCTAGATCCCTTAACTGCATTCTCAGTATACTGCTGACCACCCAACTCCCCTTCCAGGACACCATGTGAGCTGATATTGTAAATGGTTCCCCTCTCTTCAGATACTGTCTCCCTGCAATTCCAAATCGGCGTCATCACTCCCCTCCACAAAAACCCTACCCTTGACCACCTTGTCCCTTGACCACCTTGTCCTTGCAAACTAATGCCCTATCTCCAACTGCCCTTTCATTTCCTTTCAAATGGTGCATTTTGTTCCTTATTCTCCTCGACCTCTCTGCAGCTTTTGATACAGTCAACCACAGCATGCTCCGCCAACACTCTCCGTTATTGTCCAGCTCAGTGCTTTGTATTACTCATACATATCCAATTATACACAGAGATTCTCCAGCAGTGGCTTCTCTATTCACCACCAGATCATTATCACCAGAGTCCCGCAAGGACCTATTCCTGGTCTACTTCTCTTTCTTCTCTACATTCTGCCTCTTGGCTTTATAATCCACAGACATTGCGCTGGATTTTACTAAGCCCACAATGTCAGGCTCCGTGGCGGGAGGGGCCGGAATATGGGTCCATGTTGACTATGCCCAATCAGATCATTATTGTGGGATAAATGTCTAACATCCAGTCTTGGATGAGCCACAATTTCCCCCAGTTAAAACACTGAAAGAGATCTGGCAGGGTGCCAACAGATTTGGTGCTTAGCATGTATAATAACTGCAGCAATCAATGATTAGACAGAATTCTGAGTTATATGGCATTTCAATACAGTGCAAATAAGAGGATGTAATACCAAAATACTTGTGTTCTCATCAGAAAGCACTGCCAATATTGTGTTCTGTTTTGGTCGGCAATGAACAAGACAATCAAGTACTGGTGGCATTAGTAAAAGGAAATGGGAGGTGGAGAAGGAGAAGAAGTAGTGTGAGGAGAGAGAATGGGTGGTAACATGATTATGTGCTGGGCAGCCACTGCAGCAGGACCATCAGATGCACTATGTTTTGCATTTAAATTTGCTGTTGATGAGAGATAGCGAATGAGAGTGACATAGAGAGAGTGTATGTGTGTACGTGTATCTTGGGAGAGGATAGTTCTGGTCTTTGAAATCAAAAAGAAAGTCATTTTCTGGAAATCTGGGAAAGGCAAAACCATTCATGGGAGACTTTATCTGAGGAGCAGGTCATTTAAGGAATGATTTATGAAAGTTTATGATATTTCAGCTTCTACCTTAATCCCATGTGTATACCCCCAATCTTTATGTTGCTCTCTATGAATGGAATGAAACTTCTTTTGTTGAAACACAACAATGAAGCTGAAGAGAAGTTCTATCCGGTATTCCGACCGAGGCGGGAGCAATGCACTATCAATTCAGTCCCATTACTCCACAAGTCTTAGCATATTATTAAAGTTTTCCCACCTACTTGAAATTAGCCAAATTAAACACTTTATTAACCCCCCAGAATAAAGCAGACCAAACCAGGTAACTTTAAACAACAACAAATTAACTATTTATTAATAAACTAAATCTTAAACAATATTGAGATAAATCTACGTCTATAGACCTTATAACTTCTTACCTATCTTAATCTTTATGCACACACATACTTTCAAAAACCAATAGTTAACCTGTTTCAATAAAATTAAAGTTGTTTCTTAGGAATAAAAGAATCACTGGGTTGTAAGTCTTTTTGGGTTACGTGCCTGGTTTGGTGCGGTGTCCCAGAGCCAAACAGAAAGATGCCACTTGAAGTCTCCAGGCGAATTCGATGAACAGTCTTTAATGGATAGGTGTTCAAAGTACTTTGGTTGCAGCAGGCATTACACAGTTCTTCCAATAAGGACTATAGCAACAGGTTTATTTGGATTTTAAAATTAGTAGTCTTTCAGCGGAAACTTTACTGAAAATTCCAGCAAACACAAACAGGCAACAGAGAGTCACTCCTGAAGCAGAGACTTCCTAGAGTTTGGAAGTAAAAGGAATTTACTACTTCCAACAATACAAAGATTTCCTTTCCAGGGCTTTTTCCCTCTCAATACACAGCCTGAATATCAATGTAGAATTTTTCTGCTAAGAGGGAGAGATCCGTCCTTCAGTGAGCATACTTCGTTAGTCTCCAGATCAGACTGGTTTCAGCCAGTCTTTACACACACAGTTAACTGATATATTACAGCAGGTGCCCCCCCCCCCCCTCTCCTGTTGTTGCCTGGGAAACAGGCTTGCTGCTGACACACCCCCCGCTTAGTTTTCATGACACTGGACAAATACTCCCATGCTTTTCCTTCACTGAATACCATCTTAATCAGTGAACCCTACACTTGAAGAAGATACCAAGATTTATGCAATTGTTAGGACTGTAGACAATGCTCGATGGCTTCAGGAGGAGCTTGATATATTGGGAGATTGGGCTTATGACTGGTAAATGATGTTTAACTTGGAATGTGGGCAGGATGGATGCTGAACAAGGGAAAAGCACTAATGCAGGTGGAGAAAAAGTATTTCCATAATTTTCTGTTTTTATTTCAGATTTCCAGCGTCTGTACAATTTTTCTTTTGTATTGGAGATAGAGAGAGAGAGATCTGGGCATTCTAGTGCATAGATCTCGAAAAGTTCACGATCAATACCATAAAACGATAACTACAGCAAAGAGGGTGTTGGGCAATGTTCCCTCTAAGTTGTGCAGACGGCACACAAGTCATCCCCTTTAAGATATTTACAAGCTTTTATTTACAGGGATACATATATATGGTGTGCCTCCAACTAAAGCCCCTCGTTCAACCTGCTCCTAGCCAGCACAGATAAGTCCCCAATTAACATACACCACTTGAATACAACTAACACCCAATTGGTATGCAATTAATACATAGGAGGGCTACTAAAATAATTCCCAGTTAAACACATCTTCATTATCGAGATAGGCTAAAAGAGCTGGGACTCTCGACTTTAGAGAAGCATAGACATAGAAATGATCTGATTGAGGTATATAAGATGTTGAAGGAAATAGATTGTGTTCGAGTTCCAATTAAGTAGATTATGGAAGACCAGGGGTCATAATTTTAAATTCTCCAAGGCCAAATCTAGGTTAGATGTCAGGAAGCAGTTCTTTTCACAGAGAATAGTAAACCTCTGGAGAAGGCTGCCAGTTTGTCTGGTGGATGCCGATTCGCTGAATTCCTTCAAGCAAGATCTGAATTTGTTTCTAACTAGGGTGGAGATTTTGAAAAGGTAGATATTGCATAGAATTCAGGGCCAAAGTGATCTCCTGGACTATTTTCTGTCTTTTCAACAGGAGTTGACTTGGTTTTGGGTAGGGTGAAGAGTGTATATTTTTTTTCCAAAATATACTTTATTCGTAAAAATCTGTAAAAAATACATTACAAAATAGTTCAAAACAGCACCAGTCAACAATACAAAGAGTGCAAAGGAGATCAGTTTCCTTCAATACAGGAGTGAGTTGCCTCACAACACTTCCATTTCATTTTACCTGCCATGTACTTTTTGCAGCAAACAAATATTTTCTGGATACAGTTCGAGGGGTTTTCCATGGATCCAGCCCCTCAGTTCACCTTGCTGGGGGTACCTTACACAATGGTCTTTCCCCATTGAGCCTTTGCCGCGGCTGCCCCAAGCTTTAGTGTGTCCCTCAGCATGTAGTCCTGGACCTTGGAATGTGCCAGTCTGCAACATTCGGTCGTGGACAACTCTTTGCACTGGAAGACCAGCAAGTTTCAGGCAGACCAAAGGGCGTCTTTCACCGAATTGATGGTCCTCCAGCAGCAGTTGATGTTTATCTCGGTATGTGTCCCTGGGAACAGCCCGTAGAGCACAGACTCCTGTGTTACAGAGCTGCTCGGGATGAACCTTGACAAAAACCACTGCATCTCTTTCCACACCTGCTTTGCAAAGACACATTCCAGAAGGAGGTGGGCAACCGTCTCTTCCCCACCACAGCCACCTCGAGGGCATTGTGCAGAGGGTGTGAGACTCCGGGCGTGCAGGAAAGATCTGAGTGTATATACTGTTACATACAAAGTATCTCAAATTGTATGGGAGATGCTGGATGGAGCACAGCAGAGCATCTTTTTTTGTCCACCACAATATTTCATACTGATTCCACTTCAAGGGCATATTCAAAGAAATTCTTCAGGAATATCTTCTACTGTTCCAGTAACCACAACCATCTTCTTTTGTATGAGCTATGAATAGGACCACTGAAGGTTTTTTTTTACACCCACTGACACACTTAACTGAGCACTACCTTTGTGTTGAGGGCAGCTGACCTCACCTGTCTTCTGGCATTCAGCTTTCATGTCCATGTCTGGATGAAAAATTTGATGAGGTCTGGAGTAGAATGGTTCTAGCAAAATCTAAGTGAACAGACTAATTGGAATGCTTTGCTGATGACGGAAGCCTGATATGGTGATAATTAGCCAAGTTAAACTAGAACATACCTGGGTAATTTTCCAAATATAGCTGCAGTGGAACAACTCATGGGCTGTATTTTTAAATCTGTTCGGCGTCCGTTTCGGAAGCATGCCGGCCTCTATGCCAGTTGCTGCCACGATCACAACCCATTTTGAATGAGGGTGGCTCGGGGTCAGATCGGCTGCCCGCTGCAGCCAATTGAGACTAATTATTAGCAAATATGGGGTCTACTAAGGCTCCATTCCCGTGCCAACTGGAATGTGGGCAGCCCACATTGGCCTGGACCATGTCTAAGCCAGTGTGGGGGGCTCAGGGTAGGGGGTGGGAGGTGGGATTGGGGGGGGCCCGATCGTGTGATGGAGTCCCCGGACCCATAACTGCCACCAGGCCACAGCTGTGGCCACTGGCCCTTCAGGATCATGGCTTGACTGCTGTGGCTTTTAAAACATCAAAAAAATGTTACCTGGCCTTCCCACTCTCTCTTTCCATCTTCAGATGGGCAGCTCATATCTTGAGTGCTAGCGGGCCTCCCATTGGTCCTCCAGTGTCAGAAGTGTAGGCACTGTTGTAATGTAGGGAAAAGCGACAGCCAATTTGCATGAAGTAAGGCCCCACAAACAGCAATGGCCAGATGATCTGTTTCAGCGGTGTTGGCTAAGGCATAAATATTGGCCAAATACCAGGGGAACTCCCCTGCTTTTCTTTGAATAGTGACATTGTATACTTCACATTCACCTGAGAGGGCAGACTTGACATCAGTTTAACATCTCATCTAAAAGACAGCATCTCCAAAAGGGCAGAAATAGCTCAATATTCAACTGAACTGTCAGCCTAGATTATGCAATCAACTCTCTGGATTTGAATACATGCCCTTCTGATTCAAGTGCAAGAACCATACCATTGATACCTAACATTTTTTTTGATTCATTCATGGGATGTGGGCATCGCTGGCCAGGCCAGCATTTATTGCCCACCCCTAATTGCCCTTGAGAAGGTGGCAGTGAGCTGCATGCATATACATGCGCCCAGCCTTGTGTAGTAACTTCACTAACATGGTACCTCATTCTAAGGTATGCTATGCACCATGCCTGGCATGTCCTTCGGCATTCCCCATTGAACCTTCTATAGATATGTTTTCTTGTCCTCTGAGCAACACTGTGGGCAGTAAACCTGCCTGACAGATTGTCTTAAATTCTTCAACAATCAATGTCAAGTACAATTTTAAAACTTTGCTGCTATTTCTTGAGACTTTGGAATGTCCTTTCCAATTGCCACACCAAAGCATTCCAGGTAAGGGGGTCTTTGATGGCGAGTGAGATCTGCCATATTTTGGATTACAATAAAGTTTCTGTGACAAAATGGAAGCATTTTGACAAGTTTTAGTTTTGTAACGGTCTCATTAACTCAGTTACAATTGCATTCACAATCATGACTGCAGCCTAACCTGCTATAAATGTTGCAAAGTTTTGTTGAATATCAATCTGACTTAATGGTAGCACTCTCGCCTCCGAGTCAAAAGATTACTGGTCAAGCTCCACTCTAGATACAAGGGCATAAATCAAGGCTGTACACTTCAGCGCAGTACTACGGTAGTGCTGCATTGCCATAGGTGTCGCCTTTCAGATGAGATGTTGAACTGAGGTCCTGTCTGCCCATCCAAGTGAATGGGAAAGATCTTGTGTCACTATTCAAAGATAAACAGGGGAGTTCTCCTATTACAGGACACTGGAGATGCTGGAAAGCAGTTTATGAGATATACTCAGAGCCAATGAAGTGGTATCTGATTTAATTCCTGAAAAAACTGAACCAACCAGAATATTTTGTGTGACAAATACTCTACAAGTGCAATGAACACACACCAAATTAAGTGGGGTTGGGAAAGAGAGTGGAGAGCGCATTAGTTTTCACATGTACACTGACGACACCCAGCTCTATCTCACCATCACCTTCCTTGACTCCTCTACTGTTGCTAAACTAACAGACTGATTATCCGACATCAAGTTCTGGATGAGCAGAAATTTCCTCCAATTAAATATTGGGAAGACTAAAGGCAATGTTTTTGGTCCCTGCTCCAACTCCGTTCCCTAGCTACTGACTCCATCCCTTTCCTTGTCAACAGTCGGAGACTAAACCAGTCTGTTTGCAATCTTGGTGTCATGCTTGACCCTGAGATGAGCTTCCAACCACATATTCACACCATCACTAAGACCACCTATTTCCACCACCTCACCCGACTTCGCCCCTGTCTCAGCTCATCTGCTGCTGAGATCCTCATTCATGCCTTTGTTACCTCTAGACTTGACTATGATCAGCAGCAATGACAAAGTTTATATCCATTTCTTAGCACACCTGTTGTTCCATTGTCCTATTAACAGCATAAGATGTTATGCAGTAAAACGCATTCCTTCACTTACAACTCAGAACTTCAAACCTCCTGTTTTAATAAGTACAATTTCCAGAAATTATAGTAAAATTATATAAATATCATTGTTAAACTATGTGGTGCACATAACTAACCATTCATTGCTATACAGCATGGCAACCCCGTCAACAAAAACTAACAAAAAAACTGGAATATAGAAACTCTCACCTGTTGAGATTATAAAGCACGGCAATGGCTGTAATGCACCACACAACATAAATTAAAGTTCAGGTGATACTTATAAACAGTAAAGATGTGATTATGATGTTATTTGATATGCTTTTTTGGTAAGGCACTGCTGCCTTGTAACACATTCCAGTCTCTGTTACTTGTACGTAAATAAACTCAGTGCATTTTGGACTGATTCCATTTGAATTCCACTTTAATTACTTGTACATTCTGTACACCACAGAATTCCAGTACCCTATAATCAATTATACAATCAACTTTACTCAGAACATACAGAACAGAACATTACAACTTTGAAACATTATTTTAAAAAAAGACAACAAATGTAATTTTCTCTTTTCCCAGCTATATTATACTTTATCTGGTCTGTATAGCTCAGCTATTCATTGGATAAACATGCTGAGCCATCAGAGAAACAAAATCATCTTCCCCCCATACCAAAATGGCCAGCATCCATTCAAAACTCCTCCATGGTAGCTGATCACATGCAACAAGTTATTGATCTTGATCAAATGAAACACATATACTGCCCAAATTTCCTAAGTGAGAAGTATATGGTAATGAGTAGTACAGCACTACGACAAAAATGTAATTTTGACTGTATTGTTTAGATTATTAATTTGAAATTCTTAGCATGAGAAGTTAATAACGTAGGTTCATATAGAAAACATCCACATTCAACATGGGATCAAGGCAGGTTGTCAAAATGGGAACCAAAGAAATTCAATTTCATGTGTCAGAAAATCTATGATTGGCTAGTCTGGCGTATTATCAATGTTGAAGGTGGTTTTATTAGGCTGATGTCCATTAAATTCAGAAACATTTGTTTGTAATTGTCTTATAGAATTTTTGAGGACTGGTTGAGCAAAGTGTTGTTCAAATTATCTTAAATATATCAACCGACATACAAGTATGGCCACCTTATCTTATGACAACTTATATTTATATAGCACCATTAATACAGTAAAAAGTCCCAAGGTGCTTTGCAGGAGCTATAATCAGACAACAATTGACTCCGAGCCAAAGGAGAAGACATTAGGGCAGGTGACATCTTAAAGAAGGACAGGGAGATGGAGAGACAAAGAGGTCTGGGGAGGGAATTCCAAAGTTTAGAGCCTAGACAGCTGAAAGCACAATCTCCAGTGGTTAGGCATAGTAAGTGAGGGATACACAGAGTTGGAGGAACGCAGAGTTTATGGAGGGTTGTAGAGCTGAAGAAGGCTACAGAGGGAAGCCATCGAGGGATTTTAATGTAAGCATAATAACTTTAAAATTAAGAAGCATAGGTTTCCTTCCCTAAAGGACATTAGTGAACCTGTTGGGTTTTTATGATAAATCCAACAGCTTCATAAGAGCATAAGAAATAGGAGCAGGAGCATACCACACGGCCTGTTGAGCCTGCTCTGCCATTCAGTATGATCATGGCTGATCTTGGGCTTCAACTCCACTTTCCTGCCCACTCCCCATATCCCTTGATTCCCTGAGAGACCAAAAGTCTGTCTATCTCAGCCTTAAATATATTCAATGATGGCACATACACAGCCCTCTGGGGTAAAGAATTCCAAAGATTCACAATTCTCTGTAGAAATTTCTCCTCATCTCAGTCCTAAATTATCAACCCTTTATCTTGAAACTGTACCCTCTTGTTCTAGATTCCCCAGCCAGGGGAAACAACCTCTCAGTGTCCACCCTGTCAAGCACCTTCATAATTTTGAATATTTCAATGAAATCATCTCTCATTCTTCTAAATTCCAGAGAATACAGACCCAATTCACTCAGCCTCTCATCCCAGGGACCAATCTAGTGAACCTTTGCTCTACTGCCTCCAATGCAAGTATATTCTTTCTTAAATATGACGACCAGAATTGCACACAATTATCCAGGTGTGGTCTCACCAAAGCCCTGTACAATTGTAGCAAGCCTTCTTTATTCTTGTACTCCAATCCCGTTGCAATCTCTTGCTTTCCTAATTGCTTGCAGTACCTGCATGCTAGCTTTTTGTGTTTCTTGTACGAGTACACCCAAGTCTCTCTGAACATCAACATTTACAAGTTCCAACCTTTTAAAAACTATTCTGCTTTTCTATTCTTATGATCAAAGTGAATAACCTCACACTTCCCCACATTATACTCCATCTGGTTTCCCAGTCACTTAACCTGTCTATATCTCTTCGCAGCCTCTTTGTGTCCACCTCACAGCTTGCATTCCCGCCTAGCTTTGTATCATCAGCAAACTCAGATATGTTACTTTCTGTCTCTTCGTCCAAGTCAATAATATAGATTGCAACTAGCTGAGGCCCGAACACTGATTCTTACGGCACAAATCTAGTCACAGCCTGCCTACCTGAAAATGCCCCTGTTATCCCTACTTTCCGCTTCCTGTCCATGCTAATATATCACCCTCAACTCCATGAGCCCTTATCTTGCGTATCAACCTTTAGTGTGGCATCTAATCGAATGTCTTTAGGAAATCCAAGTATACTACAACTACTGGTTCCCCTTTATCTATCCTACTGGTTATATCCTCAAAAAACTCTAATAAATTGGTCACTTTTACTGATCCCAGCTTCATATTTTCCAGATTTTTTAAAACTGATTTCAAATTCTCAAACTGCCATAGTGGTATTTGAACTCATATTCTATGGATTATTTGCCTAAGACTCTGAATTGCTAGTCCAACAACATAGCCACTGCTCTATCAGAACCCATTTCTCTACCATCCACTCAAGCCCCAATCCACATTTCTCACCAAGTTATCTTCACTTCTTTCCTCTTTCAGCCTTTGCACAGAGCGACTCTTCATCCTGAGTAATTTCAATCTTGATCTCAACTCTCCTGGTCCTCTCTGTCCTCACTTAACTTCTTCTTCCATACTAATTCTCCTACCCATATTCACAGGCAACTCCTCAACCTTGCCATCAAACAGGACTTCTCTATTTCCAATATCTCAATCACAGACAAGGCCATCTCTGATGAGCTCCTTGTACCCCTCACCACTCACGTTCCCCCTTCTCCTTTCCAACCCTACTTCCTTCTGTGCCATCCTGGAAAGTCACTTATAACAGCATTTTCAAACTCCCAACCCTCCATTCACGACAATACATCTGCAGCGATATATCTGCTCAATCACTTCCTCACCTCCATCTTTGAAGCCCTTGCTCTCATTAAAACCCTTACTCTCTCCCATCCTGGTCATTGTCCCTGATATGGACCCCATCTTCACTCCCATAAGTCCAAAGAATATAGGCTTGAGCATCCATGGTGCACAACACAGCTGTTTCATCATCAAATCTGGCTGGGCCACATCAAGTACCAACAAGCCCTGCTCTCCTCTGCCAAAACTGCTTACTACCCCAGGATCATTCTGGAATGCCAAGGCAACCCTCGGTTTCTTTTCTCCACTACTATCCGTCTCCCATGCCATCTCTACCCTCACCAACAAGTGTGAGGAGCTGATGAACTTCTTTGTCACTAAGATTAAGACCATTCAATCTGCTGGTTTTGCCACATTCCTCCCTTCCCTTTGCCCACCAAGCCAAGCTTCCCCCAAATGTTCCCCCCAAACCTAACTCTGAACTGACAGCTTTTTCTTTTCAGGCCCCATCCAAGCTTACTTTATCCATGAGACCCAACTCCTGCTATCTCAACCCTATTTTCACTAAATTGCAGACCACCCAACTTCCCTCTGGTCAGTTATTCTCTGTGACCTTGTCCTATCAACACCTTCTCTTTTGTTATCTCTTGCCCCACCACCCCCTCCCCGCTTTACTTGCTTAAAACCTTTTACATTTCTAATATTTGTCAGTTCTGAAGAAGGGTCACAGACCTGATACATTAACTCTGCTTCTCTCTCCACAGATGCTGCCAGGCCTGCTGAGTATTTCCAGCATTTCTTGTTTTTATTTCCTACCTAGTTTCTATGTTAGCTGATACTGTAAATGATTCCCTCTCCTCAGGTACCATAACCCTTCCTTTCAAATCTGCCATATCAGACCCCTGTTCAAAAAACCCACCCTTGACTCCTCTGTCCTTACAAAATACTGCCCCATCTTTAACCTCCCTTTCCTCTCCAAAGTCCTTCAACATGTTATTGCCCCCAATCCCACCAAATGCGTATTCTCGTTCCCGTAACTTCATGTTTCAACCTCACCAATCAGGTTTCCACCCTGCCAGAGCACTCAAACGGCCCTAATCAAAGCCACAACCTGTGGCTGTGATGCATTGTCTATCCTCATCCTTGTTGACCTTTCTTCAGTCTTTGATACAGTTAACCGTAACAGCCTCCTCCAATGGCTCTCCGTCATCCAGTTACTAGTCAAACAACAGCCTGACATAGTCAAACTCACTGAATCATACCTTACAGCCAATGTCCCATACCCCTCCATCACCACCCCTGGGTATCTCCTATTCCACTGGCAGGACAGATTCACCAGAGGTGACAGCACAGTGGTATACAGTCAGAAGGGAGATGCCCTCGGAGTCTGCAATATTGACTCCGGACCAGGGATAGGCACCAACATGTTGCATCACAGATATTTGACAAAATTATTGACTCAGCCACAGGCATGGGGGCAATTAATCTGTATATAAGGTGTATAGCCAACCTAATGCCATTAAACATCCCACAACACTCAAGAAGCTCGACACCATACAGGACAAAGCAGCCGCTTGATTGGCACTCCATCCACAAACATTCACTCCCTGCACCACCAATGCACAGTGGCAGCAGTGTGTACCATCTACAAGATGCACTGCAGCAACTCACCAAGGCTCCTTGGACAGCACCTTCCAAACCCGTGACCTCTACAACCTAAAAGGACAAGGGCTGCAGACGTGGGAACACCACCACCTGCAAGTTCCCCTCCAAGCCACACACCATCCTGACTTGGAACTATATCGCCCGTTCCTTCACTGTCGCTGGGTCAAAATCCTGGAACTCCCTTCCTAACAGCACTGTGGGTGTACCTACCCCACATGGACTGCAGCAGTTCAAGAAGGCAGCTCACCATCACTTTCTCAAGGGCAATTAGGATGGGCAATAAATGCTGGTCTAGCCAGTGATGTCCACATCCCATGCACGAATAAAAAAATGGGGCTGCCCTCACCTGGTTCCATCCCCTAATCATTTCTCAGGCAGAACCAACCTGTTCACAAGGTTGGTGCCCTATTTAATCCTGAACTGAACTTCCTCTCCATATCCCATATGCACATCACAAAGGCAACCTCCGTGGCACACCCGTCTCCACCTCTGCCTCTGCCTGTCTGCTATTAAATCAGCATTCATGCTTTTGTTACCTCCAGATCGGACTATTCCATTGATTAAAAATAGATTTACATTTATATAGCACCTTTCATGACCACTGAAATTTCCAAGGCATTTTACAGCCAATGAAGTACTTTTGAGGTGTAGTTACTGATGTAATATAGGAACTGCGGCAGTCAATTTGTGCACAGCAAGCTCCAACAAAGAGCAATGTGATAATGACCAGATAATCCGTTCCTGTGATGTTGATTGAGGGATAAATATTAGCCTGGACATTGGAGAAAACTCCCCTGCTCTTCTTCAAAATAGTCCCATGGGTTCTTTTACATCCACATGAGAGGGCAGACAAGGCCTTGGTTTAATATCTCATCCAAAACTAGGCACTTCCAACAGTGCAGCACTGCACTGGACTGTCAGCCTTGATTTTTGTCTTCAAGCCCTGGAGTGGGACCCCTGGTTAGCCTCCCATCTTCTATTTTCCTTAAACGTACTTTCTTTGTATCCCATTTTTGCTTTTAATGCCTCTCCCAGCCTACTGGATCTCCACTTATCCTTGAATTTCAGTAAGTCTTTTCCTTTAACTTGATACTCTATCATATCTCATTTGTTGACTATGGTTGCTTAACTGCACAAGTGGAGCCTTTTCCTATGTGGGGAATGTACTGGTTTTGTATTATATCAAAAGATTCTTTAACTACTTCCCACTGTTTGTCTATAGGTTAACCCATTGAAAGTTCAGTTTACTGTGGTCAATTTAATCCCCATCCCTTCAAAGTTTGCCTTGCTTAAATTTAAAACATTGCTTTATGACTCTCTCTGACCCCAAATGTCAATTTTAATAATATTATGATAATTATTCACAACACCTTTACATTGTTAACTAATTAGGCTTCATTACTCATCACTTAGTGTAATATGGCATGTTCCCTTGTTGGTTCTAAAACTGTCCCAAATACATTCTAGTTCATTGCCTTTACTAATTGCTTCTCCCAGACAATGTAAACATTAACATCTCCCATTATAAGCACATGGCTTCTGCCAAATACTTCCCTAATATCAGTATTTTATGCATCTCCCCTCTACATCACGAATGTCAGCGGTCAGTAGATAATTCCCACACTGAAGTCTTCAATCCTTTACTGCTCCTGTAGTGTTTCCACTTTCTTTCATTTTTACTGAAATCCTTCCTTTCCACTACTTTGATTATGTCTTTTATCAATATTGCTACTCCTCCTTCTTTCCTCATCTCAATTCCCTTTCTAAAGATCTGTCAGAAATTAGAATATGGTTTATATTGTTTTACTGGTAACTGTTCAGGGTTTCAGTTCCCTGGAAACAAAACTAGTGGAATGAATATTCTTAGGTAATGGTTGTCAGCCCGGGCTATAGCTGGATAAATGCACAGATAACCATACTCCAAAGCTCTTTTAGGCGTTTCATTTAACCTTGCTTAATTAGGATACTTGCTGGAATATAAAAGTTAATTGGTATGTAGGAATAGGAATTACTTTAATGAATCAGTATGGTTCAACAGTCTGATAAAAAACAAGGACAGCTGGGCTGAATGGCCATTATGAACAGCTTTGAGCGTTAACAGATACAAATAATAAATTTTTGAGAGTTAGTTGATGGCCGGAGATTGAATTTTCTTGAGAGGATTGAACTGTTCAGGGAGAACAGATTGAGATAAGGAAAGGATGATATAAAGGCCTGATTGATCAAAGACAGAAGGTACATGCGAAGACTTAAGAAGTTGATGGCAGGTGGATAGCATTAAAGGTGGGCTTTCACCCCATGGTTTAACAAAGAACTTGAGATTTTATTGGGCATTTCATAGTACAGTAAATTTTTATCGGGCAATAAGGCCTTAATAATCCATCCAGATCTATCCCTGATAAAGGGTATAAGGTAAGAGACTTTGGGAGATCTCAGTGCAGTTAGGCAGCGGAGAAGAACTCTCAAGGAAGACTCCAGTCCAATACTCGATGGTTCGAGAGGTCAAGAAGACTTGGGCACTGAGTAGAGAAGTGAAAGAAGAAAGAAAGAGCTGTTCGCACATGGCAGCCGTCCTGTCCGACCTGGGCCGTTATTCGCTACCTGTCACAGTCGTATGTTTTTGCTGTATAACTAGCATGTTACATTCCATCTTAAACTCTGATTAAACTTAACCTACCCAACATATTGGTTGCAGTCGATCTTGATTGATTAGATAATTGATAGCATCAAAAAGTTAGAATTAAAATTATTTCAGATACTATAGACTGGATTATGTCATACCCTTGAAGCCAATTTGTACTTCTAACTCATTTGTTTTATTGCTTATGCCATGTCATAAAATAGAACACAAATCTCTTAAAACGTTCTAGTTTTAAATTATTGTTTAGTTAACTAGTAATTTAAAAAAGTAAAATAAAGTGAGGTCAAATATGTACACAAAGACTCAAACCTAATAGGAAGTTACTTACGAATCTGCATACAGCAGCACCAAACCGTAGGATTCAGCAACAATTGTCATGTATCAAAGGCTGCATATACAGGATTTACATAAGATTGCACATGTATTTACAACACAACCATGCTGAGTATATAAAGGTTAATTGTCACTTCAGATGTCACACTTCAAAGCCTCAAAAGTATTAACGAGAAGCAAGCACTCTATTAATGCTGATTTGTTCTAACTTAAAAATTTACAAGCGCCTGGCAACCTGCAAACATCCCTCATCAATAGCAACTAATCCCCAACTGACCACATGATTTACAGCGGCAATTAGACTTTGTGACCTTAAAGGAGAAGGCAGATTAAATACAGCTACGCTTTTGCAGCAGAATAATGCATTGTGGTATATAACATTCCTTTTAATAAATCATAAAATTTTATGATGTTTGCTGTGAGCAATACCATGGAGATCTGAGAGGAAATACAGAATTTGGCATATGAAAATTATTGTCAGTTCCTGATTCATTCCCTACTTACTACAGCTCTGTTACAAGCAGGTATGAACCACTTTGTCAGGTTTGATTGCCTGCAGATATGGGCTCGCAAAAAATTCTGCCATTCGGCCTATTAAATCTGTGCCAGTGTTTTCTCCAAGAGCCATCCAGTTTAATCCCATTCTCCTATGTACTCTCCAAAACCTTCAATATTCCTTTTTTAATTCCGTTTTTAAGGAGGGCATTCGGACCATTGTGCCTGTGCTGGCTCTTTGAAAGAGCTATCCAATTAGTCCTATTCCCCTGCTCTTTCTCATAGCACTACAAATTTTTCCACTTCAAATGTTTCTTCAATTTCCTTTTGTAAGTTATTATTGAAGCTGCTTCCACCATGCTTTCGGGCAGTGCATTCCAGATAACAACAACGTGCTGTGTAATTTTTTTTTCCTCATGTTGCCTCTGATTCTTTGTTAAATACCTAAAGCTGTGTCCTTGAGTTATTAATCCTTCTGCCAATGGAAACAGAGTAAATAAGGAGAAACTATCAAGATTTTGAACATCTCTATCAAATTCTCCAGTCTCTCAACATAACTGAAATATTTCATCTCTGGTACCATTCCTGTAAATCGCTTCTGTAACCCCTCCAAGGCTTTGACATTCTTCCTAAATGTGGTGCCCAGAATTGGCCACAATACTCCAGCTGGGGCCTAACCAACGTTATAGCATAAACTCCTTGCTTTTTTACTCTATGTCTCTATTTATAAAACCAAGAATTTTAAGTGTCTTTTTAACAGCCTTCTCAACTTGTTCTGCGACCTTCAAAGACTTGTGTAGGTACAGCTCCTTGTGTAGGTACAGGTGTTCTGTTCCTACAGCTCCTTTAAAATTGTACCATTTAGTTTATATGCCTTTTTCATTCTTCTTACCAAAATGAATCACTTCACACTTAACCTAATCTGTCATGCGTCTGTCCATTTCATCAGTCTATGTCTTCCTGAATTGTGTTACTATACTCCTCATGGTTTACTATCTTTCCGAATTTCATATCATCTACAAATTTTGAAACTATACCCTGTATACCCAAGTTCAGATCATTAATATATACTAAAAAGAGCAGTGGTCCCAACACCAACCCCTGCAGGACATCACTGCACACTTCAGTCCAGTATGAAAAATAACCATTCACCGCTGTTCTCTGCTTTCTGTCCCTTAGCTAATTTTGCATCAAGGCTGCCACTGCCCCTTTAATCCCATGGGCTTCAAGTTTGCGAAGAAGTCAATTATGCGGCAACTCTGTCAAACGCCCTTCAAAAGTCCAGGTACAATGCATCAACTATACTACTTCATCCACCCTCCATTACTTCATCAAAGAATTCAAGTTAATCAAATATGATGTGCCTTTAACAAATCCATTCTGGCTTCATTTATATTTATTATATGTTTCCAAATGCCAATTAACTTCATCCTGGATTAATAGCTCTTAAAAGTCTCCCCACCACCAACATTAGGCTGACGGACCTGTAATTGCTAGCTTTCACCCTCTCCACTTTTTTTTGAACAGGGGCTTAACATTAGCAATCCTCCAGTAGAAGTACTCTGGCACTACTTCCATATCTAAAGGAGGACTGAAGATTGTGGCTACAGTCTCAGCAATTTCCGCCCTTACTTCCCTTAGCAAACTAGGAAGCATCCTATCAGACCAGGTAACATTTCTTCTTTCAGCACTGTCAACCTTTTAAGCACCTCCTTTTTGCCTATTTTCATCCTATCTGATTTCTGTCCTATTTCCTCCTTTACTATGACTTTGGCAGCATTCTCTTCTATAGTGAGAACAGATGCAAACTACTTATTTAGTTCATCAGTCATGCATTCTGCCTCCACAAGAATATCTCTACTTTGATCCTGAATTGGCCCCACCCTTCCTTTGACTATCCTTTTACTATTTCTGTGTTTATAAAAGACTTTTGGGTTCCCTTTTATGTTACCTATTAATCTATTCTCATTCACGCTCTTTGCCCCTCTACTTCCCTTTTACAGTTGTCCTCTGGACTTTGGTACCCTACTAAATTATGAACCCGACATTTATCACAAGTCTCCTTTTTCTGTTTCATTTTAATCCCTTTATCTTTTGTCATTAGAGGGACCTCCAGTTTTGGATGCCCTTCATTTCCCCTTTGCAGGAATGTGTCTAGTCTATACCCAAATTATCTTCCATAGGCTTTTTCTACGTATATAAAGAGCAAGAGGGTAACTAGGGAAAGGGTTGGCCCACTCAAGGACAGAGAAGGGAATCTATGTGTGGAGCTAGAGGAAATGGGAGAGGTACTAAGTGAGTACTTTGCATCAGTATTCACCAAAGAGAAGGACTTGGTGGATGATGAGCCTAGGGAAGGGAGTGTAGATAGTCTCAGTCATCTCATTATCAAAAAGGAGGAGGTGTTGGGTGTCTTGCAAAGCATTAAGGTAGATGAATCCCCAGGGCCTGATGGGAATACTGAGGGAGGCTAGGGAAGAAATTGCTGGGGCCTTGACAGAAATCTTTGCATCCTCATTGGCTACAGGTGAGGTCCCAGAGAACTGGAGAATAGCCAATGTTGTTCCTTTGTTTAAGAAGGGTAGCAAGGATAATCCAGGAAATTATAGGCCGGTGAGCCTTACGTCAGTGGTAGGGAAATTATTAGGGAGGATTCTTCGGGACAGGATTTACTCCCATTTGGAAACAAACGAACTCATTAGCGAGAGGCAGCATGGTTTTGTGAAGGGGAGATCGTGTCTCACTAATTTGATTGAGATTTTTGAGGAAGTGACGAAGATGATTGATGAAGGAAGGGCAGTGGATGTTATCTATATGGACTTCAGTAAAGCCTTTGACAAGGTCCCTCATGGCAGACTGGTACAAAAGGTGAAGTCACACGGGATCAGAGGTGAGCTGGCAAGATGGATACAGAACTGGCTTGGTCATAGAAGACAGAGGGTAGCAGTGGAAGGGTGCTTTTTTGAATGGAGGGATGTGACTAGTGGTGTTCCGCAGGGATCAGTGCTGGCACCTTTGCTGTTTGTAGTATATATAAATGATTTGGAGGAAAATGTAGTTGGTCTGATTGTAAGTTTGCGGACGACACAAAGGTTGGTGGAGTTGCGGATAATGATGAGGATTGTCAGAGGATACAGCAGGATATAGATCGGTTGAAGACTTGGGCGGAGAAATGGCAGATGGAGTTTAATCCGGACAAATGTGAGGTAATGCATTTTGGAAGGTCTAATGCAGGTGGGACATCTACAGTAAATGGCAGAACCCTTAGGAGTATTGACAGGCAGAGAGGTCTGGGCGTACAGGTCCACAGGTCACTGAAAGTGGCAACGCAGGTGGATAAGGTAGTCAAGAAGGCATACGGCATGCTTGCCTTCATCGGTCGGGGCATAGAGTATAAAAATTGGCAAGTCATGCTGCAGCTGTACAGAACTTTAGTCAGGCCACACTTCGAATATTGCGTGCAATTCTGGTCGCCACACTACCAGAAGGACGTGGAGGCTTTGGAGAGGGTACAGAAGAGGTTTACCAGGATGTTGCCTGGTCTGGAGGGCATTAGCTATGAGGAGAGGTTGGATAAACTCGGATTGTTTTCACTGGAACGACGGAGGTGAAGGGGTGACATGATAGAGGTTTACAAAGTTATGAGCGGCATGGACAGAGTGGATAGTCAGAAGTTTTTTCCCAGGGTGGAAGAGTCAGTTACTAGGGGACATAGGTTTAAGGTGCGAGGGGCAAAGTTTAGAGGGGATGTGCGAGGCAAGTTCTTTACACAGAGGGTGGTGAGTGCCTGGAACTTGCTGCCGGGGGAGGTAGTGGTAGCAGGTACGATAGCGACGTTTAAGAGGCATCTTGACAAATACATGAATAGGATGGGAATAGAGGGATATGATCCCCGGAAGTGCAGAAGGTTTTAGTTTAGGCAGGCATCAAGATCGACGCAGGCTTGGAGGGCCGAATGGCCTATTCCTGTGCTGTACTGTTCTTTGTTCTTTGTTCTATTTCAAGGGCTCCCATTGCTCAGTTATTGTCTTATCTGCAAATATATGATTCTAATCCACCAGGTCAGATTCCTTTCAACTCACTGAAATTAACCCTCCTCCATTTGAGTATTTTTACATATAATTTCTTCATGTCCTTTTCCATAGTGTCCCAAATGATATTGTGATTACGGTTTCCCAAATACGCTCCCATTTGGACAGCCCCTAAATTCTCAGCTCCAGAAAATCAAGTCCTAACTTCTCAAGTCTCTCTTCAAACCATAACCACACCCACTACCCCCTCCATTCCTGGAAAAATCCTAATAAAGGTCCTTACCTTTTTTCATTGCTTATGTTTAATGGGTATGCCCAAAGCTGTAATGAATATTCTAACAACGGCTTAACTTGTTCAAGGTTAACATTACTTCCTTATTATTGTGATCTATGCTTCGTCATAAAAAACTAAGAATTCCAGTGGTATCTGCTTTTGCTCCATTTTTAATGATCTGTGCAGCTCAACAACAAAGTCTCTCTCGTCCTCTACTTCAATTAAACCATTTAAGGCATGCTTCGTTTCAATATTCTTCTTTCCAAATGTATCAATTTGATTTTTTTCTCTACATTAAACTGAATCTGCCACCAATCTGCCCATTGTGTTAGCCTCCTGCAACCTTTCACAATCCCCATCTTGCCATATGCCAAATCTGGTGCTGCCATCCAATTCATATATTATTCTCTCAATTCCTAAGACCAGGTAAAGAGAAAGTGTAAGGAAGATCAGCTCCAAAAGACTCCTATGAAACACCACATCTTTGCAGTCAGAGAAGCTTTCCTTTACCTTTTCCATTGTGCTATCAAAATTTCTCTCTGCCAAGTGACCACATTCCAGTAACACTATTTGCAATTATCTTTGTAGTAAGTATTTTAAATGGTACTTTAACAAATACATTTTAAAACCCAACTAGGCCACATTCACTTCATTTTCTTTATATATCCTCTCCTTTATTTCTTCAAACTGAGTTTGTTAATCACCACTGTACTTTAGAAATCCATGTTCACTGGCCATGATTAACCATGTTTGTTCAAGAGCTTAGTAATTTCATCCAATAGATCACTGACTCCAGCATTTCACCAACAAGTGAAATAAAACTAAATGGCCTATAAAGGGCTTTATCCCTGTTCTAATTTCCTTGTGATCTGTCTATCGTAAATTTGAATAACTTCTTTAGTACCATTTCTCTTTGAATAATAGTACATCCAAAAAATGTAAACACCTGAGGATTGGCTGGTTAATCTTACCTGAAATGATGGACAGGTCAGTTAGCCAATTAGGAGTGGAACTGCACATCTTTTTTTTATTCATTCATGGGTGTGGGCATCGCTGACAAGGCCAGCAATATTGTCCATCCCTAATTGCCCTTGAGAAGGTGGATGGTGTCAAGTTTTTTTGAGTATTGTCGGAGCTGCACTCATCCAGGCAAACAGAGAGTATTCCATCACAATTTGACTTGGTCCTTGTAGATGGTGGAAAGGCTTTGCAGCGTCAGGAGGTGGGTCATGCACTGCAGAATACCCAGCCTCTGACCTGCACTTGTAGCCACAGTATTTATGTGGCTGGTCCAGTTATGTTTCTGGTCAATGGTAATCCCCAAGATGTTGATGGTGGGGGATTCAATGATGTCAATGAGTGACAAGAGGAGGTGGTTAGACTCACTCTTGATTGCGATGGTCATTGCCTGACACTTGTGTAGCACAAATGTTACTTGCCACTTGTCAGTCCAAGCCTGAATGTTTGAGTCTTGCTGCATACGGGCAAAGACTGCTTCATTATCTAAGGAATTGCGAATGTAACTAAACATTATGCATTCATCAACAAACATTCCCTCTTCTGACCTTATATTAGAGGGAAGGTCATTGATGAAACAGCTGTAGATGGTTGGGCCTAGGACGCTGCCCTAAGGAATTCCCACAGCATAGTCCTAGCACTGAAATGATTGGCCTTCAACAATCACAACCATCTTCCTTTGCACTAGGTATGACTCCAGTAGGTTGGGTTTTACCCCTGATTCCAATTCACTTTAATGAGATAGTGTTCACATTCCTTGAAACCACACTCAGTTAAATGCTGCCTTGATGTCAATGGCAGTCACTCACACCTCACCTGTGGTATTTTGAACCAAGGCTGCAATGATGTCTGCAGCTGAGTAGACCTGGCGGAACTCAAACTGAGCATCGATGCTTGAAAGCACTCCTGGTGACACCTTCCATCACTTTGCTGATGGGATAGCAATTGACTGGATTGGATTTGTTTGACATTTCGTGGTCAGGCCATACCTAGGCAATTTTCTACTTTGTCGGGTAAATATCAGTATTGCAGCTGTACTGGGACAGCTGGCTAGAGAAGCTGCTAGTTCTGGAGGACATATCTTCAGCACTAAAGCCAGGATGTTACCAGAACCCACTGAATTTGCTGTATCCAGTCCACTCAGTAGTTTCATGCTATTATGTGGAGTGAATCAAACTGGCTGAAGATTGTCATCTGATAGGTAGGGACCTCGGGACGAACTCAAGATGGATTATCCACTCGATACTTCTGGCTACAAATAGTTGCGTATACTTCAGCCTTGTCGTTTGCAATCATGTGTTAGGCTGTGCCATCATTGAGGATGGGGATGTTCATGGAACTTCCTCATCCCATTAACTGTTTAGTTGTGCACCACCATTCACAACTGGGTATGGCAAAACTGCCAAGCTTTGATCTGATCCATTGGTTGTAGGAACGCTTAGTTCTGTCTAGAGTATGCTGCTTTCTCTGTTTAGCATGCCTGTAGTCCTGTGTTGTAGCTTTGTCAGGTTGGCATCTAATTTTTTACACCTGTTGCTTCTCCTGTATGCTCTTCTACACTCCACATTGAACCATGGTTCATCATGGGATAGCGTGAGGGATATGCCAGACCACGAGGCTACAGATTGTGGTGGAATATAATCCTGCTGCTGCTGATGGTCCACAGCGCCTCATGAATTCCCACTTTTGATCTGCTAGGTCTGTTCTAAATCTAATCCATTTAGCATGGAGGTAGTGCCACAGAACATGATGGAAGTTGTCCTCAGTGTGAAGACAGGACTTTGCCTCTACAAGAAATAAGCAGTGCTCACTCCTATCAATACTGTCATGGATGGATGCATCTGGTGAGAATGAGACCAAGCTGGTTTTTCCCTCATGTTGGTTATCTCATCAGCTGCTACAGGCCCAGTCTGACAGCTATGTCCTTCAGAACGTGGCCGGCTCGGTCAGTAGTGATGTTACTAAGGCACTATTTGTAATGGATACTGAAGTTCCCCCACCTAGAGTATATGCTGTGTCCTTGCTACCCTCAGTGCTTCTTCCAAGTGGTGTTCAACATGGAGAAATACTGATTCATCAGCTGAGGGACAGCAGGTGGCTTCCTTGCCAATGTTTGACCTGAGACTTCATGGGGTCCAGAGTCATCTCAAATGTGTTAACTGTGCCACCACCTCTGATGGCTCTGTCATGCCGGAGGGACAGAATATACCCAGAAATGGTGATGGAGGCATCTGGGACTTTGACTGAAAGGTATAATTCTATGAACATGACTATGCCCAGGCTGCTCTTGACTAGTCTGTGAGGCAGCTTTACCAATTTTGGCACAGGTCCCCAGAAACTAATGAGAAGGACTTTGCAGGGTTGAATGGACTGGGTATGCCTTTGTCGTGTCCAAATCAGGTGCCGAGGTCAATAGCCAATAGTCTGTTCAGTTTTAATCTTATATTTCCTTCGTAGTATTTCTTGTGCTTTTTCATAGCGGTTAACTGAGTGGCTCACTATGAGATTTCAGCAGGTTGTTAAGAGTCAACCACATTGCTAGGTATCACATATAGGGCAGACCAAGTAAGGACAGCAGATTGCTTCCCTAAACGATATCAGTGAACAAGATGGATTTTTATGACAAAACAGTGGTCACCATTACTAATACTAGCTTTTTAATTCAATATTTATTTATTGAACTGAATTTAAAATCCTCAGCTGCCTTGATGGGATTTGAACTCCGGATCATTGGCCCAGGCCTCTGGATTACCCAGCCATGAAGATAACCACCAAACCCCTCTAAACGATGACACACCGGTCACCCGAATGCCAGGGTGAACTCTGGTCGCATCGTCTAGCACAGAGGGCAGCGGATGACATTACGTTCATGGCCCATATAACTGAAGTCATCGAAACAATTTTGTTCCGTTTTCAAAAAATAAACATCAATCCACACTGACCAAATCATAAACCATTAAAATAAATATAGTCGTCCAACCGTTTGAGAAATGACGTCAAATAATAATATCTCACCCTGTGGAGAGCGGTAGTCGAATTTCAGCGCTCAGTGCTGAGAGCGGTGACAGACTCTGCGAGTAACATGGCAGCAATGTCAAACACTGGGCCGCTCTCTCGCCCACTGCTCCAACGGCGCCCATCAGACGAACGCGCGCAGGCGCCGCTCCGCGCATCCGTTCGCACCGTTCAGCTCGAGCGCGCCACAGTTGCAGAGGTGGCGGCGAGGCGCGCTCCCGATCTCCCACTCTGCTTTGAGCTGTCAATGTCTGGCCGGAAAACCAGCGACTGCACTTGTTAGGGCAGGGCAAGTCTAGTGTCAGCCGCACCTTAGTCGGTAGCATTCTCCACCTTCAGGGCAGAGCTTTCGAATGGGTCCCGGTCCTGGTCCCCCTCCTGATAGCTTGTAACAGTACCAAATCCAGGCTGTGACACTTCAGTGCAAGACTGAGGGAGGGCAGTTTGCTCTGTGTACATAAAACATCCCGTGGCTCTATTCGAAAAGTGGGGGAGTTCTATCTGGCGTCCTAGCCAATATTTATCCCAACCAACATCAGTAAAACATTATCTCATCAATTATACTATTGTTGTTTGTGGGACCTTGCTGTGTGTAAATTGGCTGCAGTGTTTCCCACATTATAACAGTGACTAGTTGGGACAGCCTGAGATTGTGAAAGAGGTTAAATAAACTGCATGTATGTGAATGCACAGAATTTGGTAAATAAGGTTTGTGAGCTCAAAAAAGGGCAGGACTGGTACTAAATATTCCTGGATACAAGGTGTTCAGGAACGAAAGGAGGTGGTGTGGCAGTATTGATTAATGAGAATATTACAGTGTTGGAGAGCGAGGATATCCTAGAGGGGTCAAGGACTGAATCTATTTGGTTAGAGCTAAGAAACAATAAAGGTACCATTACATTGATGGGTGTATTCTATAGGCCACTAACTACTGAGAAATATATAGAGGAAAAAATTTGCCAGGAAATTGCAGAGGTGCAAGAATTATAGAACAGTCATAATGGGGGACTTTAACTGTCCTAATATAGACTGGGATAGTAATAATGTAAAGGGCAGAGAGGGGGAAGAACTTTCAAAGTGTGTTCAGGAAAAATTTCGACATCCGTATGTTTTTGCCCGACGAGAAAGGAGCAGGGATAGGCACCAACATGTTGCACCACAGCCATTTGACAAAATTATTGACTCAGCCACTGACATTGGGGCAATTAATTTGTATATAAAGTGTATAGCCAACCTAATGCCATCAAAACACAGTCCAATTTAAAACACATTACTCCCTATTTAGTGAGTACCTGGCATTGTTTTTGCTTGCACAAGTAGTCAATGTCTGCCCACACACTTGATGTAGCTATGCAGAGAATCTGGACAGATGTCCACCTGTTAGGTGTGATCTTGCTCTCTCTCTCTCCCTCTGTTCATCTCTCCCCTCTCCCCGTGTCCATCTCACCTCCATCTTTCTCTCTCATGTCCATCCATCTCCCCCCTCCCTCTATCTCCCCTCTCCTCTCCCCCTTCTCTCTTGCCCCCCTCTCTCTCTCTCTGACAGTTGCAGAGAGTGGGAACTCTCCCCAGAGCTGCTTTGTGATTGGTCAATTTTTTTAAAAAAGAATTCACAGCTGTCAGTTTCACAGCTGATAGGAGCAGAAACAGCAACTTCCGAACTCAGAATAAGCTCGGGGGTTTCGGCAGGCTTTTTAAAAAAAAGTTGGAACCTGCCGGAAAATCCCGAACTTCTTATTACAGCCAGGTGAGGAGGGGGTCTCAGGCTTCCCTTTTGCTCTTCCTCTCGTTTGATCACAACAGGGTTTATTCCTTTTTAACAGCAATGGTTGTGCCTCCCACCTCAATGAGTGTTCTACCTTATTCCTCTAACATGATTGGTTCTTTTGCAATCGGACAGGTTTTCTTGAGTTTACACAAGAGGTAAGTTTATTATACTTAACACTCTAACCCGATTTAAAAGGACAAAAAAGATACACTACCCATTCACGCACACATTCACACGAAAGTCACACACACACACAAATAGATTACAGAGGGGAAAAGATTTAATGGTTGGATTAAAGTCCAGAATAAATGGAACTTAAATACAGTCGGTAAATCCAGTAGTTCTTGGCTGAAGCTGTAGTCTTGAAGTCCTCACTGCCCCAAGTGCACTGAAGGCAGAATTGAGAGTTGAATCTCTTGCCTTGGTTGCTGGCTGTAGCAGTCTGTAGGCTTGGAGGGGGTCCCCCAGTCGCAGCTATTTTTTTTCTTGATAATTTCTGGGGAGAGACACACACACAGGGGGAGCAGCTCCCGTCTTCGCTGCTGTACCCTTAGTTACTGCCTGTCTACGGTCTCTCGCAAAACTTTAGTTTCTTCAGTGATGCGCATCCAGTCACATGGTTCTATCAATCCCCTTTGTTCCGAAGGAGGCTTTTTTTGGAAGCTTCTAATGAGATTCAAGGTGCTACATGCCCCAGTATGTCCATTCACATTTGGACGGAGTTGGCTCTTTCAAAGTCAATGGGTGGGAATGGCCTCGACGCTTGTGCTAGGAAGCCATTCTAGTTAATTCAATCACTTAGAGCAAACCATTGTCCTGGGTGTGCTTCTGTTGGACTTCTTGTCTCCAGTCCAATCTTGTGTTATTTCAAATGTAAATTGCAGTGGCCATCTTGGCTGCCAGGTCTTTTTTAAACGTTAACTTGTAGGATTTTTCCATTAAAAGTCTAATGTAAGTTTCCAACCAATTAAATTAATATGTCCCATTTGGCATATAGGGTTTTCCTTACGTTGTCCCGAGCTCGGTAGCCGCTGTTCCTGCTCCTTGACAGCTGTCTTGTTTTATTTTTTAAATTCGGACCTGTCTGGAAAGAAAACGTCAATGGGAAATTTCTCATTCCTGAAATTACCAGTCACGGACCCCAAAATGTTTTACCATGAACACTGGTGTCCCTGTGTATGGACACGTTGCAACCCTGGGAAGGAGAGGCATTGCTGGATCTGGTTCTGGAAAATGAGGTGGTCAAGTGAATCAAGTGTCAGTCAAGGAACATTTAGGGGCAGTGATCATGGTATCATAAGGTTTAGGTTAGCTATGGAAAAGGACAAAGAGCAATCCAGAGTAAAAATAATTAATTGGGGGAGGGTCAACTTCAATGGGGTGAGAACAGATCTGGCCCAGGTAAATTGGAATCAAAAATTGGCAGTGTCAAGAAACCATGATATGCTAAATGAAGAATTTTAATTCATTGGTTGAAAACTTACATTAAACTTGTAATGAAAAAAATCCTAATTAACTTTTAAAAAACTGAGCCAAGATGGCCACTGCAATTTGCATCTAAAACACCTTGCACATTTCAAAGCATCCAAGAGGAGACACGTGTCTGATGAGCACGTACCCAAAACAATGGCTTGTTCTATTGAGTTTTCATTAGCAAGACATTCAAAGCCATCCTGGGACATTAACACTGAACGGGCAAACCCTTCCAGGTGTAAACATGATCATCCTGAGGTCTGAGACTGAAATTCCTAAACCTCAATCTCATTTGAAGGTTCCAGAAATATATTGGGGCAGTCATGTGACCATCTGTCCATCTCTTTGAAAGCTGAGAGTTTCCCTTGGACAAAGCAGACAAGCCAGTGACTCAAACTGTGCTGAAGCCAGAAGGTCAGTCTCTCTCTCCAGAAGGCCCGGTGGGGCATGCGAAGCCCAGCTGCTGGTTGCTAGATCCAAGTCAAAGACACCAGGGGAAGAAAGCCACTTACATGTCTGCCTCCAAGAAAACCCTGAGCCAGGTGGGCCAGCCACAAAGTACAATCCTACCAGCCACAGACTTCAACAACACAACTTCAGCCGGAAGACAATGGAATCATCCAATGCCTCAGACTGTGCTTTAATTTTATTTGGTTTTGGGCTCTAATCCAACCACAAATCTACTCCTCACTCAGTAATCGTTTTGCGTGTGTGTGATTCTCATGTGAGTGTGTGCGTGAAAGTGTAGCTTTTTAAATTTTATTTAGATTGGGTTTAGACTAAGTATAATAAACTCACCTCTTTCTTGTTTAAACTCAAGAAAATCTGTCCGATTGGTTCCCCTACGATCACAACAAAGGTAAAAGGTAAAACACTTGCTGAAGTAGTAAGCACATCCACTGTTTTTAAAAAGGAATAAACCCTGGTGTGACCAAATAAGAGGAAGGACAAGAGGGGAGCCTGTGACCCCTCCTCACCTGGACATAACAATAGGCAAAACTGTAAAGGAACAATGGGCTGTCTTTAAAGAGGAGATAGTTTGGGTGAAGTCAAGGTACATTCCCTCAAAATGTGAAGGTAGGACAAATTAGGTCAGAGCTCCCTGGATGACGAAAGAGATAGACAGCAAGAATAACCAAAAAACAATGCATATGACAGCTATCAGGTTGATAATACAAATGAGAACCAGGCTGAATATAGAAAGTTCAGAGGGGAAGTGAAAAAGAATAAAGAGAAGCAAAGAGAGGATGAGAAGATACTGGCAGCTAACATAAAAGTGAATCCATAAGTCTCCCATAGGCATGTAAATAATAAAAGGGTAGTAAAAGGAGTAAAGCCGATTAGGGACAAAAAAGGGGGTTTAAGCATGGAGGCAGAGGGCACGGCTGAAGTACTAATAAGTACTTTGCATCTGTCTTTCCCAAGGAAGAAGAAGCATAGTGAAGGAGGAGGGAAGTGAAATGCTGGATGGGCTAAAATTGACAAAGAGGTATTAGATAGGTTAGTTGTGTTTAAATTTGATAAGTCACCAGGACCGGATGAGATGCATCCGAGGGTACTGAGGGAAGTAAGGGTGGAAATTGCAGAGGCACTGGTCATAATCTTTTAGTCCTCCTTAAATACAGGAGTGGTGCCACAGGACCAGAGAATTGCAAATGTTACACCCTTGTTCGAAAAATGGCATAAGGATAAATCCAGCAACTACAGGCCAGTCAGTTTAACCTCAGTGGTGGGAAAATTTTTAGAAACGATAATGTGGACAAAATTAACAGTCATTTGGACAAATGTGGATTCATTAAAAAAAAAAGCCAGCACGGATTTGTTAAGAGAAAATCGTTGTTTGAGTTTTTTTGATGAGGTAAACAGAGAGGGTTAATGAGAGTAATGCGATTGATGTGGTGTACATGGACTTCCAAAAGTAACATTCGCCCCACACAGGTGCCAGGTACCATCTCAAACAAGAGAGAATCTAGCATCTCCTCTCGATGTTCAATGGCATTACCATTGCTGAATCCCCCCACTATCAAAATCCTGGGAGCTATTATTGACCACAAACTGAACTGGACAAGCCACATAAATGCTGTGGCTACAAGAGCAGGTCAGAGGCTGGGAATTCTGCAGCAAGTAACTCACCTCCTCTCCCCAGGCTTGTCCACCATCTACAAGGCACAAGTCAAGAGTGTGATGGAACACTCACCACTTGCCTGGATGGGTGCAGCTCCAACAACACTAAAGAAACTCAACACCATCCAGGACAAAGCAGTCCACTTGATTGGCACCCCATCCACCACCTTCAACATTCACTCTCTCTATCACCAATGCACAGTGGCAGCAGTGTACACCATATACAAGATGCACTGCAGCACTCACCAGGGCTCCTTTCAAACGTGTGACCTCTACCACCTTAAAAGACAAAGGCAGCAGACACATGGGAACACCACCACCTGCAAGGTTCCTTCCAAGCCACACACTATCCTGACTTGGAAATCTATCGCCGTTCCTTCACTGTCACTGGCTCAAAATCCTGGAACGCCCTTCCTAACAGCACTGTTGCTGTACCTACACCCCAAGGACTGCAGCAGTTCAAGAAGGCAGCTCACCTTCAGCCAGAAATGCTGAGTTGATGATCCATCTCGGCCTCCTCCTGAAGTCCCCAGCATCTCAGATGCCAGACTTCAGCCATTTCGATTCACTCCGCATGATATCAAGAAACGACCAAAGGCACTGGATACTGCAAAAGCTGTGGGCCCTGACAACATTCCGGCAATAGTACTGAAGACCTGTGCTCCAGAACTTGCCGTGCCCCTAGCCAAGCTGTTCCAGTACAGCTACAACACTGGCATCTACCCTGCAATGTGGAAAATTGCCCAGGTATGTCCTGTACATAAAAAGCAGGACAAATGCAACCCGGCCAATTACCACCCCATCAGCCTACTCTCAAACATCAGTAAAGTGATGGAAGGTGTCATCAACAGTGCCATCAAGCAGCACCTGCTTAACAATAGCCTGCTCAGTGACGCTCAGTTTGGGTTCCGCCAGGGCCATTCAGCTCCTGACCTCATTGCAGCCTTGGTTCAAACATGGACAAAAGAGCTGAACTCAAGAGGTGAGGTGAGAGTGACTGCCCTTGATATCAAGGCAGCATTTGACCGAGTATGGCATCAAGGAGCCCTAGCAAAACTGAGGTCAATGGGAATCAGGGGGAAAACCCTCCGCTGGCTGGAGTCATACCTAGTGCAAAGGAAGATGGTTGTGCTTGTTGGAGGTCAATCATCTGAGCTTCAGGACATCACTGCAGGAGTTCCTCAGGGTAATGTCCTAGGCCCAACCATCTTCAGCTGCTTCATCAATGACCTTCCTTCAATCAAAGTCAGAAGTGGGGATGTTCGCTGATGATTGCACAATGTTCAGCACCATTCGTGACTCCTCAGATACTGAAGCAGTCCGTGTAGAAATGCAGCAAGGCCTGGACAATATCCAGGCTTGGGCTGATAAGTGGCAAGTAACATTCATGCCACACAAGTGCCAGGCAATGACCATCTCCAACAAGACAGAATCTAACCATCTCCCCTTGATATTCAACAGCATTACCATCGCTGAATCCCCCACTATCAACATCCTAGGGGTTACCATTGACCAGAAACTGAACTGGAGTAGCCATATAAATACCGTGGCTACAAGAGTAGGTCAGAGGCTAGGAATCCTGAGGCGGGTAACTCACCTCCTGACTCCCAAAAACCTGTCTGCCATCTACAAGGCACAAGTTAGGAGTGTGATGGAATACTCCCGACTTGTCTGGATGGGTGCAACTCCAACAACACTCAAGAAGCTCGACACCATCCAGGACAAAGCAGCCGGTTTGATTGGCACCCCATCTACAAACATTCACTCCCTCCACCAGCGATGCAGTGTACCATCTACAAGATGCACTGCAGCAATGCACCAAGGCTCCTTCGACAGCACCTTCCAAACCCGCAACGTCTACCAACTAGAAGGACAAGGGCAGCATATGCATGGGAACACCACCACCTGCAAGTTCCCCTCCAAGTCACACACCATCCTGACTTGGAACTATATCGCTGTTCCTTCACTGTCGCTGGGTCAAAATCCTGGAACTCCCTTCCTAACAGCACTGTGGGTATACCTTCCCCAAATGGACTGCAGCGGTTCAAGAAGGTAGCTCACCAACACCTTCTCAAGGGCGATTAGGGATGGGTAATAAATGCTGGCCTGGCCAGCATCGCCCACATCCCATGAATGAATTTAAAAAAAACACCACCTTCTCAGGGGCAATAAATGCTGGCCTACCCAGCGACACATACATCCCACGAACGAATTTAAAAAAAGGTATTTGATAAAGTGCCACATAATAGACTGTCAGCATAGATAAAGCCCATGGAATAAAAGTGACAGTGGCTGTATGGATACAAAATTGGCTGAAAGCCAGGAAACAGAGTTTGGGTGAACAGTTGCTTTTTGGATTGGAGGAAGGTATATAGTGGGGTTCCCAGGAGTCAGCATTAGGATCACTGCTTTCCTTGATCTATATTTATGCACTAGACTTGGATGTGCAGGGCACAATTTCAAAATTTGCAGATGACACAAAACTTGGAAGTATTGTGAATTGTGATGAGGATATTGCTAGCCTTCAAGAGGACATAGACAGGTTGGTGCAATGGGCGGACGCATCGCAGACAAAATTTAATGCAGAGAAGTGTGAAATGATGCATTTTGGCAGGAAGAACGAGAAGAGGTAATATAAAATAAAGGATACAATTTTAAAGAGGATGCAGGAGTAGAGGGCCCTGGAGGTATTTGTGCACAAATCATTGAAGGTGGCAGCGCAGGTTAAAAAAGTGGCTAATAAAGTAAACAAAATCCTGGACTTTATAAATAGAGACATAGAGTACAAAAACAAGGAAGTTATAGTGTACCTTTATTAAACAATGGTTCGGCCTCAACTGGACTATTGTGTCCAATTCTGGGCTCCACACTTTAGGAAGGATGCGAAGGCATTACAGAGCATACAGAAAAGATTTAAGAATGGCTCTGGAGATGAGGGACTTCAGTTACATGGATAGATTGGAAGAGAAGGTTGTGAGGAGATTTGACAGAGGTGTTCAAAATAATGAGGGGTCTGGACAGAGTAGATAGGGAGAACTGTTGCTGTTGGCAGAAGGGTCAAGAACCAGAGGACAGAATTTAAGGTGATTGGCAAAAGAAGCAACAGCAACACGAGGAAAATATTTTTACGCAGCAAATGGCTTTGTATTCGGAATGCACTGCCTGAGAATGTGATGGAGGCAGGTTCAATCATGGTTTTCAAAAGAGAATTGGATAATTACCTGAACAGAAAAGATTTGCAGGGCTACAGCGAAGCGGGATTAGGTGAGTTGCTCTTGCAGAGAGCTGGCACAGACAAATGGGACAATTTGGGACAAATGGCCTCCTTCAGTGCTGTAGCCATTCTACAATAAATGCAAGTTTATCTGCCATGTTTATGTTGCCACCTTTTGCCAAGCTCCTAACTAGCCAGTGTCTGGGTGCTCTCAGTCATTCTGGAAAGTGGGGAGCCTGGGCAGCAGTACTCCACAAAGTTATAAGCGGCATGGACAGAGTGGATAGTCAGAAGCTTTTTCCCATGGTGGAAGAGTCAGTTCCTAGGGGACATAGGTTTAAGGTGAGAGGGGCAAAGTTTAGAGGGGATGTGCAAGGCAAGTTCTTTACACAGAGGGTGTCGAGTGCCTGGAACTTGTTGCCGGGGGAGGTGGTGGAAGCAGGTACCATAGAGACGTTTAAGAGGCATCTTGACAAATACATGAATAGGATGGGAATAGAGGAATACGGACCCCAAAGTGCACAAGGTTTTAGTTTAGGCAGGCATCAAGATCGGCGCAGGCTTGGAGGGCCGAATGGCCTGTTCCTGTGCTGTACTGTTCTTTGTTATTTGTTCCACATTTGTTAAAACAATTTGTCAAAAATAATTCGAAGTTGAGCTTCGAGGCCCCTTTGGAAGCATTGCCTCTGAAGTTGGTCAAAGTAAAAATGGTACCCATTCTAACCAGTTCTATCTAAAATGGCACCGTGAGAACTGCGGGAGACCCGAATGCACAGCGGAGATAAAAGCAGCAGAGACAGTGCTGTAAGAACAACAGGAGGCCCTACAGCACTGAGGAGATAAAAGGAGCAGCAGAGAGAGCAATGTGAGAACAGTGGGAGGCCTGAGAGCACAGCAGAGGTAAAAGGAGTGACAGAGAGATAGAGAGAGCAAGTGAGCACTTTGAGGAGTCCCAAGAGCATAGCAGAGATAGGAGCGGCGGAGAGAAAGCATTGAGAGAACAGTGGGAGGCCCAAGAACACAGCAGAGTTAAAAGGAGAGGCAGAGGGGGAGAGCACTGTGAGAACAGCGGAAGACCCAAGGGCACAGTGGGGATAAAAGCAGCAGCAGAGAGAGCACAACAAGAAAAGCAAACAGCCTGAGAGCACGCTGGAGATAAAAAGAGAAGCATAGAGGGAGTGTATTGAAGAACAAATCAACAAAAAAAAAAAATCAGGGAGTGATGTCGCAGGACAGCAGGCAGATGATTGGTTGTTGAGAGCCCGAAGGTAAGCAGCATTCACCTGAGTTCAGGGGCGGAGCGAGTGCTACTGTCAAGGAGCGAGGTAAACAAGAAAATTAAAAGTGGCATCAGCACAAGGAAAGGTGCTGATTAGTGAGTATCTGATGAGTTTTGTTTTGTATACAAGTCTTTAATAAGTCTTTTTCTGTTTAGTTAGTCCAATAAATAGAAGCATGGTAGGACACTTCAGTCCTATGGAGTGCACAGCTTGTTCCACGTGGGAATCCCAGGTTTCAGAGCTGGAGCAGCAGCTGGCATCACTGCGGTGCATCCGTGAAGCTGAGAGCTACGTGGATAGCACGTTTCTGGATGTGGTCATCTTGCAGCTTAAGGGTGTGCAGGCAAAGAGGTAATGGGTAACCACCAAGCAGTCAAGGAGGACCAGGAAGGTAGTGCGCAAGTCCCTTGAGTGCTTCTTGTTCTCCAACCACTATTCCGTTCTGAATACTGGTGAGAGTGATGGTTCATCCGGGGACTGCAGCCAGAGCCAAGTCCACGGCACCACAGGTAGCTCGGCCGTACAGGAAGGCGATGGGAAAAGCTATAATGGTAGGGAATTCTATAGTTAGGGGAACAGGCAGGCGTTTCTGCAGCTGCAGAAGTGAATCCAAGATGATATATTGCCTCCCTGGAGCCAAGGTCAAGGATCTCACCTAGGGAGGAAGGTGAACAGCCAGAGCTCATGGTACATATCAGTACCGAGGACATGGGTAGAAAGAGGGATGAGGTCCTGCAAGCAGATTTTAGGGAGCTAGGAAAAAGACTAGCAAGCAGGACCTCAAAAGGTAGTAATCTCTGGATTACTCACAGTAACACGCACTAGAGTACAGAAACAGGAGGATAGAGCAGCGTGACTGGAAAGATGGTGCAGGAGGGAGGGCTTTAGATTTCTAGAACATTGGGATGAGTTCTGTGGGAGGTGGGATCTATACAGGCCAGATGGGCTGCACCTAAACAGAGCCAGGACCAATGCTCTCGCAGGACGGTTTGCTGGTGCCGTGGGGAAAGTTTAAACCAACTAGGCAGGGTGATGGGAACCAAGATGTAGCATTAGAAAGGATAAACAAGGTGCACAAAGGATTGGGAGTAGCAGATAGCACTAGGGTAAGAAATAATAAGGTATTATTTGGGGTCAGACTAAGAGGTAATGCAATAATGTCTAAATTAGGTTTACAGTGCATGTATTGAAATGCACAGAGTGTGATAAATAAGGTTGGTAAGCTGCATGCAGAAATAGCCACATGTGGCAATAACAGCAACATAGTTCAAAAAAGGTGTCTGGGTACTAAATATTCCTGAATAAAGATATTCAGGAAAGATAGGGAAAGAAAGAAAGGCGACTGGTGGCTGTAATGATTAAGGAGAATATTACAGTGCTGGAGAGAGAGGATGTCCTGAAGGGGTAAAATAACGAAATCTATTTGGCTAGAGTTAAGAAACAATAGTGCTACCATCACACTGCTGGGTGTACAGGTCACCAACCAAGGGGAAACATATAGCGGAGCAAATTTACAAGGAAATTACAGACAGGCGCAGAAACAATAGAGTAGGGATATGGAGGACTTCAATTATCCGAATATAGACTGGGATTGTTATAGTGTAAAGAGTGGGGGTTCTGAAGTGTGTTCAGGAGCATTTTCTTGATCAGTATGTTTCCAGCCCAATGAGGAGGCATGCTGGATCTGGTTTTGGGGAATGAGGTACTCAAATGGATCTTTTAGTCTATTTATCTAATCAACATTAGCTGGCTCTCCCCTCATACCTATGTAATTGGATCTGTTTTAAGTTTAAGATTCTGGTTTTGGACTTGAGTATGTTCCTCTTGAACTTAGTATGGAATTCAGTTGTATTCTGTTCACCTTTTTCACCCGGAGGATTTTTTTTTTTTTAAATTGAGATTACTAACAAACCCTGCATCATTACACAATTCATTATCTAAAATAGTTTTATCCCGAGTTGGTTTCACAACTTATTGTTCTCGAAAGCTGTCGCTCAAGTATTCTACAATCTCATCTTCCAGACTACCGTTACCAAAATGATTTGTCCAATTTTAAAATGAGAATTAAGATAGTTAATTGATAGATTATTTTTAAAAATGGTTGAGCAGCAGAACAAGATTAGCTCATGTGTAAAATGCATTAGCACAGGCAATAAGCCAAATGGTCTGAGTTTGCTGTAATAACGTGTAGTTCTAAATTTATTTTTAGTGAAGTGTTTAGGAATGTTTGTGGGGTGGGGACAGGAAGAGAAACATAATAAACCATGACAAACGCAAGTCTTGTTTTCTTTTGTGTGCATCAATTGCGCTGCTGCAAGTCATTAACAGTACAAGTTAACAGCCAAGTTATTTATTGATACTGAGGTCAGCAACAGTACATTGTGTAGAATTCTGTTTTTATTGGCGAAATAAAAATCAAAGCAAATGACAATATTTTCTTCCAATTCATATCATTCCTGTATTAAGTTTCAGAACAAAACCTTTGAGGAAAGATGGACTTGAATTTTTTTTTTTTTAATTAGAAATAAAGTAGCATTTCATTTCATAGTGCTCAACTCTACGGGTCAAATGAGCATTATTCTGCCACTTAGCTCTCAGTTTTTAAGCCAGACCCCAGATAAAAAGTAAATATGATTAAGGAAACATGCAACATAACTAACAGTGAAGTATAAATGAAAAGTGATCAACTTGACATGCTATTCTGTAGACATACACAGGGTTAAGTTTAGAAGTTATATCTAGTGCACTGTCACCAAAGAGTTGGCAGTTCTGCTTAAAATTTGGGCAGCCAGCTTTGTACTAAAAAGGTGCAAAATGCTGGCACATTTATATAAAACATTTTTAACAGAGTCTTCAGTGGGGTTCACAGTTATCTGTTTTACGTCACACAAGGAATTCTATACTGGTATAACGTCAAGTCAGCTCTTAACAATACAATCAGTACTTTCATCAAGAGGACGAAGTTCTTCACTTTATCAAGCATTACATAAATGGAGAGAATACCAAGTTGATTACACTGAATATTTCAGACAAGTTTCTATTAATTACAATCCAGGTGGGGGCACATTACTGAGAGCTGCACACAACTTAAATATCGTAATCATGTCACTCACCCATTGCTCAGCAACAAAAGATACAAAGGCAACGGAGTTGATCAAAATAAATGGGAAGAGACTCAGTATAAGCAGCTGGAAAAAATAAAAATGGAAAGAAAAGCGCTTAATTGCAGAGATTTAGTCCAATTTACAACTAATGTAAAAGACTCTTCCACAAGAATTCTTGTAACAAAAACAGCCATCACTTTAATGTTAATTTCCAGTTTGTTTTCAAAATCTTCATTTAAAACACATGGTAAGTGTAAGGTGTGAAGTGCTAATGCTAAATGCAGCAAAGCAACAAATTTCAAAATGAAGTTACTTGTTTCCATTATTTTCTGCTTCAGAAATGTTACCTGTCTGGACTCAGAAGACTGATGTATGTATGAAAAAAAATCAAAACTTTTGCAGTTATGAAGGTCTGGTTGTCTTGACGTGCATTAGAAGATCAACATTCATACACAAAACTGGACAGTCAAATTTATTAAACAATGGCATACAAAATATTTTAACAAAACTTCAAAGGATTCTTCAGATTTCTTTTAATATGGAGAGCATAGACACAAACTGTCAGTATACAACACTTGAAAAACAGATTGCTGCAAACTCAATTTATGAATTCAATTTTTGAAAAGGTTAAGGCATTTCATAACAATCTACCACAAATTAGTTTACAGTTCTTTCCACCACAGAATGCATTACAAAGTTATGCAGGTTGGCCAAAAGAACTTGTGGCAGAAATATCTTTGAGGGTATAACTTTCACCATCAGCAGTTAACTAGGTATTTAGCAGAAATATCCGGCTACCAAATTGTTATTGTTGCTATCTTGGCTTCATGAAAGTATTTTTTTTTTTTTTTAAGGTGAGCAGTCATTTTAAAGTAGCTATTTGATGCTAATTTCCACTATGCTAATGTTGATGAACACCTTACAACTAAAGACACACTACAAGTTAAAATCAACATAAAAAGGTCCATTTTTTCCATTAAGCATGAGTGGAAGTTAAACAGAGCCTGCCACTCTTCACATGTCCTGAGCTCTTGGGTCAAAGAGTGGAGTTAGGACATTGTCTTCAGTTGTTTCTTCTATTGGTGTGGTGGACTGTGGTTTCGGTTTCTTAAAAAGGGAGGGCAAGTTTTTGATATGCACCTCTTTTTTGAACTTCTGCCCAAGTGGCTTCTGAAAAAGATAGGAAAAAAGGTTATTTGCATAAAAATGCTTCAAAACAAGAGTTAAAGAAATGGTTCAAGATTAATTCTGTATGCATAATCTATTGTGTGCCACTGATCCTACATTGTGGTGATAGCAATAAAAGCAAAGTCAGGGATGCAGAACATACCTGCATTTTTGGTTTAGAGGGGATAAATTAAGATACTCTCAAAAGAAATGGAAAACCATGATCACTCCAAAGCAAAGAAAAAGAACAAGTTTTGATGAAAACTAATTAAAAACTGTACAACTTTTGAAAACCACTGTAAATCAAACATAAGTTTGCTTTCTTCAAAAATTAAGATTAGCTCTAGCACTTATTTAAGTACCAAGTTTTAGCATCTCAAACTTGAGGGGGGGAAATTATACACATAACATGCTGTCAGACATCCTAAAGTGCTTCACATTCAGTGAATTACTTCTGAAATGAAGGGACTATTGTAAAATACAGCATTTCAGAGACATTACATTGACCAATATTTATGTTTCAGTACTGGGGCAAGTAAGGACGCACTTCCTTAGCAGCCAGTCAGTGACAAACCAACTGATACCTGCCTTTTTTCACTATCTGCAGAACTTGCTCAAAGCAGCAAAGAAAATATTACAAGGAACTTAGGAAGTCTTGAGGAAAACAGACAAAGTTCTTGCCACACTGCACCAACTGATCAGATAAGGTCTCCAAATGTGGCATTTCAGTTCTCCACATCTGTCCACTCAATGTGTACTGTATTAAAAAGATGTCTTTACATTGTAGTCTCATCCATAAATAACTTGGATAATAAATTAATTTCACTATCTCATCAACAAGTATTTATATAGCGCCTTCAACAGTAAAACATCCCAAGGCACTTCATAGGAGTGTTATCAAACAAAACTTGACATGGAGCTACATGAAGAATACTGGATCCAATGATCTAAAGCTTGGTCAAAGAGGTCAGTTTTAAGGAGTTCATTAAAAGAGGAAAGAGGTAGAGAGGCGGAGTGGTCTGGGGAGGAAATTCCAGAGTTTAATGCTTTGGCAGCTGAAGGCATAGTTGCTAATGGTGCAGCAATTAAAATTGAAGTTCATCAAGAGGCCAAAATTAGAGGAGTGCAGATATGAGGGCTTTGAGTCTGAAGCAGGTTAGAGATAGGGAGGAGTGATGCCAAGGAGAGGCCTGAAAACAAGAATGATAATTTTAAAATCAAGACGTTGCTTAACTGGGAAGCAGCGTAGGTCAGCGAGCAGAGAGAGATGGATGAACTCGTCTTAGTGAGAGCTAGGACGGGCAGCAGTTTGGATGATCTCCAAGTTTACAGAGGATAAAATGTGGGAGGCTGGTCAGGAACACATTGGAACGATCAAGCTTAGAGCTAACAAAGGCATGGATGAGGGTTTCAACTGATGAGCAGAAGCAAGGATACAGTAGGGCAATGTTGCAGAGGTAGTCGGCAGTCTTAGTGATGGAGCGGGTGAGACGAAAAGCTCTCTCAGCGTCAAATATAAATCCAAAGTTGCAAACAGTTTGGTTCAGCCACAGGCAGTTTCCAGGGAGATGGAGTTTGTGGCTAGGGGACAGAGTTTGTGACGGAGCCCCAAGACAATAGCTTCAGTCTTCCCAATATTTTGTTGGGAGGAAGATTCTGCTCATCCAGTACTGGATTTTAGACAAGCAGCCTGGCAATTGAGAGAGACAGTGGAGGGGTCAAGAGAGGTGGTGGTGAGTTAGAGTCGTGCATCATTAGCATACATGTGGAAAATGATGCTGTAATTTTGGATCATGTCACCGAAGGGATAGATCCTTGGGGAATTCCAGAGGCAATGTTCAGGGAACAAGAGAAGCCTCAGCAGGTGATTCTCTGGCTACACTGGGATAGATAAGAATGGAACCAGGTGAGTGCAGCCCCACACAAGTGTACAATGGTGGGAGGCGTTGGAGGATGATGTGGTCAAGTGTGTCAAAGGCTACAGATGGGTCAAGAACGACCAAGAGGAGGGATAGTTTCCCTTTGTTACAATGATGTAGTTGTAATTTGTGACTTGCTATGAGTCTTTTCTGTACTTTGGAAGGGGCAACCCGATTGGAGGGACTTAAACATGCAGTTCTAGGACGGACGGGCATGGATTTGGGAGTTAACATATTGGAAATGGGGGGTTAGTTTGTAAGGATGGAGAAGTCTAATTTATTTTTATTGAGGAGAGGGATGATGAGAGCAGATTTAAAGGAGAGGGGTATAGTACACAAGGACAACCACTGATATTAAATGGGATGGGAGCCAAGAAGGGAAGTCGAGTGGACAGCAGTTGCATGAACTAATCTGAATCCAAGTTGAATCCAGGTTCTAGAGTTTCTTCACCCTCATGACCTATGAATAGAAGACCAACAGTTCTTCAATATATGGGAAAGTATACAACAAACTATAGCAGTATTAGTGTCCTTTCCAGGTCCAAACCTGCACAACATCTTATTTTAAAAGAGACACTGAGACAGACAAGTAAACCTCTGCTCCCTCCCTCCCTCTAACCCAGGGTTGTCCAACATACTGCCCAAGTGGCAAGGATACGGCCTGCCGAAGATTTCCATTTGGCCTGTGGATGCAAACTGTACCCAACTGTTCCTCATCCTCACCAGGGGTCCATGATGGGAGAGAAAGGGGGGAGCGAGAGAGAGAGAGAGAGAAAGGGGGGAGCGAGAGAGAGAGAGAGAGAAAGGGGGGAGCGAGAGAGAGAGAGAGAGAAAGGGGGGAGCGAGAGAGAGAGAGAGAAAGGGGGGAGCGAGAGAGAGAGAGAGAAAGGGGGGAGCGAGAGCGAGAGAAAGGGGGGAGCGAGAGCGTGAGAAAGGGGGGAGCGAGAGCGTGAGAAAGGGGGGAGCGAGAGCGTGAGAAAGGGGGGAGCGAGAGCGAGAGAAAGGGGGGAGCGAGAGCGAGAGAAAGGGGGGAGCGAGAGCGAGAGAAAGGGGGGAGCGAGAGCGAGAGAAAGGGGGAGCGAGAGCGAGAGAAAGGGGGAGCGAGAGCGAGAGAAAGGGGGAGCGAGAGAGCGAGAGAAAGGGGGAGCGAGAGAGAGAGAGAGAGAAAGGGGGAGCGAGAGAGAGAGAGAGAGAAAGGGGGAGCGAGAGAGAGAGAGAGAGAAAGGGGGAGCGAGAGAGAGAGAGAGAGAAAGGGGGAGCGAGAGAGAGAGAGAGAGAAAGGGGGAGCGAGAGAGAGAGAGAGAGAAAGGGGGAGCGAGAGAGAGAGAGAGAGAAAGGGGGAGCGAGAGAGAGAGAGAGAGAAAGGGGGAGCGAGAGAGAGAGAGAGAGAAAGGGGGAGCGAGAGAGAGAGAGAGAGAAAGGGGGAGCGAGAGAGAGAGAGAGAGAAAGGGGGAGCGAGAGAGAGAGAGAGAGAGAAAGGGGGAGCGAGAGAGAGAGAGAGAGAGAAAGGGGGAGCGAGAGAGAGAGAGAGAAAGGGGGAGCGAGAGAGAGAGAGAGAGAAAGGGGGAGCGAGAGAGAGAGAGAGAAAGGGGGAGCGAGAGAGAGAGAGAGAAAGGGGGAGCGAGAGAGAGAGAGAGAGAGAGAAAGGGGGAGCGAGAGAGAGAGAGAGAAAGGGGGAGCGAGAGAGAGAGAAAGGGGGAGCGAGAGAGAGAGAGAGAAAGGGGGAGCGAGAGAGAGAGAAAGGGGGAGCGAGAGAGAGAGAGAGAGAAAGGGGGGAGCGAGAGAGAGAGAGAGAAAGGGGGTGCGAGAGAGAGAGAGAGAAAGGGGGAGCGAGAGAGAGAGAGAGAAAGGGGGAGCGAGAGAGAGAGAGAGAGAGAAAGGGGGAGCGAGAGAGAGAGAGAGAAAGGGGGAGCGAGAGAGAGAGAGAAAGGGGGAGCGAGAGAGAGAGAGAGAGAAAGGGGGAGCGAGAGAGAGAGAGAGAGAAAGGGGGAGCGAGAGAGAGAGAGAGAGAAAGGGGGAGCGAGAGAGAGAGAGAAAGGGGGAGCGAGAGAGAGAGAGAAAGGGGGAGCGAGAGAGAGAGAGAGAAAGAAAGAGAGAGAGAGAGAGAAAGGGGGAGCGAGAGAGAGAGAAAGGGGGAGCGCGAGAGAGAGAAAGGGGGAGAGAGAGAAAGGGGGAGCAAGAGAGAGAGAGAGAGAGAGAGAGAAAGGGGGAGCAAGAGAGAGAGAGAAAGGGGGAGCAAGAGAGAGAGAGAAAGGGGGAGCAAGAGAGAGAGAGAAAGGGGGAGCGAGAGAGAGAAAGGGGGAGCGAGAGAGAGAGAGAAAGGGGGAGCAAGAGAGAGAGAGAAAGGGGGAGCGAGAGAGAGAGAAAGGGGGAGCGAGAGAGAGAGAAAGGGGGAGCGAGAGAGAGAGAAAGGGGGAGCGAGAGAGAGAGAAAGGGGGAGCGAGAGAGAGAGAAAGGGGGAGCGAGAGAAAGGGGGAGCGAGAGAGAGAAAGGGGGAGCGAGAGAGAGAAAGGGGGAGCGAGAGAGAGAAAGGGGGAGCGAGAGAGAGAAAGGGGGAGCGAGAGAGAGAAAGGGGGAGCGAGAGAGAGAAAGGGGGAGCGAGAGAGAGAGAGAGAGAGAGAGAGAGGACAAGGGGAACCCTACCGCACTTCTGCCCTCACCCCTTCGCCTCCCTCCCAGAAGTGCGGTAGCATTCCCCTTGCCCTCACTTTGCACACCACCAACCTCCACCATTGTAGTTTGTCCAGAGAGAGTGCCTGTAGAGTGCCTAATCGGAAGATAAGTTGCTGTTCCTCGAAGTTGCATTGAGCTTCACTGGAACACTTGCAGCAGGCAGAGTACAGAAATGAGGGTGTGAGAATCGGAAATATTGCAGTACGCCTTTAAGACTGTAAAAGATCAGTACATCTTTAAGGCAGAAAGTTCCGGAGGATTAGTGAGCCAGGGTGCATCCTGGTTGCCAAGCAGCAGCCAGAGAGACACCTCTCCGCCATTTCCGACGCCTCCAGAAACATCATCTCCTCCTGTCAGCATTCCAGAGACTGTTCCCTCTGCAACACCCTGGTCCACTCTTCCATCACCCCCAACACCTCGTTCCCTTCCCACGGCACCTTCCATGCCATCGCAGGAGGTGCAACACCTGCCCTTTTATCTCCTCTCTCCTCACTATCCAAGGTCCCAAACACTACTTTCGGGTGAAACAGCGATTTACTTGTACTTCTTTCAATTCAGCATACTGTATTCGCTGCTCACAATGTGGTTTCCTCTACAGTGGGGAGACCAAACGCAGACTGGGTTACTCCGAGCTTCCGGTTGCTTGCCATTTTAATTCACCAGCCTGCTCTCACACCCTCATTTCTGTCCTCAGCCTGCTGCAGTGCTCCAGTGAAGCTCAATGCAACTTCGAGGAACAGCATCTTATCTTCCGATTAGGCACTCTACAGCCCTCTGGACTCACTGAATTCAACAAATTCAGACCATGACTATTGTTTTGATTCTTTTTTTTTTAAACCATGTTTTTGCTTTCAGACAGAGCTGTTCACTATTCTGCCATTAACACTCTCTCTGGACAAACTACAACTATTACCCCTCCCTTTTCCTTTTGTTCCACGACACCTTTGACATGTAATCTCTCCTGCCCTCTGCCCTATCACAGACCTTCCCTTTTGTTCTTCTTCCCCGCCCCCCCCCCCCCCACCCTTTTCACTTGCTCAAAGCCTATTACATTTCTAACCATTGCCAGTTTTGATGAAGGGTCACAGACCTGAAACATTTACTGTTTCTCTCTCCACAGATGTTGCCAGACCTATTGTGTATTTATTTTAAGTAAATCTGTGGTATGTATTATTCAGCCACCATTACTTCTTAAAATATCACAATCATTGTGGAAGACAACCTTTTGAAAATACCATGTACTCAAATTACCCCAATGCAGCCAGACAACAGCTTCTTGAAGAGGTCCTTTCTCCTTTTGTCACCCATTTTATGAGATGATGGATTCAGAAGTTTTGTATCAAATTGATCCAACGCATCTCCAGAGATTTGAGGAACCTGCTGCATCACTGTTTTTAAGTCAGGGTATCGTGGTCTCTACAAGTGTAATTCAAAAAAAAAGATCAACATCTATAGCACATACAGATAAAGGAAATAAATTTACTACATTATTGCATCATTAGGATCCCCAAAGCATTCATGATCCTGTTATTCTCTGCACCCGTTATTATTTTTCTTCCACAGTTTAGGTGCCCCGTGCACCATATAGCATTATGCCAATTGTCACGGTCCTGATTATTTTTTTTCTTTTTCTCATCGGAAATATTGCAGTACGCCTTTAAGACTGTAAAAGATCAGTACATCTTTAAGGCAGAAAGTTCCGGAGGCTTAGTGAGCCAGGGTGCATCCTGGTTGCCAAGCAACAGCCAGAGAAAGAGAGAGAGAATACACGAGATTCAATGTTACAGTTTTGACTTTTAAAATTAGCTGAGCAGCAGTCAGTTGAGAGCTCTGAGACAATTTAAAACTGAAGGGAGAAAAGCTGTGTTGTCTCTCTCAAAATCCTCCAAAGCTTCAAATCGAATTAATTCCATAAAAAAAGAAAAGGCTTTTTCTTTCACAACTAATTATTGATATCTGCTGTGTTCATCATTGGGAAAAAAAAAAGTTTAACACTACAACAGCCAAACTGCTGAACCCCATCTTCGGAAGGGCCGAAGAAGGGTCACTGACCCGAAACGTTAACTCTGTTTCTCTCTCCACAGATGCTGCCAGACCTGCTGAGTATTTCCAGCATTTCTTGTTTTTATTTCAGATTTCCAGCATCCGCAGTATTTTTATTTGAAAAAAAAACTAAAATTATAAACACTGCTAAGATAAACCAATTTCTAAAGACCTTATATAAAAGCAATAGTTAATTTGTTGATATCTAAAGATACCTGGTTTGGTTCGCTTCATTCGGGGGTTACTAGATTGTTCAATTTGGCTGCTTTTTTCTTTGATTTGGAAAGCTTAAAGAAATATGATGCGACCTGTGGAGCGACGGGACTGAACTAACAGTACATTGCTCTCACTGTGATCAGAATCATATATTTTGATTGGGGGCTTTGTCCTGAGCGGTCATAACACAATAAAAGAATGGGCTCCACCTGTGTGGATATTCCCAGGCCTAGAATTCTTGCTGCTGGTCACAGCAGGACAGAGTCCCCATGGTCCTTCTGAGGGAGCACATGGGCTGCTTGCAGCCTCCACGCAAGATGAACACGTTGTGACGAGAACCACACCTGCCAATTGGAAAAGTATTAATTTTGTCATATGGAACTCTACTTGAACTTTTTACTGGACATTGAACATAACTTGTTTAAAAGGACCACAGAGCTGAACAGCTAAATCATGACTGCACATTTGCATTCCAAGAGACAGTTGCATAGAGAGACAATGGGAGTGCTCCCTGATTCAATTAGCGAGATGGTTTTGTCAATAGTGGTGATGAAAAGACATTGAGAACCACTGACTTTGTAAGAGACAAACCTCCACTCCTCCCCACCACCACCACCCCCCCACCCCCACTGAGTGTGACTGGAGAACTTCTAAAATCAACAATCCTCGCAGACGAGGCTGTTTCAAACAAAGAGCTGATCACATGACTAACATGCTGGCCAACCTGGGGACTTTTTTTTTTAAATTGTGCCACACAGAAAGGGAAGACTGCAATTTGAAGACAAAAGAGAAGGAAGCTATCTCCCTGTCTCTCTCAAGCAAAGTCTTAGGGACCCACAGATACAAGTGAAGCCTCAAGAGAGAGGACCTCTTCAGCCTTCGATGTGTTAAACTCTGTTACAGTCAAACCAGGAAAGGGGTCAGAAGGGAGCCTGAGAACCCTTCCTCACCCAGTCATAAAAGCGTTGACTCAAATCTGCTGAAATGCCCTACGTTCAAAATGGTACTAATGGGACATTCATTCATTCAGTGGGCTCAGAATGGGTCAGAGTCAACCAGTGGTTTTGAATTATCAGCAGTGCAAACACAACCTGACCACATGCAGTGTAGCCAACAGCATACTATATTTTATTTTTGTAATTAAACACAACAGTAACAGGTAAACAAAAACAGACCGCATCTAATATCTAGGATAGGGCCCATGTGCAGTCAAAGACCAGAGCAGGGGTCTACAACCTGCGGCTCTGGAACCGCATGTGGCTAACATCTCATTTGCGACTTCTAACCATTTCCAGTTGGATTGCATTAACGTGAAAAATGCCTTTAAAAAAATCAAATCAAGAAAAGTAACAGCCTTGCTCTTATTGTGAAGATAAAAATCTAATCATTGTGCTGCACTTTACAGCTTCAAATGATTATTTTAACGAAAAACATCATTGTGTGCTAAATAAACCTGTTCAAGTGGTATAGCCACACCATGGTTACAGATAATGCCTCAGGTTCGAGGAACAGGTTTTATGCTAGTGGCCATTATTGCTAGTACTATAGCTGAGACGAATAATTATTCTGAATGTATTATTAGAAGCTATTCTTTTATCAATAGCCAAAAAAATTGCCTTAATTCTACACATCTCAAGTTAATGTTTGTTTTAAGGATAACTTTACCATCAAAATTATAATTTAAACACATCGAAAATGGGATAATTCAGAGTTAGGTCTATTTTAATTTTTTTTTCTATTGATATATAAATATATGTATTTTGTTCATTATATATGCAAATTATGCATTCTACCAGATACACTTGGCAATTTACCAAGTATTTGGTTTAGAAATGCCAAAACTTCCTCTTGTGACTCCCATTAGTTTTTATTTTCGGCAATTTTTTTTTTTAAAAAAGGTCCTTCAGGTAAAAAGGGTTGCTGACCGCTGCCTGGACCAGAGAAAGGAAAGGCTAACAGGAGAAAATAGAAACCTAATTTTAAGTTTCAATTTTACAGGGGAGACCAAACAAGGAAAAAGGAGCCCCTTTTCCCTCAAAAGACTGTTAAATCTAAAACAAAAGCTTAAAAGGTTTAAGGACTTAAGGCTCTGAAAATTTTCAGAGATCTTGAGCAAAGATTTACATACTGTGCACAAAGCTGCCAAACTGCATACCAAGTTTATTTGTTTTGTTTTACTTGTTCATGGAATGTGGGCATCACTGGCAAGGCCAGTATTTATTGCCCATCCCTAATGGCTCGAGCAGGTGGTAGTGAGCTGCCGTCTTGAACCGCTGCAGTCTGTGTGGTGTAGTAGGCCCACAGTGCTGTTAAAGAGGATTTTGACCCATTGACAACGAAGGAATGGCAATATATTTCCAAGTCAGGATGGTGTGCGACTTGGAGGGGAACTTGCAGGTGGTGGTGTTCCTATGTACCTGCTGCTCTCATTCTTCTAGATGGTAGGGTTTGTGGGTTTTGAAAGTACTATCAAAGCAGCCTTGGAAAGTTGCTACAGTGCATCTTGTAGACGGTACACACTGCTGCCACTGTCTGCTGGTGGTGGAGGGAGTGAATGTTTAAGGTGCTGAATGGCGTGCCTATCAAGCAGCCTGCTTTGTCTTGGATGATGTCAAGAGTCTTCAGTGTTGTTAGAGCTGCACTCATCCAGGCAAATGGAGGGTCTTCCGTCACACTCTTGACTTGTGTCTTGCAGACGGTGGATAGGCTTTGGGGAGTCAGGAGGCGAGTTACACATCACAGAGCTCCCAGTCTCTGACTGGCTCTTATAGCCACAGTATTTAATATGGCTGGTCCAGTTAAGTTTCTGGTCAATGGTAACCTCCAGGATGTTGATGGTGAGGGTTTCAGAAATGCTAATATTGTTGAATGTCATGGGACATGGTTAGATTCTCTCTTATTGGAGATGGTCATTGACGGACACTTGTGTGCTGTAAATTTTACAGTATACATAGAACAGAAATACTGTGAGAATTTATAATGGGATAAAGTTGACAAGAGTGTGATGTCAACTTAACAGGAAGTCATAACAAACTGACATGTTATTTTTAATTATATTATAGGTAAAATTTAAATGTAGCGCCATTGGGACAAATTTTAGGGTCAGCTGCAAACAACTGGCGCCAGTAAGAGGCAAATAGCAATTGCTTTGGAGCTTCGGACTGATTTCTCTGTATCTAACCTGCACTATACCTAATGCTGTATTCTGGCTAATGTTTATCCATTAACCAACACCCAAAACAGTTTATCTGATCATTATTTAACTGCTGTTAGTGGGACCTTCTGACTTGACTATTCCAACACACTCCTGGCTGGTCTCCCACATTTTACCCTCCGTAAACTGGAGGTCATCCAAAACTTTGCTGTCCTTGTCTTAACTCACACCAAGTCCTGCTCACTGACTTACAGTGGCTCCCTGTCAAGCAACGTCTTGATTTTAAAATTCTCATCCTTGTTTTCACATCCCTCAATAGCCTTGTCCATCCCTATCTCTGCATTCTTCACCTCCACAACCCTCAGATATGTGTGCTCATCTAATTCTGGACTCTTGAGCATCCTCAGTTTTAAATCGGCCACCATTGATGGCCGTGCCTTCAGCTGCCTTGGCCCTAAGTTCTGGAATTCACTCTCTACCTTTCCAAATTGAAGACACTCCTTAACACCTAACTCTTTTGATCAAACCTTTGGTCACCTGACCTACTATTTCATGTGGCGCAGTGTCATATTTTGTTTAATCATGCTCTTGTGAAGTGCTTTGGGACATTTTATGATGTTAAAGGCACCATATTAATATAAATGTTGTTGTGAAAACTGGCTTGTGCTTCCTGCAATAGTGGCTGCACTTCTGAAGTGCTTCATTATCTATGAAGTGCAGGGGACATAAGAGGTCCTAAAAGCCTCTAAATAACTGCATGTCTGTCTTTCTTGGTGCTTAAGATAGGAACTATTCCACTCATCCATACATTCGTCATCTTAATAAACACAAAATTCAAACAAAAAGCACTGGAATCAAAATGTTTATAGTACATTTATCCATTCAGACACTTTGCTTACCAGTGCCTCATAGATCATGAAAGCAAGATTGACCAATGCCGCAAGGCAGCCCTCATGTTGTCCATGCATTTGCAGCCCTCTAAGTACACTCATGAAGAACCAACTGGCTGCATCAGAATGCAGGGTTGCAGACAACACCTGAATACAAAGAATAATCCAATTTGACTATCAAGGTTTATAAAAATAATGGTAACACTAATAGTAGTGTGCTAAATGAGAACACCATCAGGAATTCTACAAAGTCAGCAAGTGGTGAACACATTGAAAGAACGGATGTGCAAATGCAATTTAGAAGTGTAGGTTAAAAAGGACAGAGCAAAAGATCAACCCAAAATTTCATGAGACATTCAATGCTCAAATTTTTAAAAACTAAAATCGGAGGGAAAAATTGTTCAACTGAAACAGAAAGACAGAAAAATAATCTTAGTATGACCATGCCAACTCCTTTCAACATTCAATTCCATTATTGATGAGTCAAACATTTCATGAAATTTAACAACTTTTTAAATTTGTTATTAAGAGTGGAGTTACATATTTTGTGGGATAGGCATTGGCTTTCAAATAGAAGGTTTCAAGGATGTTAGACATGGAAGATTACTCAGAAATGCATAACACAGAATGTTATGAAAGGCTTAGATAAGATAGACAAGGAAAATCTGTTCCCATTAACTGATGATACATGGACTAGGGGACATGTTGAATGTGCTGAGTGTTAATTGAAGTATGCTGTACATGCAGACTAAAATCTTTAGTTTACTAGCAATTGCAGCCATAAATTAGCAAATGAAATGACAGCAGTATTAAGCAATGCATCTAGCTGCTGTAGAAAATACCCTGTAATATAACAGTGCAATTTTTACAACATAGCAAATCCACTGCATGTCATGACACACAGAACATTGTAAAGTACAGAGTATTTAAATAATTTGTCAAAGATAATGCAACTTCAGCTGAAGTTTTTAAATGAACAAAGCAATACTAAGAAAACATAGCAATACTGAAAACTGTGGAAAAGACTACCACCTTTCCAGGCGTGGCAGACAAATGGCAATACACCAAAACCAATAACGAAAAATAGATTTCCAACTGGTAGCAATCACAAAAACATATCTATTTAAACCAACTTCAAATTGTCAATATTTCCTTGATAATTTAGTTGATACACACATTGGTCAGCTCGGTACAAGTCATGCTGACTCAAAGGTCTCAGGTGCAATCCCTGGTTTATTCTATATAGTTGTCCCACAAAACAGAGGTATCACAATTAGCCAAAGGAGAGGTGAATACAGAAAAACACAGGTTTGCTCCCACTACTGATCACTACCCAAGGATCCCCTGCTGGGAAGTATGCAGGTGTTTATGCCAAAAAATGGCAGGGTTGGGGTTGCTGTCATGCCCTCCATGGTATAGCAAACTACCAATTCATACATGTTTATTTATTTTTTTATTTTATTTATTTATTTAGAGATACAGCACTGAAACAGGCCCTTCGGCCCACCGAGTCTGTGCCAACCATCAACCACCCATTTATACTAATCCTACATTAATCCTATATTCCTACCACATCCCCTCAATTCCCCTACCACCTACCTACACTGGGGGCAATTTACAATGGCCAATTTACCTATCAACTTGCAAGTCTTTGGCTGTGTGAGGAAACCAGAGCACCCGACGGAAACCCACGCAGTCACAAGGAGAACTTGCAAACTCCGCACAGGCAGTACCCAGAATCGAACCCAGGTCTCTGGAGCTGTGAGGCCGCAGTGCTAACCACTGTGCCACTGAACACACTTCAACTGTATCCCAGCACAAAGTAACACTAAGGGGCAGGGGTGAGAGTGGCCAAAGATTAAAAGGTCTACAAATTAGTGGCCGCAGACAAAACAGTCTGAAATATTTTTTTGACAAGGAATCATGTAATTATAGCACTGTTAACGATCTGTAATGAAGGCAAATGTTTCCAAGCCGTTTCAAATATGTATTATTTACTTTTGATTACCATCAAGATGATGAACCAATGCATTTGCATAAAATCACCATTCCAACATTTCAGCAATTAATTGTACATCATGTAATAGTGAAGTCAATTTTAACACCAGAACTGTTGTCAGTTCAGTTTTTTTTTTAAAAAGTCCACTGGAAAACCACAAAACTGCCCTGAAGATTGGAAGCAGCTGTTCCTATTTGCAGCAACTGTCAGTTACACTCCTGGCTGGTTACACTGACAGTACCGATTTTTTTCTGCAATGTTTTATCGATTTTTAGGTCTGAAGGTCAGAAACTGCAGGCGTGTTCAACCTTTACGTCTGAGGGGCCACATTACAATTTTTGTCCTACACAATCAAAACAACAAAAAATGTGCATTTTTGTGAACAAGCTTTAAAGGGGAAGACTTACTTCCTCGTCAATATGTTGCATACTGATTTAATGAGATACCTGGCATTGTTCTTGCTTGCACAAGTAGTCAATGTCTGCCCACACACTTGCTGTAGTGATGTGGAGTATTCCGGATAAATGTGCATCAGGCAGGAGTGATCTTGATCTCTCTCTCGCTCCCCCCGTCTTTGTGCATCTGTGTCACTCACTGTCTAGTGCTCGCTCCCTCTCTATCTCTCTGCCGTTTGGTCCGTCTCTCCCTCTGTCGGTCTCTCCCCCGTGTGTGTGTGTCTGTCTCTCTATGTCCTTCCACCCACCCTCCCCCAAAAACCAGGACGGTGCCGGTTTGAAGGGCTGCCTGGCAGTCCAGTGTCACTCACAGACACTGATCAATCACAGACAGGGCCAGATTTAAAACTTTGGTGGGCCTGAAGATGCCAATGACAGATTTCCAAAACCCTAATGCTGGAAATCCACCATTTGGCTTAAATTTCTCATACCTGAAGGGGATTGGGAGAAGAAACTTAAACATTCTTTTGGCAGCATGGAGAGCTCGTTCACTTCAAAATATTGCAGCTCCAGGGCAATTGGGTGAAATGGATCATTCTTTAATGGGATGAATGACCACCTCCTGTGATGTAAAATTCTGTGAATACAAATTCATACTCCCAACAAAAGTACTCACACAGGTACTCTTGGCCCACTTATATACTTGCCTGCTTGATCAATGGCCAGCAGAGTTGGAGTGTTGCTCGCTGGCATGTTATAGTGTCACTCCAAGTGATTGCACTGTAAGCAGTTGCTAACAGGGCCTTACAGATGTCCTAAAAAGAGTAAAGGCAAATCAGTCAGAAATATTAACATTACACTTCAGAATTGGTCGATGAGCAAATTTCGCTATTGGTCCAGTCTACACCCAAGCAAAATTAGAAGTGAAAATACCTCTGGTACGTATTTAATCAGATAGTAGAATCAAGATTTGTGCCTACAACTCCTCCCCTTTTTCAAAGCTTTCAAACAAAATGGCTTTGCCCAGTATTAAAGAAAAGCAAACCTGTTTACCTCAGACTTGAGCAGACACTTTCCAAGGTCAGTGAGTTCTTCAGATCCAACATGTGGACCATCACTTGTGTTCATCATTTCATCATCTATTTAAAAAGACACACGTTTGATATATCAACTTTTCACAGTGAATGCAATACTGTTGTACACATTCAGGAAGTAGCTGCTGTGTATCTCTCAATTGTTAAAGATAAATCCTAGCATTAATTTAAAGATTTATAGATTCCATCCAAGTTTTGTATGTACATAGGAAAACACATGGAATCAAACTGTAAAGCTTTGGAGTTTTCACATTCTAAAATATATCCATAGCACATTTTATGTTTATATTTAGCAAAACACAGTGACAGCACCAGCCAGGAAACCAGATTTTTTTTATGAACACACAAGCTATCTGAAAGAAAAGAAGAAATGCTGGAACCACTCAGCAGGTCTGGCAGCATCTGTGAAAAGAGAAGCAGAGTTAACGTTTCGGGTCAGTGACCCTTGTACAACACAGTAGCTGGGGAAAGAGGTGAGCCTGCAGGGGCAGTTTGACCAACACCTCAACGAGCCAACGCTTGAAAGATAGTGGTGAAGATGGTGAGAGGGTCATCAAAGGTCAAGTCTTTGGCTTCTGGCTGCAGAAATTAGTTAGAAACACAGCCATAAAGGTTTCTGATGAAAGGTCACACACCTAAAACATGAACTTGATTCGCCAGACCTGCTGAGTATTTCCAGCATTTTCTGTTCTCATTTCAGGTAGAATGGCCTCCCTTTCTAATCAACCAGTGAGGGATGAAGAGCTCCCAGATTAGGATACAAACATATATGCCTTGTAGAAGAAAGGGCATTAGTCACCACTACTTAAAAAGTCCACATTTAAAACAACTAGTTGCTTGTATTGGCCAAAAAGCAAAAACCATTAACCATTTGCTTTGTCAATTTCAGTCAGCCATTGGCATTGTAACAGAAAACTGCTCTGATGATGCCACCTTCCATAACGGTGCTTCTGATATGACCTTTTTCCTCAACCGAGGATTCCCCCCCACTGTTGTTGACAGGGCCCTCAACCGTGTCCAGCCCATTGTCCGCACCTCTACCCTCACCCCTTCCCCTCCCTCCCAGAACCGTGACAGGATTCCCCTTGTCCTCACTTTCCACCCCATCAGCCTCCATATCCAAAGGATCATCCTCCGCCATTTCCGCCACCTCCAGCGTGATGCCACTATCAATCACATCTTCCCCTCCCTTCCCCCGTCAGCATTCCAGAGGGGTCGTTCCCTCCGCGACACCCTGGTCCACTCCTCCATTACCCCCACCACCTCATCCCCGTCCCATGGCACAATCGCAGGAGGTGTAATACCTGCCCATTTACCTCCTCTCTCCTCACTATCCCAGGCCCCAAATACTCCTTTCAGGTGAAGCATCGATATACTTGTACTTCTTTCAATGTAGTATACTGTATTCGCTGCTCACAATGTGGTCTCCTCTAAATTGGGGAGACCAAACGCAGACTGGGTGACCGCTTTGCTGAACACCTCCGCTCAGTCCGCAAGCAGGACCCTGAGCTTCCGGTTGCTTGCCATTTCAACACTCCCCGCTGCTCTCATCTCTATCCTGGGCTTGCTGCAGTGTTCCAGTGAACATCAACGCAAGCTCGAGGAACAGCATCTCATTTTCCAATTAGGCACACTACAGCCTGCCGGACTGAACATGGAGTTCAATAATTTCAGAGCATGACGGGCCCCCCATTTTACTTTTATTTTTAGTTATTTTTTCTTTTTTACATTTTTTTACAAAATTTTTTTCTTTTGTTTATTTCATTTCATTGTAGTTTGTTTAGTTTGCTTACCCACTGGTTTTTTTTCATGTTTGTACTTGCTGCTGTTCAATCTTCAGTTCGTTAACACCCAATCTGTACGAATGCTTTGTTTTTCAACACACCATTAACATATTGCCTGCCTTTGCTCCATGACCTCTTGGTCAGCTATGTGGCCTTGTCCAATCTACACCTTCTCCTTTGTTATCTCTTGCCCCACCCCCGGGTCACTTGCTTATAACCTTTGACAACTCTAATATTTGCGAGTTCCAAAGAAGGGTCACTGACCCGAAACGTTAACTCTGCTTCTCTTTCCACAGATGCTGCCAGACCTGCTGAGTGGTTCCAGCATTTCTTGTTTTTATTTCAGATTTCCAGCATCCGCAGTATTTTGCTTTTATGTAACAGAAAACTATGAGCTCCTTTTATTTTATGCAGTGACAGCTGTATTTACTTATCAGTTCATACCTCGTTAAGGTACATTGGAAGCAAAATCAAGAGTAAATAGCACCTTTAAGTCTTTCGAATCCCCTACAAATGGCGTGGGGTTACAAGTTGTATGATTTAAGTCTGCGTTTGCTGACAATGCAACCACTAGGTGGCGCTGCACTGGTACATGTGCAAATGCAGCCTGTTCCACTAAAACGTCACAGTCTGCGACATACAGGCAGCTACCAGAACGAAAGATGGTGCTGCTCAAATAATCACACAAAGGCAATGTAAACCCATGGCAGCACAAAATGGCCGGAGAGGGGAAAAACAGAGCAGGCGGGGGGAGAGAAACAGAGCAGGCAGGAGGGGTGGGGGGGGGGGGGGGAAAGAGAGCGCACCCACCGCCAAGATCTTCGGCCACTCTCTCCCCACTTCCCCCTGCTCTCTCCCACGCATTACGCAATGACGTCATCTGCACATGCGCCAACCAGTTTTGGAATGCAGAACACAGTGCACGCAGAGAGCACGAGCCCGCCTGCGTATGTGCGCAGCTTGGCGCAGTCTGATGAAGTCAATGGCCGGCTGCATTGTCAAGAATCACTTTGATGATTTAAATGAAGCTAGTTGCATTGCATGCAGTCTTGTTTAGTTTCTTCAATAACACTACCTTGCTATTGCACAAAGTGGTAAATTCACTGTTGCATGAATATGCTCGATATAAACATTGGGGACTATACCAGCTAATTTCAATGATTGCTATTCTGTAAAGCAGCATTCTGCCAAGATACATGGAGCAAGGTGAAATTGTATTCAGTTTCTTGATTTACGACTGAACTTGTCTCACTAACACGAGCATCAGTCTATGGGAATATCTAGTGTCAATGAGCCCAGAAGAATAGCTAACGCAGACAAAAAAACTCCTCCGTGCTCCCCCAACATACCCCATTAAATTTAGAGGTTTACAGATTCCATCCCAGATTTGTTAGTGCACAGGAAAATAGCACAAGAGAATCAATTCAGATGGTTTCACCTATGCCCAACCTTCTCTGTACTTAACCTCAAGGAATATTTCTAAAACATCTTTCTTTTCTTCCCCCACTCGCCACGCACACATTTTATATGGACCTCTGGATCAAGCAATGTTTCATTCTAGTAGGCCACTGGTATTACTAACCTGTTATAGTTGGCAAAAAGATTACTTACAAGCACTCAAAAATTTCTCTAAACTTGAGACACTCAGGTGTGAAAAAAACTGCTAGTTTACTTACCATCCATATCACCTGATATAGACTCAGGACCCTTCTTAACACAACAGCATACAGCTGCAGAGGAGAAACAAAGTGTATAAATATTCAGAACCAGCCTTTGCAGTGCATTTACTATCTGAAAATTACCATGGGTGCTGGTGGGTGGGGTGTAATGGGGCCACAAGGCTTTAATTGCAACAATTGTATGCGACAAACTGCTTGATGTTGTCCACTGAGACAGAGGAATAACAAAAATCAATGGAAAGGTTGGGTGGTGGAGAAAAAAATAATTGCTTAAAAAAGAAAAAGTAAAACGAAACCAGAAAGAAAACCAACTGAATATGTCCCAACCACGATTTCTATTGTCTCCCCTTGCATCTTTTTGTATTTGGAAGATAGAAAATGCCCATTAGTTACCTACTGGCAGTTACGTACATACAATTATGGATACAATTTAGTCCCAATTCTCAAAGCAATCTTGGCCCAATGAAAATAGAGGCTGGATTATTTTTCACAGCCAAAACATTTTGGATTTTACTCCAACTGTTCACCACCCAAGCGCAATAAGTATTGCTACTCCACCCAGCCATGCACCGTGGGATACATGATGTAATTACACAGTGAAGCTCCAAACAAGCTTTTTTAAACAAATATATACAAGTCTGACCATTGAAGCAAATTTTACTTGGGTAATGCACATCACATTTCACTTCACATTAACTTGGCTGGAATTTTTCTCCGTATAGGTTTTATTTCTTTATAAAATACACTTTATAATTTGCATAAGAGACTATTAACTAAAAGAACAGTACACTTCTTACTCATCAGATCAATGGATTCGCGGGTGAGAAGTCGAGTCAGTTGCTCATCCAGCATTTCTTGAGACTCGGGATTCTCCTCAGGAGCACCACTTTCAGCCCTAAAAGGATGTCATTATAACCATCAAAAAAGTCAGGAGTGCAAATTTATATTATTTCAAGGCAACGCATCATGTACTTGTATCTACCTTTCCAAATCAGCCCATCATTAACAGCATTCAGTTCTAAAACTGATTTGGAAATTAAGTTCTCTACAAATATTTCACCATCTTTAAAACAGGAATATAAAAATAATAATGTCAGCGGTTAAAGAAGAAAGCGCTTTTCATGAGTTCAGGCCATCAAGACGTGCTCATAGTCACTGTTGTAATATAGGAAATCATAATTTGCACACATCAAGGTTTCATAAGCAGCAGCGTGATAAATGCCCAGTTTTTTTTCCTTTAATGGGATGAGCACGTTACTGTCAAGGCCAGCATTTGTTGCCCACCCCTAATTACCTTCAAGAAGGTGGTAGTGAGTTGCCTTCTTGAACCACTGCAGTCCATCTGGTGTTGGTACACCAACAGTTCTGTTAAGGTGGGAGTTCAGGTATTTGACCCAGCGACAGTGAAGGAACTGCAATATAGTTTCAAGTCAGGATGGTGTGTGGCTTGGAGGGGAATTTGCAAGTGGTGGTGTTCCCAGTTGGTAGAGGTCATGGGTTTGGAATGTGCCGTTGGAGGCTTGGTGAGTTGGGGCATTTTGTAGATGGTACACACTGCTGCCACTGTGCTGCGGTGGTGGTGGGAGTGAATGTTTAAGGTGGTTAATGAGGTACCAATCAAGCGGGCTGCTATGTCCTGGATGGTGTCAACCTTCTTGAGCATGACTGGAGTTGCACTCCTTCAGGCAAGTGGAGAGTATTACATCACACTCTTGACTTATGCCTTGCAGATGGTGAACAGGCTTTGGGGAGTTAGGAGGTGAATTACTCGCTACACAATTTCCATCCTCTGACCTGCTCTTGTAGCCACAGTATTAATACAACTGGCCCCAAGTTTCTGGTCAATGGTAACCCGCAGGATGATGGTGAGGAATTCAGCAATAGTAATGCTGTTGAATGTCATGGGGAGATGGTTAGATTCTCTCTTATTGGAGATGGTCTTTGCCTGGCGGATGTGTGGCACAAATGGCACTTGCCACTTACCATCTTGCCTGAATGCTGTCCAGATCAGGTTGCAAATAGACACAGCTTCAGTATAAGGAGTCGCAAATGGTACTGTGCAATCATCAGCAAACATCCCCACTTCTGACCTTATAATGGAGGGAAGGTCAATGATGAGGCAGATGATGGTTGGGCCTAGAATACTATCCTTAGGAACTCCCGTAGCAATGTCCTTGGGCATAGTTGATTGGCCTCCACAACCACAATAATCATCCTTTGTAATAAAAACAAGAAATGCTGGAAATACTCAGCAGGTCTGGCAGCATCTGTGGAGAGAGAAGCAGAGTTAATGTTTCAGGTCAGTGATCCTTCTCCAGCACCCTCTTACAGCCTCTTACCCGCTCTTGATCTCTTCATTGAAAACTGTTGGCGTGACATTGGTCATCTCAATTTCTCTCCCCCCTCACTCACTCTAACCTGTCCCCCTCTGAACTTGAGGCACTCCGTTCTCTCAGGTCTAACCCCGACATGGTCATCAAACCTGCAGACAAGGGTGGTGCTGTTGTTGTATAGCGTACCGACCTCTACCTTGCAGAGGCTCAACGCCAACTCTCAGACACTTCTTCCTACCTCCCTCTGGACCATGACCCCACCACCAAACATTAAGCTACTATCCACAGGACTGTCACTGACCTCATCTCCTCTGGAGATGTTCCCTCTACAGCTTCCAACCTCATAGTTCCACAACCCCGGACAGCCCACTTCAACTTCCTTCCCAAAATCCACAAACAGGACTGTCTCGGCAGACCCATTGTGTCAGCTTGCTCCTGCCCCACTGAAATTATTTCTTTCTATCTTGACTCTATCTTTTCTCCTCTGGTCCAGTCTCTTCCCACCTACGTCAGTGACTCTTCTGACGCCCTACGTCATTTTGACAATTTCCAGTTTCCTGGCCCCAACCGCCTCCTCTTCACTATGGACTCTACACCTCCATCCCCCACCAGGACAATCAGAGGGTTCTCTGCTTCTTCCTTGAACAGAGGCCCAACCAGTCCCCATCCACCACCACCCTCCTCCGCCTGGCTGAACTTGTTCTCATATTGAACAACTTCTCCTTCAACTCTACTCACTTCCTTCAAGTAAAAGGTGTTGCAATGGGTACCCGCATGGGTCCTAGTTATGCCTGTCTTTTTGTGGGATATGTCGAACATTTCTTGTTCCAGTCCTACTCAGGCCCCCTCCCCCAACTCTTTTGCTGGTACATTGATGACTGTATCGGTGCCGTTTCCTGCTCCCGCCCCGAACTGGAAAACTTTATCAACTGGTTCTGGAGAAGGGTCACTGACCTGAAACGTTAACTCTGCTTTTCTCTCCACAGATGCTGCCAGACCTGCTGAGTATTTCCAGCATTTCTTGTTTTTATTTCAGATTTCCAGCACCTGCAGTATTTTGCTTTTATAATCATCCTTTGTGCTAGGTTTGACCCCAACCATTGGAGAGTTTTACTGATTCCCACTGACTTCAATTTTGCTAGGGCTCCTTGATGCCACACTCTGCCAAATGCTCCCTTGATATCATGGACAGTCACTCTCACCTCACCTCTTGAATTCAGCTCTTTTTGTCCATATTTTGACCAAGGCTGTAAGGTGGTCAAGAGCCAAATGGCCCTCGCGGAATCCTATCCGAGTATTGATAAGCAGGTTATTGCTGTGCAAGTGCTGCTTGATAGCACTCGCGACCTCACCTTCCGTCACTTTGCTGACGATCGAAAGTAGACTGATGGAACGGTAATTAGCCAGATTGGATTTGTCCTGCTTTTTATGGACAGGACATACCTGGGCAATTTTCCACATTGTCGGGTACATGCCAGTGTTCTAGCTGTACTGGAACAGCTTGGCGAGGGGCCCAGCTAGTTCTGGAGCACAAGCCTTCAGTACTACTGCTGGAATGTTGTCAAGACACATAGCCTTTGCTGTAACCAGTGCATTCAGCCTTTTCTTGATATCATGTGGAGTGAATCCAATTGGCTGAAGACTGGCATCCGAGATGCTGGGGACCAAATGGATCATCCACTTGGCACTTCTGGCTGAAGATGGTTGCAAATGCTTTAGTCTTGACTTTTGCACTGACATGCTGGGCTCCGCCATCATTGAGGATGGAGATGTTTGTGGAGCCTCCTCCTCCAGTTAGTTGTGTAATTGTCCACCATTCACAACTAGATGTGGCAGGACTGCAGAGCTTTGATCTGATCCACTGGTTGTGGGATTGCTTAGCTCTGTCCATTGCATGCTGCTTCTGCTGTTTAGCATGCATGTTGTCCTGTGTTGTAGCTTCACCAGGTTGGCACCTCATTTTTAAGTATGTCTGATACTGCTCCTGGCACACTCTCCTACACTCCTCGTTGAAGCAGGGTTGATCCCTTGGCCTGATGGCAATGATAGAGTGAGGGATATGCTGTTAGCCGACAGCGCCTTATGGATGCCCAGTTTGAGCTGCTAAAACTGTTCTGAATCTATCTCATTTAGCATGGTGATAGTACCAAAGAACACAATGGAAGGTATCCTCAGTGTGAAGACAGGACTTTGTCTCCACAAGGACTGTGCGATGGTCACTTCTACCAATACTATGATGGACAGATGCATTTGCAACAGGTAGATTGGTGAGGGCTAGGTCTAGCAGGATTTTCCCCTCGTTGGTTCTCCCACCACCTGCCGCAAGCCTAGTCAGGCAGATACGTCCTTCAAGACTTGGCCAGCTGGGTCAATAGCGGTGCTACCGAACAACTCTTGGCGATGAGCATAAGTCCCCCACCCTTGCTGTGTTTTGTTTTATGCATGGGATGTGGGCATCGCTGGCTAGATCAGCATTTATTGCCCATCCCTAATTACTCTTGAGAAAGTGGTGGTGAGCTGCCTTCTTGAACTGCTGCAGTCCATGTGGGGTAGGTACACCCACAGTGCTGTTAGGGAGTTCCACGATTTTGACCCAGCGACAGCGAAGGAATGGTGATATAGTTCCAAGTCAGGATGATTTGCGGCTCGGAGGGGAAGTTGCAGATGGTGGAGTTCCCATGCGTCTGCTGCCCTTGTCCTTCTAGGTTGTAGAGGTCACAGGTTTGGAAGGTGCTGTCTAAGGAGCCTTGGTGAGTTGCTGCAGTGCATCTTGTAGATGGTACAAACTCCTGCCACTGTACATTGGTGGTGCAGGGAGTGAATGTTTATCACTGGGGTGCCAATCAAGCAGGCTGCTTTGTCCTGGATGGTGTCAAGCTCTTGAATGCTGTGGGATGTTTAATTGCATTAGGTTGGCTATACACCTTATATACAGATTAATTTCCTCCATGTCCGTGGCTGAGTCAATAATTTTGTCAAATACCCGTGATGCAACATGTTGGTGCCTATCCCTGGTCCGGAGTCAATATTGCAGACTCCGAGGGTGTCTCCCTTCTGACTGTATACCACTGTGCTGCCGCCTCTGGTAAGTCTGTCCTGCCAATGGGATAGGAGATACCCAGGGGTGGTGATGGATGAGTATGGGACATTGGCTGTAAGGTATGATTCGGTGAGTTTGACTATGTCAGGATGTTGCTTGACTAGTCTGTGGGAAAGCTCTCCCAATTCTGGCACAAGTCCCCTGATGTTCGTAAAGAGGACTTTGCAGGATCGACTGAGCAGGGCGTGCAGTTATCGTTTCTGGTGCCATGGTTAATGCCAGATGGTCTGTCTGGTTTTATTCTTTTTCTATTTTTCTGTAACAGTTTGGTACAACTGAGTGGCTTGCTAGGGCAGTTAAGAGTCAATGACATGGCTGTGGGTCTGGAGTCACATATAGGCCAGACCAGCAAAGGGCAGCAGATTTCTGTCCCCAAAAGGACATTAGTGAATCAGATGGTATTTACGACAATCTTGTAGTTTCATAGTCACCATTAATGAAACTAGCTTTTAATTCCAGGTTTGTAATTAACTGAATTTAAATTCCACCAGCTGCCATGGTGGGATTTGAATTCATGTCCCCAGGGCATGTCAAAGCCTCTGGATTACTAGTTCAGTAACATTACCACTATGTCACCATCCCCCTCTGATAATCTACTTTTGGTGGCGATGGTTGAAGGATAAATGCTGGCCAAAACATAAGAAATCCCATGTAAAGCCTGGCTACCCGACCCGAACCCCACTAGACCCGACTATGTGTTGGGTTGGGTCTATATCGAGTCCAGCATTCGGCCTCGGGTCGGGTCGGGCTGGACAGTGCTGCCTCCGGGAACTCTCGGGATCAGGCTCGCCCATGATTCCCCACAACTCCATCTGCGGGAATAGCCTGTTGCTGGAACTGTGAACAGGATCACAAGTGTTACCATTTGGACATGGTAGAGCACAATAACATGTTTGATATTAAATTTATTGCGATATTCGGGTTGGGTCGGGTGAGGCGCGAAAAAAAATTCAAGGACTCGGGCCCGGGTTGGCTGTGGTCGGGTTTCAATTTCATACCCGAGCAGGTCTTTAATCCCATGCTCTTCTCTCAACAGTGCCATGGGATCTTTTAAATGACATGATGGCAGACAAGACCTCAGTTTAAAATTCTATCCAAAAGACATCACACAAGGCAATGGAGCACTCCTTCAGTACTGAACTGAAGTGTCAAACCAGATTATGTGCTTATACCTCTGGAGTGGGTTGTAGAACCATAGAGAAGTTACAGCACAGAAAGAGGCCATTCAACCCATTCCGTCTGGGCCAGCTGAAAAAACAAGCAACCCATTCTGATCCCACCTTCCAGCACCTGGTCTGTAGCCTTGCCGGTTGCAGCACTTCAGGTGCAGGTTTTGAAGCCATGATCTTCTGATTCAGGGCCGTGCTGCAACTGAGGCAAGTTGCATCAACAAATGCAGAAATATAAGGATAGACGGTAGTTTACCATGCATCACTTTAGCAGCTAAGTAATAAAATGGCATTTGCAAGCAGGACTTGGAGTCTTGATGGAATTATGATTATTTATTTTAGTTAAAAGAAATGGAAAATAAAATTGTGTTTTTACATGTAATTTTTTTTTTTAAGATAAATTAAACCATAATTGATCCCAACATTTATATCTCTGCATACACAAGTAAACTATAATCTCTATTTAATAGAAATTAAAACTATTCCATTAAATAAAATACATCTGTGTAATATTTAAGCAATACTTAAGACAGCGATGATATTCTTAAAATCCAAAAGTATGACCATAAAGTTTGACACTTACTCCAGCAGGCCTCTCTGGTTGATGACAACCCACTTGGCACTTAGTCTCTGCCAAACAAACAATAGTGTTACATATTATCCTGACAGATGGGCAAGTCCTAAAATTTGAATTCTAAACAATACTATTCATCAGTAAACTAGTTTCAACATACAGTTTTCCACACACAGCAAGATTTTTTTCTATCACTGCCAAAATGTTCACAAGATTTATCTGGGTATTTTTAATCACCAGAGTATTTAAGCATCTGTAAAGACTCCAAGTTTAGAACATACTGTTTAATCAAAAATTTCAAGATTGTTTTAGGTATATCTAGATTACTTTCAGACAGATAGTCTAATAAAGCTTCAATTTAACAGACAACCTCATTTGTCTGCTGCTCTTAAAGTTTCAGCTTTTTTCTACATTTCATTGATTACCAAAAAAATTAAGATACTGTAATCTGAAACGATTGAAGTGCTGTGTTCTAACATATTCTATCAGAATCTGAAGAGGAAAAAATAGGTTAATAGTCCAGATGCTTAGCTGACTGACACTATTAGTTGAGCATTTTCCAGGGGTCATAGTCTAAGGATACGGGGTAAACCTTTCAGGACTGAGATGAGGAGAAACTTCTTTACCCAGAGTGTGGTGAGCCTGTGGATTTCGCTACCGCAGAAAGCAGTTGAGGCCAAAACATTGTATGTTTTCAAGGAGGAGTTAGATATAGCTCTTGGGGCGAAAGGGATCAACGGGTATGGGGCAAAAGCAGGAACAGGCTACTGAGTTGGATAATCAGCCATGATCATAATGAATGGCGGAGCAGGCCTGAAGGGCCGAATGGCCTACTCCTGCTCCTATTTTCTATGTTTCTATTTTCCATTTCCTTCATTACATACTTAATGGAGATCGCTCAAGTCTCTCAAGAGCGTTTTGGGGTGAAGTTTACTTTGCTTAGTGTACCTGAATTCCTTGCCAGAGCATTCATACTACCTCCTACCTTTGACTCAAACAGGTTACTGAAAACTACATCAAACCCACTTTTATACTTTACGTAGTGGTTAGTCAGAGAACAACAATCAGAATAAAGAATCCACAAAATGTTTAAAATATTCTAATCCTGAGAATACAGTCAGCAGAGGAAAAAAAACTCTGAAATCTGGGATATTACAGAGTAATCTCTTAATAGCTAAAGAATTATCAGCCAGACCTTTCTTTATAATTACCTGCAGTAAATAGGAGAACAGGGGTCCAAGAATTGGGCACAGCACAGATTCATAATGTTCAGGTGGACAGGACTGGACCAAAGGCTTGACAAATACACGTATGCACGAGTTAAGTCAATAACTTCCATTTTCTTCACAATATTGCATTGCAAAAAAACAAATAATCACACAGGCTAGGTATAACACACCCTTCCAGACCAGCAGGTCACAGACCTGAAACGTAAACTCTTTTTCGCTCTCCACAGTTGTTGGCAGACCTGTTGAGTATTTTCAGCATTTTCTGTTTTTATTTTAGATTTCCAGCACCTGCAGTATTTTGCTTAACTCATGATTTCTCCTTCCCAGTTAACTACAGCCATTTTGCTATACCTTAAAGTCAATTTCACACCAAGCCTAACCAATCTGTATGGCACGAAAATGTAGCAGAGGTTTTATATAGGCCTTTTTGTGACAAGGCAATGCGTATTAGCAAATCTGTTGCATTTACACAACTACTAATGCAAGCCTTTGATAATTTTTAACTGTGCTTCCCATTATACATTTTTCAAGTTACTGATTGACAGATATTTTAAACAAGTTAACCACCACAAAAACCTGAAATTCTCTTCCCCTTTCCCCCACCAATAAATCTATAATAATGCTAAATATTAAAGGCACAGACCAAAAGTAAATTTCACGTACCCATGTATCACTAATTCAATTGGGAGGCTTATCACAGATTTGAGCTCACACTAAGTGCATACCAATTTTATACAACTCAGTATTCCCTTATACTTTTGTTTAGTCATCGGAAAGGCAAAAGGATATGTAGCACTGGACGGAGCCGGTAGTCAGGAATATTCTCCAGATTCACAAAAGCTGAGTTTATTACAGATTCTGCAAAATTGCTTATGTCGAAAAAATCTTGAAGCATACTTGGCCCAGCATTCCCGAGAATATGGAAACTGTTTCAAGAATAAAGTTAAAGCAATGCAATGTTTAATACCCAAGAAAGTAATTTTCAAACACCGAAAAAAAAAATTTAAAACAAAGGAAAATTATCTTTTTTGCAAATGGTTTAAGCCTGTATATGGTGCAATATTGAGCTATACAGACGAGAAAGATCATGGTTATATCTCATGTCAAGTTTACAATAGCTGGGCTACAGTTGTCTCTTGTCAAAGATATGAAAGGGAGAAAATAAATGGCGTCATAAATCTACCAGGATTGCTATCTATTTACCCATGCTGCCTTCTACAGCTGAATAACCTAACAACTCTCACCCATCTGGTGTATGCTTGAAGCAAGGCACCTGAGGGGTGCAGGCACGCACACTCGTGCACCTCAACACAAACCACCATCACCAGGAAGAGTACAACAAAAGAAGTTAACTATTCATTAAGCATTCTGGCACATCAGCTAACTGGTTCCTTTTCCACAAAAGCATGTAGTGCAGAGTGTATAATATTTCAACTAAAGAATTCCTGCATGTAGATGCACAAATCAGAACCACAGATGTGTAGGTTTATGACCCGAATTGAAGTGGTTACATTAGAGAAGTATCATCAATTTCTAATTGTCCCATACTCAACAGTATGCATAGACAACCACTTTGGCTTTCAAAACATGTTACTCATAAGTACATACTACCTAAAGTACTGACAAAATAACTTCCTACCAATTGTCATACAAGGTACAGAAGAATCCTTGCATTCGTTCCAACACAGATTTGTACACTGGAGCATCAGCATGATCGAGCAGAGGCTGTGGAATACCTGCATTGAAAGCAACAAGGAACAAGTTCTATGGTATACAACAGTTACAAACACCTTCAAAGAGAAAGCTTACAAAAATTACAAATTAGTCATAATAGTAGGAAACCTGACATTAAGGTCAGGATTTTTTCACCTTCCACCAGTACAGTCAACCCCAGAATAGTAATTGGCAATGTACTGAACTGAATAGTACTGAATCAACCTTTGATTTTCTTCAAAAGTAGCAGTAGTCAGTGATTTTGGGAGGTGAGGGGAGGGGCTATTCCTACAAATGATTTACCTGCAGAAATGATAATGTGCAGTCATGAATAAAACTACATTTTGCTATTAATCTGATAATATGCAGTTTTTGTCTGTCCACACTTTTGATTGGTTGGTGGGTTGATTTGGTGGGCAGAACCTGGTGCACACGGAGGAGTGAAGTGCACAATGCACATGCAACTGCCAACGGTTGGTGATGGCGGCAGCAAGGTGGGGGGTAAGGGGTGAGGAAAACAAAAGTGGAAGGTAAGGGGAGCCAACAACAGTTACCCTGGCTGGAGTGATTGGAGAGGGGGTAGGGTGGGGATGGCATCGGAGGGGGTGGATGTGGTGATGGAATTGGTTAAGTACACTAATTTGACCATGAATATTTTGTGGGTCTCTGCTAGTATAGCAATAATGAGCATAAAATAGCTTCAATCTGGAGACTTCAAGATCCAAGATCAAAAAAAACTTTTATTTTTACTTTTACTAAAACTTTGATGAAATAGACAAAATGAGCATTTAAATCTACACAAGTCTTCGGGTCACTTAATGTGCAAGTTAGCAATTAAGATACCAAGAGGAGATTTACTCAACAGTCAAGTATCTCTATCGCTTCAGTTTAAATTGGGGATGAAGCTGGGTCAGACAGGACTTAAAACAGTAGGTGCTTGAATTAAATAAATTATTCTTATAAGAGAACAAGCAACTAGTAAGTAGCAAAAAAGGTCAGGAGCTGCAGCTTATAAAGTAATTATTTTTTTTAATTTAGTATGTACAAGCTAATTATCCAGTGAGATTGAGAGGTTAACTTTCAAGAAATAGGAAACTAACTATATAGAATAGGATCTTCAATTATTTATTTATTTACCAAGAATAGCATTTTTTTCCACTTCCAGCATGTCATGGGCTTTTGTGAAGTGTGGGCTGAGCTGGGCCAACATCTCTGGCAGCCAAAGGTTATTATGTGTCCTAAAAACAAGAAAACAATACAGAACTAATAAATTACAGCTTACATTAATTTTTCCAATCCCTCATAGGTTATACACCATCATTAAGGAATGTGGAATTCTTAACGCTGGAAGTAAAGACAATCATTTAAAGAGACATCCTACCTATAAATCAATATGCACAAGTGGAATTTTGAAGGATATATGCCCAAAGAATTAATGTCTGAACCTCTGTTCACTTTGTGGTCTTCTACTGCAGAGCTCCTCTACAACGCCAATCATTTGTTAAAGGTTAGGAGATGCCCTTCAAGGCCTCCACTCTAAACAAAACTGGGAACACCTTTGCCAGTCTGCTGGAAGACTAATTACAGTAGAGGTCCAGCATTCAATGAGCATCAAGGCAGCAAAACTCTGCTACACGAGAGGTCCTAATTGTATGGAACATATCCGGTTGTCAGGAATCTTATTACTCCAACTGATGAAGTTCACATAAAACATTTGAAACCAAAGTTGTAATTAAGGCAAAGAAAAAACAGAAATTCTGAAAATCTGAAAAGATATTGGGCATATACAAATTAATCAGCATGTGTCCTGACTCTTTCCACCCAAATGGTTAGCATGCTTCCATCCTGTTTAGTTGTCTCTCTTTCAGACATCGAACCTGCTGTACATTTTTTAGTACCAACTACAAAAAATAATTTCAGGGCGCTGAGAAACTCTCAACAAGAAATTCATAACTGCACTTACCAGCTGCTTGCTTTCCTTTAACAAGCCAAGCCATAAAAAATGAATTTCCAGCCAATTAATAGCATGCAGAAATGTTTATTTTAAAATCAGTTTTAGCAATCTCGTGCTGTTGGAGAAACCAGGTCACTAAATCCTAAACTAAACTACTTCAAAAATCAATTTTTCTGCAAGTATATATTCAAATAAAAATATCCCCATCAAGTGAAATTAAGGTCCATACGATGCTCTAGAATATCAGGTAAAGCACCACAGCTGTGCTAAGAGAACATGTATCCTATTTCCCAATTCTAATTTCCAGACCTCAGACCACTGTGCCACTGGGGGAATGGGGGTGGAAAAAGTCAGTCACTGCCACATGCCTCCTCAAGGTTAAGACGACAAAAGGGAAAATTCTTAAGGATTCGCATCCTCTGAAAAACTTTAGTGCTGCTCCAATTTGATAGGAAGGCCCTCCTCCCATTTTAAGATTTTCAAATTCACCAAGGTTTTACTCATCCTTTCCCATCAATGACACCTATTTGGACTCTTTCATGCTAGGGTGCTTCAGTGAGTTAATACACAAAAATATTACACACAGTGTTGTTGAAGTTGTTATGGGTCGATCTTATTCACTTTGGAGAATTTTGCTAATACTAATCAACATCAATGAATTCTATGACACACCCTGGTGAGGCAAAACCTTGAGTCTTGGCAGAACATACATTTGAAATTTATCACTTCCAAATCAGGCAAGAATGATTTTTCATTTAAAAAATTCTAAATAACACTTTAACACCCTCACCTCAAATACCTTTTCCAACAAGTAAATAAATACAACCATATTCCTGTAGAACACTCTGGCAGCACACTTACAAATGGTTTGCAAACAGCATGCAGAAAGAAAAGCAAGAGAAAGAGGGAAAAGAAAAAGATTGAGCGCAAAAGAGAGGAAGAAGAAATGGATTGACAGAGCGAGCAAAATAGACACAATAAATGAACAGAAAATGTGAGAGAATTTTGGGACCACGCCACTTACCTGCACACTCAAAATCAAAATTCTACACTGCCTTTACAGACTCCAGGTATTTAAATTTAGTTCATTTTGTACAGTAATTATATGAAGACTCTATTTAAAAATGGTTTTCAGCGTTTACAGGGAGTTAAAAACTTTGGAATATAATTTCAGAAATTGAACAGTTTTACACACTTGATTAGAACACAATCTGGCCAAAACAATTTGCTATTCCAAAGTACAGATACGCTTTGTATTGCACTACCTCTGCCACTGACTCAAGCTAAACTGTCAACCCAAGAAACCACTTAGAAAATGTGCCACATCCTTAACTTTCAATTTACTTCCCAACTGTTAAACATTGACACCATTTAAAATCAAAAGTATTCCAGAAACCCGCCAAATAATTTCAATTTCAGATGATTATGCAGATTTGTTTTCAACAAGCAGCCAATAAACTATTACAATTGGCAAAAAGATTAAGTTAGCAACTGTACCAGAGTTTCACAACAATCCTTAATATATATCCCAGATGCATTTTTCAATTCAAAAACATGCCACTTAAATGAACATCTGAAGGTCACATCACCTTTAAAAATCAAGATGCAACATGTGCATTGTCAAGTTGAAACAATGCTTCAATGAAGAACACGCTTTGAAAAAATAAAAATTGGTAAAATTTACAGTAATATGGCAAATCATTAGATATAACATTTAATATTTAAATATAATTCTTACTAAAGAAAAGAACTTGCATTTCTGTTGCACCTTTCATGATCGCAGGATGCTCCAAAGCACCTTACAGTGGATGAGGTACTTTTGAAGTGCAGTCACTATTGTAATGTAGAAAACTTGACAGCCAATTTGCATACAGCAAGATCCCACAAACAGCAATGTAATAATGTTTAAGTGATATAGATCGAGGGCTAAATATTGGCCAAGGCAACAGGTATAACTCACCAGCTCCTCTTCGAAATAGTACTATGGGATCTTTTATGCCCACCAAGACAAATGGAGCCTTGGTTTAACGTCTTATCCGAAAATTGTTAAACACAGGCAACAAGCACAAACTAATTACAATGGGAAAGTAGGAGGGTGTGGGGGTACTACTCCTTACAACTACTATGATTCTATTCCATCTGAAAATTATCAGCTGTGGCTGACTAAGTTAAACTGCCTAAACCTAATTTACCAAGAATAAATTTAGAGCAGAGATGTTTCTGAAGAGGTAATTTAATGAACCACTTCGATTTGGTAGAATCTTGCCTTCACATTTTACCTATTGCTAAAATATGGAGTGCCCTACCAGTGTTAAGAATACTTACATAGAATCTACAGCAAAGAAGCTAGGCATTCAGCCCAACTGATCTACACTAGCATTTATGATCCACACGAGCTTCCTCCCACCCCTCTTTACATAACCCTATCAGAATATCCTGCTAATACTTTCTCCCTCATGTGCATATCGAGCTTCCCCTTAAAAGCATCTATTCTATTCGCCTCAACTACTCCTTGTGGTAGTGAGTTCCACATTCTTACCCCACTTTGGATGAACATTTCTCCTGATTTCCCTAGTGGGTTTATTGGTGACTATCTTAAATTTATGGCACCTAGTTTTCAACTCCATCACAGTGGAAACATCTTCTCTACATCTATCCTCAACTGCCTTCATAATTTTAAATTCTACGAACAGGTTTGCTATCAGATACTTCAAGCAAGCTAGGTTACAAACCATAATGGTAAATAGTTGTACAATGTAATTTATAAATTAACAGATTTTTCATTTTTCAAAGCAGTACGGCTAAATTCCCATCATTACCTCGTTATCAAAGATATTCTCTCTAACCCAAGACCCATGTCATGGCATCACATGTACAATCAACACAGTGCTGCTTGGCTGCAAGTGAGGTAAAGATGATCCAGTATGGATAATACAGAAAATGCTGGAATATGGGGAAGCTCTAGAAGGTACAGTGGGAGACCAATTCCACAGACACTAAGGACACAGAAGGGGGTTAGTTATGCAACATTTCCCACTTTGCTGCAGACCTTTGATCTTCAAACCCTCAAACATCCCTTCTCCGCCAGCATTTCCTACTTTATCCAAAACTGCAACTTCTCCAGACGTCAGATTACAAAACATATGGGCTATGAGCTTCTATACTTCTGCAATCAAATTTTCACACCTCATACTTAATCCAATTTGCAGCACACATCATTTAATTCAATTAATAATTGATCAGACTTAAACCTGCACTTGAGAGAAATAGTTTCCTGATGATTTAGTGAGTGCATCTCACAGTAGCTCAGCCATAGAGGCTGGTATGGGCACAGGAGATGCTCCAAATCACTTCAGCACTCCCAGGATAGGTTATGAAATGGTAATGGTTGCCACTCATAACCACTAACCAGTGATCCTTACTAGAAGTGCTCATGCAGGCATAAGATGAGGAAGGATTAAGGTTAGCCACACCTCTCCCTCAAATTATGGTCAAGGAGGAGCGCAAACACTTATTCTTCTGCCCACTTTATAGTGCACTTTGACAAGATGCCTGTGCACAACAGGCACCACAAAGCCACACCAAACAAAACATCAACAGCTTGCCCCAAAAAACAGGCAAAAGAGCTTTGGCATCCAAATAAAACAAAACATTTCTTTACTTTCTGGCTACTAGCATTAGAGTGCCAGTCAGCCTTACGCCGGTGGTGAGGAAACTTCTCAAGACTGATGAAAATGGAATAGTTTAGGTCAGATGGTTTCACAGGTCGGCGCAACATCGCGGGCCGAAGGGCCTGTACTGCGCTGTAATGTTCTATGTTCTAAAACAAATATGCACTTGGAAAAACACAGGTTAATTAATCACAGCCAACAGATTTGTTAAAGGCAAGTCATGTCCAACAAACCTGATTGAATTCTTCAATGAAATAACCTACACGGTACCAATGCAGTCGATGTGTATGTGAACTTTCAAACAACATTCAATAAAATGCCACAAAATACACTTGTTAGCAAAATTGAAGCCCATGGGATTAAAGGGGCAGTGGCAGAATGGATAGTAAATTTCCAAACGACAGTAATGAGAGTGTAATGGTCAACGGTTGTTGTTCAGATTGGACTGAAGTACAGTAGAACCACTGCTATTTTTGATATACATTAATGACCTGGACTTGGATATGGGGGCACAATTTCAAAGTTTGGAAAGGTAGTAAGTAGTGAAGAGGATAGTAGCAGACTTCAGAAAGACAGACTAGTGAAAAGGGCACTTGAAATGTAATGCCAAGAAGTGTGAAGTGATGCATACAAAGAGGCCTGGGGATTCACATACACAAAACTTTGACTGTGGCAGGACAAGTTATTAGGAGACAATAGAGAAGTTGAGATTGTTCTCCGTGGAGCAGAGAAGAAGGGGAGATTCCATGGAGGTGTTCAAAATTATGAGGAGCTTTAATAGAGGAAATAAGGAGAATCTGTTTACAATGGTGGAAGAGTTAATAACCAAAGGGGGCAGATTTAAGATAATTAGCCAAGAGCCAGAGAGTGATGGGGACAATTTTTTAAAAATGCAGTGAGCTATGATGATCTGGAATGCACTGTCTGAAAAAGTGGTGGCAGCAGATTCAATATCTTTCAAAAGGGAATTGGATATATACTTAAAACAGAAAAGGTGTGCAGGGCTGTGTGGAAAGAGCATACTATTTTAAGAGCTCTTGCAAATATTATACACAGGAAACAAAAAGTGTTCCATAACTATTTTAAAACCCATTAAGTCCCCAACTACATATATGCATATGAAAAAACTTGACAATCTCCAGTATATCGTAGCCATTAGCAGCTGGTGGCATCTAGTGGCAAGAGGCAACCGATCCCTGCAAAACAGTAATCAGGTGTATTAAAGTGGAAACATTAACAGACAGATATTTGGTGGCCCACCTCCTGCCTGAAAGCCCAGACGAGAGGCAGTCCATGTTGAAGACTGGCCTTTGGTCCAAAAACAGCCCAGGTTATTTATTTTTTGAAGCCTGGAGAAACACCCCTGCTCCTCCTTGGCCCCACAAAAATAATTTTAAAACTTACTTACTGTACTCATCTCATCTGGAGAGCCAAAATGGCAATCGGGATCTATGTAGTTCACAGGACTTCAATTTGCATATTAAAAGGGCTTAACACCTGACCCAGGAAGACTATCCTACTATCCAATGGTTAGGTCCTGGCGAAGGTAGGGACAGCCACACCAGAGGCAACAGGGCCACAAATTATACCCGATCATTTTTCAGGCAACACTGTCGCGTATCCGCTGGTCTGGAGGCTTCAAAATATCTCCCACCATGTGCGGTTGACGTGTTGTTACAAGCCTAGTATTGGAAGAAAATGCTTTACATTAACAGCTGGTATTTGCAGTTTGCAACATTTTTTTTTTAAAGTAAAAAGCCAGCTGATGTTATTAATTTCCTAAGCATTTTCTTCAAGTTTTAAACAAAAGCCAGGTGAGTGCTGGATTTCCAACCATATTGTAAATACGCTAAATTGGGCATCTGTGGAAAAAGATGAAATGCAGAGGCATTTATGAAACAGAGTTAAACTAACTGCTAATTGGATTGAAGATTCAGCAACTGCTTTTTTTTTAAATCAAAAAAAGGAGCAATTTTTATGGGCTTAAGATCCAGCATCTTAAAAGTTAAAGTTATTTTCAAGAAATATAGAACACTAAGTGATCTGGAAAAAAGTATACTCTAAACAAAACTCCAGCAATAGCAATCTTAAAAATGCACAACTTGTGGCCCTCATGCCAACCTATGCAGGTCTTACATAAAAGTTCTTTATCAATGCTTTCAGAACCTAATTATGCAAGTAATGTTTTCTGTTTTGTTACCAAGATTATCTGCTCAATGGGAAAAATTGATTAGGCAAGTGAAGGTGTACAACACATCCTGCAAAATGCATTAACTGAGGATGTTTTTTTTTTAAAAAGGTCTTAAATGTGGTAAAATATTTCAACTTCTGTCTTGTAGACACAATTAGATCACTTTTGGGAACAGTGGGAGAAAAAGGTACTGTGGTCAAAAAAATGCCAATTTTTAAAAATTAGGTACAAATGCACAGAAGTGAAATCTCAAAAATCCAGAAACAGCAATTAGTTCTAACTCTATTTCACACAATCACCAGCAACTCTAAAGAATCTACTTACCTGGCAACCTACCTGAATTTTCTTCAGATGGGCAAAAAAAAAAAAGGCTTTGCAGAAAAATTCAAGTTAGGCAAGACGACTAATTTTGAAGAGGAACACTTTCTAAGTTTAAAGCTATATGGTGATTTAGGCAATGCAAAACAAATCACACCGTCTAAATTATTACTCATTATTTTCCTAAACTGTGATGCAGTACAAAGGTTTAAAGCAACAATATCCAAGCTCAAAATGAAAGACTCCGTAAAAGAGCACTATGCAGACTAGCTGATAGTGTACTTGTCTTGACATTTTACTTTTCACTGGCTCAAGACCATGTTTTCCTGGCCTAGATCCAGTGTTGGTATAATGGCTTTGGTTTACGTGCTGCTACTCTTGTCCAACTTGATTCACCTTATCAGGGCGAGCAGGTTGTCAAGAAGTTTGATGACATGCTCAGTGCAGGCGTTGCGGTAGATCGGAGACCCGCTGGGTGTGAATCCAACCACGAACCCTCCGGCCTTTGCCTCCTCCAGGTCAGTAGGCCAGCGAGCCCGCTTCACAACTCCAAGTATGGTGTAAACACACAAGCTGATCTGTCAAAATAAGGTAAAAAGCAGAGATGAAAGCTCTCGCAAAATTTCATTGACCTTTACCAGTAGTACCTGGGGATCATTACTTCCAGGCAGCAGTGGCGACAAATTCCTGACTGCAAACAATGGTATTGCAACAGTTAGGAACAGCAGGCTTTGATCAGGAATTTTTTTGTGTTGAAAAAGGCTGGCAATGTGCATGAAAGTGCTAAGAATTTCAAAAGGTATTACACGCAGGTGCTTTGCAGATTTTCAGTCCTCCATGCCAAACATACATAAGTACCTTTTGGTTTCTGAATCAAAACAGCAAATATACAAATAAGTCTGGATGCAGTCTAAACTCACTGCTTTTACTAGATATGGAACTGGCAATATTCCTCCTACCACCAATATAGGATCAAATGAACAAAATATTTGATACTGAACTTGGCCTATCATTGTGATCCATTAACAGTATCAAAACCATGCAAGTATATTTTCAGAACAGAAGTCGTCGTCTTCTCAACACTCCCATCCCAAAACACACACTTGTGGCAACTCCTGCTGTTAAATTCTGAAATAAACACATCATAAACTACACTTCTAGGTCCTCATTGTTGTAATACTAAAAAATATTGAAGTTATTCCACAACTTCCCAACAGAACAGATTCTATCCACCATACTGGAACGTTGTGACTGACAAATGAAGCTTATTTCCAGTTACAAAACAATGTTCTTCATTGTTATCAGCATCTTGAGATTAAGCAACTGTATTACACAACCCCAATCCCCTTTCCAAAAGTCACCATACTGTTGTGATCAGGTTATGTCAAAGTTTCTTGTCATTTAAAAAGGTATTTCAGACAACTTTTTTAAATCTCCTCCCCACCTCCTCAGTTTAAAAAATACTTCACAGTACTTAATTTTTTTGTAATATTTTGCACAGAAATACTGGTAGAAGTCTTCATCATGGATAGTGAACAGCAGGCCTTGATGTGTTCCATGACCATCCCTTAAGAGGATTCCTGTGTTACACGGTTTCTAAATTTAAGATTGAATAAAAGATCATCTTTGATAAATTATCTGAACATTTATACATATTAGCAGGATAGATGTTAGTGGAGTCACAAAACTAAAATAGTTCTCCAGTACTTTTGAACTTAAACACCATCAGTTTAATGGTACTGAATTAGCCATCCTCCTGGTATAATCCACAAACAGGTAGTTGTGCAATTCCTTGGGCATAATTTAGCCACTAATGTACACCTACCCGAGATCTGTTGATGCCTGCTGGGTCTTCTCTAATGGGATCATCTGGAGTGACATCGGCACCAATGTATGAAAGAAACATTGCTGGATCTGAAAGCACTCTGCAACACAAAATAATCTTTAAATCCACTGCACTAAAGGAAACGGTCAGCTTCTAAAGTTATACTGGTATTCCGTTACCCCTAGTTCTTAAGAAGTTAAACTACAAGATTGCAAAATTCTACTCTTCAAGCTCAAAATTATCAAAAATTTGTTCTCAACAATACTCTATGAATGCTCTATAAAGCTAAAGTCTGTTCAAGACTTAGATCCAAGGACACTACTCTCACAAATCTTTTGCACTCCTAGACAGGATACAAAGGAGATACCAGAAATGAGCAGCCAGAGAATCTTATTTTCTCATTTAAAATCAATAGTCTTTTCCCTTCCGAACTTCCCCATCATTCATCCAAAGCTCCAAATACTCTGTCCAACTCCAGTTCCTTCCCTCCATGCATTCTCATTGTTTGAAGATCAAGACAAAAACAATTAAATCTTCTCCAGGCTTTATAAGTCACGGAAGTCCTCATCTTCCCAACTCTTTCCTTATCCTAAAATCTACCAGTTTTTAAAACCAAAGATTAGCATCACTAAATTACTACTTGTCTTTTCACATACTTTTCAAAGACTGCTGCTGAATTGGCCCTTCAGTTAGGTCTTAGTTTTAAATAAGTTAAAGTTTTTAATATTAATTAACCACTTGCTGGCATTTAAAATTAACTCTCAATTTACTCAGCAATATCTAGATCCATAATAGAAAATTCAGAATGGACATAACTTTTGTTTAGAGTCATACAGCACCGAAACAAGCCCTTCGGCCCAACGAGTCCACGCCGACCATCAACCACCCATTTATACTAATCCTACATTAATCCCATTTTCCCTCTCACATCCCCACCTTCCCTCAATTCTCCTACCACCTACTTACACTAGGGGCATTTTTTTTTTTAAAAACAATGGCCAATTTACCTGTCAACCCGCAAGTCTTTGGCATGTGGGAGGAAACGGGAGCACCCGGAGAGAAACCATGCAGTCACAGGGAGAACTTGCTAAGTCCACACAGGCAGTGCCCAGAACCGAGCTGGGAGGCTGCGGTGCTAACCACTGCGTCACTGTGCCGCCCTTACGGTAATTAGTTACAATAAAAGTATATTAATTTCAAAACTATTTCAATATGCAATATGCATAAACGTGTCATTTTGCACACCAGACATCAACTACAAAAATAGTTGTTCAAAAATATACCTTTGCATCTCCTCAGACAACCAAAGGTTAGTAACAGGGGCCATGAGCTCCTCCAGGAAGGCTTTCTGTCGTTCATAATCCTTGAACTGATTGCTCAGGAGAACAAGAGATTCCATTAAAGCACACTTCTCCAGCTGAGTAAGCTGCCTTTCATCTTGCTGCAGGCGCTTGACATGGGCGTAGAACATTTCAAACACCGGCTTAAGATTTAAAAAAATGTTGAATAAGGATAAGTTCTACTGCAAAGAATGAGAATGGTACTGCAACTCTGCACTCACTTCATTTCGCTGCTAAAAGCCAGACCAAATTTGCCAATGCAACTGTACTTCAGACAATAAAATGGATTAGGAAAATAGGTGAATCAGAGCACTGTTAATACCCCCTCTCTACCCCACCTGCTTTTATAATACCCGCGAATCTATAACACGGGTTAATTCTGTTTGAAAATTTAAGGATAACACAAATAAATACCAACTATATGCACTCATTGAATGGTACTTGCCCATGAAACTGCACTGGTACAAAACAAAGTGACATATTGATTTGAACAGCAATAGGTAAGCCCAAACTAAAAAGTCAAAGATGAGAAGTCGTCTTTCCTACCTCCATTATTTCCTTTCCTCAAGGTGCTAACACTTGCTACAGTACAGTTCCATGGGTACCATTATCTCCACCAAATTGCCATTTTTTAAATCTATAAACCGACTGTGTTGACAAATTATTTGTCCATGAAGACCAGAGATAAAGTTGCAGTCATTGTCAGATGCCCCTTTCAAGAGGGACCACTGGGCAGCCATTAAAAGCAAGAACCCTAACTGTTTTGTCCCCAGACTAAGTTCCTAGGCAAACTGTAGACAGTAACCATCATTCCAGATTAGATCAACCAATTGAGCATAATTCAGAAATGTTCTGGTCCATGGGGGAGCACAGGGAGAATTTGAAAGCCCTGTAGCTAGAGTAGGTTGGCTGAAAAAGTAGCTTGCAGTACTGAAAATTTAATCTGTTTAAACAAACAAAATCACCTTTCAACACACAGGTCCTAAATTCACAAACAATAGCTACTTGCAGGAGGCACCAGAGGAAGCCCAAGACCATGAAGGGTACTCCAGCAAAGAGTTAACGATGTTTGAAGAGAGGTCGGGCGGGCGGGGGTGGTGGTGGGAGGCAGGGAAGAAGAGGATAAAAAGAGAAGAAACTGACAAAAGCATTTATTTCAAAAGTAGTAAATGGTTTAGTCTGGTCAACTTGGACGGGACATGTCACTTAATATTGACAATATGTATTTGTAATGCTGGTTTTGTGGTCGCTTAGGAAGATCATACTTTTAAATGTTACTAAAGATATATGCAAATAATCTCCACTCATCAGCTATCTTAGAGAAAAATAAAAGACATTTTGGCACTTACCATAATCAGTTCTGGGTGATCTCTGCACATCTTGAGAATGGATGAACATGCATGTCTACGAACGTTTTTCACTGCTCTGGTTCTTGGAGCCTGTAACACCAATAGATGCACATTTTAAGTATAGATCTGCTTACCAATGTTTATTACCCTTTATTAAAAAAAATTTAGTAAGGAAAGTTGTCCTACCTGGCTCTCCTCAACCACTTCAAAAGTAGCAGATGCAAAGAGCTGGAAAAAAAAGAATTGAAGAAATTTATAGATCTGTACAACACATGCAACATATGCTGTTTAATTTATTACAGACAATTTGGGCAGAAACTCACAAGCATTAATAACTTCTAAATTCAGACTGAAAACGACATTACACAATTTGACGAATGGCAACCCAACATTCAGCTCGAAACATTCCCCCAACCAATTAAGAATGCATAAGAACCATGCAGGAATGGTAAATTTCCCCTTTTCAAATCAACTCTCAGCTGGGTACACCCAGTTTGCAGGGTTAATAATCAGGCGGCATTCGAAAGAGAAAAATTCTGACCTAGTGGGTGTGTACCTTTAACAAGTTTTCATTTGAGTTTTTAAAACAGCAAGGGCAATTTAAAAAAAAAATTATTTTGCTTATATAAATGCAAGTCCTTTAAGCCAAGTGGTTTTGTATCCCACAGCATACCAATATTCATCACTAACTACAAGAAATCAATTCAAAAGGATTAAATTCCATTTGACACTGCTCTGCCCTGGCAGGTTGTTTCCCCTGGCTGGGGAATCTAGAACACAGAGGCATGGCCTCAGGGTAAGGGGCTTGACATTTTGGACTGAGAAGAGCAGAAATTTCTTCATTCAGAGGGTTGTGAATCTTTGGAATTCTCTACCCCAGAGGAAAATTGGCTTAGTGGCAGGAGGCAGAGGGTTATGGTCGAGGGCTGTTTTTGCGATTGGAAGCCTGTGACCAGTGGTGTACCACAGGGATCGGTGCTGGGACCCTTGCTGTTTGTAGTGTACACTAATGATTTAGACATGAATATAGGAAGTATGATCAGTAAGTTCGCAGATGATACGAAAATTGGTGGTGTTGTAAATAGTGAGGAGGAAATCCTCAGATTACAGGGAGATCTCGATGGGATGGCAAGATGGGCGGAGCAGCGGCAAATGGAAGTTAATCCTGAAAAGTGCAAGGTAATGCATTTTGGGAGGTCTAACAAGGCAAGGGAATACACAATAGATGGTAGTACCCTAAGAAGTACACAAAGTCGGAGGGACCTTGGTGTACTTGTCAATAGATCACTGAAGGCAGCAGCACAGGTAAATAAGGTGGTTAGGAAGGCATATGGGATACTTGCCTTTATTAGCCGAGGCATAGAATATAAGAGCAGGGAGGTTATGATGGAGCTGTATAAAACGCTAGTTAGGCCACAGCTGGAGTACTGTGTACAGTTCTGGTCACCATGCTATAGGAAGGATGTGACTGCACTGGAGAAGGTGCAGAGGAGATTCATGAGGATGTTGCCTGGGCTGGAGCATTTCAGCTATGAAGAGAGACTGAAAAGGCTGGGGTTGTTTTCCTTGGAGCAGAGAAGGCTGAGAGGGGACATGATTGAGGCGTACAAGATTATATGGGGCATTGATAGGTTAGATAGGAAGAAGCTTTTTCCCTTAGCAGAGGGGTCAAGAACCAGGGGGCATAGATTTAGGGTGAGGGGTAGGAGGTTTAGGGAAGATTTGAGGGAATATTTTTTCACTCAGAGGGTGGTTGGAATCTGGAACGCACTGCTTGAAGAGGTGGTGGAGGCAGGAACCCTCACTACATTTAAGAAGTATTTAGATGAGCACTTGAAACGCCATGGCATACAGGGCTACGGGCCAAGGGCAGGAATATGGGATTAGAATAGTTGGGTGCTGTATGGCCGGCACAGACATGATGGGCCAAAGGGCCTGTTTCTGTGCTGTATAACTCTATGATTTTGGATGCTTCATTATTGAGCATATTCAAGCCTGAGACAGAGTTTTGGTGTCTCAGGAAATTAAGGGATATAGGGAATGGGCAGGAAAGTGAATTGAGGTAGATCAGCCATGATCATAATGGATGGCGGAGCAGGCTAGAAGGGCCATATGGTGTACTCTTGTTCCTTTTTCTTATGTCCTTATAACCAGCGTAACAATTGATGCAAGAGGGAAGGTTGTAGGTTTCAGAGTAACATTATGTGAACCAGCCAAAGCAGCTATTACCCACAGTGCTCAGTGCATTTCAATGTATAGGAAACATAGAACATAGAACATAGAACATACAGCACAGAACAGGCCCTTCGGCCCACAATGTTGTGCCGATCCTTTGTCCTCTGTCAAGGACAATTTAATCTATACCCCATCATTCTCCTTTATCCATATACCTATCCAAAAGCCTTTTGAAAGTCCCTAAAGTTTCTGACTCAACAACTTCCCCGGGCAAGGCATTCCATGCCTCGACCACTCTCTGGGTAAAGAACCTTCCCCTGACATCCCCCTTATATCTCCCACCCTTCACCTTAAATTTATGACCCCTTGTAACGCTTTGCTCCACCCGGGGAAAAAGTTTCTGACTGTCTACCCTATCTATTCCCCTGATCATCTTATAAACCTCTATCATGTCACCCCTCATCCTTCTCCTTTCTAATGAGAAGAGGCCTAGAATGTTCAGCCTTTCCTCGTACGACTTATTCTCCATTCCAGGCAACATCCTGGTAAATCTCCTCTGCACCCTCTCCAAGGCTTCCACATCCTTCCTAAAATGAGGCGACCAGAACTGCACACAGTACTCCAAATGAGGCCTTACCAAGGTCCTGTACAGCTGCATCATCACCTCACGGCTCTTAAATTCAATCCCTCTGCTAATGAACGCTAACACCCCATATGCCTTCTTCACAGCCCTATCCACTTGAGTTGCAACTTTCAATGATCTATGCACATAGACCCCAAGGTCTCTCTGCTCCTCCACATGCCCAAGAACCCTACCGTTAACCCAGTATTTTGCATTCATGTTTGTCCTTCCAAAATGGACGACCTCACACTTTTCAGGGTTAAACTCCATCTGCCACTTTTCAGCCCAGCACTGCAACCTATCCAAGTCCCTTTGCAGACGACAATAGCCCTCCTCGGTATCCACAACTCCACCAACCTTTGTATCATCTGCAAATTTACTGACCCACCCTTCGACTTCCTCATCCAAGTCGTTAATAAAAATCACAAACAGGAGAGGACCCAGAACTGATCCCTGCGGCACGCCACTGGTAACTGGGCTCCAGGCTGAGTATTTACCATCTAAGACCACTCTCTGCCTTCTATCAGTTAGCCAATTCTTAATCCAACTGGCCACATTCCCCACTATCCCATGCCTCCTGACTTTCTCCATAAGTCTACCATGGGGGACCTTATCAAATGCCTTACTAAAATCCATGTACACCACATCCACTGGTTTACCCTCATCCACTTGCTTGGTCACCTGCTCAAAGAATTCAATCAGGCTTGTGAGGCAAGACCTACCCCTCACAAAACCGTGCTGACTGTCCCGAATCAAGCAGTGTCTTTCCAGATGCTCAGAAATCCTATCCCTCAGCACCTTTTCCATCAACTTGCCTACCACCGAAGTAAGACTAACTGGCCTGTAATTCCCAGGGTTGTTCCTATTCCCTTTCTTGAACAGGGGCACAACATTTGCCACCCTCCAATCACCTGGTACCACCCCCGTCAGCAGAGAAGATGAAAAGATCATTGCCAGCGGCTCTGCAATTTCATCCCTTGCTTCCCATAACATCCTTGGATATACCCCGTCAGGCCCGGGAGACTTGTCTATCTTCAAGTTATTCAAAAACCCCAACACATCTTCCCTCCTAACGAGCACTTCCTCGAGCTTACCAGTCTGCTTCCCACCGTCCTCTTCAGTAATACACCCCTTCTCATTCGTAAATACCGAAGAGAAGTACTCATTCAAAACCTCACTTATCTCTTCCGGCTCAACACACAGTCTCCCGCTATTGTCCTTGACCGGACCTACGGTCCCCTTAGTCATCCTCATATTTCTGACATACGCGTAAAAGGCCTTGGGGTTTTCTTTTATCCTACCCGCCAAGCATTTTTCATGCCCTCTCTTAGCTCTCCTAATCCCTTTCTTCAGATCCTTCCTGGCCATCTTGTATCCCTCCAGAGCTATGCCTGTGCCCTTTTTCCTCAACTTTATATACGCATCCTTCTTCTTCCTAACAAGACTCTCAACCTCTCTTGTCAACCACGGTTCCCTCACATGACCATCCCTTCCCTGTCTGACAGGGACATGCTTATCAATGGCCCCTACTATCTGCTCCTTGAAAAAGTTCCACATTTCGACCGTGCCCTTCCCTGCCAGCATATGCTCCCAACTTATGCTCCTCAGTTCCTGCCTGACAGCATCATATCTACCCTTCCCCCAATTGTAAACCTTGCCCTGTTGCACATACCTATCCCTCTCCATTACCACAGTGAATGCTACAGAATTGTGATCACTATCTCCAAAGTGCTCGCCCACCAACAGCTCTATCACTTGCCCTGGTTCATTACCTAGTACCAAATCCAATATTGCCTCCCCTCTGGTCGGGCAGTCTACATACTGAGTCAGAAAAGCTTCCTGGACATACTGCACAAACACTACCCCATCCAAACTATTCGATCTAAAGAGTTGCCAATCAATATTTGGGAAGTTGAAATCCCCCATAATTACTACCCTGTGACTTCTGCTCCTTTCCAAAATCTGTTTCCCAATCTGCTCTTCCACCTCCCTGCTGCTATTGGGGGGCCTATAGAAAACTCCCATCAAGGTGACTGCTCCGTTCCTGTTCCTGACCTCAACCCACAGTGCCTCAGTCGGCAGATCCTCCTCGAAAATTCTTTCAGCAGTTGTTACACTATTTCTAACTAACAATGCCACCCCCCCACCTCTTTTACCACCATTCCTAATCTCCCCAACCACTATTTTACTATTTTCTCCTTTCTCATTGGTAGGAAATTGCTGCTTACTCCTATATTTGTCACTAAAATTGTAAAGAGGTTAAAAATATTGAGGAATACAGGAGTGTAGCGATTCATTATTTGAAGCCAAAACACGCAAAGAAACTAGAAATAAATTATGCAACAAAAAAACTATTGTCAAATGCTAAAATCTGTCAATTCAAAATGCTGGAAACTGCACATCAAATAACAACATTTCCTTTTTGGAGAGGATAAAAGAGTACAAACAGAAGGATGATGCCACTTCCATACCCCCCCCCCCCCCCCCCCTCTGTACTCATTACAAAAAGAAATTCCCACTGCCAGAGCTCACTTTCCCTCTTCACAATTTTTAAATCCATCACTGCAAAAAGATTGCACTTACACTTCAGGTAACCCCATCCTATTATACATTTGATGGAATATTCTGGGTACAGCTGCAGCTTAAATGATGACAAGTTCATACCCTACTGCACACCTATTGTAACTATTTTTCTATGTCGTATATGAGACCATTGGTTTTCAGTTTTCATCAAAATGTATTCAGCTGTCTAAGAACAGTGGTCTTGATTAACCTTTAGTTAAGCTGCATTTCAGTTATCAATTTTTTGGCGACTGCCAGCTTTTTCTGAGGTAATCAGTTTTTTTTCCCTGAAGTTTTGTAGATTGACATGTGAGTAATATACCTTTTCAAGGACTTGTGGCAAAACAGTGGCATCATGGAGAAGGAACGGAGAAAGTGTGGACACAGCTGTCAGGATGCAGGACAGAATGAGAGGATCATGGGTTTGATAGCTTAAAACGGCTTTTAGCAGCTCAATCCCATCCGCTATTGGAAGTTCCTGTAAAACAAAAAAAGGTTAGGCATCTAGTTTATGCCGTTCTTATATTCACATAGGTCAAACAATATTAAGTACAGTGTATAGAGAACAAATTCTAGATGTTACTCTGAAATGCAATAGTGTTTCCATTAAGGAACTAGATACCAATCAACTGTTTTATTATGCTGCTACAAATATTTCCCCAAACTTGAGGTTTAAAAATAAACAAATTATACTCTCCCAATTCCCCTGCACAAACAAGAGTAAACATGCATCACCTCCCTCAGAATTAAGAGTTTAGCTTTGAGGAGATGTGAGCCTAATTAAATTTATCCTGTCCCCAAAACTATTGCCCTAGTCTCTTCCAACACACCCTACCACTCAAATCCCAAAATTCACACATGCCCAACGGCCAGTGTAAGAGATAAAAAGGATGGTGCCTTCATCCTTCATAGAAGAGGAGAAGGAATGGAAAATTGAAAGTAAAGCAAAAACACAACCCCACCTTTTTGTTGATAGCTTAACATTTGAGCACTGCTGCTCCCAACCACATTCACATTTCTGACCCACCAAACTGAGGCTGGTATTTTGTGTCCCGCACCCCCCACCCCCAAAAAGCAAGGAGTAGAAAATGGGAAGATAGTCATCTTGCTCTTAGACAGCTTAAGGCTAACTCAGTTGGTTTCAAAGTTGACCCCTAATATATAGCCTTCTATTTAAAATGCATGGACTGGGGAAGATAATGAAAGGAAAAATTGGCAATTTAGACAGCAACACCCAAGAGGCAGGGGGATATGGACTAGCATTCTACTCAATTGAAAATGTAAGATTTCATCATTTAAGGCTGAATACCTGAAACAGGAATATCAGCAAAAGTATATATTGTCATAGACCCACAAAATGATTTATTTAAAAAAAATTATGTATGGCTTCAGGGAGACTACACCTGGAGTGCTGTGTAGAAGTTTTGGTCTCCTTTTCACCCAAGGAAGGATAAATCTGCCTTAAACAAGGTGCAACAAAAGTTCACTACATTGATTCCTGGGATGAGAGGGCTGTCTTTATGAGGAGAGATCAAGTCCAAAGGGCTGATATTCTCAGAAGTTTTGGAAATAACATATGATCTCATTAAACCTGTAAAATTCTTAGAGGGCTCAACGGGGTAAATGCTGAGTTTCCTCTGGCTGGAGAGTCTAGAACTAGGGATGAGCCATTTAAAACTGTGACAATGAAACATTTCATCACTCAGAAGCTTTGAAATTCTCCACTCCAGAGGGTTGTGGATGCTCAGTCGATGAGTATAGTTATCGATGAGATCGATAGATTTTTGGGCACTAAGGGAATCAAGGGATATGGCATTAGAGTGGGAAAGTGGAGTTGATGTCAAAGTTATTATTAAATGGCAGAGCAGGCTCTATGAGCTGTATGGCCTGCTCCTGCTTCTTATGTTATAACTGAAACTAATGCCATTTGAAAAAGAAAGGCTGCTCATGTGGGTACAGGCTGGCAGTTAGATCAAAGTCATATTAAATAAGAGTTTCCTCTCATTATTCACACACACCTCAGGTTCCATTGTTCTGAATAGCTGGCTCATCACGCTCTCCATAAAGAAGGTCAATGCATCCCACTGCACAAAAGATGGTGAAAAGATAGAGCACAAACCTTTGCCAGTCTTAGCTGTAGAAGGAAAAAGAAACAAAATCTAACCCACAGACAAAAAGACAAACTTACCTATTATCTGCAAGACAGAAACATTTGCAATGAGGCACAGAACCATTACCACTTTTATGTTTCCAAAGATGTTGACCAACAACACTGCTTAAAAGGAAAAGAAATGGAACTCACAGGAAATATGATTTGCAATAAACCAGTACAACTTCCAGAAACTTGCGCAACAAAATACATGTAAACAAACTGCTGTGTTAACCACCTAAAGGGCAACATTTTATGTTAAATAGTTATTTTATAGTTACACTATGCTATATTGTTAAAACCCAAAATAAAATAAGTACAAACAAGAGCAATTTTGATTCTTTCACCAGGTGCACTGTTGGCCAGTAGTTTGATTTCCTTCATTCACTTGAGTGGCAGAGTCATGAATTCGCACTGGGAAGTTCCATATCAGGCCTAGAGAGCACTTTCACAGCAAGACACTGGTGAGAAATTGGCAGACGGGCACTGGGGCCAAGGCAGCTCTGAAAACATATGTAATGGGATTGGTGGGGCCTCAGATTGACTCTGAATCCTGAGAGGAAACGAGGAGCCCGGGAAATGGATTAATAGGGCTGGGGGGAGAGGTGTTTGTAGGAAGAAATCGCCACGTCAGCCTTATCTATGGCCCAGGCATTATGCTCAACCTGAGCTCTGTTCACAGAGTACAGCAACTGGGCCTGTGACTAGACTAGACTAAAGTCACAGTGCCAGTTACTGGCAGCACCCCAAAGGCAGAAATGCCACAAACCAGGCTGCATGTCAGCAATATTCCAGTATAGATAGGGTGTGGGGGAGGGAAAAAAGACAGTGAGTAGGGGGGCAGTGGAGGGTTATACCTGAAGCAATGCCAGTGTTCCCAACAGAAGCCACCAAACCTAATCCCATTCCAGAAACAGTAGGAAGATGCCATGTAGCGAAGTATTCAAGAGGCACATTGCTGACCTGTAGGGTTACCTTGCAGTTGAAGGGAAAATAAATTTTCACATCACCAATCACAATGACATTCATTATATCAGACAGCACTAGCAAAACCTCACACAGGTCCCTGTAACAGGACACTGATGAACTTTGCTTTCAGAAGTGTAAATGTGCAAGAAGTTTATAGCATTGTACTGGGTTGGGTGCATGGTCAGTGACTACTGGTCCATTTAAAAAATGGGTCTTTCAACCAAAAAGGCCCAACAAACACTGATCTAGGCTGACAATAGTGCACTGCTCCACTGACAGAGGTGCTACAGAATGGCTACAGCACAGGAGGCCATTCGGCCTGTCAAGTTTGTGCCGGCTCTCCAAGAGCTATCTCTTAGCTAAGCCACTTAAAACAAAAGTGAGGCCCTCTCAGGTGGGCGTAAAAGATCATGTAGCACTATTGGAATATCTACCCCAAAGTGCTGACCAGTACTTATCTCTCAGGTCAATAGCACAAACAGATAATCTCATTGCTATCTGTGCAAACCTGCTGTGCACGATTGGCTGCCACAATTCTCTATATTACAACAGTGACTTCACTTCAAAAGCAAAATACAATGGATGCTGGAAACATAAAATAAAAATGAGGAACAGCACCTCATCTTTCAAGTCGGTACTTCACGGCCTTCCAGATTCAACACTAAGTTCAACAATTTCAGACAGTAACATCTGCATCATTTTGTTTCCTTTTTCTTTGCAGGTTTTGGTTTTAATGGTCTTGTTTTTCTCTTTCTTTGCTTTCGAGTGGCAGCTGTTCATCTCTGCCATTCACACCTCCTCGATAAATAAATAATTCGAGGCATGGCATGGCTGCTCAACCCATCAAATGCCACGATGGGACTCCAGGACCCTACCCATGCCCTGGACAACTACATGTGCAGAAAGTGCCACCAAATGCAAAAACTCGAGCCCCAAATCTTGGAACTCTAGGAGCAGCTGGAGTCACTGACATGCATTCGCGAGGATGAGACATACAGAATAGCATATTTCAGGTGGTCACCCTGCAGCTTAAGAGAATGCAGGCAGAGAGGGACTAGGTGGCTGCCAGACAAGAAGGACAAGGCAGGTATTGCAGGAGACTCCCACTTTTTAACCAGTATTCATTTCTGAGTACCGTTGGGAGACAGGGTTCCTCTGGAGAGTGCAGCAAGAGTCATGACCAGAGCACCATGGGTGGCTCAGCTGTGCAGGGGGGGGGGGGGGGGGGAGGAGGAGGAGAGAAGACAGGAGAGCAATAGTGGTAGGGGATTCTATAGTAAGGGGAACATACAGGTGTATCTGTGGTCGCAGACATGATTCCAGGATAGTATGTTGCCTCCCTGGTGCAAGGGTCATGGATATCGCCGAGCGGCTACAGAGCATTCTGCAGGGCAAGAATGCACGATCAGAGGTCGTGGTCCACATTGGTACCGATACAGGTAGAAAAAGTGTTAGAGGCCATGCACGCTAAATTTAGGGAGTTCGGAAAGAGATTCGCAAGCAGGACCTCAAAAGGTAGTAATCTCTGGATTACTCCCAAGGCCATGGGCTAGTGAGTATAGAAATAGGAGAATACACCAGATGAATGCATGGATGGAGAGATGGTGCAGGAGGGAGGGCTTCAGATTTCTGGGACATTGGGACCGGTTCTGGGGAAGGTGGGACCTGTACAAGCTAGAAGGTCTACACCTGAACAGGACCAGGATGAATATCCTTGCAGAAAGATTTGCTAGTGCTGTTGGGGATGGTTTAAACTAGATTAGCAGGGGGATGGGAACCTGATGGCAGTTTCAGATAGGACAAATTCAGGGCAGGGAACAGGAGGCAGAAAATTAGTGAGTGACTCGGAAACACCAAAGCAGCAAAGGTTAAAAAGTGTGCAGCACAGGAATTTGGCAGTGTTAAAAGGTATTTATTTAAATGCAAGGAGTATAGCAAATAAAGCCGCTGAGCTGAAGGCACAGATAGACACATAGCAGCATGATATCATTGCTATAATGGAAACTTGGCTTAAAGGGGGGCAAAAATGGCAACTCAACATCCCTGGATATAGAGTTTTCAGGAAGGATTGAGAGGGGGATAAAAAGAAATAGGAGGGGGCATAGCATTATTGGTTAAAGAATCAACTGCAGTTGCGAGGAGGGGCAATATGCTAAATGAATCATCAAATGAGGCCATATGGGTTGAGCTCAGAAATAAAAATGGGCGGCCACACTACTAGGAGTATACTATAGACCCCCAAGTAGTAAGAGGGAGATAGAAAAACAAATATGTAGGCAAATTTGAGTGAAAAAACAATATGGTAATAATAGTTGGAAATTTCAACTACCCAAATATCAACTGGGATACAAACAGTGTCAAGGACACAGAGGGCACAAAATTCTTGAACAGCATTCAAGAGAACTTTTTCAGGCAGCCCAACGAGAGGGGATGCAATTCTAGATTTAGTCTTCGGAAATGAAGTTGGGCAAGTGGATGAAGTAGCAGTGGGTGACCATTTTGGAGATGATGACCATAATAGTTAGATTTAGCATTATTATGGAAAAGGCTAGGATAGAACAGGAGTAAAGGTTCTAAATCGGGGGAAGGCAAATTTTACGTAGCTGAGAGGTGATCTGGTGAAAGTGAACTGTATATAGATACTCGAAGGAAAATCAGTGGCAAACCAGTGGGATGCATTCAAAAGCGAGATTCTACGGGCACAGTGTAGACATGTCCCCACAAAGAAAAAGGGTGGAACTGCCAAATCTAGAGCCCTCTGGTTATCTAGAAGCATACAGAGTAAGATAAAGCAGAAAAAGTGTGACAGAAACCACACCTGCCAGATGGAAAAATATTAATTTTGTCATATGGAGCATTATTTGAACGCTTACTAGACATTGAACACAACTTGTTTTAAAAAGACCACAGTACAGTGGCTGAAAACATGGCTCACATTTGCATTCTAAAAGACAGTGGCATGGAGAGACAATGGGAGTACCCCCGGAGTCAATTAGCCATATGGGTTTTGTCAATAGTGATGATCAAGAGACATTGAGTCATTGAACGTGTAAGTGCCAGCATTCTATCCCCCACCCAGAGTGTCTGGTAAGCTGTGAGGAATTCACAAACCTCGCAGGCGAGGCTGTCTCAAACAAAAAGCTAGTCACATAACTAAACTGCTGGCCAACCTGGAGCTAACTGAATTGTGCTCACAGAAAGAAAGAGACTACAATTGAACTTCAAGAGAGCACCCCTCTCTCTCACAAAGTTCCAGGGATCCACAAAAGTATCTTAAGCCTGTAGACAGAAGCCCATAAAACAAGTTTGAAAGTGTGCACCGGGCCCCAACGAGAACTGCAAGACTAAACTTCAATCAAAGACTTCCAACCCAAAACCAGTAAGTGAAATTCCATCTACTACTTTAAACTTTCACCCTTTAATTCTTTCGCCTCCTCTGTATCTATCTGCATGTGTGCTAAACGCGTATACATACTAGCCTGGTTGTGTCGCATATTCTTAATAGTTTTAACTGAGTTAAGAGTTTTAGGTTTATAAACTTACACCTTTCTTGTTTAAACCTAAGAAAACCTGTCTGGTTGATTCTTTTACAATAACAATGAGAGAGCAGTGAGCAAGGACTCACTGGGGGGGGGGGGGGGGGGGGGGGGGGCAGGGTAGCCAAAAACTGTTTTAGGAGTTAAACCCAGTTACGGCCAAACCAGGAAAAGGCTGAGGGGGGGCCCTAGACCCCTTCCTCACCTGGTCGTAACAAAAGCTTGTGACAGTTCCAAAAACCTTAATGCTTTAGAAAACCTAGTGGAGTATAGAAAGTGCAGGAGTGAAGTAAAAAAGGAAATTAGGAAAGCAAACAGAGGCCATGAAAAAATATTGTCATGTAAAATCAAAGAAACCCCAAAGGTGTTTTATCAGTACATTAAGAGCAAGAGGACAACTAATAAGGAGGGTAGGGCCCAGTTAACAAGTTAACATATGCGTGGATGTAGAAAATGTGGGTGGGGTTCTTAATGAGCACTTTGTCTCTGTCTTCACAAAGGACAAGGATGATGTAGTTAATGAGGAGGAATGTGAAATATTAGATACGAAAAACATAAGGGGAAGTACTAGAGAGTCTGACATCCTTGAAAGTGGATAAATCACCAGGGCCGGACGGATTGTATCCTAGGCTGTTAAAGCCAGGGAGGAAATAGCGGCTGCTCTGGGGATCATCTTCAAATCCTCACTAGATACAGGCAAGGTGGAGTTCTGCAAACATTGTACCATTGTTTAAAAAGGGTGTGAGGGATACACCAAACAATTATAGGCTTGTCAATCTGACCTTGGTGGTGGGCAAATTACTAGAATCAATTCTGAAATACAGGATAAACTGTCACTTCGGAAGACACGAATTAAACAGGGATAGTCAACATGGATTGTTACAGGAAAGGTCATGTCTTACTAACAATTGATTGTTTTGAGGAAGTAACAAGGAGGACTGAAGAGGACAGTACAGTGGATGTTATCTACATGGATTTTAGTAGGGCATTTTAAAAAAATTCATTCATGGGATGTGGGCGTTGCTGGCTAAGCCAGCATTTATTGCCCATCCCTAATTGCCCTCGAGAAGGTGGTGGTGAGCTGCCTTCTTGAACTGCTGCAGTCCATTTTGTGCAGGTACACCCACAGAGCTGTTTGGGAGTTCCAAGATTTTGACCCAGCGACAGTGAAGTAACAGCAATGTAGTTCCAAGTCAGGATGGTGTGCGGCTTGCAGGGGAACTTGCAGGTAGTGGTGTTCCCATGCATTTGCTGTCCTTGTCCTTCTAGTTGGTAGGGGTCGTGGGTTTGGAAAGTGCTGTCTAAGGAGCCTTGCTGCAGTGCGTCTTGTAGATGGTACACACTGCTGCCGCTGTGTGTCAGTGGTGGATGAAGTGAATGTTTGTGGATGGGGTGCCAATCAGGCAGGCTGCTTTGTCCTGGATGGTGTCAAGCTTCTTGAGTGTTGTTGAAGCTGCACCCATCAAGCAAGTGGAGAGTATTCAATCACACTCCTGACTTGTGCCTTGTAGATGGTAGACAGGCTTTGGGGAATCAGGAGGTGAGTTACTCGCCACAGGATTCCTAGCCTCTGACCTACTCTTGTATCCACGGTATTTATATAGCTACTCCAGTTCAGTTTCTGGTCAATGGTAACTCCCAGGATGTTGATAGTGGGGGATTCAGCAATTGTAATGCCATTGAATGTCATTGGGAGATGGCAAGATTTTCTCTTGTTGGCACGAATGTTACTTGCCACTTATCAGCCCATTGTCCAGGTCTTGCTGCATTTCTGAGTATCTGAGGAGTCACGAATGGTGTTGAACTTTGTGCAATCATCAGCAAACATCCACATTTCTGATCTTATGATTGAAGGTCATTGATGAAGCAGCTGAAGATGGTTGGGCCTAGGACACTATCCTGAGGAACTCCTGCAGTGATGCCCTGGAGCTCAAATGATTGACCTCCAACAACCACAACCGTCTTGCTTTGCGCTAGGTATGACTCCTACCAGCGGAGAGTTTTCCCCTATTCCTATTGACTACAGTTTTGCGAGGGCTCCTTGATGACATACTTGGTCAAATGCTGCCTTGATGTCAAGACAAGATGGCATATGGCAGACTGGTCAGGAAAGTAAAAGCCCATGGCATACAGGGGAATGTGGTCAGTTGGATCCAAAATTGGTTCAGTGACAGGAAACAAAGGGCGATAGTCAACGGATGGTTTTGCGAATAGAAGGTGGTTTCCAGATGCATTCCACAGGGCTCATATTGGGACTTAAACGTGGGAGGCACAATTGGGAAATTTGCAGATGACACAAAAATTGGCAGTGCAGCTGATAGTAAAGAGAATAGTTGTAGACGGCTCCAGAACGATATCAATGGTTTGGCTGAGTGGGAAGAAAAGTGGCAAATGGAATTCAATCCGGAGAAGTGAGGTAATGCACTTGGGAAGGGCAAACAAAGTGAGGGAATGCACAATAAACAGGAGGATATTGAGAGGGGTAGAAGAAGTGAGAGACCTTGGTGTGTATGTCCACGGGTCCCTGAAGGTGGCAGAACAGGTAGATAGAGTGGTGAAGAAGACATATGGAATGCTTTCCTTTATTGGCCAAGGTACAGAATACAAAAGCAGGGATGTAATACTGGAACTGTATAAAACATTGGTTAGGCCACAGCTGGAATATTGCATACAGTTCTGGTCACATTACAGAAAGGACATAATTGCTCTGGAGAGAATAGAGGAGATTTACAAGAATATTGCCAGGGCTTGAAAATTGTAGCTATGAGGAAAGATTGGATAGGCTAGGGTCGTTATCCTTCGAACAGAGGAGGCTGAGGGGTGACTTAATTGAAGTATACAAAATTATGAGGGGCCTGGATAGAGTAGATAAGAAGAACCTGTTTTCCCCTAGCAGAGAGATCAATTACCAGGGGGAACAGATTTAAGGTAATTGGTAGAAGGATTAGAGGGGACGTGAGGAAAAACTTTTTCACCCAGAGGGTGGTGGGTGTCTGGAATTCATTGCCCGGATCGGTGATGGAGGCGGAAACCCTCAACTCATTTAAAAAGGTACCTGGACATGCACCTGAATTGCTGTAACCTGCAAGGCTACAGACCAGATGCTGGAAGGTGGAATTAGACTGGGTGGCTAGTTTCTTCAGCCAGCGCAGACACAATGGGCTGAATGGCCTCTTTCTGTGCCATAACCTTTCTCTGGTTCTATAGACACTGTTTCTTCACTTGTCCCAACATCATTCCCTTTAACCTTGCACCACCAACCCTTCTGTCATTTCATCTCTCCTGTCCATCAGAGATCTTCCCTGTTGTTCTTTTTCCAACCCTCCCCCCCTTCACTTGTTTAAAACCTATTACATTTCTAACTTTTCCCAGCTCTCCACACAGATGTTGCCTAACCTGAGTATTTCCAGCATTTTCTGAAATGTACATTGTTAAATATAACCTGCAATTATAAGTGTTGTGAGGCACCTCAGAGTGCCACATACTGTATTGAAAGAAATTGAACTGTAATGCACTTTATATAATGTCAAATTTGAACAGTTACATCATGTACTTTTATAAATTTTATGAAAAAGCATATTTTTGGAGGAAAAAACCCAGGATTTTCTTTTTTCACTTCAAAAGTACTTCATTGGTTGTAAAAATGCTTTGGGACATCCTGAATTGCAGTAATAAATGAATAGAAAGAACTTGCATTGCTAACAGCAGTTTGAAGTGCATTTAAGTCATATTAACGCACAAGGGTTTTACTGTTCACACAGCCTGGACTTCACCTGCACTGGAACTACTCGATATAGTGAAGAATGGGAATTTCTGTATGCCATCATTGTTCACTTAGAAAATATAATTTCAAACACTAACCTTCTTTTGGTGTGGGTGGGGGGCATAGGTAACTAAAGCACAAGACTTTTTTCTGTTTAGCACTAGAAACTAACACTGGAAGAAGTATGAATGCTGTATGAAGCAGCTTAATGTAAATTTATCCACAGAACAATTTCAAAAATCACAGCAAAAATATGCAATCTATAATTTGCATGCATATATATTTGCCAACTCTTCATTTATAATTGGGGAAAGCAGTAATTTTGAGTCAGACTCAATAAGCAAAAGCACACGTTGCACCATTGTTCCAATAATGAATTAAAATTGCTAACTATGCCCAGTATATATCGTCATGCTAGTCCCCACCTGCCAAGAATGAGGCACATTAATTTTGACATGAACATTGATTTTAAACTGTTACTGGAGTGAAGACTTGTTAAACAGATCACCCGTGGCTGGAAAAGACATTTGCATATTAACAGACAATGTTTGGAAAGACAAAGCAGCCATTACCTGACATTCAACCCACAATGGACTTTTGATCACCAGACATTGAAGGTGGGGGAGCTCATTCCAGGTTAACTGCTAAGATGGCCGAATACACAAACGAACATGTCAAACCAGCTCGTTACATGACTAACCTGCTGGGCAATTTGAGTTTTTTGAATTTGTACACATAGTTTGGGTAGAAAGCCGTTTGCTCCTGAACTAAGAAGATCTCTCCTGTCTGCTCCCATCTCTTTCTCACAAGCCTCTGAATCCACTGAAGACACATGAACCCCAAGAGAGAAAAGTCTCCTGCATTGAACAAGGTTTACGAAGGATACTGGGCCCCAACAAAAAGCAAGATCTACCTACAATCAAGGACTCTATAGTGAGCTCGAAGAACCAGAACAAAAACTCTTCGGATATTGCCTCAAACATTTCCACTTTATTTTTCTTCTGCTCTTTTTTGTCTCTATTTGCATGTGCGTATCGCGTATGCATGCTAGTGTGGGTGCGTCGTGTATCCATAGGCGTCAACTGAATTAGAGTTTAAGTTTAATAAATTTCAACTTTTCTTCTTTAAACCTAAGAAAGCTTGTTTGTGCTCATTTCTTTGCCTTATAATTGGAAAACAGTGAACACGGATTCACCAAGGGGGAGCTAAAAACACAGTGTGTTTAAAATTAAACCCCGCTACATTAAGACCAGATGAAGGCTGAGAGGGACCCCTAAGACATCTTTCTCACCTGGTCATAGCAATATTAAGTGTAAATACTCCAATCACCGATACAGAAACAGAATGCTTAACAGCTTACACATAGTTGGGCCAACATCAATGATTGCCGTAAGCTGATACTGCAATGCTTCAGAAGCCATGTTGAATCCAGTCATCGGTGACAGACGGCAAGACAGCCTAATGGTCTCTCCTTGTTGAGCTCTGAATGCTGAAAAACATAAAAAGTTAATCTGCATAAACAAAACATTACATTCAAAGTGCTTCAATTTTTAAAAATTCTTTCATGGGATGTGGGCATCGCTGGTAAGGCCAGCATTTGCTGCCCATCCCTAATTGCCCTTGATAACGGAGTGGTTTGCTAGGCCAGGCCATTTTAGAGAGCAGTTAAGAGTCAACCACATTGTTGTGGGTCCAGAGTCACATGTAGGCTCCCTGGATAAGTAAAAACAGTTAATGTTCTATATTGTAGGATCGGAATTCCTTCCCCCCCCCCCCACCACCCCCAATTAGACTTTAAAGCTGGACTTTGTGGAGTATGGGGAAGGAACCCCAACCCCCATGGACAATAGTACTGTGAATGAGAGCCAAACCTCAACATAAAGCACAGAAGCAGGCTGCATTCGATGGGTCAATTTCAAACATTCCAACATCACAACAGAACAGCTACTGTTGAAGGACTGGAATTTGGATCATCATAACAGTGACACAGGATAACTGCTATCATTTTAAGTAACTGGGGAGCCCATTGTTACAAGTAACTGGTCCCAGATCACAGCATTCACTCTTGTTAAGACAGGAGAGAAACCTTTGTCGTATATATCAGCTCTGGAGCCTGGGCTACCTCACCTTGGTGGAGTTCATTGTTCTCAGTCATGGAAATAACAACAGCACTAAATGGACCTGTCTAGACCAGGCAGGTAACAGAGGAGAGATTAAAAGGTGCTTCGTGGTGACCATCCAGCAGGATGGCTTCAGAAGATGTGTTCATGATATCTCTATAAGGATCATCATAAAAAGGACAAGATCGAAGGGTTTGGCACTGCAGTTATGTGAAGAAGGACGGGGACTGGTCATCTCAGGTCCATGCCTACAATCAACATTGCTAATGACCAGCCATGTGGGTGATTGTAAGTTTTGCAGTCGAATCATGAAGGGGTTTGTACTGTGGGGGCTGCAGTCAGAAGAAGGGTCAAAGTTGATCATCTTGACTCAGGACCTACAATCAACACCGGGACCTACCGGCCATGTGGGTGATTGGAAGTGTTTTCAGCCAAATTGTAGTGATCTTGGTATGAGGGATTGGGACAAAAGCGTAGTGTTTTTGCCTGAAATTTGTAAGTTTGAGCCAAGTCGTAGTGACTTTGTTTTGGTTAACTGGGAACAGTGGTCAAATCGCTTAAGGGTTCAGCTGGGAATTGGGGTGTCAATTTTAAGTTACTGCAGGAGGCTTTGTGCTGAGCACAGTTTTGTTTTATTTCTGTTTCAACTAACCACAGAGGTGTCAGTATTATGGATATTATTATACCAAGAATGGTGGTAAGGGGGTACAGGAATGGAAACTCTTACAAAATGCCAACAATTGCAAATTCACTATCAATAGGGAAAACTGGAATTAAATGTCACGCACATCTAGAGCAGACTGCCACTTCTGCAGACACACAAAAGTAGAAGCCAATATGTTTAAACTATTGGGATATTATAATTAACTGACGGTTTAAAAAGGAACTTAGAATCACAGTACTTTTGTTAAAAAAGGGCATTTGATAAACTTTAATATCTTAATACATGGATGTACTGCACAAAACTTACAATTGAAAAACGCATTGAAGTCTTCATCATTGTCGAAGTCTACACGAGAATATTCGCAACTTGGGCTGTCACTCTTGGAAGGAAATCCAACCTATTCAAAAGAAAAAGTCAGCTAAAAAATTTCTATATACAATTTCTTGTAATGAGTTTCCAGCTACACTAAATTTAGATTCAATTAAATTAGGGAAAAGGAGGAAACTTCAAACAAGCCCTTAAACAGGGATTTATTGGGTTAACCATAAAGACTCAAACACACAAATGTACAGCTTTGTATGTTTCAGTTATCATACTATCAAGAAGACTCAGTGACCCCTGCTGTGGTGGCAACAAAAAGTATGATGCTATAACCTCCATTTCCAGTTTAGGATGGGGATTGCAGGTTCCTGGTAGGAAAAGTGCACACCTAAGAATATCAGAAGGAAAGGATTCGACTTGCCTTATCACTTGAGCAAGTGTCTCAGCAAATTTACATTGCTGATGTGCCAAGTCAAACTTCCCAAGTGATCAAAGACATTTCACCAAATCAAATTACTGCTGACCCACTCAATGTATCAATGACCAGAAAACATGGCTGCCTCTGAAGAGAGTATTTATCTTATAGTCAGGGGTAGTATTACTTCCAAGAACCTACAGAAGTTCTTTTTTTGAAGGTTCTCAGACTTTCCCAAATGCAATAGCACCATTTTGTTGATTATTGCTCTGCCGTCCAAGTCAGTGCTGCCATCGCATTGATAAATGAGATACAAACTTTTATATAAAGAATAGCCACCTGAATGAAGTCATCACTACCCTCAAGGGGAGAAAGCCTACAGAAGAAAAACAAAGTGCAATCCCACGTACCTTCAGAAGATTAGCCATTGTTGCATGCAACAATTGTGGAATGACCTCCAGCAATACAGCATCCTTAGAAACATGTTCATGTCTTAAAAACGAGCACCAAGCTATCTGGGTTGAAGATCTTAAATACTAGAGAACAGAAATTTTTTTTAACAGGTGGTTAATTCTAAGCCACCCTTTCTTCCAACCCCACCCCCACCCACTCTAAGCAGGGGAAAAGAAATTTCATTCTGTGCAACTCCAGGCCAATACCATTCTTAATAGTTTCTTTGCTTGCTAGAGCACTCAGTGATGTTACACCAACCAATTTACATCTGATCTATACTCTATCCTTCCCAACACCTACCTCAAAACATGGAATGGCTTAGATTTTATGGCAATTGGGTTACAAGGAAGCAAGCAATCATTTTTGGACACGATCACACAATAATCACAGATCAGGAAGACTAGTCACTTACTCCTAATTGTTAGAAATTCTAACATCCTCTCTTTGTAGCACCCAACTGTTTCTCCATTTGAAGTTTATTTCACACATCAATCACTTGTATGAAGGCTTCCTTGCATCAGTCCTAAAATTATTTACTAGTTAGAGCCCATATCCCCTAAAGTTAAACTGAAAGTGTAGTATTAAGTAATATTCCTCACTCTTCTAATCTATGCCTTAATCTTAGATATTGCTGCAAGATGACCACCCAGCCATGTCCATTCCAAGACAAAAAAAGTATTCCTTTCTTTCTTCAAACTTAAAATATCTGACACTGAGGGTCAGCTTCATAGCTCGTCTACAATGCTGCCAAGTGCTTGAATGCGACAAGTAGTAGTTGGATCAGAGGACTGTAGAGTTTGATATTACCTCTGCAGACTTCTATTGTTTTGGCCAAAGTTAACCAGCTATTAATTCTCAATTGCTGCAGCACTGCATTGATTGGGCACGCTTAACATCACGTTTAAGACTCCTAGGTCTCTTTCAACTTCACCTACAGCTATTTCAACACTATTCATGGTGTATGAATGTCAACTACCTTTCCTTCTTGTGTGTAGTACTTTATACTTGCCTCTATTAAACTTCAACTGCAATGTTCAGTTACACGCCTTATCCAACTTAGTCTAATTTCTTAAGTATACCTTCCGATCTTATTTCCCTTTTTTAGTTTTATATCATTTGCAAATGTTTACCACTTTGCATTGAGTTACTGAATCCAGACCACTTATGCAGATGATCTATTCCTACCACACATTTGAGGCAACAGCATATAAATTGCACTCATGAATGGTATACATACAAAAACATTACACATCAGCCAAAGAGGCTTTATAGTTTACAAGGCCCAAAGATCAGTGTCACCAGCTCAAGAGTCACCAAGCAAATGAAACATTCACTACTGCCAGGAAGATGCATCATACACAAACAATTAAAAAAAACAATTACCTGACTGGGGTGATTGGTGAAAGCCAAAAATGCTTGTAAATATTTGTTGAAATTAGGAGGTTGACCAACATCTTTATCGCTACCCTGAAAAAAAAATCTTAGTCAACATTGGCACACATGCATTCTAAAAAAAAATGTAAATTATACAGATGTTAAATTCATCTTCCATTCTTATGGAGGGGTAGATCTGTCAACACGATCTACTTATCACTGAATCATAAAATTGTTACAGCACAGAAGGCCATTCAGCCCATCGTGTCTGTGCCTGCTCTCCGAAAGAAGAGTTAACCTAGTGCCATTAAGGACTTAATATAACATCTTCAAATAAAATCTGCTGCATTTTCGAACACTATCTGAATATGGCAACCAGCACAAACACAAAAAGCAATTTCATTACTTCCAGACCTACTACAACTTTCTAGGAAGCATATAATTATTACGTTAAGAAATGCTCATTTTTTCATTTTATCAGCTTCATCAACAGATTTTGAAACTGAAACAACATAGCATACTTTATTTCCACCTTCCACAAAAACAACCTCATGCTAGTCTGATCAATTTCTGAAATATTTACAAGGTACTATTTGCAGTTCTGAAACTAAAATTCAACAAAAATTCAAATCTAAGAGTTAAATTTTTTTTTAAACAAAAAAGAGAAGTATGTTGACATGCACAGACACATTTTCAATTAGATACAAAAAGACACTGGTAGGGCCACAGAATTAAACACCAGTTTTATTCTGATGTAAATTCACTCCACAATCACGGGTTCAGAACATCTAGCAGTTTAACATGTACCCCCACCAGCTTTAGTGTTGAATGGAAGCCACACAGTTATGCAGACCTTTAAATATTCATTATGTTTATGGCCACCCTAAAATCAAGTTGAAAAAAAAGAAGAGAAAACACAGCAAATCAAATACAAAATAGTGGAAACATAGAACAGGTCAGTCAGTCTGTGGAGAGAACAGACAAGTCAGTTTTTAGCATCCTCATGAAGGTTATACCCAAAAACTGTGTTCTCTCTACAAATGTTGACAATGCTATTTTATCTTCCTAAAAACATTCTGTCACTATACAAATGCATTCTACTGTAAACAAAGCCCATGACTTAGAAAGATTCTACCATTAGAACAGGCAGATCAGCTGCAGTATGCTCAACATACCCACAGTGCAGTCAACTGTCCACCTAGGGCTGTAAGTACTTGACAAAGCCTCTTTAGAAACATGTAGTGCTGTTCCACAAGCCCTGCTCCGTGAGCTGTCCTGTAACAAGAAATGTGGAATTTTGAATCTTTCCAAATGAATAACCATTAAAGAGAGCAGTTTACAACACAGGAGGCGGACATTCGGCCCATCTTGCCTGTCCTAGATCTTTTAAACAGCACTCCAATTAAGTCCCTCACTACACTTTCTCCTCATAATACTGCAAATTAGTTGTCAATCACATATCCAATTGCCTTTTGAAAGTTCCTACGGAATCCAATTCCAACACCCTTTCATGTAGAGCATTCCAGAATTTAGCAACCCTCCATATAAAAATCTCATTTCCCCTCTAGTTCTTTTGCCAATCATTTTAAATCTATGACCTCTGATTACCAACCCACATGCCAGAGAAATCAGTTTCTCCCAACTTGCTCTTATCAAGACTTCTCAATTTTGAATACCTCTTATGTTTCCCTTGAACCTTCTCTGCTCTAGGCAGAACAATCCCAGCTTCGCCAATCTCTCTACATAACTCAATTCCCTCATCCTTGGTAGCATACTGGTAAACGTTCTCTGTATCCTCTCCAGGGACTGGATATCCTTCCTGTAGTGTGGTGCCCAGCATGAAGAACACTTCAGTTGAGGTCAAAATAGTGATTTGTAAAGCTTTGGCATGACTTCCTTGTTTCTGTATTGATTGCCAGTCTGTCTATGTCCTCCCGAAGCCTGCTATTATCCTGCTCACTATCGTGTTGCCAAGTTTTGCAATGAGGGGCATTTGGCCTCATCCTGCTCTTATTTCTTATGTATTGTTATTCATGTATCATTATGCTCTTAAGAATCATCAGCAACTTTTGAAATTGTACGCTTTATACCCAATTCCAGGTCATTTATATACATGAAAAGCAATGGTCTCAACATCAACCCCTGGGGGACCCCACAGCAATTTTTCTCCAGTGAAAAAAAAACACATTCGTCAGCGTCACCCACTGTCTGCTCACCTTCGCCCTTTACTATCATTTGTTTCTAGTTTTCAAATAAGTCTGTTGTGAGACACTATCAAATGCCTTGTGAGAAAAAAAAAAATATATACACACACACACACACACACACACACACACACACACACATTCCACTGAACTACCTTCATCAACCCTCTGATACTTCAAAGAATTCAATCAGGTTAGTCAGACAGAATTTGCCATTAGCACATCTGTGCTGCTGTCCCTTATTAAGCCATGCTTCTCCAAGTGAGAATTAATTTTGTCCTTAACAATGATCTCTAGTAATTTTCCCACCACTGACATAATGACTGTTGTTACCCGATTTATTCTGCTCCCCCTTTTTTGAACAGGAAATTTTCCATGCTCAAAATATTTTCAACACAATCTTAAGCATTTTGCAAAAAAACTCAATCATTTGATTTTTCTACCCGCTCAAGACCTCTTAAATACAAAAGATTAATAATGATCATTTAGTCAGTGTACAATTAGTTCAAAAGCAAATGAAGTATGTTAGGTTAAGTAATTGAATTTATGAAATTAACATCCTATTTCTGACCAGATGGAAAACAAACACTTACTGTGCAGCAGACAAAATGCAGTGCATGGCAGCATCACTAAAGAGGACCAGGAGAGGCTTACGATCCTCCAGCTTGCCCTAGCAAGTGAAGAAAGCACAGGTTTCAGTATGGATTTAATAGGATTTTGCAATCACTCCAGGCCTCTATCTTCTACACAAAGAAAACTGGTTAAGAAAATTTATTATAAAATGAACTGTGCAAATTACATTAGGAATTTCAAGCAGATTTGTATGTAGAAAATCCTATTACTGAGGACAACTTAAGTTTTTCCAAGAAAATGTTCAATCTTTGAAATCAATTAAAACAACATATTTTTGATCAGATATACTTAAGCATCGAGACCTCACTAATGGTTGCCAAAGTCATGGTCACTGAGCAGAACTTCAGGTAAAGAAACTACAACTTCAATAAAGTGCAAGATATCTGTTGCAATGCCAGCAGGTCCTGGACAGTTAGATCATCCATAGCTTAAATTAAAAGGTATATTTAACTTGTGAACTACAGCACTAAAAACGCCACTAGAATACTGAAACTACAAAATTGTTCTACATATTAAAAATAATTTGACCTTCAACTACTGCTCACCCAATGTGTTCGTTTTAAATCTTGACTGCTCATTAAATTTGATTATTCTACCTAATCAGATAGTCTACTCATGTTAATTCAATTTACTAAATTCAAATGCCATTATGAAAACGTCCTGTGCAATTTTATTATTATTAATTACTTCAAACTTTACCCAAAGAAAGCCTTGAATCAGAAGTGGATTCTACTAAATTGTTAATCTAAAATTGTTAACTTTGAAAAATTAACAATTTATCTTTTGCTAGAAGGTATTACCTTTCTGCTGATGGCAATGAGCAGACACTCTGCTGCCTCAAGCTGCAATTCTGCTTCAGTTAGTAACATGCATAGCACCTCAAGTAGCTTGCAGCTATCAGCTGTAATGTGGTGCAATGCAACCCAGTCCACATATCCAGCCAGGGTATTGAGAGTTGCTACCGCAACACGACAGTGTGCCTTGGCCTAAGGAAAATAATTTAATGCTTTTGAAAATCAGCTGCAAAATATTCAAAGACATAGTTTATTAAGCATATGTGAAATCTATAGACACATTTTAAAACTGCATATAATGTAGTGTAACTGGATTATTTCTACCCAATTTTACATTGGCCAAATTAAGGAGCAGCAATCAGATACCTAGTGATTCTCCTTTAAACAGCAAGGGAAAAACAACATCAAGTTGCATTAAAAGCAGTCCCCCACCCTCTACACAACACTTTTCAGCAACTGGAAAATTAACTGAAAAATTGCATTCTACTATTTGATGAAATTTGCAGGAGCTCCAAGTTGCTCTTAAAAAACAGCACTAATATAACAAATAATGTAAAAATACAAACCAACCTTATTTTCTTGAGTAGTATCTGCTTTCTACAAGAAATTGAAAGAAAGGATGTTAGAAAACAGTTATTTTGCAAAAAGCCAAAATGAGCAGTGGCTCACTAAACCACAAGCAAATGACAAAGACCACACATTTCCAGTTTTCCTGGACAAGTGAATAGAATCAGTTAATCTTCAAAGTGTGATATCCCACAATCCCATTCAATAAAAAGAGACAGAATCCAATATGCAACAGGATCACCACAGATGATCACTCAAAGAGTTACAGACCAGCAATTATTATATACGTTAAGTGCATTGCATAAGCATCAGGTTTGAGACATTCTTAGTGAACAACCTATATTTATTTTTATTTTCTTCAATATTCTGTTCTTATCCCCCAAAAGGCACTGACTCATACCAATACAATTCCACACTCCAGTATCTTGCCAGAGTGGTCACTCCATGGAAATACTTGTAATGCGATAGCTAAATAGCTATTCAATCATATGGTGCATCACAGGTTACCCAATTCTGTCCTCAGCTGAAGGCACGTATTTTGCAGTAAAAGTCTTGGGGATCAAGTATAGGAATGGCTGGCTGGTGATTTGCACCTACCCTAATGGGCTGAGGTGAACTGCTGCTCCAGTTGACATTAGTTAACTTGGCAAAGACTAGAAAATGAACCTGGGACATTTCTGGTTTGTCAGCCATAACATGATACCATGCTGTTGGTTTTTGACAATCCCAGAAGATAATTTATGAAATTCATCAGATAATGGAATTCTTTCAGAATTAGCAGTAGTAACCAGATATATAGTAATTACCAGCTGTTTGTAATTCTGAGTGTGCTCCTGCAAGATGTCCAAGAGAAAACTGAAGAGCTGCATCATGTTTTGAGTCAGTGCATGCTGGATGTCCTTACGACGCTGAGCGGGTATAGTCTGGAAGGTCACCACATCTTCCACCAGGCGCAGAAGGATCAACATCACCAGCTCAGTCTGTGTCTCCTAAGAGAACAATTAAAAAGTTAAATCACATACCGAATATAAAATAGTACACAATCCTTCACAGGTTATTTCATGGAGGGAATTACAAAAAACAGACACTAAACGATTTGGAAATTTGCACACAATGTATTAATAGCTGAAATATTTAAATCAAACATATTTTCTTTACTTATCAAATGATTGTAACCTCTTCATCTTACATTGTTACTATCTATCCTGCTGCTTGTAATTTGCCAGCTAACTCAAGAAAAATAGCATGTAAACTACTAATTGCATCTTAAACACTCCAAATTTTTCAGTGCACAATGAGATGCTTAGAATAAAAAAATCAGGAAAGAACGAACAGGCTGGATCTCCATTCTCTTGAAAAAAGATTGAGGGATGACCTGATAGAGGTCTTTAAAATTATGAAAGGTTTTTATAGAGTAGACACACAAAAGTCAGAATGTTATGCTGGCGATGGGGGTCTCAACGTGCGGAAAAGCGACACCAAGAACCCCATGTCGCCTCTTCTCTGGAAGGTCCGCCAAACTTAGTGCCAGTCACTTAAGTGGACAGCGGCGGGCCATGCACAAGATCAAGGACCCTGGTGCTGGAAGTCCCGCCCTCAGAGAGCTGCCAGCCAATCGGAGGCCCTCAGCTTTTCCACTGATCAGTGCCAGCACGGCAGCAGTGACTTCTGCCGGTGGAGCAACTACCCAAGGCCCAGAAGCGCTGGACCCAAGCCACAGGTAGGTCAGAACAGAGGACTCTCGCAGGGGATGGGGGTGTAGGGTCGCTAGCAAGGGCAAGAGGTGGCTCTCAGCGGGCCCCCCCTCCACAATCCCGACGCCGGGTCCCTCATTCAAAGACACTAAGTGCCTTTTAACAAGGGACCCCTGGAGCTGGGAAGCAGCCCGCACGGTTTTTTGTGCCATGCGATGACAGGGCAACCTGCCACATGGCTAATTGTGGAGGCGGGATGAGGCCCTTAATTTGGGATCAATTGCCCAATTAAGGGCCTCAACTGGCGGCAGAGCAGGAAAGCCATTTACAGGCTAAATTTTGGCAGAGGCGGAAGGTGGCGGGAACACCCCTGCCACCATTAAAGTTTGGCTACCTGACCCGAACCCGACTGGACCCGATTACATGCGTCAGGTTCAGTCAGCTTTGAAATTCCGAGTCCAGCATTCAGGCTAGTGTCGGGTGGGGCTGGACATTGCTTCCGGGAAGTCGCGGGATTAGGCTTACCCATGATTCCCCACAACTCCAGCTGCAGGAATAGCCTGCTGCCATAACAGATGAAGGAGATTTGTGTCGGGTTGGGTCGGGTCAAGTGCAAAAAAAATTCAAGGGTTCAGGCTCGGGTCAGATTTTAGTTTCACACACGAGCCAGGCTTTACCCAACACCCCCCCTCCAACCCCGGCTCTATGCTCTCCCCACCTCCAAATCTGTTGTCGGGGGTGGGCGGGAAGCATATAATTCCATCCCCCCCCACCCCACCCCCAAAAAAGTGTTTCCACTTGTGGGGAAGAGAAAAGGTAGAGGTGACTACCTTATATTGATGGCTAAGAAATCAAACAGGGAATTCAGAAGACACTTCTTTACCCAGAGTGGTGAGAATGGCCAGAATTTTACGCTCTGACGGAAACTGTCCACAGACCGAAAGGTTGGTGGCGTTCCCGCCTCTGCCAGGTCTGAAGATCCAGACCGCATTTTACCTTAATTGGTCTGAGGCAGGACTTCCACCTTATTGAGGCAGGAAGCCCCGCTGAAATGAGCTGCTGACCAGTGGGCCAGCAGCCCTTAGTCCCAGGAGCGTCACCAGGACCGGTGGCCACTGCTGGGACTGCAACCCAGCTTCAAGATGAAAAAAAGTGTTTTTGGGGGCCTCGCAGGGGGTGATCGGTCGAGCCCCAGCGAAGCAAGCGGGGGTCGATTGGGGGGCACGGGCCGTGTTGGGCGCTGGGCGTGATTGGGGCATCGGGGGTGGCCCTCCGTCGGGCACCTGGTCACTTAAGGGCCTTGATTGGCCTGGGGCAGACAGTCGTCACTGCCACCCCACATAGAATGGCAGCGGAGGTGGAAGGTGGTCAGGAAGGGCTCCCCAAGCCTCCCACTCCAAATTTACTCCACCGCACCCCCCACCACCACCCCGTTCTTCTTTGGGGGCAGGGGGGGGGCATAAAATTCCAGCCAATGTGTCATTACCACAGGGAGTGGTTGAGGTGAATACATTAGTTGCATTTAAGGACAGGCTAGATAAGCCTATGAGGGAGAAGGGAATAGAGGGTTATGTTCATCGAGTTAACTGAAAAAGGATGGTGAAGGCTCGAGTGGAATCTAAATGCCAGCATGGATGGATTGGCTTGTTTCTGTGCTGTACTTTCTATGTAATTTTATGTAAAGAGACAGATACAGAAACAAAAGGAGAAGGCAAAGTTGGAATTGCAGAAAACATTAACAGCACAGAATTTACAAACTATTGCAAAAGAACATATTCACATTGGAGTACCTACTACTGGCAGATTTGGACTTACCCCCATGGCAGTTAGCTTATCCATTTCATTTAGCATATCTGGCCACTGCTGTGGCCACTCCCTCTTGATCATTTCTACCACAATGCGGGAAAGTGCATCTTTGATGTAAGCCTCTTCCACCATGATATTATGAGTACCCTGAGGAGACAGAAGAAATGTTGATCAATAATTCCTTTCAAATCTAAACAGATTTTAGAAAACACAATTGTCTGTTTTACTGGAACTAAAGTCATATATTAAGCAGCAAAACATAAAGCCAGTTTGTCAAAAGAAAAAACTTAATCTTTGCACAATCTCCAAAAATCAAGTGCTCCCTTGTTCCAAGAAAACACACTGCAACTTCACCCTCCTAAGATACATATACGGATAACATTTCAGTCAACTGAACACTGGATAAATAATCCTCAAATCAGCACTCAAATTAACTCTGGAAACCGACAAAAAAAAAATTAAGGGAAAGTAATCAGTCACTTCAGCTGTTTTTACCCACTGCCAGCCATTTATGGAAAACACAGGAGCTTATCAACATAAACTAACCGAACACCAAAAAAAAGTCAGCTTGAACTGAAACTAAAATGTCCTCCATTAGATGTCCCCCACCCTCAACTGTGGGGCTTTTTTGATGCAGTCCTTGACCTGGCTCTGGAGATAGAGACTCTGCTTCTTCAGAGTCGCTCCTCGGAGCCTGTTTATCTCTCACGTATCAGGAGCCCAGAACTTGCATGGAATGCCACTTTACTTATAGGCCCGAGAAACAAACGGGCAACCATTCCCTCATGAACTCGATCAACCAAATGGCATCTTTCTTTGCCGTAATGATTATAGGAGGACAATGAATTAACTGCCACTTGCTCCAGTATTAGTTACAGAATCTTGTAGAAACAGGAATACAGAAGCTTCAGAAATCCAAACAAAGTGAAGCCATCACTTTGCATAACTCTGTATTCAAAGTACACCTTTAGATCCAAACTTTCTCCTTAGTAAAAATAAAAACCTCGAAGTCTGAATCTGGCATAAAGAACGAAACAGGTGGAAGACCAGCACAAGAAATCACTTATTAACCAATCTTTATGGTTATCTTTTGACTCTGCAGTAACTTCAATATCTCCAAGGTAATATGCAAAAGGAAGAAAATTATTTCCTTTAAATAAAATCACAGTTCACACTTTCTCCAGAAAGGACTTTAAGCATAAGCAAGACTTAACACTTCAACAAAACTGTTAATAACTCTACTGCCTCCACAGAAAAAGGCAGATGTATTTTCTCTATTTCAGGTTATTCATTAATACCTTCACTCCAGAGTTGCTGGTACCCCTGGAAATATACTACAGGTGAGTAATCATTATCAAATTTTGTTTGCTAACAGCCCTGTGAAGTGCCTTGGGACATATTACTATGTTAAAGATGGTAACAAAATACAAGTTTTGTTATTGTTACAGAGGAGAGTGAAAACAGTGGAACACTACCACCTCCATTGAAGGATATTATTAGCAAAGAAATAGTACTAGTGAAATTAATGGAACATAAAGTCGACAAGTTCCCTGGATCTGATGGCCTGCAACCAAGGGTTTTAAAAGAGGTAGCTAGAGATAGTGGATGCATTGGTTTTGATTTTCCAGAATTCCCAAGATTCTAGAATAGTCCCCATGGATTGGAAGGTAGCAAACATAAACACTATTCACAAAAGGAGGAAGAAAAGAAACAGGGAACCGTAAGCCAGTCAGCCAGACATCAGCAGTAGAGAAAGTGCTGGAATCTATTAGGGACACGGCAACAAAATAGTGTTTTTGGCGAATGTGTTAAGAGTTTGAGGTTGTAACTGGCATGGGGAAACCAGTGGATGCAGTGCTTTTGGATTTTTAAATAAGCATTCAATAAGGGTGACACACAAGAGGTTACTACACAAAATTAGGATGTTTAAGAGGCATCTTGACAAATACATGAATAGGATGGGAATAGAGGGATACGGACCCCGGAAGTGCAGAATGTTTTAGTTTAGACAGGCATAATGATGGGCGCAGGCTTGGAGGGCCGAATGGCCTGTTCCTGTGCTGTACTGTTCTTTGTTCTTGGGACTGGAGATAATATATTAGCAAGGGCTGAAGATTGGTTAACGGAGACAAAACAGAGAGCAGGAATTAAAGGATCATTTTCGAGTTGGCAGGCTGTAACTAGCAGGGTACTGCAAGGATCAGTGCTAGGGGCACAGCTATTTACAATCTATACCAATGACTTGGATGAGGGGACCGAGTGTAATGTCTCCAAGTTTGTTGACGACAAAGTTAGGTAGGAAAGTAAGCTGTGAGGAGAACACAAAGAGGGATATAGACAGGTTAAGTGAGTAGGCAAGAACATGGCAGATGGAATATATGGGGAAGAATGAAGTTATCCACTTTGGAAAGAAAAATAGAAGAGCAGAATATTTTTTAAATGGTGAGAAACTGGGAAATGTTGCTGTTCAGAAGAACCTAGGTGTCCTTAATACAAGAATCACAGAAAGTTAACATGCAGGTACAGCGAGCAATTAGGAAAGCTAATAGTACGTTAAACCTTTATTTCATGAGTAATTAGAGTGCAAGAGTGAGGGAGTCTTACAATTTTACATGGCATTGGTCAGACCACAGTCTCCTCACCCAAAGATGGGTATATTTGTCTTGGAGGGTGTGCAACAAAGGTTCACTAGACGGATTCCTGGGAGAAGGGAATTGTCCTATGAGGAGAAACGCAGTAGACGAGGCTATACACCCTAGAATTTAAAAGAATGGGATGATCTAATTAATCATGTAAAATTAAGAGGCTTGATAGGGTAGATGTTGGGACAAAGTTTTCCCTGGCTGGGGAGTCAAGAACTAGGGTGGTCGGCCATTTAGGGCTGAGATGAAGAGAAATTTCTTCACTCAAAGGGTTGTGGATCTTGAAATTCTCTGTCCCACAGAGCTGAGGATACTCGTATATTCAAGACTGAGATAGATACATTTTTGGATAGGAAGAGAATTAAGGGATATTGGGATAGTGCAGAAAGCAGGAATTGAGGTAGATCACCATGATCGTATTGAATGGCAGAGCAAGCTCAAAGAAATAGCAGAATGGCCTATTTCTGCTCCGAATTCTCATTTTAAATGTTAAAATATAACCTAAGTATTCAAAGACGGTTCAAGACCCACCCAGGCCTATTTTCAATCACTAGAAACTATGTACAGCGAAACATGTAAATTAGAGCCAACTCTGTGACTTGCATCAGGCATCCTTTATTTGAAAAATGGTCAATGTATATACAGTAAACTGAATAAACCAAATATGTGACTGGCTTTATCTCCTGCAGCATTCTTCTTTTATCTCGCCCTGACCTCAGATCATGCCCAATTCCAGAGCCCTAACAGGATATGATTTCAGTTCATTGGATTTCCTAGTTCATTGCCATCCCAGGGTTCATTTCCATTGAGGAGGGATTGCAGATTCTGGGATCTGCTACATTGGCAGGCTGCACATGGTGAGGTGCCTGCAGTGGGCCAGAGTGAGGGGGAAATTAATGCCCTGCAGACTCCTGTCCAGGACCCCTCCTTGTGCTACAACTGCTAATGTCTGAAATCCTGGGTCGTGGTTGAAAGGGGGGGGGGGGGGGGGGGGGGGTGCGCGCGGGGTTAGTGTTCACGGCTCATCAGTAATATATGAATCAGTGGAGTCAGGTTGCTAACTTTGGTTAGGGGTATTCCTGGAGGTTTGCTCACATGAAGTTCTGACTACATGACAATGGATCACATGACTTCTAGAGATAGATTTACCTTAGGATGGGTCGCCTACAGTTGATATTCTTTTTGTTGTTTCACACTAGCAGCTGTTACAAGAAGTTCCAAGCAGCAGGAGACCACCAGGGAGCAGTTGAAAAAGGAGAAAACAAGGGCGGGGAGAGGAGAAATCATTCATGTTACCCTCCAAGCTCCCAGACTCTATCTCATCTCGAGAGTTCAAATTTCCCAATCTCATTCAAGCCCCCAATGACCAGTCTCACCCCACCTGATGATTTCAGGGCCCCTGCCTGCCTGCCTCTGTCTACCAGCAGTTCCCACCTTATATGTAATGGTGATCTCATTAGCCAGCATCCATAGCAGCAGAGAAACCCTTTTATCGGTGTTAGAGCCATGCAAACATTCAATCCCAGAGATAGAGCAGCTTCTCTGCTGCCACATACCTACCAGTTTTAAGTTTTTAAACAGACTTGGTGCATTGAAGGGTGCCCATAGTTCATAATTTGCAAGTGTCCGTGGTTTCAAGCTACAGTTTGTATTTATTACAATGCAAGTTATTTAGGTCTGTCAGTAACTGTCCGTTTTCTGGGGGACATCTGTTTGTACAAGTTCCACTGTAAATGCACATAGCTGATGGTAGGGTTAGGAGGTCAGAAAAGGAGAAAAGTTAGTAAGACAACTTACACGCGATAGAAGAGTCATCACACTGTTCTTCAGCTGGACCTTATCACGGTGCACCATACCATTCCAACGGAACCTAAGGGGGAAAGAAAGCCTGGAGTCAACTTTACTACACCAGTGTACAAATGCCACACATGATCTTATCTGTTTTTGAAGTACATTTTGCAAAAAAAAATTCTGTAATAAAGAACTGCAGCATACACCAACAAGGGCTGAAAAAAAGTAAAATAACTGGGGTCTAGGAAAAACCCACTGATTAATTATTATACACAAGGAGTAAAAGTCTCTGCTTATTCTGCTCTACAAGGAGGTTGGCGAGTAGGGATGAGTGAGAAACTAGCTCAAGATTATGCACACCGCAGTATATTTCCAATGGTGTTACTTCAATCAAAATCAGCTATGAATAAGTGTTTAGTGCAGGGGCAAAGAAACATGTATATGTCCTCATATTTATCATGCTGGAAACTAAAGGGCAAAATTTCACAGTGCTAATGAGTGTAAAATGGTCGACGTTCAGTATCATTACTTCACTGAAAGTGACAGCAAACTCGGAAGTCTGCACATGTGCAGAATAACGCAGAAATCCAGAACTTGTCATCAGTGATTCTATGCATTGTGAATGCATTGTTGAGATCCCCACAGAGCGCAATCCCCAAGAAATCAGTGAATTGACAACAACTTGCCCTTTTACGCCATTTTCGTTCATTGGTGTCATCTTCCCAGAGGTTGATGCCATGGATCTCCACCTCTGTCTATCCTGTGCTACACTTTACACATTCCACATAGTCCATTACATCAGTCATCCATTTTCTCCTCTACTTCCCTTTCCTGCATTTTCCATCCATCTTTCCTTCCAATAATTATCTGTCCACCTTCTGCTCGAATGATGTGGCCGAAATATATCTCTCTCTCTTTGATGTTATGCACTAATTTCCTCCATCCAATTCCAGCACTTCAGTAGTCTTTGGCTGTGTAGAATGTGTAGAGCATCCTCCTATATGTCCACATCACAAATGCCTTCAGCTTATCAATAGTCTCTTTGTGATCCATGTCACTAAGGCATATAACAGATGACAAAATGTAGCGCCTCAGTATTCTTTTCCTAGGATGCAGATTCAGTTTCTTTGATATGAACATGTCCTTCATTCTGCCGAAGCTGGTCTTGGCTATCTCAATTCTCCTTCAAATCTCACAATCACATCTCCCATCATCTATAATAATCTGCCCAAGGTATGCAAACCTTTTCACTTGTTCCAGGACTTGTCCATTTACATCAATTTTCATTTCCGGGGTTAGGTCTTTGCTTATCACCATTTTCTTGGTGGTCTTCACATTCAATCTTAAACCATGTTTGACATTCCTTGCATTCACTTTACTCACAATTTCCTGTAGTGCCTCTTCTGACTCCGCAATCAGTGCAGTGTCGTGTGTATCTCAAGTTGTTGAGGTTCAACCCACCAATGTTGCAACCTGGTAGATCTTCGATGTCTCTAAAGATAGCATCAGTGTACTCGTTGAACAGTTTTGGGGACATAACACATCCCTGCCGCACTCCTCTTTTGATTAGGAAGCTGTCTGTCAAGCTACTAACCAAGTCTCATCACCGCTCTTGGATTCCAATACAGATTCTGGATTATCCTTTTATCATTTGTCAATTTCTAGTTAGTTTAAATACTCCATTATTTTCTGATGGTCGACTATCTCTTCTATGGTCTTCTCAATCTATAAAGCATACATACACGTTTTTACACTTCCAAGTATCTTTCAGTGACTACTCTCAAGTTAAAGATGCCCCCTCTTGTTCCTTTCTTGGGTCTGAATCCTGACCGACTCTCTGCTTCTATAGACTCATCATTTCTTTCCAAAATGATTAGAATAAGTTTCATCACATGGCTCATGAGGCTTATTATCCTGTACTCTGAACACTCTAGGGCTTTTGATTTTTTGGGAGCTTAATGAACACTGACAGCACAAGATCCTCAGGTATGAATCCTGTTCTGTAAATTTTGTTGCAGAGGTCTGTCAGTATCCCAATGTTATCATTCAGGGCTTTCAGGCATTCAGTTGGTAACTCATCGATTCCAGGTGTTTTCTTTGCATTCATCTTTTTGATCATTGCACTGACTTCTGCCTCCATGATCTCACATGGTACCAATTCATTTGTCTCCATCGTCATACAGCTCACTGTTGAACTCCACCCATCATTTCTCTACATTTTCTTGTTCGAAGAGAAGTTCACCTTCCTTGCTCCTTATATAGCCAGTATTTGTAGTTATTCTTTTCTTCTCATCTGTCAGTGCTTTAACTTTCTCATGCAATGCTTTCATAGTGTTACTTTTATCCAGTTCTATTTCCTTGCAACAATCTTACACCACTTGTCCCTTTTTGGAAAATCTTTCATGGTACGCAGGCGTCACTGGCAAGGAGCATTTGTTGCCCATCCCTAGTTGCCTTTGATAACTGAATGGCTTGCTAGGCCATTTCAGAGAGGAGTTAAGAGTCAGCCACACTGCTTTGGGTCTGGAGTCAAATGTAGGACAGCAGAGTTCCTTCCAAAAAGGACATTAGTGAACAAGATGGGTTTTTACAACAATCAATGATGGTTTCATGGAACCATTACTGACACTAGCTTTCAATTCCAAATTATTAATTAATGGAATTTAAATTCAACGAGCTGCCTTGGTGAGATTTGAACCCATGTCCCCAGGACCGTCTACATGCATTTACCTGCTAGCATTTATTGTCCATATCTAATTGCCCTCGAGAAGGTGGTGGTGAACTGCCTTCGTGAACCATTGCAGTCCATGTGGGGTAGATACACCCACAGTGCTGTGAGGAAGGGAGTTCCAGGATTTTGACCCAACGACAGTGAAGGAACAGCGATACAGTTCCAAGTCAGGATGGTGTTGGTTTGGAGGGGAACTTGCAGGTGGTAGTGTTCTATGCATCTGCTGCCCTTGTCCTTTTAGGTGATAGAGGTCATGGGTTTGGAAGGTGCTGTCTAAGGAGCCTTGGTGCGTTGGTGCAGTGCATCTTGTAGATGGTACACACTGCTGCCACTGTGCGTCAGTGGTGGAGGGAGTGAATGTTTGTAGATGGGGTGCCAATCAAGCGGGCTGCTTTGTCCTGGATGGTGTCGAGCTTCTTGAGCGTTGTTGGAGCTACACACATCCAATCAAGTGGAGATTATTCAATCACACTCCTGACTTGTGCCTTGTAGATGGTGGACAGGTTTTGGGGCGTCAGAAGGAGAGTTACTCACGGCAGGATTCCTAGCCTCTGACCTGCTCTTGTAGCCACGGTATTTATATAGCTACTCCAGTTCCGTTTCTGGTCAATGGTAGTGGGGGATTCAGCGATCACAATTTTCTATTTCATCATATTCTTCTTTATTGTTCCAATTGTCTCCTTTTCTCCATCATATCTAGTATTTCATCAGTTATCCACTCAAACATACAAATTAGGAGCAGGAGTAGGCCATTTGGCCCCTTGAGCCTGCTCCGCCTTTCTATAAGATCACGGCTGATCTGATTGTGGCCTCAACTCTACATTCCGATCTACCTGCTATAACCTCCGACTCTTTTGTCAATCTAATTCAGCCTTAAAGATATTAAGTGACCCTGCCTCCACTGCTCTCTGGGGAACAGAATTCCACAGACTAACAACACTCAAAAAAAATTTCACCTCAGCTTCATCTTAAATGCAAGACCTCTAATTTTTAATCCGTGTCCCCGAGTTCTAGTCTCACCCACAAGGGAAAACATCCTCTCAGCATCGACCCTGTCGAGTCCCCTCAGGATCTTATATGTTTCAATCAAGTCGCCTCTTATCCTTCTAAATTCCAGCGGACACAAGCCTAGCCTGTCTAATCTTTCCTCCTAAGATAGCCCGCCCATTCCAGCTATCAATCTAGTAAACCTTCTTTGAACTGCTTACAACACAGTTCAGTCCTTCCTTAAATAAGGAGACAAATGTTGTACACAGTACTCTAGACGTGGTCTCACCAACGCCTTGCATAGTTGAAGCATAACCTCCCTACTTTTGTATTCAATTCCCCTCGCGATAAAGGATAACATTCGATTAGCTTTCCTAATTACGTGCTGCACCTGCATATTAACCTTTTACGATTCATGCACTAGGACACCCAGACCCCTCTGCATCTCAGAGTACTGCGATCTCTCACCATTTAGATAATATGCTTTTTTATTCTGCCAAAATGGACAACTTTGCATTTTCCCACATTATACTCCATCTGCCAGATTTTTGCCCAGTCACTTAACCTATCAATATCCCTTCGTAGCTTCCTTACATCCTCTTCAAAACCTACTTTCCTACCTATCTTTGTGTCATCAGCAATTTTAGCACCCATACCTTCGGTCCCTTCATCCAAGTCATTTATATAAAAATTGTATAAAGTTGAGGCCCCAGTACAGATCCCTGTGGCACACCACTCGTCACATCTTGCCAACCAGAAAATGACCCATTTATGCCTACTCTGTTTCTTGTTAGCTAGCCAATCTTCTATGCATGCCAATACGTTATCCCCTACACCATAAGTTTCTAATCTGTGCAATAATCTTTGATGTGGATCAAATGCCTTCTGGAAATCTAATTCCAACACCGGTTCCCTTTCATCCACAGCACATGTAACTCCCTCAAAGAACTCCAATAAATTAAACATTATTCCCCTTTAACAAAACCATATTGACTCTGCCTCATTACCTTCAATTTTTCTAAGTGCCCTGCTATAACGTCTTTAATAATAGCTTCTAACATTTTCCCCAAGACAGATGTAAAGCTAACTGGCCTGTAGTTTCCTGCTTTCTGTCTCCCTCCCTTTTTGAATAATGGAGTTACATTCACTATGTTCCAGTGCAGCGGAACCTTCCCCGAATCTAGGGAATTTTGGAAAATGAAAACTAACGTATCAACTATCTCACTAGCCACTTTTTTTAACACCCTAGGATGAAGTCCATCAGAACCCGGGGACCTGTCAGCCCGCAGCTCCAACAATTTGTTCAGTACCACTTCCCTGGTGATTGTAATTTTCTTGAGTTCCATTTCCTGACTTGCATCTAATTCTGGGATGTCACTTGTATCCTCAACAGTGAAGACTGATGCAAAATATCTGGTCAATTCATCTGCCATCTCCTTATTATCCATTAATTCCTCAGACTTACTTTCTGTAGGACCAACACTCACTTTGTTAACTCTTTTTTAAATATCTATAGAAATTCTTATTATCTATCTTTACATTTCCAGCTAGCTTTCTTTCGTACTCTAATTTTTACCTTCATCAATCTTTGTCAATCTTTGCTGTTTTATATATTCTGTCCAATCTTCTGACCTGCCTCCCATCTTGGCGCAATTATAGGCTTTTTCTTTTAAGTTTAATACTATCGTTATCTGTTTTAGTTAACCACGGATGGCAGGTCCCCACCCCGCACTTGGAATTTTTCTTTCTCAGTGGAATGTATCTATTCGGTGTATTCTGAAACATCCCCTTAAATATCTGCCACTGCATCGCTATTGACCTATCCCTTAACCTAATTTGCCAGTTCACTTTAGCAAGCTCTGCTTTCATGCCCTCATAATTGCCCTTATTTAAGTTTAAAATACTGGTCTTGGACCCACTCTTCTCTCCTTCAAACTGAATGTAAAATTCAAATCACATTATGATCGCTGCTACATAGAGGCACCTTAAATATGAGAGGATTAATTAATGACATCTCGTTGCACAATACCAGGTCTCGTATAGCCTGCTCTCTGGTTGGCTCCAGAACGCATCGTTCCAAGAAATTATCCCAAAAATTCTATGTACTCCTCATCTGGGCTACCTCGGTCCATCTGATTTTTCCTGTCTTTATGTAGGTTAAAATTCCCCATGATTATTGCCGTACCTTTCTGACGGGCTGCCATTATTTCTTCCTTTATACCCCGTCCTAGTGCGGTTAACGTTAGGTGGCCTGTTGATCACTCCCACAAGTGACTTATTGCCTTTATGATTTCTCATCTCTACCCAAACTGCTTCTACATCCTGGTTTCCTGAACTTAGGGTCATCCCTCTCTTTGGCACTAATACCATCATTAATTAACAGAGCTAACCCTCAATTTCCTAGCTTCCTGTCCTTCCTAAATGCCATATACATATTATTTATATTCAATTCCTCTTGCAATAAATGACAACATTCCATTTGCCTTCTTAATCACTTGCTGTACCTGCCTACCAACCTTCTGTGAATCATGCACTAGAACACCCAGATCCCTCCATACTGCAGAGTTCTCCAATCTTTTTTTTTTAGAGATACAGCACTGAAACAGGCCCTTCGGCCCACCGAGTCTGTGCCGACCAACAACCACCCATTTATACTAGCCCTACAGTAATCCCATATTCCCCATCACCTACCTACACTAGGGGCAATTTACAATGGCCAATTTACCTATCACCTGCAAGTCTTTGGCGGTGGGAGGAAACCGGAGCACCCGGCAAAAACCCACACGGTCACAAGGAGAACTTGCCAACTCCGCACAGGCAGTACCCAGAATTGAACTCGGGTCCCTGGAGCTGTGAGGCTGCGGTGCTAACCACTGCACCGCTCTTCATTCAAATAATACACTGCTTTTCTATTCTTCCTGTCAAATTGGACAAGTTCACATTTTCCCACATTATACCCATCTGCCAAACTTCTGCCCACTCAATCTAGCTATATCTCTTTGCAGACTCCTTATATCCTCTTCAAAACTTACTTTCCTACTTATCTTTGCGTCATCAGCAAGTTTAGTAACCATACATTCAGTCCCTTCATCCATTGATATAGACTGTAAATAGTGGAGGCCCCAGCACTGATTCCTATGGCACTTCACTAGGTACAGCTTGCCAACCTGAAAATGCCCCATTTATCCCACCTCTTTGCTTCCTGTTAGCTAATCAATCCTCTATCCATGCTACTATGTTATCACCTACACCATGAGCTCTTATCTTGTGCAGTATGTAATGTTTGACAAATGCCTTTTGGAAATGCAAGAACACCACATCCACAGGTTCCCCTTTATCCACATTGCTTGTTACTTCCTCGAAGAGCTCTAACAAATTAGTCAAGCACTATTTCCCTTTCACAAAATAATGCTGATTCTGCCTGATCGCATTAAGAGTTTCTAAGTGCCCTACTATAACCTCCTTAATGATTCTAGCAATTTCCCTACGACAGATAGCCTGTAGTTTCCTGCTTTCTGACTCCCTCCTTTCTTGAAAAGAGGAGTTACATTTGCTATTTTCCAATCTGATGGAACCTTTCCAGAATCTAGGGAATTTTGAAAAATTTTGGCCAATGCATCTATTATCTCAGTAGCTACTTCTTTTAAGACCCAGGATGCAGGCCATCAGTCCTGGGGACCTGTCAGCTTTTAGTTCGAATTGTTTTCTTAGTACCCTTTCCCTGGTGATTATAATTGTTTTAAGTACCTCCTTCCCTTTCACCTCTTGAATTACAAGTATTTCTGGAGTGTTACTTGTGTCTTCTGCAGTTCAACATTTCAGCCATTTCCATTGTTAATTCCCTAGACTCTCTCTCGCTAAAGGACTAATGCTCACTTGAGTTACTCTTTTCCTTTTTAAATACTTGCAGAAACTCTGTCTGTCCATTTTTATATTTCTAGCTAACCTTCTCTCATACTCCAATTTCTGCTTCATTTTTCTCCGTCAATCTTTGCTTAAAATGTCCTCCTCTCTTTCTGAGAGACCATCTTGGTTACTGTGGGTTTCATGCTGTTTCAATCCTTCCCAATGACTTTCTGCCATTCCCTCCTCACTAAGATCTTGATCCGACACTTTCTGAAGTTAAGCTTCATATTTGATAGTAACCTCCACAGCACACTTCATCACACCTTCATCTGTCTGTCTGTCTATGTTGGCTTGATCTTTCATGGGATTTCTTTTCGGGATTTTCAGCTTGATCTTCATCTTCATTACAAGCAAGCCGTGATCTGAATTGATGTCTGCACCTGGTTAAGGGAAAGCATTCTTGTACCTCTCATTGGTGTGTATGGTGTAGTATGCGAGTAGTCCCTTTGTACACTTGTCAGCCACACGTTCAAGACCGTATGGGTGTGGACAAGGATCAGTGGTCTCCGCTGTTATGAACTCTTACATATTCTGGGACCTCGCCTCGGCTGGCGTGCTAGATTGAGTGAGGGGAACAGCAACTTCGCAAGATGCTGTATAAGGGGTGTCACCCTTTTCCAAGTGCACAAAGCCTGAACTCTCTATTCAGAGTCAATGGCTCAGAAGGCACGACAGCAAAATGTGAGACATGTGTACAGCAGAATGGTGATGCTTAAAGAGTCAGGGTACTCACCAAGTATCACCCATAGTCATTGAATCTAGCATAAACAGCAGTAGTGATATAGGCAGACCTGGTCCACCTGCAGAAAGATCTATTGTAAATAGGAACAGGGAAGAAGAGGACTTGCTAAGAAGTAGGAATAGCTAGGTGAATGACAAGGGCAGCCCAAAAATGGGAAAAAAGTTTACCATCTGATGATGCTCTCAAACCCAGACAAGAACTCTTGAAAATCGGAATTCGGAATGTGAGGACTCTCCTACCAGAGTGATAAAATAGACAACTGCATGAGAGAGATGGTAAGACTCAACATCAACATTTTAGGATTGGCAGATGTTAGATGGATGGAATCTAAGAAAATAGACAAAGGTAAACTGGTGATGATCTTCTCAGGTGGCAGTAAACACAAGAATGGAGTCGGAATAATGATGACAAAGAAGGTAGCAAGAACCATGCAGGGATATTGGCAATATCAGAGAGAATGATTATGGCAAAATTTAAAGAGAAATGGATGAACATTGTGGGTTTCCAACTGTATGGGTCCACACAGGATCACTGATGAAGTTTAAGTACTCTAATGAGGAGGTGCAAAAAGCATTGAAGCGTGTGAAGAGTGGAGACATTTCGAGAGTCATGGGTGATTTGAATGCAAACGTTGGCAGAGAGGAGTGTGGAAATGCAGTAGGAGCATATGGGCTTGAACAACAGAGATGAACACCTGATACAGTTCTGTGAAGAAAACAACTCGGTCATCTTGAATACATTCTTCAAAACAACACCCAAAACGACTGTACACCTGGAAGAGTGCAGGTTCACAGAAATCAAATAGATTTTTACCATTTGTCTCACTGCGAAAACCCTTGAAAAAAGTTACACCTTAATGAACAAGGTTTGGGTTTTTAACAGCGTACTAACTTCATCATTACTGCTAAACACCCTCACTGGCCCTGAAAGAGTAACTTTATGTTGTGGAATGTCAAACTTCTCCATTATGATAAAATAAATTACACTTTTTTTTAAAAAAATTGTTTATATTGATATTTTAGTTTTTATTCAAATCCAATCATAATCATTTATACCCCTAATTGAAAACAAGTTAAAAAAGGATAACGTGCTTTTAACTTCCTGGTTTGCTGTCTGTGAGAATACTTTAATGTGATTCTGAACTCACCTAATACTGGACTCTCAAGCATCTCCAATTTTAATTACTCCACCACTGGTGGCCGTGCCTTCAGTTGCCGAATCCCCAAGCTCTGGAATTCCCTCCCTGCACCTCTCCAGCTCTATCTCTATCTCACTTTCCTCCTTTGAAGAAACTCCTTAAAACCTACCTCTTTGACCAAGCTTTTGGTCATCTTACCAAATATCTCATGTGGCTCATTGTCATACTTTGTTTTATAATTCTTCTGTGAAGCACCTTGGACGTTCTATTACATTAAAGGCGCAATACAAATATATTTGATTGGTGGCTTACCCTACTTGCTGACATCACTGCAGCCACAAGCCTAGAAATCCTATTAACTAGAGGGTAGATTTAAACCGCCATCAGGAAAGGGGAAGTCCACACCAGAGATCACTAGATCTTTGTGGACAGCTTTCAAGGTCAGCGGCAAGCACCATTGCTTCGCCACTGACTGCAAAATTTAGCCCAAAGTCATCACTGGGATTGTACTGAACTAAGGTTCTCTGCATTGCATCCTTGGACTTCCAGTAGAGTTCCCTTTCAAATACCAGGCTCTGTCAAGAAATTAGTTGTTTTCATTTTCGGCTTGGGATATAGCCAACTCGTGTACTCCCTACATCGCAGGCAGAAGTTACTTCAAGGATGAGTTTTTCCCCTCTGAACATTATCCATCTGATGGGGGTCCTTGAAGTTATCTACTACTTTAGACAACATTTATGATGAGAAAGGATCTTTGCAACTTTTATTATACTAAGAAGGAAGCTTCCCTGTTTTGGGTCAGATCAGGACAAAGCACATAAGCAATTGGGTCTCATGCGACTCCTTTTGTCACTTGCCCATAATATAATACTTCTCACATGAGCAATGCTTTTAAAGAAAACATTTTTAAAAAGAGAATACAGTAAAAGCATGTGTTTTTTCTGGATCAGGATCAAGTTTGAAGCATGTCATTATGGACCATTAGCACCAGCTTCATGGTCCTTGAATGTATTGTACTATCTTGCAATATGCAAGCGAGCTACACTATTACCCATTTTGTATTATACCTCAACAGTCAGTTTGCTATGAGCTTTTCTTCCTCCTCCATTGTGTTGACTTAAGATTTTCATTTCACTATGACAACTCTCAGATAAAATGTTGAACAAATGTAACATGTGCAAGGAGGATGTGTCAGAGACCTCATTCAAATAAATGCACAAAATGCAAATAAAGAATCAAGATTCACAAAATTTATGATTTACAGCTGCACAACATTCTATTTATTTGAAATATATACTATAAATAGCATGATGTTTAAATAGCAGGTTTATATAATAAAAGCTGCACAGGAAAAATTTCACTCACTTGATAGAATGCTCCAGAATCTGAAGTCCAAAGTGACGGACAATCCCTGTATTGTTTTTCTCAGCCAGACGTAACCCACACTGCACTGTATGTGGACACTTCTCCTTAAACTCTTCACAAAACTGTAGTATTGAAGTATGGAAAATATATGTTTAAGCGAGTTGCTTACAGAGTGCCATCAACATTGTGAAAATTTTCTAAACAATCACAAAAAATTCAAAAGAACGTTAGCTCTCTCAACATTAGATTTGCACAAAACATTTTGGAATCTGAAAACAATTGCACCCACGAAGTCAACTGAATTCTGGAAAGCATCTGTGCCAACTCAAAATTAACATCCTGGCTCAACAGGTGTTTTGCACGGGTCAGCATGTACAGCTAATGGAGCCACAAGTGAAAACCTCATTTGGAAAAGGTGCTATTCCTAAATATGGTAGAACCACACCAAATCAACAGATCAATGTAAACAAGAAACAGCTAGAACTCACTTCGCACAGTGAGCAATGTGAAGAGGACTTTTTAACCTCACCCTACATAGACTTGATATTTGCACTACAAGTTGCTAGAAATAAGAACTGATCATTACACAATGATGTCAACGTCGCATCTGGAACTTCAAATGTCGTACCCAATGATCTATCTCCTTAACTAATGAAAGAGAGAGAAAAAGAAACAGAGCAAACGAGAAGGAAATAGGGTAAATGAAAGTCAAATTAGAGACAGAACGAAAAATAGAGGCCAGAATTTTACAGAACTCCCGATGTCAGGTTCTGTGACTGGGCGGGGGAGGGCACCGGAAGATTATTCCGGCAGTGGCCCGCCAAGGAGAGCAACGCCGGGAAGGGTTGGGCCCGATCTTCCCGCCGGCGGCCAGGCTCCGTGGCAGACGCCCCGCTGCTGGGCAACAGGACCTGGCTTTGAATATTTCAATGACCAGAATGCACTGCAATCTTATGGTCGGGCCACGATCTTCTGAGCAGCCGCCGGCACTCAACGCCTTGACTTTCCCATCTGAGGAAAGCAGGTGCCGCAGGGGTGGGGAAGGGGGGAGAAAAAGAGAGAATGGGTCAAATTTTAATTATTAGTGTAGGGGATGGTGGGAAGGGGTGGCCTGAGCGCACTTTGTTCAGTTTTGGGGGAGGGGGAGTGGTCATGTTTGAGAGGTACATGTTCTGGGGTGGGGGGGGGGGGGCAGCAAATACTTAGTTTTGTTACTGGGGGTGGCAAATCGGCAGCAGATTTATGATCAGAACAGTTGGGGGGGAGAGCACAAAGCTATAAAACTTTAAAACCAGCCAGCTACCCTGTAAAAATGGCACCTGCGCCTGCCCACAGGCAGCTGACACCATTGCCGGCGGACAGCCCACTCCCTCCACGTGATTGGGGGGTGGGACCGGGGGCCAACCAGGTCATTGACATGGGCGGTGGCATGGCAGCACATGGCCTGCCATTTTTTCGCCCGCCGCCACTCCCAGCGACAGATGCAAAAGATCCAGCCCAGAGAGGAAAAGTGTGGATTAAGAGAGAAAAATCAAATTTTAAAAAGTGGAAGGAACTGAAAAAAAAAACACGAAGTAAAAAATGACATTACAACCCAGCTGCTCACCACTTCCTGACACCCACTTTTAAAGCTGCGTGCAGTCAAACACACTTTTGGTCTCTCTTTTCAGCAGCTCCAACTCACCATTTCAGCTGTTCCGGCCCTCGTTTTTTAAAATTCTTTCATGGGCTCTGGAGGTCAGTGGCCAGGCCACCACTTACTGCCCATTCTAAATTGCCCCCAAGATTATAATGAGACGCTTTATCAAACCGCTGCAGTCTGTGTGGTGTAGGCACGGCAAAAGTGCCATTAGGTAGAGAGATCCAGGATCTTGAATGAGCGAATGAGGGAACAATGATGTAGTTCCCAATTAGGATGGTGTGTGACTTGGGAGAGAAAGAAAAATCATCGCTGCTGGTGGTGTTCCAATATGCTAGAGAAACTTCCAAGCCTGTTTGTGAAGAAGACACTGAGACTTGGATGCTTTGGCGGGGACTGTTCATTGCTTGCCACAGAGCTTACCGCTTCACTCCTAACACCAAACACCTATTCACCCTATTACCTTCAACTACTAGGTACTTAATGTCCATTCACAGAACTTAGACACGAATAGATGACCCTCTTTTCTTTAAATACATATATAAAAATGAAAAAGGAGACAAAATAATTATACATTTTTCTTTATCTTACATTATACCATCGACCTTAAACAGCACCAGCCATTAACATACTGTATATTCCCCTTTTTTTTTTAAAAAGCAGAATTACAAAGCGATCTTAACATTAAAAAATTTCCATGTTTTTCTAATTCAGCATAACACAAGTTAGTCCTCTTAAAGGACATCCAATAATTTCTTTGAACAAGCACCTCTCTTCGCAAAACAATCCGACATTTGATGACTTGCATCAACCTATTTTATTTTGGAAATTTCTTTTATACTCACGAACTCAATCCTCAACCTCTTTTCCATGATACTTTTTGTCGAATGGACATTGTCCCAGAGAGAACGGTTATCTACACAGCATTCTACAGGAAAACTTTTCTCTGACCCTGATTAAGAGATCCGTTAAAATACTCAATAAATACATACCCATATCTATTGCTTCTACCAGTGCAAGTGTCTCAGCAGCTAAGGTGCTTTTAACTATCCTTTCTTTTCTTCGATTCCCAGGCTAATGGACAACATTTATCATTTCTTCCCACCAAAAATATAACGAACCTTTCTGCGCTCGAATAACCATCACTAAGATTAGCGTGTGAGGAGTTATTAAAAATGACTAATTTCAATTCTTCTGGGTCACCCGATGTTGGAAACTTGAGCGTACATTTGTCTAAACTCAATTTCTTCAATGTTTTATTTGCTTTCAGCGCTTCCAATAGTAGCATGTTTCAGCATGGTGCTCAATTCTAATACATCGTAGCAAGCATCTGGCCTAGATTGTGTGCACAACCAATTTAATTGCCCGATTAAGCTCCTTCACTGGTCTGCTTCTTCCTTGGTTGCAGAGTCGTCCTTTTGTGAGGATCTGGCTCGATTTCTTGGGATCCTATTAACATTCTCTAGGTAAGACTGTTGATTTAGAGTTAACCCCAACTTAGTCTGCCGAATATACAACCCTATATATTTAAAATCTCGGGAAACCAGACTTCCAATTTTAAATTCCTTTAGAACTTTATCTACCACAACTTTCTCAAATGCCGCAGATCCTCCCCACAGAAAAATGCCTGCTAGTTTTTCTTCACTGTACCAATAAAACATTGCTGGTTCTGCTTTTAACTGAATACAACCAACTTTTAGTAGGACGAACCTAACTGAAAAATACCACACCCTGGATGCATCATTTAGCCCATAAAAACACTTGTTTAGCTTCCATAATTTCCCCGCTATATCTCCAGCTTCTTTTGGTAGCTTTAAAAATACTTCCCTTTGAAATTTCCCCCCTCAGTTCAAGAGACCAGGATGTGAAAGCAGTTTGGGTAGAGAAATGAGAAATCATAAAGGCAAGAAATCACTTGTGGGAGTGGTACACAGGCCACCTAACATTAACCATACTGTAGGACAGGGTATAAAAGAAGAAATAATGCCAGCCTGTCAGAAACGTATAGCAATAATTATGGGTGATTTTAACCTACATACAGACTGGAAAAATCAGATGGGCAGAGGTAGCCTAGATGAGGAGTACATAGAATGTTTTCGGGATAGTTTCTTGGAACGATACGTTCTGGAGCCAGACAGCAGGCTATACTAGACCTGGTATTGTGCAACGAGATAGGATTAATTAATGACCTCATATTTAAGATGCCTCTAGGTAGCAGCAATCATACGATGATTGAATTTTACATTCAGTTTGAAGGAGAGAAGAGTGGGTCCAAGATCAGTATTTTAAACTTAAATAAGGGCAATTATGAGGGCATGAAAGCAGAGCTAGCTAAAGTGAACTGGCAAATCAGGTTAAGGGATAGATCAATAGCGATGCAGACATTTAAGGGGATATTTCAGAATACAAAGAATAGATACATTTCAACAAGAAAAAACAATTCCAAGGGTGGGACCTGCCATCCGTGGTTAACTAAAACAGTTAAAGATAGTATCAAACTTAAAGAAAAAGCCTATAATTGCGCAAAGATAGGAGGCAGGTCAGAAGATTGGACAGAATATAAAAAAAAGCAAAGAATGACTAAAAGATTGATAAGTAAGATAAAATTAGAGTCCAAGAGAAAGGTAGCTAGAAATATAAAGACAGATAGTAAGAGTTTCTATAGATATTTTTTTTAAAAAGAGTTAATAAAGTGAGCGTTGGTCCTATAGAAGGTGAGCCTGGGGAATTAATAATGGATAATAAGGAGATGGCACATGAACTAACCAGATATTTTGCATCAGTCTTCACTATTGAGGATACAAGTAACATCCCAGTATTAGCTGCAAGTCAGGAAATGGAAGGGAGGGAGGAACTCAAGAAAATTACAATCACCAGGGAAGTGAACAAACTGTTGGAGCTGCGGACTGACAGGTCCCCGGATCCTGATGGACTTCATCCTAGGGTGTTAAAAAAAGTGGCTAGTGAGATAGTTGATACGTTAGTTTTCATTTTCCAAAATTCCCTAGATTCGGGGAAGGATCCGCTGCACTGGAACATAGTGAATGTAACTCCATTATTCAAAAAGGGAGGGAGACAGAAAGCAGGAAACTGCAGGCCAGTTAGCTTTACATCTGTCTTGGGGAAAATGTTAGAAGCTATTATTAAAGACGTTATAGCAGGGCACTTAGAAAAATTGAAGGTAATGAGGCAGAGTCAATATGGTTTTGTTAAAGGGAAATCATGTCTAACTAATTTATTGGAGTTTTTTGAGGGAGTTACATGTGCTGTGGATAAAGGGGAACCGCTGCATATATTGTACTTAGATTTCCAGAAGGCATCTGATGAAGTGCCACATCAAAGGGTATTGTAGAAAATAAAAGCTCATGTAGGAGATAACATATCTGCATGAATAGAAGATTGGCTAGCTAACAGGAAACAGAGAGCAGGCATAAATGGGTCATTTTCTGGTTGGCAAGATGTGACGAGTGGTGTGCCACAGGGATTTGTGTTGGGGCCTCAACTTTATACAATTTATATAATTGACTTAGATGAAGGGACCGAAGATATGGTTGCTAAATTTGTTGATGACACAAAGATAGGTAGGAAAGTAACTTGTGAAGAGGACATAACGGGGTTAACAAAGGGATATAGGTAGGTTAAGTGACTGGGCAAAGACCTGGCAAATGGAGTATAATGTGGGAAAGTGTGAAATTGTCCACTTCGACAGGAAGAATAAAAATGCATATTATCTAAATGGTTGAGAGATCGCAGAGCTGAGATGCAGAGGGATCTGGGTGTCCTAGTGCATAACTGCAAACGGTTAGTCTGCAGGTACAACACGTAATTAGGAAAGCTAATAGAATGTTAATGTTTATCGCGAGGGGAATTGAATACAAAAGTAGGGAGGTTATGCTTCAACTATACAAGGCATTGGTGAGACCACATCTGGAGTACTGGTCTCCTTATTTAAGAAAGGATGTAAATGCATTGGAGGCAGTACAGAGAAGGTTTCCTCGACTAATACCTGGAATGGGCAGGCTGTCTTATGAAGAAAGATTGGACAGGCTGGGCTTGTATCCACTGGAATTTAGAAGAGTAAAAGGCGACTTGATTGAAACGTATAAGATCCCGAGGAGTCTTGACAGGGTGGATGTGGAAAGGATGTTTCCCCTTGTGGGAGAATCTAGAACCAGGGGTCACTGTTTAAAAATAAGGGGTCACCCATTTAAGACAGAGATGGAGAAATTTTTGCTCAGTGGGTCGTTAGTCTTTGGAATTCTCTTCCTCAAAAGGCAATGGAAGCAATCTTTGAACATTTTTAAGGCAGAAGTAGATAGATTCTTGATAAGCAAGGGGGTGGAAGGTTATCGGGGGTAGGTGGAAATGTGGAGTAATCAGTTCAGCCATGAACTTATTGAATGGCAGAGCAGGCTCCAAGGACCGAGTGGCCTACTCCTATTCCTAATTCGTATGTTCGTATGTTGCAAAAAAATTGCTTTGATGTCAATGGACTTGCATTCCCATGAGTGTGCTGCTAAAAGGGCAAGGAAAATCCTCAAACTTGCTTTTCCTGCTGTTGGGGAGTCTGTCAAGCTCTTTTTGGTTTGCATCCTCTACCAACTTACCATCTAACTTGTTAGTAGCCACTAGAGCTTCACAATCATAAGGGCTCTTACTTCTTGTGGCGCTCCTCGCCTGCTCTTTGGTCCTTACCTTGTGAAACCACGTCCCCTACTAGATCTCCGATCTCTTTCTGGACTGCTACTACTTGACCTGTCCCTCCTACGACTAGAGTTCCTTTCACAAGTTTGTGACCTTTTCCTTGGTCTATGATCATCTTCAGGCCTACTGTTTGAACTTACACTTTGTTTTCTGGCCTTCCACATTTTCACTTTCTTCTGCCAATCTTTAGGTCGGATATCCTGTCCCTTGTCTGGCACATTCAGCCAATGTTTGTATTTCCCTGTGGTCTTTCCTGCCCTTCCTATGATGCTGGCTTCCCTCCATTCACTAGCCCCTTCTAGCACATAGGGACTAGAGTCCCAACTTTTGGTAGTTGACTTTCACTATCACTTGGTCCACTCTCAGTTAGCCTCTTATCTGCCATAATCTGTTGCTCGCAAAGGTCCGACATATGTGCATGTGAAGTACATGGTGCATCATCAGTGTCCATCACTTGTTCAGATTCTGTCAATGTATAATCAGTGCCAATAAGCCGCAAGGAATGTACTCCAACGGTCTGGTTGCCTTGTTACAATTACAGTTTTGCCATCAGTGCCTATAACTTTTCCTGGGCCTCTCCATTCTTTCTGCCCTCTTTTGTAATACACCATGTCCCCGGTATTAAAATTCTTTTCTGATGGCCTGATCCGATACCTCAAAGCTCTCCTGTTTTTTTCTGAAACCTCCACCTTAATAAATGCTCTTCTTCCTGCATGCATGGCACTCAAATGTTCCACAAAATTGAACTAATTGTAGTCCCCTCATAAGCCGGAGGATGATCCCACATTACAGAAGGTATTTTCGGATTTCCTCCATAAACTGATTGATAAGGGGGGCTGTAGTTCCCAACAACTTGAAGCATGTTTTTCGTATATACTGCCCACACCAAAGCAGTCGTCAATTTATAATTCGGTTGGTCGGCTAAAATTTTTTGGAGCATTTTGTCAATCACACCGTGATTTCTCTCTCAAATCCCATTACTGAAAGGACTTTCTGCTGCCGTATGCATTGCTACAATATTCATATTTTCACACATTCACCTGAACTCATCATTGGCAAATTCTCTCCATTGTCAGTTAACAATCTAGCCAGTGGTCTCAGTCCCGTTCCTATCCACCTTTCCATGACCTTGTCCACTATTAACTATAATTTATAGTAAAGACAAAAAGGTAACAGACTGAATCTAGTCGCTATGTACAGAATGTGTAGGAGAAAAAAGTTTTTCTCTTCATCTCATACTGTCATGCTAAGCCCTCACCTGCCAAGAATGAGGCACATTAATTTTGTCATGAACATTGATTTTAAACTGTTGGAGTGAAGAAAGGACTTGTTAAGCAGATCAGCTGCAGCTGGAAAAATCATTTGCATATTAACTGACAGTGATTGGAAGGACAAAAGGGCCATTCCCTGACACATTCAACCCACAATGGACTTTGATCACCAGGTACTGTGTGTAAGAGCAGCATTCCAGAGACTGCTAACGTGATCTAACCAGTATTGGATTGTACCAGCTGGTCACATGACTAACTGGCTGTTCTAGGGTTTTTTGAACTAGCCAGAGAGTTTGAACTCAGAAAGACTGCTTGCTCCTCAACTGAAAAGATCTCTCCTGTCTGTTCCCACCTTTTTCTCACAGGCCTCTGAACGCCTGAAGACACATGAACCCCAAGAGAGAAAAGTTTCCTACAGTGAACAAGGTTTAAGAGGAACACTGGGCCCCAACGAAAAGAAAGGTCTACCTACAAGCAAGGACTCTACAGTGAGCTCAAAGAACCGTTACAAAAACTTTTCAGATATTGCCTCAAACTTTTCCACTTTATTTTTTCTTCTGCTCTTTTCTCTCTATTTGCATGTATCGCGTATGCATGCTAGCGTGGGTGCGTCGTGTATCCGTAGACGTCAACCAAATTAGAGTTTAAGTTGAATAAATTTCAACTTTTCTTCTTTCAACCGAAGAAAACCTGTTTGAGCCGGTTTATTTGCCTTATAAAAAAGCAGCGAACAAGGATTCACCAAGGGGGAAGCTAAAAACAGTGTGTTTAAAATTAAACCCTGTTACAGTAAGACCAGGTGAAGGTTGAGAGCGACCCTTAAACACCTTTCTCACCTGGTCGTAACACATACCTCCAAGTCCATCACTACGGTTTCATTAAAGTCCCTTGCTAATGGGAGATTCACTACGGGTCACAATGGCATCCTCCTGTATTTGTTTTTACAAACATCACATTTTTCACTGATATCCTCAATGAGTTTAATGTAGTCATCATCTTTTAACAGAATCTTCAAGCTATGACAAGCTGGATGTGCAAACCGTCGATGTAGTTTTGAAATAACGTGCCTTTTCTCTTTCAAATCCCTACCCCTGGATGCCATTAATACCTCTTCAACATCCTGCTTAGAGATGTCAGATCTCACTAAAGGAATACAATAATGTCTCGACTGTGTAAACTGCGAAGTTACAGATTTCCCAATGACAATCGCCTTATCATGTTCCATATCCAATTTCATCTCAGCCTTTTCCATTGAAGGTTTACTTAGCAGCAAATGTATTTCACTGGATACATCTGTACTAATAAAATGGTTTACACCTGTTATTTTACACGGAATTACCACTCTTTTTAGTGATTTCAACGTGTCGTCATCCCCGAACCTGAAACAGATAGAATGGTCATATTCTTTGACCTTACATGGATTCATGAAGACCGAAGCAACACCTCAACTGGTCTACTCCACATAACCTGAACGTACAGCCACTGTCTAGTACACTGTGCAATTGAACGAATCTGCGACTAGGGCACTCATTACTGGACTGAAGCTTCTCGTGACCAGTACAATTCCTTCTGATTGATCAGTAGCGTCATCCTCGCCTTCCAAATCTTCCACGTCATGTGTCATCTCAAAAACCCTGTTATTCCTTTTTGGATAATGCAATGCTTAATGATACTTTGAGTCTCATCGGAAACACCTGATGACCTGTTGGTTATTCCTGGGGTTTATCCTTCTGCCATAATTGCCGCCGTCTTTTACAGCTGCCAAAAGGGTCTCTACCCTCATTCATTTTGTGTGTGATTCTCCTTTCGTACTGATGTTTGGGCCCCATATTTGAACGGCCTTGAAATGCTGCTAGCATTGTAGCCTTCACCTTCGGGGTTACCGCTGAAGAGCCCATTTGTGCCATGAAAGCAGCCGGAAAAGAATGCTTTCTCCAAAACATCTGGTCATAAAGTGTATCACTCTTTGAATCTAACTCCAGTTAATACCAAGAGCCTATCCATGTTCCTAGCACAATCCAACAATTTGCAGGCAAGTACTGATATAGGAATTTCCAAGTAGAATCGCTGCAACTTTGCATATAGTCGGTTAAACTCCATAATATATTCTTCTATGGAAGAACCATCCATTTTTCTAAATTCATCAAAGTCCAACCACGCCTCATAGGCCCTCAGTAAGTCATCATTCATATATATATTTTATCCATAAATTTTAAGAGATTGCCCAAATGATGAGTCTCTAGCTCAGAGAACACTTTGCCCCTGATCTTGCTTCTGGTGGGAAGTGAAAGTGCAAGGGCTATTCCTTGCTTCCTTTTTGGTAAAGATGTAATCCGTGTCCACAGATCAACTTCATTCTTCCATTGATCGTAAGGTTCAGCTTCACAACAGTGGTAGAAAATCATATCCCGACACCTTACACCTAGTTTTCAGTCATCTTTCTTCAAAACAAAACTCAAATTGCAGCATTCTCAAAAAAAGAACTCCAATTCTAATCTCCTATCTGAAAACAAATCTTAGTTTCCAATCTTCACTTTCAGGCAACCATTCTCTGCTACCTATGCTAGAGAAACCTCCAAGCCTCTTTGTGAAAAAGACGCCAAGACTAGGATGTTTTGGTGGAGACTGTTTATTGCTTGCCACAGAGCTTACCTCTTCACCCTATTACCTTCAACTACTAGGTACTTAACATCCATTAACAGAACTCAGACACTAACACAGGCCCCCTACTGCCCTTGTCCATCTCGGCAGTAGAGGTCATGGTTTGTGAGATGCTGTTGAAGCAGCCTGGCAGGTTGTTGCAGTGCATCTTGTAGATGGCACACTGCAGGCGTCGTGGATGGATGGTGGTGGATGGGGTGTCAACCAAGCAGGCTGCATTGTCCTGGATAGTGTTAAGCTCTGAGCGGCAGGCATTAGGCAAGTGTGAAGAGTATTTCACCACAGTCCTGGCTGGTCCCTTTTGGATGGTACAAAAGCTTTTTTTTGGGGGGGGGGGGGGGGGGAAAAAGGGGTGGAAGGTTTAAAAGGCGAGTTACTTGCCATTGAGCAGCCAACCCCCATCTTTCTCTTGTAGCCATAGTATTTATGTAGGTGGCCCATTCAAGTGTCTGGTCAATGTTAACACCCAGGATGTTAGTGGTGGGGGATTCCGCAATGGTAATGCCCATTGCACATCAAGGGGAGATGATCATTGGCTGGCACTTAAGTGGCAAGTAAATTTCACTCCATTCCTCTAACTCGAGTCATTCCTGTGCACCTCTCCCTACCAGATAGGAGGGCCTTTGACCATTTCAGACATAGTCTCTGGCACTCCCAGCCCTAAATATTGTTATGTTTAAAATCAAACTCTTCAATTACATTCTTGGTTTCCCTGCCTAATTCCTCACAGGTTTTTGTTGTTTTTGTGCATCATACAAGCGAGCGAGTTTTATTTCTCAATTAGTATACAAACATTTTTACCTAAGCTGCAAGGGTATGGAACCCAGCAATTTACTTTTATGTAGCACCTTTAATGTTGAAAAATGTCCCAAGGCACTTCACTTGAAGGATCATTTTAAAAAAGGAATGTTGTACCAAAGCAAAGAATTGACTTAACACTTGGACAAAAAGGTAGGTTTTAAGTAGGACAGGGAGGTCAAAGTGGAGGAAGGGATTTCCAGATCATGCATTAGCAGCTGAAAGATGACCATTTTGGGGTGGTGGAGGAAATACACAAGGAGGTCAGAATCAAAGGAGTGGAGAGTTTGGGCGTGGAGGAGGTTGTAGGACTGGAGGAGCTTCCACAGATACAGATGAGAGGTCTTGAAAAGATTTAAAAATGAAGAAAATGATATAAAATTTGAGGCATGTGGGGACTGGAAGCCAATGTCAGAAAGGACAGGGGAGATGGGCAAAGATTTGGATGTGAAGGATGGACATGGGAGGCAGGCCTGGAGAGCACTGAAACTGTAGAACTCAGAGGTTATAAAAAGGCAAGAGTGTTTCAGCAGATCAGCTGAGATGGGGCAGAAGCAGCTTGATTTACTGGATATGGACTCCAAATCACTCATATACTGGACATAGAGTCCAAAACGCAACCCGAGAGCAAACAGGATGCCATGGCTACAGCCTAGTTATGTTAAGACACTGGCTAGATAATTGGTGAGTTTGTGGCAGGTGGTTAAGGGAGGCAGCCAGGCAGCAAGAGGATTGTGCCTGAGATTTTTTTAAAAATATCTGTTTCTGGTATGTGGGCAATGGTTGAGGACCTTCTGGAATGCCTGCAGTCCTTCTGATGATAGCACTTCCAGAATTCCTGAATAATTATCTAGTAATGATATAAGAATAGTGATATATGTTCAAGGAAGGATGGTGTCACTTGGAGAGCAACTTGCAGGTGATGCTGTTCCCATGACATTGATTCTCTTATCCAACTTAGTGGTCGATGTAGCAGGGAAAAAGGGCTGTCAAAGTTGTTGCAGTGCATCCTTCAGGTTGCATATGCACTGCAGTCACAATACACCAGTTTTGGAAAGGTGAATATGGAGCTTAAGTGTTCTGTCCTGCATGTTGTAGAGCTTCTCAATGTCGTATTCCTGACTTGACCCTTGCAGATGGCGGACTGGCTTTGAAGGATCATGTGGTGAGCCAATGGTCAGAGTATCCAGCCTCTGTCGTGGTGTCGATATGGTTGGGCCATTTCAGATTCTGGTCAAATGGTGACACCAAAGATGTTAATGATGTGGAATTCCAATAGTGATGCTGCCATTGAAAGACCAGGAGAGACGGCTTGGGCTTCTCATTCAAAAAGGTCATTGTCTGATACTGATATGGTAGTAACATAACCTGTGACTTGTCACACAAATCTGGTTGTTATCCAGGACTTAATATAGGTTTGCATAAACTGTTGCACTAGAAAAGGAGCTGAACACTAGAAACATCAGTAAGCAGCCCTATTCCTGACCTTCTAATGGAAATGAAGTTCACTGATGAAGCAGCCATTTGTGGTGGGGCCAAAGTACTTCTGCAGTGATGCCCTCGGTTATGATACTGACTTTCCACAATCACCTTCCTTTGCATCAAGTATGCTCTTAATCACTGGAAGGTTTTTCTCTGGCTACTAATGACCACCATTTTGCTTTGGCTACCTGGTGCAGTACAGTTAAATGCTGCCAGTCATCAAGAGCAGCTACTCTACTTAATTCTTCCATCCTTATCTATATCAGTACTATGAAGAAGCCTCAAGGTGAGTGGTTATGCTGGAACCCAGATGGAGTGTTGAATAATTTTGGCGTCACTTGATGACACTAGCAATGATTGCTTCCTTCGCTTTAATTATAGTTTGAAGGCGGCTGTTAGAGCAGTAACTGACCAAATTACATTTATTTATTTGATCCTCATCTCAAACAGTAAGTGCGAGGAGCTCATGGACTTCTTTGTCAGTAAGGTAGACACCATCCGATCAGCTGCCTCTGCTATGTCCCTTCCCTCCACTAGACCATCTGGCCAACTTCCTCTAATGCTCCCCCTACCCTTGCCCTGAACTCGCATCTTTCTCTTGTTTCTCTGCTACCTCCCCTCATCCCCTCTCTGAGGTCATCCCTTGTCCATGAAACCCACCTCCTGCTCCCTTGATCCAATTCCCACTAAACTACTGACCACCCAATTTCTCTACATTAACTGATAGTTAACAATTCACTCTCTTCAGCTGTCTTCCCTCTCTCCTTTAAATCTGTCATCACCCCTCTCCTCAAAAAAACCAACCTTTGATCCCACTGTCCTTACAAACTATCATCCCATCTCCAACCACCCTTTCCTTCCCAAAGTCCTTGAACATGTTGTTGCCTCCCAAATCGATTCCCATATTTCCCAAAACTCCATGTTTGAACCCCTGCAATCAGGTTTCCAGCCCGCCACAGTACCAAAACACCTCTTATCAAATGACATCCTATATGACTGTGACAAAAGTAAACTTTCCCTCCTCACCCTTCTCGATCCATCTACAGCCTTTGACACAATTGACCGCACGATTCTCCTCCAACGCCTCTCCACTGTCATCCAGCTGTGTGGGACTGCTCTCACCTGGTTCCATTCTTACCTATCCAATCACAGACAGAGAATCACTTGCAATAGCTTCTCCTCCCACACTGTTACTTCTGGTGTTCCTCAAGAATCGAGCCTTGCCCCCCTATTTCTCATCTACACTCTGTCCCTCTGCGACATTATCCAAAAGCATAATGTTAATTTTCACATGTATGCTGATGACATCCAGCTCTACCTCACCACTACCTCTCTGGACTCTTCCACTGCTGTTAAATTATCAGACTGCTTATCTGACATCCAGTACTGGATGAGCAGAAATTTCCTCCAATTAAATATTAGGAAAACTGAAGCCATCATTTTCAGTCCTTGCTCCAAAGCCCTACCCTAGCTCCTGACTCCATCCCTCTCCCTGGCAACAATCTGAGATTAAGCCAGTCTGTTCACAATCTTGATGTCACATTTGAGCTGGAGATCAGCTTCTGACTTCATATTCGCTACATCACTAAGACCGCCTATTTCTACCTCCGCAACACTGCCTGACTTCACCCGCATCTCAGCTCACCTGCTACTGAAACCATCATTCATGCCTTCGTTATCTCTAGACTCGACTATTCCAACACACTCCAGGCTGGTCTCCCACTTTCTACCCTCCACAAACTTGAGGTTTCCCAAAACTCTGCTGCCATGTCTTAACTCGCATCAAGTCCTATCCCTCCATCACCCCTGTGCTCACTGACCCACACTGGATCCCAGTTAAGCAACGTCTTGATTTTAAAATTCTCATCCTTGTTTTCAAATCCCTTACTATCTCTAGTCTCCCCCAGCACAACAACCCTCCAAGATATCTGCACTCGAATTCTGACCTCAAGCATCCCTGATTTTAATCACTCTATCATTGATGGCTGCGCCTTCAGCTGCCTAAGCCCCAAGATCTGGATAGAATGGAGATGAAGGGTCTATTCACCTTAGCAGAGAGATCAGTGACGAGGGGGCATAGATTTAAAGTGATCGGTAGAAAAATTAAAGGGGAAAAGGAGGAAAAACTTTTTCACCAAAAGAGTGGTGATGGTCTGGAACTCACTGCCTGAAAGGGTAGTTGAAGCAGAGACCCTCAACTCATTCAAAAAGGAGTCTGGATACACGGCTCAAGTGCCATAAGCTGCAGGGCTACGGACCAAATGCTGGAAGGGGGGTGGGGGGGGAAATTAGAATAGGTGGGTCGTTTTTCAGCTGGCACAAACACAATGGGCCAAGTGGCCTCTTCCTGTGCCTTAAACTTTCTTCTATGATTCTAAAAGAAATGCCCATTAACTGAATAGTACTTTGTAAGTAGCTGATACCCCAAAATTACAAAGAAAGGCATTTTCTTTACTTATTAAAACACTTGAAAACCTTGCATCACACTTATACATTACACAGTTTTCTGATGAATTTTTTGTCGTTAAAAGTGCCAAACTATTCCCAGTGGCAATGGGTTGCATCTCCTCGACCTGTATCAAATCAACGTCCTCTTCGCTCACTGCTCCGAGCACTTTCAACCTAGCCGTCAGTGAATAAGGCTATCCTGGTGATCCCGTTAGGCTTTTCTTCTCTGCAAACTTCAATTTTCAAAATAGGTTCAAGTCTTCACGGCCTTTCACTTTATCAGACTTTCCTCTTCTCTCAAGACTGCCACCACTAGTCTTCTGTACAGCCTGCCTGCCTTCAGAAAATCTGTTAAATTTATCTGGAATGAAACATCAATTGCATATTGGAAAAAGGCAATAAGCTAAGTCCAGAAGTCTGGTTTGCTCAAAGCTACCTGGGTCTTCCATTGTTCCCCGGTGCTAACAGCTGCTTGGCATATTTACATCCTCAGAACCACCGACTCCTTGTTAATGATCCAAAAGTCTAGGAGGGTGAAACCCATTACTCTTCAGGTGTTACCCAGACCAGTCTCTGTATTTTTCAAAAAACATCTTTGATCTGTATTCTCTATTGTCCTGGTAACCAAGAATTCTGTCTTGTCCTTGGGCAGAGTGGATATGAGGTCACCCGACTTCTCGGACTCCATCTTAAACTTTTAAAAATCACAGTTCCTAGAACAATCATGTTACAAAGTCCAGCATTCATAACACCATGTCCTTACTTACACCGAGTCCCGTTCCCCCCATCACCTATGTTTCACTGACCTACACTAGCTCCCAGCCAAGCAATGTCTTGACTTTACAATTCTCACCGTTGTTCTCTGTCCCTCCCTATCTCGATTATCTTCCAGCCCCACAACCCACCAAGATATCTGTATGCCTCTAATTCTGGCCTCCTGGCATCCCTCAGAACCACCTTTATGACCAAGCTTTTGACCGTCTGCCACAATATTGCCTTATGTGGCTCAGCATCAAATTTTGCTGTATAAAACTCCTGTGAAGTGTCTTGGATTGTTTTGTTATATTAAAGGCACTGGAGCCCTGCGCAGGTCGGGAAAAAAGAACCCGACTTGAACCATGGCGGACCCGAGCCCACCCCAGCCAGAGTCCCTCTGATTTTGCCCCGAGCCCACCCCAACCCGAACCCGCCCTGACCATCTCTTTACTCACCTTCGGACTCGAAATCTCCAGGACGCTGCAACGCATGCGATGACATCATCATGATGTCACTCGCTCACTGCATAGACTCAGTTTCGTCCTGGACTCCCAGCTCATCTAAGTTTTTTAATTTCAATACTTACCAGCAGAGCATTTACCATGTGTGTCCAGCCCGACCCGACCCGAGCCCGAAAGTCATACCCTGAAGATGGGCCCGACCCGACCCAGACACGTCATCAGGTCCTGTCTGGTTCGGGTCGGGTAGCAGGCCTCTAAAAGGCACGATATAAATCTAAGTTGTTGGGTACTTCAAGGACAGGCCAAGTAGGATCAACCACTTGCTACTTTTGGCTGAAATTACCTGCAAACACTTCAGCCTCAATTACTGCAATTACATGCTGGGTTCCAACAGCACTAGAATAGGCATCTTCATGGAGTCATCTCCTCTTGTAGTTGCCTGGTTGTCCACTACCATTCTCCAATCAAATGGTAAGCTTAGAGTTTTGTTCCAATCCATTTGTTGTGGGTCAGTTCAGCTCAGTCTACAGGCTGTTGATTTTAGTGTTTAGAATGCATGTAATCATGTATGCAAGCTTCACTAGTCTAATGTCTCATTCCCAAGTATGGCCGTGTTCCTGTTATGCTCTTCTGTACTTCAAACAGAATGAAGGTTGGTCTCCTGCATTGGTAGTGACTAAAGTATGACAGATGTACCTGACCACAAAATTACACAATACAGTGGTATACAACTGTACTGCCAACAGCCCACTGTGCCTTATGGATGCCCAAAGTTCAGACTGCTAGATTGGTCTTGTCAGTCCCACTTGCGAGTAGTTGTGCTGCAGTGCACAAGGGAGTATGTCCACACACTGAAAACAAATTAGTCTACATGAGGGTGGTCACTTCTACCAATGCTGTCAAGGAGAGACAGGCAGTTCAGTTTTTTTTAAATATTCGTTCGTGGGACGTGGGCATCGCGGGCTAGGCCAGCATTTATTACCCATCCCTAATTGCCCTTGAGAAGGTGGTGGTGAGCTGCCTTCTGGAACCGCTGCAGTCCATGTGGAGTAGGTACACCCACAGTGCTGTTAGGAAGGGAGTTCCAGGATTTTGATCTGGCGACAGTGAAGGAACAGCGATATAGTTCCAAGTCAGGATGGTGAGTGGTTTGGAGGGGAACCTGCAGGTGTTGGAGTTCCATGCAACTGCTGCCCTTGTGACTCTAAGTGGTAGAGGTTGTGGGTTTGGAAGGTGCTGTCGAAGGAGCCTTGGTACGTTGCTGCAGTGCATCTTGTATATGGTACACACTGCTGCCACTGTGCGTCAGTGGTGGAGGGAGTGAATGTTTGTTGACGGGGTGCCAATCAAGCGGGCTGCTTTGTCCTAGATAGTGTCGAGCTTCTTGAGGTGGTGTTGGAACAGCACCCATCCAAGCAAGTGGAGAGTATTCCATCACACTCCTGACTTGTGCCTTGTAGATAGTGGACAGGCTTTGGGGAGTCAGAAGGTGAGTTACTCGCCTCAGGATTCCTAGCCTCTGACCTGCTCTTGTAGCCACGGTATTTTATATGGCTACTCCAGTTCGTTTCTGGTCTATGGTAACCCCCAGGATGTTGATAGTGGGGGATTCAGCGATCATAATGCCATTGAATGTCATGGGGAGATGGTCAGATTCTCTCTTGTTGGAAATGGTCACTGCCTCGCACTTGTGTGACGCAAATGTTACTTGCCACTTATCAGCCCAAGCCTGGATATTGTCCTGGTCTTGCTGGATTTTTACACAGACTGCTTCAGTATCTGAGGAGTTACAAATGGTGCTGAACATTGTGCATTCATCAACGAACATCCCCACTTCTTATGATTGAAGGAAGGTCATCGACGAAGCAGCTGAAGATGGTTGGGCCTAGGACACTACCGAGGAACTCCTGCAGTGATGTCCTGGAGCTAAGATGATTCACCTCCAACAACCACAACCATCTTCCTTTGTGCTAGGTATGACTCCAACCTGCAGAGTTTTCCCCTGATTCCCATTGACTCCAGTTTTGCTAGGGCTTCTTGATGCCATACTCAGTCAAATGCTGCCTTGACGTCAAGGGCAGTCACTTTCACCTTACCTCGAGTTCAGTTCTTTTGTCCATGTTTGAACCAAGGCTGTAATGAGGTCAGGAGTTGAGTGGCCCTGGTGGAACCCAAACTGAGCAGATTATTGCTAAGCAAGTGCCGCTTGATAGCACTATTGATAATATCTTATGTCACTTTACTGATGATTAAGAGTAGACTGTTGGGGCGGCAATTGTCGAGTTGGACTTGTCCTGCATTTTTGTGTACAGGACATACCTGGGCAATTTACCACATTGCTGGGTAGATGCCAGTGTTGTAGCTGTGTTGGAACAGCTTGGCTAGGGGCACGGCAAGTTCTGGAGCACAGGTTTTCAGTACTATTGCTGGAATGTTGTCAGGGCCCATAACCTTTGTAATATCCAGTGCCTTCAGTCGTTTCTTGATATCACGCGTGATGTCAGTGAAGCAGGTTACTTCCTTATGTTGGCTCCCTCACCACTTGACAGACTCACTCAGACAGCTATGTCCTTCAGGACTCAGGTGGCACTACCAAGCTACTCTCTTGGTAGTGGACATTGTGGGCCTCTACCCAACCCTGTGCCTGTGTTCCTCAGAGCTTCCAAGGAAAATTGAACATGAGAGAATATTTCATCTTGGAAATGGGGGGTGCACAGCAGTAGGTGGTTTACGCAATCTTGTATGCCCTAAAGCCACATCTAGGGCAAACCAAGAGGGACAGAATACCTTTCCTAAAGGAGATTAAGTGAGCAATCTTTACAAAAAAAGATGTGCTTATATCATGCCATTCACAACCACAGGATGTAAAGCACTTTGCAGCCAATGAAGCAGTCAGCAACCAATCTCTACACAGCAAGTTCCCACAACCAGCAATGTGATAATGACCAGATAATCACAGTTTTTGTGATGCTTATTAAGATATATATTGTCCAGGACATGGGGGAAAATAACTCCCGTTTTCTTCTTCAGAATAGTGCCATGGGATCTTTTACATCCACCTGAGGGGGCAGACACAGCCTCAGTTCAAAGTCTCATCCAAAAGATGGCTCCTCTGACAGTGAACATTCCCTCAGTACTGCACTGGAGTGTCAGCCTTGATTTTAGTGCTCAAATCTGGAATGAGACTTAAAATCCACAACTTTCTGACTCAGATGCAAGAGTGTTACCAACTGAGCCACTGCGGACAGATTTCCATGGTGCTAGCCTTCGAATTATATGATTTATTGAATTTCGATTTCAATTTGACACATGGGATTTCAATTTACAGTCTCTTGGATACTATGCCATACAATGACTATGCTGAGAGTTTAAGCAGGCTAGTGCCATACAAGATTATGTGCAAAAAGACACATGCTTGGAGTAGATAGCTGGGATACTGTTGCGGAGGGATTTGAAATAGCACAAGCACCTTAAATTCAATTTGTAAGCACGCTCTTCCAGCCTGAGGCACATAAAGAGGCCTATTACACAACCAAAATAAAGGCACTTTTTCATTTTTGTCACCCATTATCACCAAGCAATTCCAGATAGCAAGGACACATCAAAATAAAGACCAAATCATAGAAAAGTTTGGTCTCAACAGATTTTTTTTCTTCTTTCCTCACCAGCTATTGCTTTGGTACCAATTTATACAAAATTGTGGACAATGTAGTGCTGCGATTTATGCCACTGAAAATCAGGCTGAAGGTACCAATATTTATTTATTAAAAGGCCAAATCAGACAGTAGAAACAAACTGCCATCATCCCAATTGTTTGAACAGACTTAAACTCAACTTCCAGTAGTGAAAGCTGTGGCACATGGCATCCTGTCCCCCAAAATAATAATTTAGCCCCACTAAGTAAGACAAAAACACATATCTAATTAATTACTCCAATATCCACTACAAATGCAGTCTAAATTTTAACTGGATCAATAGATCTTAAAAACTAAGATTCCAAAATTCAATTGTCAACACACAACTCTACCAGATGTAAATGAGATACATGTTTAGAAAATGAGACCCATGCGAGAAATTACCATCCTTGCAGGAAAATGTCTAAATACACAAATGTGAAGAAACCCAAATACAGACACATGACATCAAAATGAAAGGAAACATTGTTTGCCTCAAATGCACTGAATTCTATTATGTGAAAAGCCTTAGGACGTTTCCCTACGTTTGAGGTGCTATATCAATGCAAACAGCTGTTGCTAACCACCTTTTGATCGAGCAACTCCACAGAATGAATGAAAAGGCAAAACGCGCCACAATGGCGCTAATATTTCTTAAGATCATGCTTTGCAGAGGGATTGGTGCATTTTTAAAAATTACAGAAAACTGAAACGCGCAATGAGAACACATTTAAAACTTGCAACTGCTCTATTAACTTCTTGCTGGAATAAAAAAAATTCTGATTTGTTAAAAAAAAAAGCGAAATTATTTTAAAAATACGAATTTGAAATGGGAGACACGTGATTAATGTATTTTAGACGAAGGTGTCCGATCGCCTCTTTTAACAAGAACTCGCCTTCAAGGCCTCCAGCCGGTAGCGCGAACTCGAGCCTCCATCCATGATCACGTTTACCGCCTTCATCAACTGCTCGCACAACGTCGTGATCTGATCCGCCGACATAACTGCACCTTTAAACGGTTCTTCTGTGTCTTAGAAAAATGCAGATGTAATGAAATAGCACCGATAACCAGTGATGTTTTTTAACAAAGCGAATTAACTAACGAACAATGACGCAACCCCTTATTGTCTGGAGCACCGGTGGCGTGAACAGGTCGTCACTTCGACGCAGACGGCGGCACATGCGCGCGAGGGCGACTATCAATGGATGATGGGGGAGGTTCCGAAAAACCGTTGGTTGTTGTCGTCCCGCCCGTCGTCAGCTTCCGGTTTGGGGAACTATGGGTAAGTGTTCAGCGAAACATACTACAACTCCCACAATGCAATTGAGCGCATTTCCGGTTTAATGGGGAATATTCGCTGTTTGGCATTACGAATTGTATTTGGCATTACGATTGCTTTGTCGCTTGGGTTTTGAGCCTTGTTGTTCAGTTTATTCTAATTATCAAATTGTATTATCTAGGCCAATATGCCCCTGTGTGAGAGTGATGTTGAATGAGTTTCCCGCGGGAAAACATCCAAATCGGACGCTAATAATAGAGCCACCGGATGTAGGGGGAATATAGTGTGCGTTACGCAGACAACGTACAGTTTGCTGGTTATTGTTCAACTGGTTCCGGTCTGCCGACTAGATATTTTGGTTTACCGTTGGTCTTTTCATTAATATTACTCTGAAAAAAAGATTATCTGACAGGAAGAATGTGCAGGGCTACGGGAAGAAGGCGGAGAGTGGCATTAGGTGGATTGCACCTTCAGAGAGCCAGCACAGACACGCGGGCCAAATGGTCTCTTGTGCTGTAACCATTCTATGATGGAAGAAATGGACCTCCTTATGTTAGAGCTTTTTTAGGTTAAAACTAGCAGGGTAGATAAAGGGGAACCAGTGGATGTAGTCAGAGTCACTTATGACATAAAAGGAGCCCATTTGGCCCATCGAGTTCATGCTGATTCTCTGCCAAGCAATCCAGTCAGCCCCACTCCCTCGCTCGATCCCCATAGATGTGCAAGTTTATTTCCTTAAAGTGCCCATCCAATTTCCTTTTGAAATCATTGATTGTCTCTGCTTCCACCACCCTCGTGCACGGTGAATTCCAGGTCATTACCACTCACTGTGTTTAAAAAAAAAAGTTATTTCTCACACTCCCCTTGCATCTCTTACCCAAAACCTTCAATCTGTGTCCTTTAGTCCTTGTACCATCAGTTAATAGGAACAGTTTTTCCTTGTCTAACTTATCTAAGCCTGTCATAATCGTGTACACCTCTATCAAATCACCCCTCAATCTCCTTTGCTCCAGGGAGAACAACCCCAGCTTTTCCAAACTCGCCTTGTCACTAAAATCCTCCATCACTTTAACCATTCTGGTAAATCTCTGGACCCTCACATCTTTCCTAAACTGTGACCAGAACTGGACCCAGTACTCTAGTTGTGGTCTAACCAGCTTTATAAAGTTTCAGCATAACTTCCCTGCTTTTTTACTCTATGAAGCCCAAGGTCCCAAAGCTTTGCTAACCACTCTCAATATATCCTGCCGCCTTCAAAGATCGCTCTGTTCCTTCACACTCTTTAGAACTACATCATTAAGTCTATATTGCCTCACCCTATTCCTTCTGCCAAAATGCATCACTCACACTTATCTGCATTAAATTCCATCTGCCACCTGTCTGCCCATTCTGCTAGCCTATCTGTCCTGTTGCAGATGATTTGTATCATCCTTGCTGTTTGCCACTACTCCAAGTTTGGTATCATTGGCAAATTTTGAAATTCTGTTCTGTATTTCAAGATCCAAGTAATTTATATATAGCAAAAAAAGCAGTGGTGCTAGTACTGACCCTTGGGGAACACCCTGTCTACCATCCTTCAGTCTGAAAAACAACCATTTACCACGACTTGCTGTTTTCTGTCCTCAAGCCAATTTTTTATACAATTGAACACTGACCTTCCTATTCCATGAGGCTCAATTTTGTTAACCAGCCTTTTATGTGGAACTTTATCAAACACTTTCTTGAACCCATATGGGCAGTATCCACCACATTCCCTTCATCAACCTTTTCTGTTACTATATCAAAAAATTCAATTAAATTAGTCAAGCATGACCTCCCTTTTACAAATTCGTGCTGCCTGTCCTTAATAAACTCAAACCTCTCCAAGTGCCTGCTGCCTTTTTCCCTGATTATTGTTTCTAAAACCTTACCCACCACTGATGTTAAACTAACTGGCTTGTGGTTGCTACGACTCTCCTTACAACCTTTCTTGAATAAGGATGTCAAATTTGCCACTCTCCAATCCTCTGGCACCTCCCCCATATCTTGGGAAGATTGAAAGATTATGGCAAGCCCTTCCACTATTTCCATCTCCATTTCCTTTAGCAACCTGGGATGCAAGCCATCCAGACCAAGCGACTCGACATCTACCCTAAGCATAGCCAGCCCTTCCAGTACCTCCTCATTCTCAATTTTTACCTTATCCTTTGCCTCTACTCTCTCTGCTTCTGCTGATATTTTGTCAGATTCATCTTAGTAAAGTAAATTAATACATTTGGTTTTCAAAAAGCATTTGATAAGGTACCACACAATAAGGTATTACACAAAATTAGGGCTGACAGGATTCGGGGGTAATATATTAGCATGGATTGATGAGAATTGGTCAGCGGACAAAAACAGAGAGTAGGAAGAAATGGGACATTTTTGGGTTGGCAAGCTATAACTGGGGTACTGCAAGCATCAGTGCATGGGCTTCAGCTATTTACAATCTATATCAATGACTTAGATGAGGGGGCTGAGTGTAATGTATCCAAGTTTGCTGATGATACAAAGTTAGGTGGGAAAGTAAGCTGTGAGGAGGATGAAAAGTGGGATATAGACAGGTTGAGTGATTAGGCAAGACAATGGCAGATGAAACGTAATGTGGGGAAGTATAAAGTTCTCCACTTTGGAAGGAAAAGTGCTCGCTGACCTACATTGGTTCCCGGTCTGGGATTACTTCAGTTTTGAAACACTCATCCTTGTTTTCAAATCCATCCCTGGCCTCATCCCTCCCTATCTCTCTAACCTCCTCCAGCCTTTGAATCTTTTGGGATCTCTGCACTCCTCCAATTCTGGTCTCTTGCACATCCCCAGTTTTCTTCATTGCACCTTTGGCAATCATGTCTTCAGCTGCCTAGGCCCTAAGCTTTGGAATTTTCTCACTAAATCTCTTCGCCTCTCTACCTCTCCTCTAAGTAACTCTTTAAAACTTACCTCGAAGACCAACCTGTCATATCTCCTTATGTGGCTCAGTCAAATGTTGTTTGATAATTGCTCCTGTGAAGTGCCTGACTAAGAAAGGACCTGTAGCTTCTTCAAAAAAACATCCGTATTGAGGAAAAATGTTTTTGTTTTGAGGTGAGAAGCTGATTCGATCACCTACATCTTTGTGTTACACTGGTTCTTCAGTTCACTTGGTTCAACCTTATATCCAGACGACTGTAGCAAGACTGAAATCCATGAGCATGAAAGGATACATAAAGACTCAAGTAAAGGACGCTGTAAAAGGAATTTAAGAATCTCAATCCACATTGTTATATTAGTTACAGAAGAGAGTTAAGTATTGTTATTTTATCTGCTGATCCGATTTGCTTTCGTGTATATTCCTTCCTCATAATAAGTAATTGATATATGCATTTTTTTAACTGTCAAAAACACCAGGAGTATGCTGTGGAAACCCCATGATATTTCTGGTATAACTCAGCAGTAAAAGGACAGGCTGTTTGGCGTGAGGTATGTTATGTCCTATCACTGCATTTATATGGTTAAGTTTTGGTTCATAAGAGGCACATGAGTGTTTATTGAAGTTGCCTTTTGCAATGATCATGGGTTTAGATTGTTGGGCAGAAATGCAAACGGCAACAATATGCAACTGCTACTGTGCTCTCATCCAGTTAAGCTCTGTACAATTTTAAAAAAATTAAGAGGGGAGGGGGAATAAGTTAATGACCCCAACAAATCTGCTTAAAATCAACATGAATTATTTACAATTTGTCCTCAAATTGGTTTGGCAACTGTTCTGTGATAAAGTTTTTAGTTTGTAAATAAGCTGATGTGAGGATTTAATTATGACAATTATGTTGATTTACGGTGCAGCAGGTGGACAAAGAAGAAAAAATATTTCGGATGTAGAATGTTCCGTGAAGCATTATAGAATTTGGGTATTATGAAAAGGACTGTCATCCAAAAGAGTCATACATTGTTATAAAAAACATAATTTCAATTCAACATCCAACACAGTGCTGAAGTCAAAGGAACAGGGTCTCAGTGAGAGAAATTATTACACTAAAAGGGAGCATGGGTGCAGCAGTAGACATTCAGAGCAAATACTTGAATTCTGTGAGCACATAATATAAATAGCTAATGATTTGAATTGTCAGAAGGCACTTGGAAAAATTTGCATACCTAAAGATTTTTTAAAAGGGATATCTGTGTGTAAATGTACATAGAATTAATGGAAATTAGATGACTGGAATGAAATTTGTTTGACAATAGAAAGCAGAAGGTGATGATAAATAGAAAAGGCTCTGTCTTGGAGACCAATGACTAGTTCACCAGAGATCTCTCTGCACAACAATATGCAAATTGTTCTATCGTGTACTCAACCTAACCAACTCCTGAGGGAGGTGGCTAACCACATATTCTTATTGTGATTCGTCAGTGATTTTAGTGTTTATTTTATTGATTAATATTGGAAATATCAGTCTTTATACTTATGTAGAATAATAATATCTAATACAGGAAATGGCGCCACATCCTGTGGACTGGTGTGCACTACCTCAATGTCCAGTTGCTACAGCAGCTTGGCAACAGGAGCCAATGTCAAAAACAACAACTCACAGTGTCACTTGGCAGCTTCATGTGCAGCACTTGTGGAAGAATCTACCTCTCAGCTATCAACAAAGGTGCACCAAGAGAAGACACCCCACTTAAATGGATTGTTTGCTGCGTGTCCATCATCTTTCATAGATGGAAGGATGCCAACCAAGCAACATATCTGTGCATATGTTCAAAGCAGTATTCACATTTAAACAGAAACAAAATACTCTGGGTGCTGAATATCTGAAATAAAAACATAAAATGCTGGAAACATTCAGCAGACCAGGTAGCATCTGTGCGGAGAGGATCAGAGTTTACATTTCAGGTTTCTGTCACTTTTTGTCAGAACTGTTAAGATATTAAAGATGAAGAACTTTTAAACAAGTACAGAGCCAGGGAAAAGGGGTGAGCAAAAGAACAAAAGGGTGATCGGGTCAATGCATAGCTATGACCTACTCTTTCCTCCAGCCATTTCTTTCTATCATAAACAGTCATTTTTTTTAAAGCATCCACATAAACCTTGCTGCTTATTGTGCCCTGAGCCAGGTTTTGCTATTTTATTTTCCCATCAGCTCCAGAAGACAAATTTTTCCTTTCTGGAATACAAGCATCAGTCATTCCTCAATATTCCATATAACTAGCTATTATTTGTGTATAAATTAAGACTGTGACCATTACAGGGGCATCATCACATCTATATTTGGGTCCTTTCCATCTTTTTCATTCTAGAACTTTCTCAACATCCATACTTTAAGATCACTTTCATGGATGAGTCCGAATGCATCTTAAAGACTATCTTTGCTATCCTTTACGTCTTTTAATAAAATGCCGCAGGATAACAAACAAAAGAACAATTCTGTTAATCATTGGACCTATAATTTTTTTCCATCAAATTAATCTGGCTGGATCTGCTTTCATCGCATTAGATTTGAGTAATTTCTAATCCAGCGCCGTTATCTTGGACTCCTATTGCTTTATCTATTTCAATCTGAAAGTTAATGGTCACCGTTACCCTAGTGGTATGCTACCTTCAGATCAATTCCTGTCCCACTTTACTACCCAGACCAGATCTAGAACTTTATGAAAATCAGAAAGTGCTGGAAATACTCAGTAGGTCTGGCAGCATCTTTGGAGAGAGAAACAGAGTTAACATTTCAGGTCTGTGACCTTTCATCAGAACTGGCAAAGGTTAGAAATGTAAGAGGCTTTGAGCAAGTGAAAGAGAGGAGGGGGGGGGGGGGAAGAAGAACAAAAGGGAAGGTGTGTGATAGGGTGGAGGGCAGGTGAGATTCAATGACAGAGATGTCACAGAACAAAAGACAAAGGGAGTGCTAATAGTAGTAGTAAAAGACAAAGCATGAGTCCAGAGCGAGTGTTAATGATAGAATTTATTCTAGAACTGTATTCTTCATTGTTGGGCAGACAAAATGTTGATTAAGGAAACAGTCTTTGATGCATTCTAAGAACTCCCTCCTAATTTTGGCCACAAACATTTGCCCTATCCCTGTCCACCTGAGGATATTTAAAGTCCTTCATTACTACAACTCTACAATTCTTTCTAAATTGCTTAAATATTTCATCCTCACCTCAATTTCTGTCCTAATATTCACTGGGCTATAATTCATTCCTAGTATGTTAATTCAACTCAAACACTCAAGTGCCATCCTCAAGAGGAACTTTCCTTTTTATGACTATAGCTTCGTCCTTAATTGCTAAGGCCACCCTCACTCCTTTTTTCCCTATCTCCATTGAAAGATTTATAGCTGAGAATGTTAACCACAGTCTTCCCAGCTGAAGTGAAGGATATACTTGGGCATATGTTAGATACCCACTTTAAATCTTGCTGACAAGCATACACTCCCTTCTATGGAGTGAAAGAATGGCATAAGCTTGCCAAGTGCCTACCAATGCTCTTGAATTAGTCTCTTCACATAATGCTGCTGAACAAATTGAGTAACGATGAACTAATTTTCAATCAGCAGATTGAGATACTGGTATGGATACATGAAAGAAAGAGAAAAATTGTATTTCTATAGTGTCTTACCTAAGCAGGAAAATGTGGTGCCCATATTCAAAAATGGGGACAAAGCTGATATGTCAACTGCAGATCCATTAGACTTCCATTCCATGTAAAATAATGGAATTGAATATCTGGAGTAAACTTGAGGATTATCTGTAAATAAAAAAATACAATTACCAGCAGTAAGCGCTGATTCAGAAAGGGAAGATCTATCTGAACAAGCTCCTTGATTTGGTTAAAACAAAATAGTTTAAACATTATCGGACCTGGACTTTTGAATAGTTATGAGGTCTGCGCCTGCCTGTGGTAAGCATCTCACATGACTCTCAAAACCAGTGCATTAAATTTGCAGCAGTTGGGAGTACAGCACACGTGGAGGTAAGTACTCTGGCCCTAGTTAATCTCTAAACGCCCTGTTCTTGGTTCTTGTGGAGGGTTAGAATTGGGGCTCCTGCTTCACAAGAATGAATTACCTGCTGTGCCTGTTAAGCCCTTAGGTATAATGTTACAAGACTTGCAGGGGGAGGGGGGAAATTGCCACTGGTTCTTCTTTTTCACCCTTAAATTTAGAGTATGTGTAAGCATGGAGCTCTATTACAGATCTGCTGAAATGGAAATGCAGAATAAAAGTAATTGGAATGCAAGCTGCTATTTTAACTCGTGGCCTGACCGGGGGAGCAGTGGAAGCAGAAGGGCCACCCGCGCATCAACACGAGCAGAATTTCTCACCCACAGCTGTTACAAAAATTTCTAAATTCACTTGTAACAGCCCTTCAAAACACTCCCACAGGGGATGCTGAGACCAAGTGGGCCCACATCAGAGACGCCATCTATGAGTCAGCTTTGACCACCTACGGCAAAAGTGCGAAGAGAAATGCAGACTGGTTTCAATCTCATAATGAAGAGCTGGAACCTGTCATAGCCGCTAAGCGCATTGCACTTTTGAACTACAAGAAAGCCCCCAGCGATTTAACATCCGCAGCACTTAAAGCAGCCAGAAGTACTGCACAAAGAACAGCTAGGCGTTGCGCAAACGACTACTGGCAACACCTATGCAGTCATATTCAGCTGGCCTCAGACACCGGAAACATCAGAGGAATGTATGATGGCATGAAGAGAGCTCTTGGGCCAACCATCAAGAAGATCACCCCCCTCAAATCTAAATCGGGGGACATAATCACTGACCAACGCAAACAGATGGACCGCTGGGTTGAGCACTACCTAGAACTGTACTCCAGGGAGAATGCTGTCACTGAGACTGCCCTCAATGCAGCCCAGCCTCTACCAGTCATGGATGAGCTGGACATACAGCCAACCAAATCGGAACTCAGTGATGCCATTGATTCCCTAGCCAGCGGAAAAGCCCCTGGGAAGGACAGCATTACCCCTGAAATAATCAAGAGTGCCAAGCCTGCTATACTCTCAGCACTACATGAACTGCTATGCCTGTGCTGGGACGAGGGAGCAGTACCCCAGGACATGCGCGATGCCAACATCATCACCCTCTATAAAAACAAAGGTGACCGCGGTGACTGCAACAACTACCGTGGAATCTCCCTGCTCAGCATAGTGGGGAAAGTCTTTGCTCGAGTCGCTCTGAACAGGCTCCTGAAGCTGGCCGAGCGCGTCTACCCTGAGGCACAGTGTGGCTTTCGTGCAGAGAGATCGACTATTGACATGCTGTTCTCCCTTCGTCAGATACAGGAGAAATGCCGTGAACAGCAGATGCCCCTCTACATTGCTTTCATTGATCTCACCAAAGCCTTTGACCTCGTCAGCAGACGTGGTCTCTTCAGACTACTAGAAAAGATCGGATGTCCACCAAAGCTACTAAGTATCATCACCTCATTCCATGACAATATGAAAGGCACAATTCAACATGGTGGCTCCTCATCAGAGCCCTTTCCTATCCTGAGTGGTGTGAAACAGGGCTGTGTTCTCGCACCCACACTTTTTGGGATTTTCTTCTCCCTGCTGCTTTCACATGCGTTCAAATCCTCTGAAGAAGGAATTTTCCTCCACACAAGATCAGGGGGCAGGTTGTTCAACCTTGCCCGTCTAAGAGCGAAGTCCAAAGTACGGAAAGTCCTCATCAGAGAACTCCTCTTTGCTGACGATGCTGCTTTAACATCTCACACTGAAGAATGCCTGCAGAGTCTCATCGACAGGTTTGCGTCTGCCTGCAATGAATTTGGCCTAACCATCAGCCTCAAGAAAACGAACATCATGGGGCAGGATGTCAGAAATGCTCCATCCATCAATATTGCCGACCACGCTCTGGAAGTGGTTCAAGAGTTCACCTACCTAGGCTCAACTATCACCAGTAACCTGTCTCTAGATGCAGAAATCAACAAGCGCATGGGTAAGGCTTCCACTGCTATGTTCAGACTGGCCAAGAGAGTGTGGGAAAATGGCGCACTGACACGGAACACAAAAGTCCGAGTGTATCAGGCCTGTGTCCTCAGTACCTTGCTCTACGGCAGCGAGGCCTGGACAACGTATGCCAGCCAAGAGCGACGTCTCAATTCATTCCATCTTCGCTGCCTTCGGAGAATACTTGGCATCAGGTGGCAGGACTATATCTCCAACACAGAAGTCCTTGAAGCGGCCAACATCCCCAGCTTATACACACTACTGAGTCAGCGGCGCTTGAGATGGCTTGGCCATGTGAGCCGCATGGAAGATGGCAGGATCCCCAAAGACACATTGTACAGCGAGCTCGCCACTGGTATCAGACCCACCGGCCGTCCATGTCTCCGTTATAAAGACGTCTGCAAACGCGACATGAAATCGTGTGACATTGATCACAAGTCATGGGAGTCAGTTGCCAGCATTCGCCAGAGCTGGCGGGCAGCCATAAAGACAGGGCTAAATTGTGGCGAGTCGAAGAGACTTAGTAGTTGGCAGGAAAAAAGACAGAGGCGCAAGGGGAGAGCCAACTGTGCAACAGCCCCAACAAACAAATTTCTCTGCAGCACCTGTGGAAGAGCCTGTCACTCCAGAATTGGCCTTTATAGCCACTCCAGGCGCTGCTTCACAAACCACTGACCACCTCCAGGCGCGTATCCATTGTCTCTCGAGATAAGGAGGCCCAAAAGAGAAGCTTCGTCCTTAATTGCTAAGGCCACCCTCACTCCTTTTTTCCCTATCTCCATTGAAAGATTTATAGCTGAGAATGTTAACCACAGTCTTCCCAGCTGAAGTGAAGGATATACTTGGGCATATGTTAGATACCCACTTTAAATCTTGCTGACAAGCATACACTCCCTTCTATGGAGTGAAAGAATGGCATAAGCTTGCCAAGTGCCTACCAATGCTCTTGAATTAGTCCTATGCTATCTCTTCACATAATGCTGCTGAACAAATTGAGTAACGATGAACTAATTTTCAATCAGCAGATTGAGATACTGGTATGGATACATGAAAGAAAGAGAAAAATTGTATTTCTATAGTGTCTTACCTAAGCAGGAAAATGTGGTGCCCATATTCAAAAATGGGGACAAAGCTGATATGTCAACTGCAGATCCATTAGACTTCCATTCCATGTAAAATAATGGAATTGAATATCTGGAGTAAACTTGAGGATTATCTGTAAATAAAAAAATACAATTACCAGCAGTAAGCGCTGATTCAGAAAGGGAAGATCTATCTGAACAAGCTCCTTGATTTGGTTAAAACAAAATAGTTTAAACATTATCGGACCTGGACTTTTGAATAGTTATGAGGTCTGCGCCTGCCTGTGGTAAGCATCTCACATGACTCTCAAAACCAGTGCATTAAATTTGCAGCAGTTGGGAGTACAGCACACGTGGAGGTAAGTACTCTGGCCCTAGTTAATCTCTAAACGCCCTGTTCTTGGTTCTTGTGGAGGGTTAGAATTGGGGCTCCTGCTTCACAAGAATGAATTACCTGCTGTGCCTGTTAAGCCCTTAGGTATAATGTTACAAGACTTGCAGGGGGAGGGGGGAAATTGCCACTGGTTCTTCTTTTTCACCCTTAAATTTAGAGTATGTGTAAGCATGGAGCTCTATTACAGATCTGCTGAAATGGAAATGCAGAATAAAAGTAATTGGAATGCAAGCTGCTATTTTAACTCGTGGCCTGACCGGGGGAGCAGTGGTGGCTCCCCAGCCAGCCAAAACCTGCCAGGAATAGCAGACAGACAAGAAAAGAAAGGCAATTTTTTTATTTTACAGGTTTCCTTGTGAGCCAGGAGAAGCAGGAGGGCTCATTCCAGCTCCAAAAGGAAACCTTGGGCCTTCCCTGTCATGGGTTTCCCCCACCCATACCACCCTCCAAACTAGGATTCCCAAACTGCAGAACTTATCTTCTGCCAAAACTGTTTCCCTGGGTCCCTGCCTGGTGGTCACCTTCAGTTGATTTTTAATGTTACAGACCTTTAGGTCGCAAAGATGGCAAGGAGTGTGCTTATGAGCTAAAATTAGCTAAAACTGCCTGCTACTGCACCCAGGTAGGCATGCCACTTACTTTGCCACATCACAGTTAAAACCAACCCCAGAGGCTCAGATATTCAGGTATAATTCCTGTCGATGGTTATTTTGGAAATTTTGCCTGAAATGACATCTACTTATGTGCCTATTTTCCTGATGTCAATTTATGCCCAATTGTCTTGTCCTGGAACTATTTTTTTCTCCTCTGTTTAAAACAGTGTGCCTTTAAGACTCTATCTAAAAACAATGTATCTTTAAGACAGAGAGAGAAGTTTTTTAGATTCTTTGAGAACAGTGCCACAGCCAGTCTGTTCCCTAAGTAACTGCAAGAGATGTGCAGGGACTGGCTGAAACCAGTCTGATCTGGAGCCCAACGAGCTGCTTACTAAAAAAAAGAAGCTGTCTGTATCTCAGCAGAGAAAATCTACATTGAGCTCAGACTGTGTTTGCATAAGGAGGAAAAAAACCCTGGAAAGAATATTTTTGTTGTTGGAGGCAGCAAATTCTGTTTTACTTAGAAACTCTAAGCAGTCTCTTCCACAAAAGTAACTCTCTCTATTGCCTATTTGTGTTTACTGGAATTCTCAGTGAAGTTTCTGTTTGAAAATCCAAAGAGATCTGTTGCTGTGCTCCTCGTTGAAAGAACTGTGTGACGCCTGCTGCAGCTGAAATACTTTGAATGCCTATCTAGCAAAGACTGTTTGATTATTCTACACTGGGACACCTCATCAGACAGGAACGTAACCCACCAGGATTTACAACCCCGCTACTTATTTTATTCCTAAGAAACTCAATTTTTGAAAAAAACGGTTAACTGATAGTTTTTGAATGTGTTTGTGTGTGTGTGCATGATTGTGGGGTGGGGGTGGTGGTGGTGGGTGGTTAGGATAAATAAGAAGTTATAAGGTCTTTAGATATAAATTTATCTTAATAGTGTTTAAGATTTTGTTTATTAATAAATAGTTAATTTGTTGTTGTTTAAAGATACCTGATTTGGTGTATTTTATTATGGGGGTTAATAAAGTGTTTAATTTGGCTGTTTTCCGGTTAGTGGGAAAACTTTAATAATATGCTGCGACCTGTAGAGTGATGGGACTGAATTGACAGTGCATTGCTCCCGCCTCGTTCATAACAGTCTGATGATCTCATATGCCAGAATATCACCCTTACATCAGTTGTTGGGAAAATGCTAGAATCTATTCTAAAGAATGTGATAAATGGACACGTGGATAATAATGATCTAACTGGGCATAGTCAACATGGATTTATGAATGGGAAATCATGTTTGACAAACCTGTTGGAGTATTTTGAGGATAAGAATATTACGAACGGAATTGATAAAGGGGATTCTAAGGATGTGGTATACTTGGATTTTCAGAAGACTTTTGATAAAGTTTCCCACAGGAGGTTGGTTAGCAAAATTAAAGCACATGGGATAGGAGATAATAGACTGGCATGGATTAAGGATTGATTAACAGTAGAAATAAACAGATGTCATGCAGACCCCCACCTGCCAAGAATGAGGCATATTAATTTTGTCATGAACATTGACTTTAATATCACCAGATACTTGGTTGGAAAAACATTTGCATACTAACAGACAGTGCTTGGAGAGACAAAGGACTATTCCCTGGTCCATTTAACCCAAAATGGACTGTGTTCACCAGACATTGAAGGTGAGAAAGCTCGTATTTCAGGATGACTGCTAAGAAGGCAGAATCCACAAACAGAAGTGGTCAAAACAGCTAGTCACATGACTAACCTGCTGGGCAACCGGGGTTTTTTTTAATTGTGTTACAGGGAATGGCAGAAAGCAGTGGAAACTGTAGCTGGAGCAAGGAAGCCTCTCTCTCTCTCTCTCTTGCTTGCTTTCTCCCAAGCCACCAGACCCACGGAAGACATGTAAACCTTCAGAAAGAAAAGACTCCGACATCGAAACATGTTGAAGTGTGAACTGGGCCCCACGAACAGCAGGCCTGACTGGCAACCAAAGACTCCACATTGAACTTAAAGGACTGTAACTACCAGAGATCACCTCAAACTTTTCCCCTTCTACTTTTTCTGTTTCTATCTGCACGTGTGTTTATCGTGTGTGCATACTAGCATGGTCGCATCAAATATTCGGAGTCGGTAACCGGATTAGAGTTTAAGATTAATAAACTTCTACCTTTCTTGTTTAAAATATAAGAAAACCTGTCTGAATTGATTTCTTTGCCTTACAATTAGAAAGCAGTGAAAAAGGATTCACTAAGGGGGAGCTAAAATACGGTGTTTTTAAAAAATTAAACCCTGTTACAGTTAAACCAGGCAAAGGCTGAGAGGGAACCCCTAGACCCCTCTCACCTGGTCGTAACACGGGTCATTCTCACTTTGGCAGTCTGTGACTAGTGGGGTACCGCAGGGATCAGTGCTTGGGCCCCAGCTGTTCACAATATATATCAATGATTTGGATGTGGGGACCAAATGTAATATTTCCAAGTTCACAGATGGGATTGTGTGTTGTGAGGAAGATGCAAAGCAGCCTCAAGGGGATTTGGACAGACTAAGTGAGTGGGCAAGAACGTGGCAAATGGAATATAACGTGGAAACGTGAGGTTATCCATTTTGGTAGGAGGAATAGATGTGCACAGTATTTCTTAAATGGTAAGAGATTAGAAAGTATAGATGTACAAAGGCGCCTGCGTGTCCTTGTCAATAAGTCACTGAAAGCTAACATGTAGGTGCAGCAAGCAATTAGGAAGGTTAATGGTATGTTGGCCTTTATCGCAAGATGATTTGAATAAATGAGTAGTGAAGTCTTGCTTCAATTGTATAGAATCTTGGTTAGACCGCACCTGGAGTACTGTGTGCAGTTTTGGTCCTCTTACCTTAGGAAGGATATTATTGCCATAGAGGGAGTGCAACGAAGGTTCACCAGACTTGTTCCCGAGATGGCGGGACTGTCCAATGAAGAGAGATTGGGGAAACTCTGCCTGTATTCTCTAGAGTTTCAAAGAATGAGAGGTGATCTCATTGAAACCTACAAAAAACACTTAAAGGGATAGACGGGGTAGATGCAGCTAAGATGTTTCCCCTGGTTGGGGAGTCCAGAACCAGGGGACACAATTTCAAAATAAGGGGGAAGCCACTTAGGACAGAGATGAGGAGAAATTTCTTTCCAAAGAACAATACAGCACAGGAACAGGCCATTCGGCCCTCCAAGCCTCTGCCGATCATGATACCTGTCTAAACTAAAACTTTCTGCACTTCCGGAGTCCATATCCCTCTATTCCCTCTATTTATTCAGAGGGTAGTGAATCTTTGTAATTCTCTACCCCAGAGGACTGTGGAAGCTCAGTCATTGTGTATGTTTAAAGCAGAGATTGACAGATTTCTAAATACCAATGACATAAGGGGATATGAGGATAGAGTGGAAAAGGGCATTGAAGTGGATGATCAGCCATGATTGTATTGAATGGCGGAGCAGGCTCGATGGGCTGAATGGCCTACTCCTGTTCCTATATTCCTATCAGATAATCTGACACGCCAGAAAAATCAGCATATCCAGTGCAAATCAACAACAATAACTTGTATTCGTTTTGTGCCTTTAACGTAATACAACATTTCAAGATGCCTCACAGGAGCATTATAAAACAAAATCTGACACTGAGTCACATAGGAGATATTAGGTCAGATGTCAAAGCTAAGTTAAAGAGATAGGTTTTAAGGAGTGTCTTAAAGGAGAAAAGAGGTAGAGATGCTGAAAGGTTTAGGGAGGTAATTACAGGGTTTAGGGCCTTGACAGCTGAAGGCACAGCTACCAATGGTGAAGCAGTTAAAATCAGGGATTCTCAAGAGGCCAGAATAAGATGAACACTGATAACTCGGAAGGTTGTGTGCCTGGAGGAGATTACACAGATAGGGAGTGGCAAGGTCATGGAGAGATCTGAAAACAAGAATGTTAATTTTTAAAATCAAGGTGTAGCTTAACTGGGAGCCAATAGCTCAGTGAGCACAGGGATGATGGGTGAACGGGACTTGGTGCGAATAAGGGCACAGGCAGTCGAGCTTTGGATGACTTCAAGTTTACAGAGGGTAGAATGTCAGAAGCCAGGCAGGACTGCATTGGAATAGTACAGCCCAGAGGTAACAAAGGCATGGATGAGGGTTTCAGCAGCAGATGAGCTGAGGCAGGGGCAAAGGGACGATGTTATGGAGTTGGAAATAGGCAGTATTAGTGATGATGCAGATATGTGATCAGAAGCTCATCTTGGGGTCAAATATAATACCAAGGTTGTGAACAGTCTGGTTCAGCCTTAGATAGTTGTCAGGGAGAGGAATGGATTTAATGTCTATTGAACAGAGTTTGTGGTGCAGACTGAAGACAATGGCTTTGATCTTTCTAATAATTAACCGGAGGAAATTTTTGCTCATTCAGTAATGGATTTTTAAAAAATTTGTTTGTGGGATGTGGGCGTTGCTGGCTAGGCAGTATTTATTTCCCATCCCTAATTGCCCTCGAACTGAGTGGCTTACTGTGCCATTTCAGAGGACAGTTAAGAGTCAACCACATTGCTGTGGGTCTGGAGACACAGCGAGGGCAGACCAGGTAAGGACAGCAGATTTCCTTCTCTAAAGGACACGAGTGAACCAGATGGGTTTTTACTGCAATCAACAATGATTTCATAGTCACCATTAGACTAGCTTTTTTTAAAATTCCAAATTTATTAATTATATTCAAATTTCACCATCTGCTGTGGTGGGATTCAAACATGTGTCCCCTGAGCATTAGCCTGGGCTCGGGATTACTAGTCTTAGTGACATTACCACCATGCCACAGCCTCCCCTACATCCCCAACTAGATGTCGGACAAGAAGTCTGATAACTTAGAGATAGTGGAGGATTCAAGAAAGCTGATGGTGAGGTTGAGCTGGATGCTGTCAGCATAGTTCTGAAAACTGACTCTGAGTTTTTGGATGATGTCGCTGATGGGCAGCATGTAGATAAGAAATAGGAGTGAACCAAGGACAGATCCTTAGGGGACACCAGAGGTTAACAGCCGGAGTGGGAAGAGAAGCCATTGCAGGTGATTTTCCTTCTACAATTAGGTAAGAATGGAATCAAGTGGGAGAAGTCCCACCCAGCTGACAACAGTGGAGAGGCATTGGAGGAGCATGGCATGGTCAACCATGACAAAGATGGCAGACAGACTGAGAAGGATGAGTAGTGAAAGTTTACCTTTATCACAGTCATATAGGATGTAATTTGGGACTTTGATAAGAGCCATTTCAGTATTGTAGCTGGGGTGGAAACCTGATTGGAGGGATTCAAATAAAAGCAAAATACTGCGGATGCTGGAAATCTGAAATAAAAACAAGAAATGTTGGAACCACTCAGCAGGTCTGGCAGTATCTGTGGAAAGAGAAGCAGAGTTAACATTTCGGGTCAGTGACCCTTCTTCAGAACAGCAGGAGGGATTCAAAGATGGGCATGAATTTTGGAAATGACAACACATTCAAGGACTTTGGACATGAAAGGGAGGTTGGAAATGGAGCAGTAGTTTGCAAGGACAGTGGGGTCAAAGGTTTTTTTTTGAGAAGGGTGATGACAGCAGATTTGAAGGAGAGAGGGCAAGTACCTGAAGAGAGAGAACTTTTAGTGATATCAGCCAATATGGGAGCCAGGGAGGGAATTTTGGTGGTCAGCAGTCTAGTGTGAATAGGGTCGAGGGACCAGGAAGTGGGTCTCATGGACAAGATGAGCCCAGAGAAAGCATGAGGAGTGATAGGAGAGAAACAATAGAAAAATGTGAGCTCAGGGCGAGGGCAGGGGGGACCTTGGAGGAAGTTTAGCCAGGTGGGCTGGAGGAAGGGAGGGAAGTGCAGAAGCAGCTAATCAGATGGTCTCAATCTTAGTTACAAAGAAGTCCATGAGCCTCTTGCTCATGTTGGACCTGAAGGTGGAGGGGACAGAGGAGAAGGGTTTAAGAAGATGCTTTGCAGTCGAGAAAAGAAGCTGGGGTTCATCCTTGCAATCCAGAATGATCCTAGAATAATGAGCAGCTTTAGCAGGTGAGAACCGGTGCTTTACGTGGTCCAGCCATATCTGGCAGTGAATTGCTAAACTAGTTGTCGGCCATATCCATTCAAGTCTGCATCCCTTGGACCAAAGGGAGCAGAGAAGAAGGCTGCACCAGAGGGAATGGCCATGGTGAGTAATGTTTTTCGTGGGGAACTATGGCATCAAAGGTGGAGGTGAGGGGGTGATTGAACAGTGTTAAACACCAGGCTATGACTAGACAGTTGGAATTTTGAAAGAGCAGTTATAAGTGATTTGTGGTATAGTTTTCTCCTGAGGTAGACACAGAAGGAAGTAGGGTTTGTCAGGTGAGGAGGATGTGGATGGAGAGTGATATTAAGAACCGATCAGAGATGGCCTTATCTGTGATCGATACGATGAGAATAGCAAGGCCACATGAGATGGCAAAATCAAGGGGGTGGCAATGAATATGGGTTAGAGAGTTTACATGGAGGGAGAGATTAAGTTAGGATAAGTCAGTGAATTCAGAGGAGAGAGAGAGCTTGATGAGTTGAAATGGAGGCTGAAATCACTGAGGATGAGAAGTCTCTCAATGATGAGGGAGGAAATTAATGAAGATATCGCATGAGAAATTTTTTATGATACTTGGGTGGATGGTAGAGAAAGAGGATTTTAAATGAGAGGCAAGAGGGGTGGAACAAGGTGAGATGCTAAAAGGAGGAGGAAGTGCCGGAGGAGTAAGGGGATAGGCTAAGGTGTGATTTGGTGTTAAGAGCTACACCACCATCTTGCTGGTCTTGGCAAGGCCAGTGGGGGAAGGTATAGACAAGCCAGGTGGCTGCATTTAGGGGGATGGTGTCATTACTCCTCAGCCAGCTTTCTGTCAAGTCCAGGATGTCAATGAAATCATCCACAGGAAACGCATGGATGGCAAGAGCCTTGTTCACAAGTGAATGGACATTCTGGAGGGAGGGTAATGATAGCTGGTACGCTGGAGTGTGATGCAGAGAGGGGTAGTGATAGCTGATACACTGGCAGAGGCAACAGGGTCAGCAGTGGGAGGGGTCAGTTGGCCGGGGAGCAGATTGGTAAGATTAGCTCCAAGCGGTGCTAATCACTGGGCGTGAAGGTCATTAAGAGAGTAGGATGGTGCCGTCTGAGTTGCTGTTTGTAATGAGGAAGTGCCAAGTGTCTCGATGAGCCCTACAGAGGATGCCAAGAGACGCACAGGGGAAAGCTGTAGGCTTACCTAAGAGGGGGCTCAATCCTGCAATGGCAAGAGGAGAGTAGGAAGGTTGAGGATTACTGAAGGATTTGGGGTTGGGGTTGGGGTTGAGATCTGGGAAGGCAGAATACCTGAGAGGGGAGAAATGAAAGGAGGCAGAATAACAAGAGAGAGGGATCTAGGAGGAGCAAAGAGAAAAAAATAAAAAGGGGGAGAAAAAAGTGGAAATAGAAGTGATGGGCTCATATCCTGAATGACAGCCAAAATGCGCATGCAAATGGACATAGGGAGAACTCAAGTTACATAGGCATAGCAATCAGGATACATTATTTCAGATTTCCAGCATCCGCAGTATTTTGCTTTTATTTATATACATATAAAACTAGTTATAAGCAGGGAATAGATAGGAGACAACAGGAGGGCGTCCAGAGTCAAAGTCAGAAGTCCCCTGATGGGATAAAGTTGATGTAGGTAGGGTGGAGTCAGCATGGAGCACATTAGGCACAGCATATTTAAGAACATGCAATCGTGGAAACTTTTCAAACACATACTGATGTCATAACAATTCATCCAAAGAAGCAGAAAATACAGTGCAGGTTAAAAGCCTGCTACCCAACCCGTACCTGACGGGACCCGACGACATGTGTCGGGTTCAGGTCGGGTCGGGTCGCACTTCCAGCTCTGACATTTGGGCTCGGGTCGGGCCAGATCGGATACGATCTATCACCACCTCAGTTAAGTGACTTTAATGTTAATTTACTTTTTGGACTTTAAAGGTGGTTTTGCTACAGTTATTTTAAGGTTGTGCAGGTAAGGAACAAAGTGAAAAACGAAAGGTAAGTTAACTGATGGTTGGGTCGGGTCGGGCTCTGGAAATAATGGAAGGACTCGGGCCAGGTCGGGGTTGGATGGGGTTCTGTCGGGCTCGGGTCAGGTCTCATTTGCAGACCCGAGCAGGCCTTTAGTGCAGGTTTCAGTGAAGAAATATTTTAAAAACACAAACTTTAGGTACTCCTGAAGTCATCGTCCCATTCTTGCCAAACCCGCTCACTGTACCCACTCAAATCAATTTCAAGATTCTTGACCTCACCTTCAAATCTCCCCATCCCTTGATTCAAGTTTTGAGCATTCTTCTCTCCAGCTAAACACCTATACCTCCATCCTTTTCTCCATGACTTAGATTACTGCTTATTTCCCACCCCCTTTGTTCTACCATTAAACGTAATCATTCAGTCACTGTAACCCTACACTCTAGCCATCTCCCCCAAAATCACTTTGCCTTGATACCACCTTCTCTGTCTTCTAAAGCCTCCTTTAAAAAAACTCATAATTACTAGCATAGTCTTTCAGTAATCTCTTAAAGCACTTTATATTCTAATGACTTCCTATGATGTTCAATAAAATATAAAATAAAGCGCATCCAAAGACTCAGAGGTTTTATTCAATGAATAGTTAATCTACAGAGACCAGATTTAATGATGGATCAGTGTCTAGTTAAGTATCCTGAAATGCTGCATATATAGGGGAGATACATTTACAATCTTTAATGTGTAATGGTTATTGGGCAACTTAGTCCACCAAAGAGTCAGTACCTTCAAGAGAAAAAGTGAGCAAAATTGGTGGGAAAATTATTAAATTAAAGAGATGGTTCAGTCGCTTTGTCATGTGAATCGCTGAGCAATGCAGATCAGCATATTTCTAGGTCTCTTAAATGAGTTGATCTCAGTTGGGCAAGAGACCCTGATGGAAGTGCACGTGACAAAAGTAGAGTTTTCACCCTTGTTGAGATAGGCAAAATTCTGCATTTTCGGTTATGTAATTTTGAGATAATGAGAACTAAGGTGGGCATTGATTTCCCGTGCCCATATTTCAAATTGTTACCTTCTTCACAAAAAAACATTATTTGGTGAAAAAACAGTCATGCATCATGATGACAGAATATAATGTAACACTACATTTTAATGTAATTTTGTGTTTGTGAACAAGTGTTTAGAAAACATTTTCTTTTTGAGCATTTTTTACATTCCTGAAGGTGTTAGTCTTTGCTGGAATATGGTTCCATTGTCAATTGTTGCCCTTCAGCACCTCAATGCGTTTTTTTCATTGTAAAGCTTTTATAGCGAATTTTGGCTGTAAAAGTATATTGGAGTGAAGTGTGATCTTGCTCACATCTGATTATCATACATGTATACATCCATTTTGGGTCTCTGGATAGCAATCAGGAGAAAAAATCCTGGACAATTTCCCCCTTTTGGTACTAAAGACAATCACAGCGACCAATTATCACCCTGGTTGAGAATATCCAACTCAGTCCGTTTCTCAGCTACTCACCGAGCCATGCATGACATAGACATAGAGACATACAGCACTGAAACATGCACAGCCAGTGGTATCCGACTGAAAGGAAACTTAAGTGATTTATTCCCTCTTTTTTTTAAAAAAAGCGAAATATTGGATTTTTCTTTTAAAAATGTGAAAACAGCATGTAAAACTCTAGTGATAGGGCACTGGGGTTTAACAATGATTTTGTGTGAAACTACAACTACTGGCAACAACCTTTCCAAGTTTTGTTCACTTAAAGAAGCAATTGCTTTAAAACAAAATCCACAATTTGAAGGAAGCATTGTGGTGAATGCTGCTGTGCATTTGTGCTCTAGGGGGATAAATAGAAAATGCTGGAAACGCTCAGGCAGCATCTGTGGAGAGAGAAAAACTGAGTTAACATTGCAGGTTGAACGACCTAAGAGGTTGTTGGCAGGTACTGGGAAAGGGAGGATTCTGACTGTGATGGATATTGGAAGTGGCCCCCGCGACCGCCTATTTCCGGCCCTGACGTCAGCCACTGTGAGTCACTGCGTGGCCGATTGTTGTCACGGAGCCGCCTGGAAGCGAGAGACGGCCTTTTGGAAGATTGCTCACCGCTCAACCTAATCACTTTCCACAACATGTAAGCGGGCAAAATTCCCCGTACACCAGTTCAAACGGGCGACTTTCGGGGACGGCTTAACAACTGCGCGACTCGGTCACATTATCGAGAGCAGCGAGCTGAGGCAGGAGAAACTTTGTAACCAGAGAGACTGATCGAACAGGCCGCGGACACACAACCAGAGGCAGAGGTTTCCAGAGGCTTCCTCACCCACAGTCTCAGAAACATTTCGCCGCTTAATTTCCCCTCTACCGCTTTTATTTTCCGGAGGGGGAAAGGAAGGAAACAATCCTGATTATAAATGCGGTTCGGGCCCAAAATGATGCCAGTAAGTGTCTCTTTTTTTCCAAAAAAATCTAAAATGTAACTCAGAATAATCAACAAATACGATATTATGTCATAATTCTCTAGGAAATTGTGTAGTTTGTACCTGAGCAAACTTTAAAAAAAAAAAATGCTACCTCTCAGTTGTTGGGTACAATATGTCGCCGTTTGAAATTTTTTCTCGTACTGTAACGAATAACAGGAAAAAAATAAGTATGCAAACGAATCCCTCAGTTTTTCTTTTTAAGTTGGTGTTTTTTTCTCAATCCTGTCACGGATTATTAAAATTATTCGACTTACGTCAAAACATTTGATTCAAAGCCAGCTAAATAGTACTTTAAGGATCAGTTGATTGTTAGCTTTTTTATTTCCTAGCCCAAAGTTTGGAAAGAAAATCTGTTTGCAAGCTGCAGTCACTAAACCTCCAGACCCTTTACTGTACAAACATACGTTTTAAATGTGGTTCTGATTGTTTTACTAGATAAATAGTCCTTGATAGTGCTTTGATTTCTCTATGAAAACGATTGGATTATCAAAATAACTAGGAAAAACATGTAATTGACAAAGCAGTTATGAAAGAATTAGAACACTTTAAAAAAGAACTTGGACATTGAATTATTATAATTATCATAGCATTCTATTTTGTCAGCTTATGTCTCTTTTGTTTGAACCTTGTATATTAATATCTGGGCTGCTGACCTAAAGGAATTACTGAATTTGATTGAGTGAGCTGAATTACCATTGGCGGGGATGGTCAAATACAGGGATGATTAACCGTTGACTAGGTTAGTACCCTTGACCTATATTTGCATTAACTATTCAGAACAAAAATGGTGGCAAACTGCAGCAAAGAATGCTAAGCAGCTTTCCGGGGACTAAACTGTGATTTGATTACTTTTAGTTTGGAGTCTACAGGAAGTTTTTTTTTGTGAAACTTGCTTTAGTTTTTTATATATATATATATATATATATTTTATTTACATATATAATGCACTGCACCTGCAGAGTTGAAATTTGGGATGCATTTTCATTGAAAGTTTAGTCTCTGTGCAAGGTAACCTTCGGCTTGGCACAGATACTAAACTTGCAGCGTAAATCCAGAGTCAGGGCCCAAACTGACTCTCGAGTGAACAGGTATGATTTCCCAGAAAGGTTAGTGTCTCATTGCTTGGGTTAGATATGACATGGCTTATAAATTCAGTTCAGTGACAAACCTAACTTATTGTTTGGGGTTCATTGGACTTCCTGGACCCCTTGTAAATCTGGTTTAACTTGATGTAAATATTAAGAGCAGAGATTCCTCCCTCTCTGCTGTTTTAATTATTTAAACATCTAACTGCTAGAAGAGAACTCTGTTGATTTGTTGTCTTGAGATCAATAGCTGTAAGTGCTATCTCGACCCATGGGAATGTGAGCCAAATAATTGAGGAGACCCACAGAAATAGCAGAATTGGAAGTACAAGGTGTAGAGTCATAAAGAGACATAGCACTGAAACAGGCCCTTCGGCCCACCGAGTCTGTGCCAACCATTTAATATCATCAACCACCCATTTATACTAATCCTACATTAATTCCATGTTCCCTACCACATCCCCACCTTCCCTCAATTCTCCTACCACCTACATACACTAGGGGCAATTTATAATGGCCAATTTACCTATCAACCTGCAAGTCTTTGGCTGTGGGAGGAAACCGGAGCACCCGGCGGCAACCCACGCGGTCACAGGGAGAACTTGCAAACTCTGCATAGGCAGTACCCAGAACCAAACCCGGCTCGCTGGAGCTGTGAGGCTGCGATGCTAACCACTGCGCCGCCCTGTGTAGCTGGACTTAATTCAACTGTGGAGCTTGCTAGTTTACCACCTTTACTTATTTTTTAGTTTCATTTCAAGAATATTGTCAATAAAGAAATTGCTTTTACTTCCATAATTTAAGATGTTTGGTTTACTGTCAATTTATTATTTGGTGCTTAGGATTATAATCTTTACCAGACGTTATGCTAAGTGCCAGTCACTTATAAAATATGTTGCAAGAGGGTGTGATTCTATTCTGTTTCTGGCAACTTTTTTTGGCAGCAACAGACATCATTGTGGACATTGACTCATGGAAAACCCACATGAATTGGTCATACAGTTTGAACTAAAGTGTATTCGTGTCATATGACGTGAACTTATGTATTGTAATGGAGTGGAGTGCCTTCTATATACATGTGTAATAAAATTAAATGGGATCCTTTTCTTTTATGTCATTAATTATATTTTAAAAATCTTGTTTCAGTAGTACGTGTCAATACATTACTGGACAATAGTGATGTAGAACATTTATTGGTCTGTGACTAAACAATTTAGATGTTTCAGCTTCCATTTTCCATCATGCATACAGTGAAATAAGAAAGTTTCAAAAAACTAAATTCTTCCCTTTTGAGTGAATGTTGGTTAAGCTGAATCTGAAGCCAGAGAACCCAGCATAACAAATCTTTAGGCATTTAGATAAATTCTGTCTTAAAGCTGAATGGGATATCCAATTTTTTTTTAGCAATAATATGTTGACATTGTGAAGTTGAAGTTTGAAAGTTGCATCTATATCCTGTGAAACAGTTCAAAGTGTCTTTTGAGCCACTGCTCAGGCTTGTCAACTGCAAAGTTAGTGTCAGTGATTACTGATCTTGGAATCACATAAGCGACAAACTCAAACTAGTATGTTTAGTTCCAGACTTTAACTGTATTTTAACTTAATATATTTTTCCAGTTGGAGTACTTATAATTGAATTGCGTTTAATGATAACATAATTCTGAGGAAAGGCTATTTATCCATTCTGCTCACCCCATTGTCTAGATCCTTTCCCAGATCCTGATCGTATTTTTAAAAGCTATCTTCTACTGCCCACTGATATTCCCCATTTACTGTTGAATCAGCAGATATACTCATTTTGTGTCCAACAGGAGCTGTGACATTTGTCAATAAGAACACAAGAAATAGGAGCAGGAGTAGACCATTCAGCCCCTCAAAGCCTGCCCCACCATTCAATAAGATCATGGCTGATCTCTCCCAGGCCTCAACTCCTCTTTCGGGCCTGCTCCGCATAACCCTTGACTCCCCGAGATTTCAAAAATCTATCTACCTCTTCCTTAAATACATTTAGTGACCTAGCCTCCACAATTCTCTGAGGTAGAGAATTCCAGACATTCACCACCCTCTGAGAGAAGAAATTCCTTTGCATCTCAGTGTTAAACGTGTGACCTCTTATTCTGTAACTATGTCCCCTAGTTCGAGATTCCCCCACCAGTGGAAACATATTCTCAACATCTAAACTGTCAAGCCCCCTTAGAATCTTATGTTTCAATAAGATCACCTCTCATTCTTCTAAACTCCAATGAATAAAGGCCTAACCTGCTTAGCCGTTGTTGATAAGACAACCCCTTCATCCCAGGAATCAGCCTAGTGAACCTTTGCTGAACTGCCTCCAATGCTAGTATATTATTCTTTAAATACGGGGACCAAAACTGTACACAGTACTCGAGGTGTGGCCTCACCAACACCCTGTACAGTTGTAACAAGACTTCCCTATTTTTAAACTGTAATCCCCTAGCAATAAAGGCCAAAATTCCATTTGCCTTCCTAATTACTTGCTGCACCTGCGTGCTAACTTTTTGTGTTTCATGTACAAGAATACCCAGATCCCTCCTTACTGCAGTATTTTGTAGTCTTTCTCCATCTAAATAATCTGCCTTTTTATTCTTCCTACCAAAGTGGATGATCTCTCACTTTCCCACATTGAACTCCATCTGCCGAGTTTTCTCCCACTCACTTAACCTATCGATATCCCTTTGCAGATTCTTTGTGTCCTCATCACAACATGCCTTCCCACCTATTTTTGTATCGTCAGCAAATTTGGATACACTGCATCCTGTCCCTTCCTCCAAGTCATTAATATAGACAGTAAATAATTGAGGCCTTAGGACCGATCCTTGTGATACCCACCAGTTATAGCTTTCCAACCTGGAAAAGACCCATTGATCCTGACTCTCTGCCTTCTGTGTGTTAGCCAATCTTCAATCCATGCCAACACATTACCCCCAATACACTGAGCTCTTACTTTGTGCAATAACCTTTTATGTGGCACCTTATCAAATGTCTTCTGAAAATCCAAATACACTTTATCCATTCTGCTTGTTATATCCTCAAAGAGTTCTAACAAATTTGTCAAGCATGATTTCCCTTTCATAAAACCATGTTGACTCTGTTTCATTGCATTATGTTTTTCTAAATGTCCTGCTATTTCTTCCTTAATAATGGACTCTATCATTTTCCCAATGACAGATGTTAAGCTAACTGGTCTATAGTTTCCTGCTTTCTGCCTCCCTCCTTTCTTGAATACCGGAATCCAGTGAGTTTTGGTATATTATGATCAATGCCTCCACCATCTCTGTAGCCACTTCTTTTAAAACCCTTGGATGCAGGCCATCAGGTCCTGGCGACTTGTCTGCCATTAGTACTATCAGCTTGTCAAGCATCTTTTCCCTCGTGATAGAGATTGTTACAAGTTTCTTCCTCCCATTTACATCTTGCTCATCTAGTATTTTGTTGGAATGTTTATAGTGTCCTCTACCGTGAAGACCGATGCAAAATATTGGTTTAAATTACCTGCTATTTCCCTGTTTCCTGTGATTAGTGCCCCAGTCTCATCCTCTAAGGGTCCCACACTTACTTAGCTATTCTCTTCCTTTTTATATCCCTAGTTTTCTATTGGTTTATTTGTTGATCTGTTGCTTTATTGCTTCCTCCTCATTTCAAGTGCTTGCTTGTAATGCACTTCTTCAGCAATCTTTCGAGGAATTGAACATCTGTTTTTTCTTTGTCTCTATCAACATTCTAAAAGTTTGTTTGAATAAACTTGCTGAGCCATTGGGCCAGTGAGTACTTGAAGAAAAGGAATACACAGAATAGATACATTCCTTGAGAAAGAAAAATTCCAAGAGTAGAACCCACTTTCTGTGGTTAACTAAAAAAGTTAAAGATAGTTTCAAACTTAAAGAAAAAGCCTATAATTGCACAGCGATAGGTGGCAGGTCAGACGATTGGAGAGAATATAAGGAACAGCAAAGAATGGCTAAAAGATTGATGAGGGAAAATTAGAGTAAGAGAGAAAGCTAGCTAGAAATATAAAACAGATAGACATTTTAAAAAGAAAAGAGTTAACGTAGTGAGCATTGGTCCTATAGAAAGTGAGTCTGGGGAATTACTAAGGAAAAATAAGGAGATGGTAGATGAATTGAACAGGTAGTTTGCATTGGTCTTCACTATAGAGGATGCACGTAACATCCCAGAAATGGCTGTAAATCAGGAAATGGAAGGGAGGGAGGAACGCAGGAAAATTACAGTCACCAAGAAAGTGGTACTGAGCAAATAGTTGGAGCCGCGGGCTGACAAGTCCCCAGGTCCTGGTGGACTTAATCCTAGGATCCTAAAAGAAGTGGTTAGTGAGATAGTTAATACGTTGGTTTTAATTTCCTAGATTCGGGGAAGGTTCCATTAGATTGGAAAACTCCTTTATTCAAAAAGGGAGGAAGACAGAAAGCAGAAAACTACAGGCCAGTTAGCGTAACATCTGTCATCGAGAAAATGTTAGAAGGTCTTAATAAAGACATGATATCAGGGCACCTAGAAAAATTCAAGGCAATTAGGCAGAGCCAACATGGTTTTGTGAAAGGAATATCATGTTTAGCCAATTTATTGGAGGTCTTTGAAGAAGTAATGTGCTGTGATTATAGGGGAACTGGTGGATGTACTGTATTTAGATTTCCAGAAGGCATTTGATAAGATGGTTATTGTGGAAAATAAAAGCTCATGGTATGGGGGTAACATTGGGCATGGATGGCAGATTGGCTAGCTAACAAGAAACCGAGAATAGGCATAAATGGGTCAATAGTTGGGCAGGCTAGACTCATATCCACTGGAATAAAAACAAGAAAGCATGGAAATACTCAGCAGGGCTAAAAACATCTGTGGAGAGAGAAGCAGAGTTAACGTTTCAGGTCAGTGATCTTTCATCAGAACTGGCAAAGGTTAGAAATGTCGTAGTTTTTAAGCAAATAAAGTGGGGGTGGGGCAAGAGATAACAAAAGGGAAGGTGTTGATAGGACAGGGTCACAGAGAATAACTGACCAGGAGGTCATGGAGCAAAGGTAAACGATATGTTAATAGTGTGCTAAAAGATGAAGCGTTAGTGCAGAGAGGGTGTTAATTGACAGAAAAATGCACAGCCCTGGCCCAAAGCACAAACATGAAAAACAAAACAGTGGGCAGGCACATGATTTTTTAAAAAAGTGAATGATGAAACAAACTAAAATAAAATAAACAAATAAAAAAAAAAATAACTAAAACTAAAAAAGGTGGTCCCCTCATGCTCTCAAATTATTGAACTCATTGTTCAGTCCGGCAGGCTGTAGCATGCCTAATCGGTAAATGAGATGCTGTTCCTTGAGCTTGCGTTGATGTTCACTGGAACACTGCAGCAAGCCCAGGGCAGATATGTGGGCATGAGAGCAGGGGGGTGTGTTGAAATGACAAGCAACCAGAAGCTCGGGGTCATGTTTTCAGACTGAGCGGAGGTGTTCCGCAAAGCGGTCACCCAATCTACGTTTGGTTTCCCCAATGTAGAGGAGACCACACTGTGAGCAGCGAATACAGTATACTAAATTGAAAGAAGTACAAGTAAATCGCTGTTTCACCTGAAAGGAGTGTTTGGGGCCTTGGATAGTGAGGAGAGAGGAGGTAAAAGGGCAGGAATTACACCTTCTGCGATTGCGTGGGAAGGGGACCAGGGTGTCGCAGAGGGAATGATCTCCTCGGAACGCTGACAGGAGGGGAGGGGAAGATGCGTTTGGTAGTGGCATCACGCTGGATATGGCAGAGGATGATCCTTTGGATGTGGAGGCTGGTGGGGTGGAACGTGAGGACAAGGGGAACCCTGTCGCGATTCTGGGAGGGAGGGGAAGGGGTGATGGTAGAGGTGCGGGAAATGGGCCGGACATGGTTGAGGGCCCTGTGAACCACAGTGGGAGGGAGTCCTCGGTTGAGGAAAAAGGAAGACATATCAGAAGCGCTGTCGTGGAAGGTTGCATCATCAGAGCAGATGTGTCGGAGACAGAGAAACTGGGAGAATGGAATGGAATCCTTACAGGAGGCAGTGTGTGAAGAAGTGGTAGCTGTGGGAGTTGGTGGGCTTATAATGAATATTAGTAGACAGCCTATCCCCAGAGATGGAAACAGAGAAGTCGAGGAAGGGAAGGGATGTATCGGAGATGGACCATGTAAAGGTGAGAGAAGAGTGGGAGAATCTAGAACTATTTAAAAATAAGGGATTGCCCATTTAAGACAAAAATGTGGAGAAGTATTTTCTGTCAGGGTCTTCCTCAAAAGGCAGTGGAAGCAGAGTTTTAAAATATTTTTAAGGCACAGGTTAGATTCTTGATAAACAAAGGGGTGAAAGGTTATCGGGGTTAGGCGGGAATGTGGAATTGAGGTTACAGTCAGATCAACCATGATCTTATTGAATGATGGAGCAGGCTCGAAGGGCCGAGTGGCCTACTCCTCCTAATTCATATGTTTGTATGAAGGTGACTTGTACCAAGAGAACTGTACCCCAACTAGAATCAGTTTCCTCTCTCTCATTATTGTGATAATTTGTGTGTGAAAAATACTTTGATCATGCAAAGTCTCTTGAAGTGGAACAGTAGCTAGGCTGCTAGTTTCTTAGCTGTGATAAGATTTCAAATTCAACCATTAAGGGGAAAGTCAGTACAAAATTTAGAACACCTGATTCCATTAGACCAGATTTTATATGAAGGGTGAACCAGCTGAGGTGAGTTGGAAAGATAATTTGGCACACAGGTCTGCAGAGCAACGGTGTGATGTTTTATTTTTTTTAAATGTAAAAGAAGGAAACTGCGATAGTTTCAGGATGGCATAGACAATTGAAAAGGTTAGAAATTATAAGTATTTACAAATAAGAGCATGAGAAAATAAGAGGTTGAATGTGATGGAGAACAATTAAGTACTTAAAAAATATATCAGTTAAAAAGGCAGTTTTTAAAAGTGAGGTGGGACCTGCGAGGAGAGGATTGTTGATTTGTCAATGACCAAAACATGATGCATAAGTACTATGCAGCCATCTTTACTTAAGACAAGGATATCAGAAAAGTCCTGTATTCTGAAGTGGTTGAAGGCAAGGTGAATGATATTAAGTGGATAAAAGGAAATTTTTAAAAAGTTAGTTATGCTAAGGGAAGACGAAGCATCAGGACCCAATGGGATATATCCTAAGATCCTGAAGCAGGTTAGGCAGGGGATTGCCAAGGGCCTGGAAAGTATATTTCTAAGCTCTATTGAGCGTGGAGGTTGAAGAGCGGCTACAATATTACCCATTTTTTTTTTTAAAAAAGGGAAACTGTGCTAACCTGGGTAATTACAGGCCAGTTAGTTTAACATCTGTGGTAGGGGAAATGTTTATCTCCAAGGGTGAAATTACCATAGGCAGGATTTTCCTGTGAGCTTCAAGACCTCACTGTCAGGCTCAAATGTGGAACAGAAGCACTCACTGTGTGGGAAGTAGTCACTCACCTGTCATTTTCCTCAGATTGGCCAATTAATGACCAGAGTGTGGACTCGACATCCAGTTAAGGATGGTGGGTGGGCTCTTGAAGCTGGAAGGCCTATAGGAGGCTGCCCAGCTTGAAAGCAACAACAGGATGCCATGAGGTAAGTGAGGGAGATGGTGTCTCAAAATGGAGGTGCCCTCTCCAGCTTTTTCAAATTTAAAGTAAAAAAAAAATAGATTCAGCAGCTCGGCCACCACTGTGGTGGGGGGGGAGCTCCTCTGCAGGGTGGTCTGCGGCTGCTACTGAACCTAAGCAGGGCGTCTGAGCCCTCCCTGGAGTGCTGGGACCCCCCACTGCCTACAGCCTGGAGGACACCTCCAGGCAGCTAAACTGTCCCCCGTCACCAGCGGGCACCTGGAGGCTGACTAGAAAATCCCAGTTGGCCTGAAGTGGCTATTGTCTGGCTGAATTGGCTATCACTGTTTTTGTGGGCAGGTAATCCTGCCCCCCGCGCGCCCCCCCCCCCCCCCCCCCCCACCACCCCACCTCACTCATCCCACTTCCAGGAAAATGGCATGGGGCGGAATGGAGCTGGGAAACCAGTATGTTGGTCGGTAGCACTATTTATGGCGCTTGCCAGCCTCCATTCCTGACCCTGTTGGGGGCTAAAATCCTGCCCACATACCTAAATGAAAAGAGAAAATAGTCAGCATGGATTTCAGAAGGTTTGCCTATGGTTGACAAACCTTAGATTTCTTTTTGAGAATGTAACAGACATGATAGATGGAACTGTAGTGAATGTAATGCACATGTGCTTGAGGAAAGCATTTAACAAGATATCACATGGGAGATTAAGCAGTATGGAATTAGGTAGAGGATAGCAAACTGGATTAAAAATTGGTTTGAAGGGCGAAACGAGAGTAGGAACTTGAGGGATTTTTTCTTTTTAAAGAGTGGTTGGAAGTGGGTAGTTGTGCCCACAGGATTGAGATCTGGAGCTATTTCTGTTCATTGTGTAAATCATTGATTTAGATATAGGACTAAAGGGAGTGGTGAAACTTACAGACGATATCAAAATAGGAAGTATAGTTAATTCTTTAGGAGACCAAGGAAGCTTCCAAAGTGGTGGAACGGAGTAAAAAGTGGCAGATGAAATCCATTTTAATTTTTAAAAAAAAGCATTAATTACATTCTGAGTGATAGTATGCTTGGTGCTGCGGAATAGCAGAGGGATTTGGGGTTTCAGGTTTATCAGACATTAAAAGCAACACTTTGGGTCGATAAGACTGTAAAAAAAAAACACTAATGGAATTTTGTGTTTAATTAGGAGATATAGGATATAAATGTCAAGACATAATTGTGCATCTTTAAGATCGTTTACATCAGTTTAGAGTACTGTGTGCAGTATTGGGCTGTATAAAATACGAGGGATATTGAAGCTAGAAAGAGTACAGCACAGATTCACAAGGATACAGCCTGGTATGTGGCAATACAATTATGAAAACTTGAGGCTTTTTTCCTCGAGCATAGCGGATTATGGGCCAATATGTTAGAAGTGTTTAGAATTGTGAAAGGATGAGACAGGGTTGATCAAAGCAGATTGTTTCCAGTAGTTGAGGGTTCTAGAACAAGGGCCCATAGGTGCAAATGCAGTATATTTAGAACAGAAACTTCTTTTATAGAGAGTTGTTCTTTTATAGAGAATTCACTTATAAGATTAATAGTTTCTGCCTCAACTATGTCAACATGCAAGATTAGATTGGAAAGTTGGATGAATGGAAAGGATTTAAGAGAAATGTAACAGGAGTATGATAATGGTGATTAGAACTATATGCTTGTGTGGAGGGAAAATTACAACATGATTGGTTGGATTGAGTGTCCTGTTTCTGTGTTGTAACTTCTGTGTATTTCTGAGACCTGAGTTCAAATCTCAGAATCTGGCTGCTTGAAAAGTTAGGACAGCTAGCTGGATCCAAAAGGAAGAAGAGCTAGAAACTCTTAAAAGTTTCTCTCCTGTCTTCTCTGTCCAATGATTGGTTGGATTTTTATGATCCTTACAGGCAGGATAATCTGGGAACATGTGCTTAACTAATGGAAGGGCTAAAATTTGTCTATCTGCCCTTGCTGTTTTGTATTGCTACAACTAACTTTTATTCAAGTCTAAAATTACTTTTTAATAAAGTGTGGTGGGAGTTTTTGAGAGGCAGCAAATCAGAATTAATGTTTCATGTACTGCAAAATGTTAACACATAATGAATTAACTTTGCTAGCATTATGAACAAAAAATTGACGATGTACAAATCTTACAGCACTTTGCAGTAGTAGCCAACAAATGTATTTAAGGATGTTTTGATTTTGAAGACTTACTGTTCATTGTGTACCATGCTAATGGGGTTGGTTCATCAAGTCTCCAATCTACATTGACCGTAATACATGATGTAACAAGATTTATGCTTATCAATAGATGTGCAGAGTGTTTAGCTGAAATAATACCACTGCCATCTTAATGATTCGTTCTGTTGCTCTTGCTTGCTTGGGTGCCAAAAACTGCTCTGCTGCAGAGTATTCTCCAGCATATTATGAAGCAAAATCTGAAGTATGACATATTTGTTATAAACTGTAAAGGAAGCAGGTGGGTTGTCCCAAACACATGGATAGCAGGTGGCTTCAGCTGAGTATATTGATGGTTGCATTAGTCCTGAATCCTTTGAACAATTATTTATAAGTGACAAAAGTAAAGGCATGTGTGATGAACTTGATATGATGTTAGAACTATGAGTCACACACACTGATATAGTTCCACACACACTTTGCTTGTTTGCTCAGGCAGCTGTCACTTTCATTGTAATAATATTTATGAATTGGCTATAATCGAGGTAGAAAAAGAAGCAATGATATCTATTTTAGTATAAGGCTATTTTTCCAATTTCACTTGCATGCTTCAGTATTTTCTTGTTACCTTGGTGATCATTGGTCAATGTGATAACATGACATAGTCGGAAACTCAGGAATTTGTGAGTTATAGTCATTCAATACGATCATGGCTGATCATCCAAACTCAGTAACCTGTTCCCGCTTTCTCCCTGTCAAGGGCAGTCACTGAGTGTGGCACCAAGGAGCCATAGTAAAAATTGAAATCAATGGGAATCGGGTGGGTGGGTGGGTTAGTGTGTGGGGAAATAACCACTGGTTGGCGTCATACCTAACACAAAGGAAGATGATTGTGGTCGTTAGAGGTCAATCATCACAGCCCTAGGACTTCACTGCAGGGGTTCCCTAAGCCTGACCATCGCCAGCAACTTCTTCATTGACCATCCTCCAACATAAGATCACAAGTGGGAATGTTCAATGATTGCACAGTGTTCAATACCATTTGCAACTCCTCAGATACTGAAGTAGTCCAGGTCCATATGCAGCAAGATCTGGACAACATTCAGGCTTGGACTGATAAGCGGCAAGTTACATTCACGCCACACTGCCAGGCAGTGACCATCTCCAGTAAGAGAGAATCTGACGGCTGCTCTTAACATTCAGTGACATTACCATCGCTGAATCCCCCACCATCAACATCCTGGGGCATATCACTGACCAGAAACTGAAGTCGACCAGCCACATAAACACTGGCTACAAGAGCAGTTCAGAGGCTGGGAATTCTGTGGCGATTAATACACCTCCTGACTCCCCAGCGTCTGTCCACCATCTACAAGGCACAAGAATGTGATGGAATGCTCTCCACTTGCCTGGATTCCAATAGCACTAAAGAAGCTTGACACCATCCAAGACAAAGCAGCCTGCTTGATTGGCACCCCATCTACTACCTTAAACATTAACTCCCTCCATCACTGTCGCATAGTGGCAGCAGTGTGTACGATGTGCAAGAGGCACTGCAGCAACTTGCCAAGGCTCCTTCGACCACCTTCCAAATTTGCAGGAATTTATTTTGTTCTCGGAAGTGGGTGTGGTTGGGAGAGAGAGAAATACCAAAGTGATTTGATCACCTGGATTATTTTGTGTAGATATGGGCCGTTCAATCTGCTGTTAATTCAGATGATGAGTTTGAAATGTAGCAGTTTGAACTTTTAGCACTAAATTCCCACTGTGCTATTTATGTTGCTTAATTTAAGTTGTTTGACAATTCAAATATTTTATCACTAAACTGGCTTTGAATAATCAGGAGGGCACAATATCGTGGAGGAACCCAAGTACTGTAGTTTAGAAACCTGTTTAAAGCAGATAGGACATTCTCTTATACAGATATCACTTTTTAAATATTGGAAGTAAGCTAAATAATTTAATTATTAAAATAGTGTCAGATACACTGAAAATATTTGAATTTTGGTGAAATGTGTAGTACAGAACAATGAAAATTTTGTATTTTTGTAGTTGAATAAAGAGTATAGCTACTTCACTCCTGACAGTTTAAAAACTGGCTTGCTTGATCCAAAACAGTTTAGAGATGCTTAAACTTTATTATTTCCCTGTACAGTTTGCCAGTAACACTGCCGATTTTGTTTCCATGAATAAAACTTGGCAAAAGTTCATGTTTGTTAAGCCATTAAATAGTTTAAATAATTAGCATTCCACTATGTATGATGAGTCTGTGATAATACTGTATGTGGAGTTTCTTGACAAAAGGTACAGTGATTAATGAGCCTTATAGCGAAATGGGAGTAAGACGTGCCTTCCAGTTCTTGGGTTCTGTACCTCAGTTTGATCATTGTATTGTACTTTTGTTTTGAGAGAGTGATGTAGGTCACTGTGGTTTTGTTTACTTTACTAGATGTACACAAATATACATAAATTTTATAAATTGCATGGCAAGCATCTTAGTGTTTTGGGAGTAGGAGAGGAAGCAGGGTGTGTGATGGTTGCTAAGTGTTTTATTTGAATTTAAGCCAGATAGAATTCCCTGTGCATTGCTTTTGGCCTTTGTATGGTTTGTTAACTTATCTGCAACTGTTCAATAATGTATTTCCAAAGTTGTGTTCGAATACTTGAGAATTTGATCTATGGTCTCTTACTGATGTGTTAGGTGTTTAAATTGAAATAGGATTAAATTCTTTTCTAGTTTATATTTCACATATACACTTTTTGTATTGTCTTTCTGTGCAGTAGTTAATTTTGGTGATATAAAATATGTACAAAAACAATAGCTTCATCATGATGATTTATATTGAGATGGGTCAGTGTTGCATGACTACTCTGCGTAACGTTGGCTTGTACGCAGTTTTGCATTGGCAGTACTACAAGGGTTTGATGGCTGTTTTCTTAAGTTTTTAAGAAGCTACTGGGCTTTTTGTTTTTCCTTTTCTGCCCTATTTGGGAAAGGGAAAAACATTAAAATTTATCCTGTGCAACATCACTACTCCAATAGAAGGAAGTTTAGCTTCAGTTTGGGATACAAGCTTTCCTGTGGCTGAGGAGTATGGTGATCCTGCAATTGTTCACCAAGTACGTTTTTTAAAATCATAACCCCACCCACAAAACATTACTTCCTATTTTCTTACTGGCTTTATGTTCGTTCGTGTGAACAGTAAACTTGGGAAGTCAGGCTTGGCACAAGGTAACAGAATCACGAGATAAATTAGCAGCTATTAATGAAAGTTGAATCTGTTGCATAAAAGTTTTATAAATCAAGATGTGTGTGTTTGGTGGATTGGATTTTATCTCTTCAAACGAAATGTGCATGTTTTGCAAATCATAATATGTGCATGATGTCTGTTGTGCGGGAGATTACTGCCAGTGCATGGGAGAGTGCTACCTGTGCCTGATCTCTTCAGTTAAGATGTATGGTTGGGTTTGCAGCCTACTGTTATTAAGTTCAATATAGTACTGCACTGCTTCTTGGATGTATCTTCTAATAGTGTATAAAAGCAAAATGTTTATTACAAGCCAGCAACAAGAGGTTAATGACATGAATGTAAATAGATGAATACAAAAGACAATCCCAGAAAAGTGAAAGTAAAAATATCCACTAGGTTGTTATGCGGTTTGATGTCGGTTCTTCTAACTTTTGTGGTGCAGTGGTAATGTCACTGAACTAGTAATCCAGAGGCCCAGACCAATGCCCTGGGGACACTGGTTCAAATCCAACCACGGCAGCTGGTGGAATTTAAATTCAGTGGCATTGCAGCAATGCACCAAGGCTCCTTAGACAGCACCTTCCAAACCCGTGACCTCTACTACCGAGAAGGACAAGGGCAGCAGATGCATGGGGCCACCACCTGCAAGTTCCCCTCCAAGCCACACACCATCCTGACTTGGAACTATATCGTTGTTCCTTCACTGTCACTGGGTCAAAATCCTGGAACTCCCTTCCTAACAGCACTGTGGGTGTACCTATCCCACATGGATTGCAGCAGTTCAAGAAGGTGGCTCACCACCACCTCAAAAACAATTAGGGATGGGCAGTAAATACTGGCCTAGGCAGCAATACCCACATCCCATGCATGAATAAAAAATTTAATGACTTCAATTAATTAATAAATCTGGAATTGAAAGCTAGTCTCTGTAATAGTTTCATTGCACCATCATCGATTGTCGGAAAAACCCATCTGGTTTACTAATGCCCTTTAGGGAAGGAAATCTGCCATCCTTACCTGGTCTGGCCTACACGTGACTCTAGATCCACAGCAATGTGGTTGACTCTTAACTACCCTCTGAAATAGCCTAGCAAGCCATTCAGTTGTCAAGGGCAATTAGGGATGGGCAACAAATGCTGGCCTTGCCAGCAACGCCCACCTCCCATGAAAGAATTAAAAAAAAAACTTTAGTCAATCTCAGATTGGAAGCACAAATCTGGGGGATTTTTTTGAAAGCATTGAAATGAGTTTAATAATGAATTACCTTTTTAGCTAATACATTAAACATAATTAAACACATTTCAAAGTACCTTTGGTAAAGTTAAACTAATTTTACGAAGATGAAAATTTTTAGCATTTTATTATGTGCTATGAGATCTTTGACATCAACCAAAACCACTGGAACAGGCAGTTTGTTTTAAATTATTGAGGTCATGGACCAAGGCTCTGAGCAATATTATCACCAAGGTTGAAAAGAGTATACAAGGCATATAAGAAGTCTAAGTGGCACCAAGTTTATGTTCAGTTAGGTATCTTAAATTCAGGTATTGCATTGAAAACGTCTGCCATTCCTACAGAGATGTAGGGTGGCCTTTAAGCTGTTTACCCCCAGAAGTTATATTTTATTTTTTTATTTTATGTAGAGATACAGCACTGAAACAGACCCTTCGGCCCACCGAGTCTGTGCCAACCAAGAACCACCCATTTGTACTAACCCTACAGTAATCCCATATTCCCTACCACCTACCTACACTGGGGCAATTTACAACGGCCAATTTACCTATCACCTACAAGTCTTTGGCGGTGGGAGGAAACCGGAGCACCCGGCGAAAACCCACGCAGTCACAGGGAGAACTTGCAAACTCCGCACAGGCAGTACCCAGAATTGAAGTGAGAGTTGTATCCAGGTTGATTTTTTTTCATCGCATGGGGAGGTTGCTGCTGATCATGGTATTTTGCAACAGTAGCTGGGCTCAGATTGGGAATATGGCTGGATGAGGCAATTAGACCACAGTGTATCCTGCCATTGTCATGCACTTTTTTCCCCTTCAAATTAAATGTAACCTGCTTAACCACTCGCTGTGTGAAAAAGTTTTCCCTCATGTCACTTTTTTTTCTTCCAATTACTTTTAAATCTGTGCCCTTTCGTTCCCATTGCTTTCATGAGTGGGAACAGTTTCTCCCTATCTACACTGACCCGACCCCTGATAATTTTGAATACAAAGAGCAGAGAACTCTATCAAATCACCTCTCAGCCTTCTCTTCCCCTAGTGCCGCTTGATAGCATTGTCAATGATGTCTTCCAGCACTTTGCTGATGATTGAGAGTAGACTGATGGGGTGATAATTGGCTACGTTGGATTTATTCTGTTTTTTGTGGACAGGACATACCCGGGCAATTTTCCACATTGTCAGGTAGTTGGCAGTGTTTTAGCTGTACTGGAACAGCTTGGCGAGGGGCGCAGCTTGTTCTGGAGCACAAGTCATCAGTACTACATGTTGACTGGGTCCATAGCCTTTGCTGTGTGCAGTGCCTTCAGCTATTTCTTGATATCCCATGTGAATCAAACTGGCTGAAGAGTGGCATCTGTGATCCCAGGGACCTCAAGAGGAGGCCAAGATGGATCATCCACGCTGCACTTCAGGCTGAAGATGGTTGAAAATGTTTCAGCCATGTCTTTGCACTGACGTGCTGGTCTCCCCCATCATTAATGATGGGGATATTTGTGGAGCCTCCTCCTTTGGTTAGTTGTTTATTTGTCCATTACCATTCACAACTGGATGTGGAGGACCACAGAGCTTTGATCTGATCCATTGGTTGTGGGAGTGCTTTGCTCTGTCTGTCACATGCTGTGTCTGCTGTTTAACATGCATGCAGTCATGTATTGTATCTTTGCCAGGTTGGCACCTCATTTTTAGGTATGCCTGGTGCTGCTCCTCGCATGCTCTCCTGCATTCCTTATTGAATCAGGCTTGATGGTAGTGGTTGAGTGAGGGGTATACTGGACCATGAGGTTACACATTGTGGTTGAATACAATTCTACTGCTACTGATGGTCCACAGTGCCTCATGGATGCCCAGCTTTGAGCTGCTAGGTCTGTTCTGAATCTATCCCATTTAGCACAATGGTAGTGCGACACAACATGATGGAGGGTATGCTCAGTGTGACTACAGGACTTCGCCTCCACTAGGACTCTGTGGTGGTCACTCCTACCAATACTCTCATGGACAGATACATCTGTGGCAGGTAGATTGGTGAGGGTGAGGTCATCTACTGTGGCTCCCCTCCCAGGGATTAGTCTAGTGAACTTTGGTTAATTTACAGTGTCTAATTCCAGAGTTGGCACAGAATGACTGCACATACAAATTATCTTTGGGATCTCATCTTTCTGAAGGTAATGAGGCTTTGTAATCCTTTTTACATTTGTTCATGGGATGATGGCATCGCTAGCAAGGCCACCATCTCTTGCCTATCCAAAATTGCTCTTGAACGGTAGTTATGAGCCATCGCCTTGAGCTGCTGCAGTCTGTGTGGTGTAGCTACTCTCACAATGTTGTTGAGTCGGGAGTTCCAGGATTTTGATCCAGCAACGATGACGAAACGGTGATATATTTCCAAGTCAGGGTAGTGTGTGATTTGGAGGTGATGGTATTCCCCTGTGCCTGTTGCACTTGTCCGAGGTGGCAGAGGCTGCGGGTTTGCGAGCTGTTGTTGAATCCTTGGCAAGTTGCTGTTGTGCATCTTGTTATGCACTGGAACCACTGTACGCCAGTGGTAGAGGGAGTGAATGTTTAAGCTGGTGGATGGTGTCCCAATCAAGTGGGCTGCTTTGCTCAGGATGGTATCAAGCTTCTTGAGCATTTTGGAGCTGCACTAATCCAGATAAACAGCGAGTATTATATCACACTCCTGACTTGTGCCTTTTAGATGTGGAAAGGGCTCTGGAGGGTCAGGGGATGAGTCACTTGCTGCAGAACACCCAAGTTCTGACCTCTTGTAGTTACGTAGGTGGTCCAGTTAAGTTTTGGGACAGTGTTGATGGTGTGGGATTTGACCATTGTAATTCCGTTGAATGCCAAGGGGAGGCGGTTAGGCTTTCTCTTGTTGGAGATGATCATTGCCTAACACTTATGTGGTGTGAACGTTACTTGCTACTTAAAAGCCTAAGTCTGAATGTTGTCAAGCTCTTGCTGCATGTGGATATCATGGACTGCTTTGTTATCTGTGCAGTACTCGTTTTGCAACTCTTCAATCATCAGTTAAGGTCATTGTTGAAGCAGGTGAAGATGATTGGGCCTAGTACACTGTCCTGAGGAGCTCCTGCAGCTATGTCCTTGGGCTGAGATGACAAGCCTCCAACAACCACAACCATCTTCCTTTTGTGTTCCAGCTAGTGGCGCATTTTCCTCGCATTTTCATCAGAGTTGTATAATCCAAGTTTGAAGATGAAAGTAAGTTAGAGGGTCCAGTAGGTTGTGCAGTAAGTTACGAAGTGTCAGAGAGTGGGCAAAAGTATGATGGATGGAGTTAAGTGACCTGTGAGGTCATCTACTTTTGATCCAAGAGCAACAATTCACAATATTTTTTAATGTGACTAGGAAGTGTGAAAGAGCAAAGGGATTTGGATGTCCATGTACACAAATTGCTAAAATCTAGTGCACCGGTACAGAAAAGTAATCAAAAAGCTTATGCAATGTTGGCCTTAAATGCAAAGGGGAGGAAACCATGCTTCAGTTGTACTGAACTTTGTTTGGATTCCTTCCAGAGTACATTATTCAGTTTTGGGCACTACACCCCAAGACCCTGTCCTGTTCATTTGTAAAAAAAAAAATGCTGTGAACCTGGCCTTTATAATTCTCTGAACCCATGTCCAGAACCTACTGATCTACAATTGTATCCTGAATCTCCTGCAAAATACACAATGTCTTCACCCTCATGATTTTCCTGAGATTGGAACGTTTGGAGTTACATCAGGTGTTGGGGGGTGGGGGAGGGGGAGTCGTAAGGGAACAATGGGTCTGCGTATGTATAAATTTCATATTACATCCTTGAGTGAAATACCAAGGATATGAACAGATCTTTCAAATGTTCACTCATCCATTAAATACAGACTGAAATTAACTTAACCATCATAGCAAAATTATGTTCAATATAAATTGAGGAGAGAGAAGACAAAGGTGGAAAACTTTGTGACATAAAGAGGAATTAGTTCAGTAAAGAAAAATTGGCAGGTAAGACGGTGAATAAGCAATGAGGCACTTTCAAACAAGAAATTAATAAAACATCCTAGGCTTAATCCAGTAAGAAGTGAAAAAATACTAGAATCATGCAGCACAGAAGAAGCCATTCAGTCCGTTGTGCATTCAGTCCTTTGAAAGAGTTACTTAATTAGCCCCAATTCCCTGTTCTTTCACCCTTGCCAGGCAAAGTTTTCCTTTTTCAAGTATGTATCCAAATCTTTTTTTCAAAGTTACTGTTGGATCTATTTGCATCACCCTTTCAGACAGTGCATTCAAAATCATAACACCTCACTTCATTTTTAAAAATATCCTCATTTCTCCTCTGGTTCTTTTGCCAATTAACCTAAATCTGTATCCTCTGATTACCTGCCCTCTTGCCAGTGGAAACAGTTTCTCCTTATTTATTTGATCAAAACTCTTCATAATACCCCTTTTAAATTGTTCCTTAATCGTCTCTGCTCTACAGTGATCGATCCCAACATCTCTAATCTCTCCACATAAAAGTTCCTCATCTCTGGTATCGTTCTAGTAAATCGCCTCCTCTGCTTCTTCTTCAAGGCCTTGACATCCTTCCTAAAGTGTGGTGCCCAGATTTGAATATAATTCACCAGCTGAGGCTGAACCAGTAATTTAGCAAGTTTTGTCATAACTTCCCTACTTTTATTCTCTCGGCCTCTATTTATAAAGTCAAGGATTCCGTATGCCATTTTAACATCCATAAAAGCTAGTGTTGCCACCTTCAAAGATTAGTGTATGTGATTCCCCCCAGGTGTGTATATTCCTGTACTGTCTTAAAAATGGTACCATTTAATTTATATTACATCTCATTCTTTCGTACAAAATGCAACACGTCACACTCCTATGCATTAAATTTCATCTTCCATGTGTCTGCCTATTTCACCAGTCTGTCTTACTCTATATCCTCCTAAAGTCATAGATTTCATATTGACCAAAAATAATTCATTATGGAATAAATTATGTGTACCCTTCCAAACAGAGTTAATTCAGGAAAAGTTAACCACCAATATAAATGAGAAGTACTAGACAGGCTAAAACAGCTATTTGTGAAAAGAATTTCCAGTGATAGTTGTTACTTATTTCAGTGCTAAAGGAGACTAGAGTGATTAAGGCATTGATGATCATTGAAGGACACACTGGTAGGGTACCAATAGCTTGTAAGTAGCCAAAAGGAGTGATAAGTCAGAAATGGCCAGTACAGACCTGATAAGTCTCAGTCCAGTGTAAAATATTTAAATTGATCAAGTGTAGCTTGAACATATAATATAAATAAACAGAAGTCTTGCTTCTCGACTGAGGTATTGTTCAGAAGTGTGCCGATGAATCACCTCAATGAGGATAGGCTATTCCATCCTAGCATATGATTATGCTGTTAACACAGCCAAGAGTGTTTTGAGGTACTTAATCCTCTACCAGACCAAGATTTGTTCGTGCTTCGGCTGAACTACTTATTTACCGCAGATATACATCAGCTGCAATAGCTAATTGTTAACATTCTGCATGAATCCAAATAGACTGTAGAGAATACTTGTAGTGAAACTGCAAACCCTTCATTCACTGATCTTTGAAACACTTGGACAGTGTTGACATCTGAAACTCCATCCCTCGTAGATTTAGCTGTCACGTTCTAAGCCAGTTTTGTTTGAGTGTGCTTTAGCTGAAAAACCTTTGGATACTCCTTCCAGTATTGTTTTATCCAAGTCGCTGTGCAATCAGCAATTACTGTGGAGTCAAAATGTGAGACCTTTTCTTGGCTGAAGTTGTGTCTGGATGCACACTATTACAGTGGTACCCGTCTACCTTAACCCTTAGAAGAGTCCTCTCTTTGAGTTAATTCTATCCCCCCACCCATTGCCAAATGGCCAGATAATCTGTTTTAGTGATCTTGGTTAAGAGATAAATATGCCCAGTGATCACTCTGCACTTCTATCAGTGTCATGAGATATTTACATCCACCTGAGAGGGCGTACAGGGTTTAATGTCTCATCCAAAAGACGATATCTCTGACAGTGCATTGTATCCCAGTACTGCACTGGAATGTCATCCTAGATTATGTGTACCCTCACATAAATGGAGGCACTGCAATGGATAAGTTTGCAATGAGATCAGATTAATAAAATCAATTTTTAATAAAGTAATACTGAAACACTAGCATTGTTCAGGCCTGGGCATAATATAACTTAAAGTTATGCCTGTTTAGCAGTGGCATCAAGCTCATTTTTAAATATTTAGTGGAACCTGTTGTACTGTTTGCTCCTTGTGTAAGATATCAAGCAGCATATCTTAGATTTAAATTTTTAAAGTACTATTCAAAAAGTAAGTGGAGGTCGTGCAATTTGAAAGAATTTTTTAAAGTAACATGCAGTCACAAAATGTATATCCATTGCTAAATGTTCTATTACAGAAACTACAGTGTAAAGTTCAGAAAACTGGAAAAATATGCTTACACATAGCTTAACTCTAACCATGCATTGTTTTTTATTTATTCTTGGGATGTGAGTGACCGCAGCAAGGCCAGCATTTATTGTCCATCCCTAATTGCCCTTAAAGTGGTGGTAAGACGCCTTCTTGAACTACTGCAGTCCATGTAGTGTCGGTATACCCACAGTGCTTTTGTTTTCTGCAGTGGATTGATTCAACGGAGTGGCTTACCAAGCTATTTCAGAGGGTAGTTGAGAGTCAACTACATAGTTGTGGATTTGGAGTCATGTGCGCCAGACTAGGAAAGCATAGTAGATTTCTTTCCCTGTAGGATGTTAGTGAAGCAGGTGGGATTTTACAACAGTCTGGTAGTTTCTTGAGCATTATTAATAGAGACTAGCATTTTATTCCAGATTTATTAATTAATTGAATTTAAATTCCCCCAGCTGCTGTGGTGGAGCCATTTGTCTGGGCCTCTGGATTACTAGTCCAGTAACATTACAGCTATGCTACCGTCCCCTTAGTTTATTTACCAGGCCATGTTGTGCAGTAGGCTGCTGTTGGTTAATCATAGTAAAGAATTGATGCTTGTCATGGATAAATATACAAATATGGACCCGCTTGATGTTTGACTAAATGAGGGGTGATTTGAGTTTCATTATGGGGATAAGACTGTTCAGAGAAAGTCACTCTGAGTAAAGCTTTTCCCTCTGTTTTGATTTAGATGTTTCTCACTGTGTACCTGAGCAACAATGATCAGCATTACACAGAGGTACCAATCACTCCAGAGACCACATGTCGAGATGTTATAGGTTACTGCAAAGAACCAGGAGAGGTGGACTGTCATTTGGCTGAGCGCTGGCATGGTGATGGTAAGTAAAACCAGTTTAAGCTAATATACTTATGGACGGTCACCATTGATCTTTTGAAAAAAGAGCCACCCAGCCTAATCCCACTTCCCAGCATTTGATCCGTAGCCCTGCAGGATACGGCACTTCAGGTGCACGTCCAGGCACCTTTTTAAATGTCTTTAAATGAAGTAGTCAACTTGAGGTAGCTTACTCATGAATTTTGAGGAGCACTAACTTGTTATACCACAAAGTGGTAGATAGCAGCATGCTCGCAGTCTTACTTTGCTTTGGAATGTCAGTTTAAAGAATGTGACATAAACAGTGCAGTTTTTCTGGATGAAATGTTAAACCACAGTTCAGTTCACTTTGGTGTTCAAAGGCAGTAGGTGAAATAAATAGAAGATATTTTGTCCATCAAAGGTGTGTAAAGAGTACATCGAAGGTGTGTTCTTACTTGCAGAGCGTGCCATAGCAGACAACGAGCGTATATATGATATTCTGCAACAGTGGGGAGTGCAGAAAAATGATGTTTATTTCTACTTACGCCATGAACGCCCACCAAACACTACTAGGGATGCAGGTAAGTTCAGCCCAACTTTAAGCAACTTTTAATAGACTGCAGTCAGTTCATTTTCAGGTTAGTTTGTATTTCGTTGGTAGTTTATTTTCAGACTGTTCCAGCTCACTTTTCATGTTTTTTTTTGGTAATGATAGCTTCTGGAATTACTTTTTGGTGGATAAACAGGTCTGTATAAACGGAACAAGTAAATCCAGTCTGGTGTAGCTTGGGTGACTTCACAGGTGTTTAAAGTGGAGTTTTCATGCTCATTGTGAAAAGAATGTAAGTTAATGGACTGCTCCACCGTTTGATTTTACACAAGTTTATGCAGGTTTTCCTAAGGACTGACTGGCTAATGTAGTTTTCTGAATAGCGCAGTTGCATATTATTTTGCTCATTGATATGTATTTGTTTTTACTTGACACAAAAAACCTCTTCCTTAGGGTATTTCGTATTTATCCTCTAATTTAGAAATTTAGTGGAGTGGGAACTGAACCTATGTGACACATTTTATGCTCCAGCTCTTTATTAATATGCATTCCTATTTTGAGGATTTTATTGAGTAGTTCATTTGAATTCAGGTTGGAAGAATAATTTTGAAATATATAGTTTAGGGCTGATGGCTCATTAGAATTGTGCCCTTTCTATATTATAGCATCTGCCTGTACAGGCCAGGTATGAGATTTTTACATGACCGGTCTCATGGCGCAGTGGCTAGCACCACAGCCTCACAGCTCCAGCGACCCAGGTTCGGTTCTGGGTACTGCCTGTGTGGAGTTTGCAAGTTCTCCCTGTGACCGCGTGGGTTTCCTCCGGGTGCTCCGGTTTCCTCCCACATGCCAAAGGCTTGCGGTTGATCGGTAAATTGGCCGTTGTAAAAATTGTCCCTAGTGTAGGTAGGTGGTAGGAGAATTGAGGGAAGGTGGGGATGTGAGAGGGAAAATGGGATTAATGTAGGATTAGTATAAATGGGTGGTTGATGGTCGGCACAGACTCGTTGGGCCAAAGGCCCTGTTTCGGTGCTGTATCTCTCTATGACTTTCTCCATATACCAATGCAATTATATTTTAGCTTGTGTTGAATAATAGATTTGTATGTATCAGAAGAAATAGTTTCTCTGTATCTACACCATCAAATTCCTTTATTATTTTAAACACCTCAATTAGAATAATATCTCAATTAAAACTTAGTGGACTCGCAATCCAGAGGCCTGGACTAATGCTGTGGAGACGTAAGTTCAAATCCCACCACGGCAGCTGGGGGAATTTAAATTTAATGAATTAATAAATCTGGAATAAAATTCTAGTTTCATTAATTATCATGAAACTACTGGATTGTCGTAAAAATCCATCTGGTTCACTAATGCCCTTCAGGGGAGGAAATCTGCTATCCTTATCCAGTCCGGCCTACACGTGACTCCAGATCCACAGCAATGTGGTTGACTCTTAACTGCTCTCTGAAGTGCTGAAGCAGATGGGATTTTACGACAATCGATTATAGTTTCATGTGACTGTTACTGAAACAAGCTTTCAATTCCAGATTTTTAAATTAATTAATTGAATTTAAATTCCACCAGCTGCCGTGGTGAGATTTGAATTCATGTCCTCAGGGCATTGACCTGGGCCTCTGGATTATTTGTTCAGTGACATTACCACTACGCCAGTGTCTCCCCTATAAAGTTGCTACATAAATGCAAGTTAACACTCTTTATTTTGCGAGGGAAAACTTAGTAATAAATAGATCTGCTTGAAAGTAAGGAGGATGGAAGGACCAGTTGCAGTGCCTGATGTTGATTTTTCTCATACCTGATCATGATGCCACTTCTCCCAAGGGTCAAAGGTTGTAGGGGAGTAGTCAAAAAAAATGTTGACATGGGCAACCATTGTAGCAGCAGAATCAAAGCTATGTAAGCTGAAGAGGGGAAGATGAAATGCTTGCTAGCAAATTTTACTTCCATGTCATTATTTACAAGTCTCAGTTACAGCTAAATACATTCACTGAAAAAATAACATGGGCTCAAATCAGTCTGTGGTTATATTTACTCGGTGGAACATCTCACTTCAAAAAGAAAACTAATGTACTAAACTTTACCCTAACTCTGAGAACCAATCATGAAAGTCCTTTAATGTTATGATAGAATGGCTAATCATAAGCGGCCAATGCTATATCTACCCACTAAGATAAGAACCAGACTGGCATTCTGCACTATCCTGGCCCACTATAACCCTTGGCTTTCAAATTTTTTTCTTCCGCTCTGGGCTTACTCATTTGGTATATTTTATATTCGTTTGATACACAGAGAAAACCTGGATTAATTAGTGAATAATTTAAAATCTCTACACCTTAAATGCAAATGGATGCTACGATTGGACATTTGATGTACTAGAGCTGAACTCCAGAAGCTAGCCTCTTCTCAGATGTTCCTGCACTGTAGTGTGTTGTGCTGTGCTAAGCAAGATTTATTCATGTGGACTTTAGATTATGGTCAGTCAATGAGTTGCCTATTAGTACTTATGATTTCTTCAAATCTTGTACTCCTAGTATCTACCATTGTCAGTTTTGTAAGACATCTGTCTTTGTTGAATTTGAACTCTGAGATATTATTTTATTCAGCCGCTTAATACGCACATGAATCTGTGTTTGTGGGGCTAAAGAAAACAGTGATGTAAAATAAATATACTCCAGTTTTAGTGCTATTATTATGCCTCTCTATCCTTTTCAAAGCCCTGCTTTCTCATTTTCTGCTCCTCCTGAACTATAAATGTTTATCTCTTGCTTTTTTTTAAGCTTACTTTGAACTTAAATATTTCACTTTTAGTGCAATCATCCACCCTCACTCAGAGTTGGTTAGCTGCACTGAGAACAAAAATGTTGTGCAATGATGAAACTCTTTGTTTCTGCTAAACAATTGTTTCTGGGTGGAGACAGAAATTACAGCTGCTGAAAACAATGAATTTTCTGTGTGCTACATGTAACCATTATTTTTTTTTTTTTAAAAACTTTTCTTGCAGGTTCTTTGAGACTCCAGGATCCACTGGTGAAAAGAAACCGAGTCCAGGGTACTACAGATAGACAGATGGAAAATGGAGTAAGTCGAGTCAATTGTTTATTTTTTAAAAGTTTAAATTTGTTTGTGTGGTTTTATGATTCTAAATCTTTTCCTCCTGATGTTCTGCTTCTCCCCCCTCCACCCATATTAAGTGACTTCGCTTTCCTGAATTTAAACTTTTTATTAACAAAATTCATTTGCCTCAGTAGTTGAAAGAAAAAAAATCTCTATGCTTAATTGGCCCAGTAGTTGATATAATGTAGAGTAAAAGCAGGGACGTTGATTCAGTAGAGTTGAAATTGACTGGGAGAGACTGATTTAATACCATGCTGAAGTTAAATGGAAAGGGAGATCTAAGTTGCTTCAATTGAAGCAAAAAGGAAAAACTAATCAAATTCATCAATAAGAATTAAAGATGAAATTTTCTTTTTTAGATATGCAGATTCCACTTGTAACTTGTACACTAAATTCTACTTGTACAGTAACAGTATGAAATAATCACAGTTCATACAAACTTCTTGTGGCCTTGGTTGTATAGGTTTTACTTTTCCTTCATTGTGTGGCTAGTTGTAATTCTATAAGTGGTATTCTTTTTGGTAGAAAAAAATCAGAGTCTCTTTTGACACCACTGTCAGCCAGTGAGTTGGATTGAGTCAGCCAATGAGGTGGGACAGCACTTATGACAACTCACAGCAAGCAGTCTATTTTTAAGCAAGCCAAGCCTTATTAACTCAGCAAACCGTGAACTACAGCAAACAGTCTACAGTGTCTATTTAAAAGAGTCCGTATGAACTAGAGAAAACAGAACTCATGACCAGAACTACAGCAAATTCTCCCGATAAAAGCAGGGTGACTTCTCCAGCAACATACAGTGAGTGGAGGATAGTTATTTGATAGGGGTCTTAAACAGCACCACGGCCACAGAGCAACCCAAGAGTCCCTGCACAGGCCACACACAAGGTGGCCCCTTTAAGTTGCCATGCGTGCGCAGCCATGCAAAATAGCTTAAAGGGGCTATGCCCTTAAATAAATAAAACAAATTATGGGGGAATTTTATGCTTTCCCCTGCATCAGGTTTGGAGGCAGGGAGAGCATGTAATCGGACAGGATGGTTGTTGGGGGCCCCACCACTTAACCACTCCACCCAAATTAAATCCAGGGTGGGAAGGCCAGTGAATGGATTTACCGCCCCACTGCCGACGGTATTAACCCAGCAGTGGGTGGGCCTGTTGCCTCACGGCAAGCACCCGGGCTGGGGCAGTGGGGGGGGGGGGGGGGGATGCGGGAGGAGGGTTTCCTCATTAAAAAGCACTTAGTACCTGAACAAGGGACTCAGCATTGGGAAGGGGCCCTTGCTGTCTGTTGTATGATCGCTTTAAGAGTCATGTCCCTTTAAGAACACAGTATGCTAATGAGTTAAGTACCAAGATGTAGTTTTTAAAAAAATTCATTCATGGGATGTGGGCATCGCTGGCCAGGCCAGCATTTATTGCCCATCCCTAATTGCCCTTGAGAAGGTGGTGGTAAGCTGCCTTCTTGAACCGCTGCAGTCCATTTGGGGTAGGTATACCCACAGTGCTGTTAAGAAGGGAGTTCCAGGATTTTGACCCAGCGACAGTGAATGAATGGCGATATAGTTCCAAGTCAAGATGGTGTGTGACTTGGAGGGGAACTTGCAGGTGGTGATATTCCCATGTATGTGCTGCCCTTGTCCTTCTAGTTGGTAGAGGTCGCGGGTTTGGAAGGTGCTGTCTAAGGAGCCTTGGTGCATTGCTGCAGTGCATCTTGTAGATGGTACACACTGCTGCCACTGTGCGTCGGTGGAGGGAGTGAATGTTTGTAGATGGGGTGCCAATCAAGCCAGCTGCTTTGTCCTGGATGGTGTCGAGCTTCTTGAGTGTTGTTGGAGCTGCATTCATCCAGGCAAGTGGAGAGTATTCCATCACACTCCTGACTTGTGCCTTGTAGATGGTGGACAGGCTTTGGGGAGTCAGGAGGTGAGTTACTCGTCTCAGGATTCCTAGCCTCTCACCTGTTCTTCTAGCCACAGTATTTATATGGCTACTCCAGTTCAGTTTCTGGTCAATGGTGGCCCCTAGGATGTTGATAGTGGGGGATTCAGCGATGGTAATGCCATTGAATGTCAAGGGGAGATGGTTAGATTCTCTCTTGTTGGAGATGGTCATTGCCTGGCACTTGTGTGGCGCGAATGTTACTTGCCACCTATCAGCCCAAGCCTGGACATTGTCCAGGTCTTGCTGCATTTCTACATGGACTGCTTCAGTATCTGAGGAGTCACGAATGGTGCTGAACATTGCGCAATCATCAGCGAACATCCCCACTTCTGACCTTATGATTGAAGGAAGGTCATTGATGAAGCAGCTGAAGATGGTTGGGCCTAGGACATTACCCTGAGGAACTCCTGCAGTGATGTCCTGGAGCTTAGATGATTGAGCTCCAACAACCACAACCATCTTCCTTTGAGCTAGGTATGACTCCAGCCAGCGGAGGGTTTTCCCCCTGATTCCCATTGGCCTCAGTTTTGCTAGGGCTCCTTGATGCCATACTCAGTCAAATGCTGCCTTGATGTCAAGGGCAGTCACTCTCACCTCACCTCTGGAGTTCAGCTCTTTTGTCCATGTTTGAACCAAGGCTGTAATGAGGCCAGGAGCTGAGTGGCCCAGGCGGAACCCAAACTGAGCGTCACTGAGCAGGTTGTTGCTAAGCAAGTGCCGCTTGATAGCACTGTTGATGACACCTTCCATCACTTCACTGATGATTGAGAGTAGGCTAATGGGGTGGTAGTTGGCCGGGTTGGATTTGTCCTGCTTTTTGTGTACAGGACATACCTGGGCAATTTTCCACATTGCAGGGTAGATGCCAGTGTTGTAGCTGTACTGGAACAGCTTGGCTAGTCATGTGACCAGAAGCCACAGTCACTGCACTGTAACACCCTGGACAAAGCTTCTGTATATAGTTTGCTCTGTTTCGTATGTACTAGTTTTGTTAATAAACCTTCCAGAGATCTTCAAGGAACTGGAATCCACATACCTCATTGTGTTGCTCAAGGTAACACAAAGAAACTCATGACGCTGAGGCCATAAAAATCAGAATTGATTTGTATTTGCAAATCCTGCAGTGAAGCACAAGACAATTTCTTATTGCTTTGAGTTTTTCAAACATCTTTCTTTTACAGGACTATGTGAAAGATCTGTGATAGACTAGAACAGTTTGGATTTAAATCCATTTTAAATTTGTGCTTTTAAAAGTTTTAGTTTGGATTCAGTCTCCTTTTGCATATCTGTACATTTCCTTAGGAGCAAAGTATTTAATGTAGAGAAGTAGAATTGATGAGGTCAAAGAAGTGACAACAAACTAAGAAGCCTGTTTGGTGCTATTGTAGCATAACTCTTCACAACAATATAGAAGGTCCTCAGCCACCAGGTTGACATCCCATTATGGGAAGGACTACTGAATGTTATCAGTATTCTGCTTGCTGGGATGTCTTGGACCACTAGAAAATTCCTCACTTGAAGGAAGCTGTGTGGATTTGAATAATTGAAAGGGAAAGTTAAATTTTGAAATTTTTAAAGATCACAAAATTGTTAGTGTAGAAAGAGGCCATTCGGCCCATTGTGTCCACACTGGCTTTCTGAAAGACCAATTCTCTCAGTTCCATTCTCTTGCCTTCTCCCCATAACCCTGCATGTTTTTCCTTTTCACATAACTGTCTAACTCCCTTTTGAATGTTTCAGTTGAACCTGCCTCCACCATGTTCTCAGGCAGTGCATTCCAGACCTTAACCACTTGCTGCCTGAAATATTTTTTCCTCATGTCATTTTTGCTTCTTTTACCAAATACTTTAAATCTGTGCCCTCTTGTTCTCTTTCGTGAGTGGAAACAGTTTCTGTCCAGACCCCTCATGATTTTGACTACCTCTATCAAATCACCTCTCAGCCTTCTCTTCAAGCAAAACAGTCCTAACTTTTCCAATCTTTCTTCATAACTGAAGTTCGTCATCCCTACAACCATTCTCGTGAATCTTTTCTGTACTGTCTACAATGCCCTCACATCTTTCCTAAAGTGCGGCGCCTAGAACTGGACACAATACTCCAGCTGAGGCCGAACTAGTGTCTTATACAAGTTCAACATAACTTCCTTGCTCTTGGGCTTTATTTATAGGGGCATAAAGTACAGGATACTGTATGCTTTATTATCCGCTCTCAACCTGTTGTGACATTGGAAGAAGTAATCAAAAAGATATAAAGACATTTAAGGTAGAAAGGGGGGAGATAATTGATAAACAAATCAGTCTTGAGAGTGGATAAAACCCCTGTTCTATGTGTTAAAATAAGTAAGATAAGGGATTGCAGAGACTTGCCTAGGCATTGCTTGGGACCTTCCCAAAAAAATCTTGAATGAGGGAAATTATGCATATCATGTCGTAATATGAATTGTGCTTGTACATGTACAGTTTTTTTTTTGATGGTCTTCTCCCATCCACTTTTGAAGGCACTGACTCTGGTAACTCTCACAAGGAACAGTTCTTAATATTGAGTATTAGTTGACTACTTTTATTGTGTATGTCATCAAGCTCAACCTGAAGCCATTATCAGTTGATATCTTGCATAAATACTATCCTGTAGATGTGACTGCATTGCAGAAAGAGTTGATTTTTTTCTCTTACTTCCCAAGTCTATGCAGTGAGGTCAGTTGTAGAATCCCTGCTCAGCTACCTCAGCACGAACTGGAAATTGAATTCAGAACTTTGAGGTGCAGTTTGGACATATTTTGGTTGCACAATGTTTAATTTTTTTAAAAGTTAACATTAACTTGACTGGAATTAGCATGCATACCCAGCATCAACTTTTCAACCAGAGATCAGGCCAATAGTTTGAATGGCATCTTGCAGATCCATGATTCCCTATTTTATCTGACTGACTGTTGAATGCTGTGGAACTATGACTAATGACTTAGTTATGTATGAAGGATTGATTTGAAGTGTCTGAAGATTAAACCTCAAGATTGACAAAAGATAGGATTTACCTTACATTATCTGTTCACCTCTGTTTAATATCCTTCTATGACCACTTAACACTGGACTTGATGATAAATGGACAAGTAATATTGTACTGTCAGGTGCAAGTTCAGTACAATTGGAATTAGTTGTGCTAATATTGAATATTTAAAGACAAGACTATCAGGTTAAAGAAGGAAGCTTTTGTTATAGTGGTATGTTGGTTGCCATGGTAACCATTTTAGTTTACTGAATAACAAACATTAGGCAGAAAGTACTATGATGCTCGGGGCTAAGGAGTTACATTCCATGTGAGTTTAATGTTGGTATCTGTGGCTTGGTGGAGTTTCTACTTCTATCTTTATGCCTAAACAATTCTTTCAAGATGTAATCTCAACAATTCTTTTCAAGTGGCAGATTAATCTCTTGCATTTTAACCCATTCCTCCATCTTATTGATATCCCTTTGCAATTTTCTTTGGTTGTAATTAACTGTATCTCCAATTTGATATCATCTGCAAATTTCAACACCACTCCATCTAGGCCTTTATCCTGATCATTGATGGTGAACGGAAATAAAACATTGTGCAACCAAAATATGTCCAAACTGCACCTCAAAGTTCTGAGTTCAATTTCCAGAAATGAACCCCAACCTACTTCAAACTCCTCTGAAAAGCTGTTCTTAACTCCTACTCTGTTTTGTCTGCTCATACCAATTCTTAACCCAATTTTCTCTCCTCCCCTAATTCCATAACAATAATTTTCTGTAATAAGCTGCATGGTTCCTTGTAAGAAGCTTTCCTAAAGTCCATGTACACTACATCCATTGTATTTCACCCATCTACCATGCCTGTTACCATCTCCGTGAATTCTAAGGTTTGTCCAGCACAATCGTGTCTTTTGAAATTTGTGCTGGCTACGTCTAACTACTTTCTCTTTTATCGATTTGGATATATATTTCATCCTTAACGACTCAACCACAATTTTTCCTACCACAAAGTTAAACTAGCTGGCCTGTAATTATCTGGATTAGCTCTTGTCTCCATTTTTAAAAGTGGGCATCACATTAGTGACTGTCTGGTCCTCTGGCATACATCCACACTCGATAAAACCGTAAAATATTCTTCCTTTATCTCCTTCACGTTCCTAAGATATTAATTAACTTGCCTAAAAGTTTCCATTTATCCATTAAATATCACTCCCTATCACTTCAGGATTCATCACCTCTCTGATTACTGTCTCTTTAGTAAAGAGTGATGCAAAGTAGTTGTTAAATGCCTCTGCCATTTTTGGATCATACTGTAGAAATTGACATGCCTCTCCTTTGAGATCTAACTTCGTTTTTTAACAATTCTCTTTTTACTGATATACATGTAAACATGATATTTTTTGAACTTTTTCTTCAGGCTCTCTCTTGCTTTCCTTATCCCATTTTTAACTTTTTATTTTCTCCTTTAGGAACATAGGAGCAGGAGTAGGCCATTCAGCCTGCCACGCCTTTCTCTATGAACATGGCTGATGTTCCACTTCAATGCCTTTTTCTCACCGTATCCTCATTTCCCCATATGTCATTTGTATTTAAAAATCTCTCAATCTCTGTTTTAAACATGCTCAATGTCTGAGCTACCACAGCCCTCTGGGGTGGAGAATTGCAAAGATTCACAACCCTCTGAGTAATGAAATTTCTCCTCATCTCTGTCCCAAGTGGCTTCCCCCTTATTTTTGAAATTGTGTCCCCTGGTTCTAAACTCCCCAACCAGGGGAAACATCTTAGCTGCATCTACCCCGTCTATCCCTTTAAGTATTTTGTAGGTTTTAATGAGATCACCTCTCATTCTTCGAAGCTCTAGAGAATAGAGGCCCAATCTCTCTTCATAGGACAGTCCCGCTATCCCGAGAACAAGTCTGGTGAACCTTTGTTGCACTCCCTGTATGGCAGTAATATCCTCCCTAAGGTAAGGGGACCAAAACTGCACACAGTACTCCAGGTGCAGTCTAACCAAGATTCTATATAATTGAAGCAATACTCCACTGTACTCAAATCCTCTTGCGATAATGGCTAACATACCATTAGTCGTCTTAATTGCTTGCTGCACCTGCATGTTAGCTTTCAGTGACTTATTGACAAGCACACCCAGGTCCCTTTGTACATCTACACTTTCTAATCTCTTACCATTTACGAAATACTCTGCACATCTGTTCCTCCTACCAAAGTGGATAACCTCACATTTTTCCACATTATATTCCATTTGCCACGTTCTTGCCCACTCACTAAATCTGTCCAAATCCCCATGAAGCCGTTTTGCATCATCTTCACAACACACAATCCCACCTAGTTTTGTGTCATCCGCGAACTTGGAAATACTACATTTGGTTCCCACATCCAAATCATTGAAATATATTGTGAACAGCTGGGGCCCAAGCACTGATCCCTGCGGTACCCCACTCCGTTTATTCCTACTCTCTGCTTTCTACCTGTTAACCAATCCTTAATCCATGCCAGTATATTACCTCCTATCCCATGTGCTTTAATTTTGCTAACCAACCTCCTGTGGGGGACTTTATCAAAAGCCTTCTGAAAATCCAAGTATACCACATCCACCAACTCCCCTTTATCAATTCTGTTAGTAACATCCTCAAAAAACTCCAATAGGTTCGTCGAACATGATTTCCTATTCATAAATCCATGTTAACCATACCCAATCAGATCATTATTATCCAAGTGTCCATCTTTCACATCCTTTAGAATAGATTCTAGCATTTTCCCAAAGACTGATGAAAGGCTAATAGGTCTGTAATTCCCTGTTTTCTCTCTCCCTCCCTTCTTAAATAGTGGGGTGACATTTGCGACCTTCCAATCTGCAGGAACCACTTAATTGCATTATTATTCTTGTTGTCTTCATCGGACAGGTTTAATTGGCTTCTAGCTTCATTAGTTATCCATGGTATCCTAAAACTGCTAATAGTTACCTTATTTAACTGCATTTACTTATTCTGTACTGTTGAAATCTCTTTTTCACCTCACTGGTACTGTGCAGTCCTGTGTATCAATTTCTCAACACCTTATCTAAATTAGCTTTGCTCCTCATCTTTGCAAAGTATGCCCTAACCCACTCTGGCATTCTGATTTTTGTACTGACTTTTCTTCCTTTCGAAAGGAATCTTAAATCTTATTTGCATTGTGATCACCACACCCAAAGTTCTCACTACAGCTAGCTAATCTACCCACCTATTACTCAGTGCCAGATCTAACAACGCCTCCTCCTGCCCTTTCAGGCCTATTAGCTAGATCTTCCTGTAAAATATTTGCTTGCAGTTCCCTCTGTTTATGTTCCATGCTCTGTGTATTACAATATATGCATTTTAAGTTTTTTAAAATATTACTCAATTTCCCTTTTTTTTGGGTCTTAGTTGCCTTCTACCTTTACTTCAGTTATATTTCTTCTGTTCACCTCTTCAGCTGTCCTTGTGTACTCCACTGTGACTTTTCCATTTTTTGACTTCCCACAGATAATAGTTACTTTTATCGTTAATTGCCAAGGGGAGATGTCTGAATATCGGCCTGGATTTTGCAATCAGCCGCAAGGCAAGGGCACTCACTGCTGACCTCGAAGAAAGTCTTCCTGACAAGAACTAGCAGTCTCTGTGGCGAGAACGTTACCCCTGTCTCTGTGCAACTGATTGTAGCATCCTTTAATTGGGATTCCCAGCCTGGAGCTGCAGTGATCACATTAATGAATTCTCGCAGCCAATCAGGAAATGAAAATAAATAAAATAATTTATAAATTTTTTTTTACATAAAGCAAAATAAAGATTGAGACGTACTTATGGGGTGAAGGTGCAAGCTGAAATATCATGAAGAAACTTTAAAAAAAAATGTATTTTCAAAAATATAGTTAAAAATTATTAATCATAGTGGAGACATTTAACAACACTCCACAAACATAAAATTATTTTTTCAGAGCCGGATCTGTTGTGCAGCAATAGTTATTACTCAGATCGCTTTTAAAAATTCAGTTACACCTGACTGATGGCGTAATTTTCTGTTCAGTTTCTAACAGTGATTAAGAGTGGAAAAGGGGAAGTTCTCCCCACATCAACTGATTTGACTGCTGGCTCTGGGGGTGAGGTGAGGTGGGGTGGTGGGGGGGCGGTAGGGTGGGTGTCCACAGTGCAGCCTAGGTTGGAGCAGTGAGTAATGGACCACAGATTCAGGATTTGTGTGTTGATCTGCATTTGCGCTAAATCCTGAAGTTGTGGTTCGTTTCAGAGGGGTAATGATTGCAAATGCTGATAGCTCACCATCTAAAACCTCTACAAAATCCAAGCCATTGCATTTTGAAATGAAACAAAGACTGGAGACTTTTGATTATGGAATCACAGAAATCACAGATTCGTTACAGTGCAGAAGGAGGCCATTCGGCCCATCGTGTCCACATCGGCTCTCTAAAGAGCAACTCCCTTAGTTCCATTCCCCTGCCTTCTCCCCATAATCCTGCACATTCTTCCTTTTCATATAACAGTCTGATTCCCTTTTGAATGCTTCAATTGAACCTGCCTCCACCATATTCTCAGGCAGCGTATTCCAGACCTTAACCACTCGCTGCGTGAAAAAGTTTTTCCTCATGTCGCTTTTGCTTCGCTTACCAAATACTTCAGATCTATGCCCTGTTGTCTTTGGTCCTTTCACAAGTGGGAACAGTTTCTCTCAATCTACTCTGTGCAGGCCCCTCATGATTTTGAATACCTCTATCAAATCATCTCTCAGCCTTCTCTTCAAGGAAAACAGTCCTAACTTCTCCAATCTATCTTCATAATTGAGATTTCTCATCCCTGGAACCATTCTCGTGAAGATTTTCTGTACTCTCTCCAGTTCCCTCGTGTCTTTCTACAAGTGCGGCACCCAAAATTGGACGCAGTACTCCAGCTGAGACTAAACTAGTGTCTTGTACAAGTTCAACATAACTTCCTTGCTCTTGTACGCTATGCCCCTATTAATAAAGCCCAGGATACTGTATGCTTTATGAACCGCTGTCTCAACCTGTCCTGCCACTATCAATGACTTATTAAAATTGAGCTGTTTGATTGGTGTTTAACAACCCTTGGATGACGATACACAACTTTGCCAGGTGACGCAGCTACTTCATGCCTGTAAGGTAATTTGATAAAATGTTTATCATAGGCAATGAATCATTTGAAGACAGGAGAACAAAATTAATTCAAGGGAGTACGATTCTCCCCCTCAAAGTTTATGTGGAGGGCAGTGGTTTGAAAACAAAGAACTTCTGTTTACTGGATAAAGGAGGAAGACAGTCAAGCCCATTTGAAGTAAAAACAAATGCAATCATTAATAGTATTTGAAAAATGATAGGGCATCAACCCAGTACTTAAAATGGAAGATGAGCGAATGCATTTGTAAAACTGACCAAAAACAACAAGGGAACACAATGGAAAGTGCTGGAAAAACTCAGCAGGTCTGGCAGCATCTGTGGAGAGAGAAGCAGAGTTAACGTTTCAGGTCAGTGGCCTTTTGTCAGAACTGAGTTCTGATAAAAGGTCACTGACCTGAAACATTAACTCTGCTTCTCTCTCCACAGATGCTGCCAAACCGGCTGAGTTTTTCCAGCACTTCCTGTTTTTATTTCAGATTTCCAGCATCCACAGTATTTTGCTTTTATTTAAGGGAATACACTGGGTTATGGAGCAAATATGCTAAACTAGCAGAGACCTGCAAAACATTCTTGGTCAAATTAGTATACATCCAATTCCATCATCACATCCCTTCCTTCCCATGCCAACCCTCTCCTCTACTCCATCCTTCCCATGCCATTCCAACCTTCCCATGCCACCTCCCATGGCATCTCCCCTTCCTAGTCCTTCCATCCAGAGTAACTTTGTTGGGCTCCCCTTACTTTCCACTGTTTTTCTCAACCAAACCCCACCCCCCACCCTGCTGGAACCATCAACCATTGGCAGCCGTACATGCATCAGGTGCTCCAGTCCTTTGCATGCCCCATGCCTCCACGTGCGCCAGGCTGCACCCACCCAATCAACCCACCAACCAATCAGAAAAGAGCAGACAGACAAAAACTGCATATTATTCTTAGAATACTACTATAAAGAGTCGTTAATGGATTTGATCACTTACTGAAAAACTGGAAAGAGATCAAAACAGCTGGATGATGCTCCTCCATTATAAAAATAAGAGGTGTGGAAAGCAGCTGCAAAATAGAAGGGAACAATGTCAAGTGTGAACAGGAATTATTGGTAGAGAAATGAGGTATGGTAGCTAAGTTGCTAAAGTCAATGTTAATATGAGAGAGCTGTAGTTGCTGTTGCTTAAGCCTACACTGAACAAAGTTGGAAGTTTGATTTTAAAACACTATTTTTGTCATGTTTTTTCTCAGCTTAGTGGGCCACGTATGGACATGACACTTGCTGAACTGCAGGAAATGGCAACTCGGCAGCAACAGCAGATTGATTCCCAGCAACAGTTACTGGCAGCAAAGGTATGCATACAAAGCCGCTATTTAAAATCGCATGTGAACAATCCAAAATGACTCCTTTTTTCCTTCCTTTCGCCTAACTTCCATGTGGGGAAATATCTGATCTCCTCTTGGCCCTTTACCATGATGACAGAATGTAAAATATAACTTTTCTTCTCTTGTCTGCACTGGTTGCATTTCCAGTACATTGTCTTTGATGGTTGGATGTATAACTTCTTTTGGCTTCTTGACTTTCACATTACACGTATTTCACCTCATCCAAAATTTTGCCATTCTCATCCTGCCCCGAACCAAATCACGGTCACCATCACCCTTATCTCATTGACAGCCACTATTTCCTTGTCCTGTATCACATGTGATTTCAATATCTTTGTTCTTGGTGAAAACATTTCTTCCATTTTTTTTGCACTGCTCCTATCTCTGTAGCCTTCTCCATCATTATATCCCAGTTCTATTTTGGCCCACTGACTAGCATTCCATGCATCTCACCTTCCCTTTTCTCCTCCATTATTGGTAGAATATGTGTTGTCACCTCCCAAATCTGTGCCCATCTTTCCCGGAATTCCATATTTGAGTCCTTCCAATCAGGTTTCTGCCCTTCCTAGTACCGCAAGCAACATCCTATTTGACTCTGACAAAGGTCTCCTTGTCCTTCTCGACCTGTCTGCAGCCTTTGACACTGTTGACCACACCAAATTTCTCCAACACCTCTCCATTGTCATCCAGATGGCTGAGACTACTTTTGCCTGGTTCTATTCTTAACACTCTCATCGTAGCCAGAGTATGACTTGCAATGACTTCTCTTCCTGCTGCTGCACCATTACCTCTGGTGTCTCCCAAGGATCTGTCCTTGGCCCCCTCCTATTTCTCATCTACATGCTGCCCCTTGGTGACATTATTCTAAAGCACGATGGGCTGAATGGCCACTTTCTGTGCCGTAACTTTTCTATGGTTCAGTCCCCACTCCAAACTCCGTTCCCTAGCTGTAAACTCCATCCCTGTCCCTGACAACAGTCTGTGATTAAACCAGTTTGTTTGCAACCCTGGTGTCATATTTGACTCCAAGATGAGCTTCCGACTACATACTCGTGCCTGTTTCCACCTCCGTAACATCATCTGACTTCACGTCTGTCTCAGCTCATCTGCTGAAATCCTCATTCAAGCCTTTGTTACCTCTAGACCTGGCTATTCCACTGCACTGCTGACTGGTCTCCCACATTCTAACCTCTGTAAATTTGAGTTCATCCAAAACTCTGCTACCTGTATCATAACTCGTACCAAGTCTCGTTCACCTGTTACCCCTGTGCTCACTGACCTACGTTGGCTCTCAGTCAAACAGCATCTTGATTTTAAAATTTTCAGCCTTGTTTTCAAATCCCTCCATGGCCTCACTCCTCCCTATCTCTGCAATCTCCTCCAGCCCCACAACCCTGCGAGACATCAGCGCTCATATAATTCTGGCCTCTTGATCATCACCAATTTTAATCGCTCCAGGTCATGCCTTCAGTTGCCTTGGCCAGGGGTCGGCAAATTTTTTTTTTTACCTGAAGAGCTTTTTAAAAAAAAATTTCCTGAAGTAAAAACTATTGGGAATTGCAAGACTAAAATTCAGCATTTCTAAACCAAATACGTGGCAAATCGCCAAGTATCTCTGGTCACGTGCATAATTTGCATATATAATAAAATACTTGTATTGAATTTATATAGCAAAAGAAAACAAAATTAAAGTATACCTAACTCTGAATTATAGTGTTTATTAACTTTTCATTTTTAAAATATCCTTTCTTTGTATCTCCAGTATATGAATGTTCAGGTTTTATGCGTCAATTTGCATGAATTATGTGCAAGCGTGTTCAAAAAGAAAATGTAAAAATGGTGAACCATTTTAATTTAATGGAAAACAGCATGTTTCCACTTAGTACATTTCTTATTACAGCTGTATTCATATTCAACTGAAAGAATGCTTGTAATAAATGGAATTTTTTCTGCCATAATTTTTTCAGTAAAGTCATCTTTAAAACATTTTAACTTAAGTTGCATAGAATTAAGATTCTAATAGCACATTCAGAATAATTTATCCTCTTCGCTATATTGGAAGCAATAATGGTCGCCACCATGATACCTTTTACTTGACCCAAAGGCATTATCTATAACCATGGTGTAACTATACAGCTTGAATATAGGTTTATTTAGAGCATTATGTTTTTTCATTAAAATAATCATTTGAAAATGTAGAGTGCAGCGTAATGATTAGCCTTTTATCCCCACAATAAAAACACAGCTCTTAGTTCTTCAGCAAGTCAGACAAATCCTGTGTGTGTGTGTGTGTGTGTGTGTGTGTGTGTGTGTGTGTGTGTGTGTGTGTGTGTGTGTGTGTGTGTGTGTGCTATTTCTCCTAATATCATTTATATTATTTCATAAATTCTAGCATTAAATCATTGTGAATGCTAAATTCTTTAACGTCTAGGAAGTGAATCATAGATAAACGGTCAACAATTAGGAGACCATACTGTTAATACTGCGATCCAATTGGAAAAGGTTGGAAGCTGCAAATGAATTGTTAAAAAGCTGCATGCAGCTCCGGAACTGGGGGTTGCTGAGCCCTGGCCTAGGCCCTAAGCTCTGGAATTCTCTCCTTTTACTTTTCTGCATCTCAATCTCACTTTCCTCCTTTAAGACACTGCTTAAAACCTACCTGTTTGACCAAGCTTTTGATTAGCTGACCTAATATCTCCTTATGTGACTCAGTGTTGTATCTTGTTTATAATGTTCCTGTGAATCGTCCTGGAATGTTATATTATGTTAAAGTTGCTATATAAATGAGTTGTTGTTGTAGAACTTTAATTGTCTCCACTCATTTGTCTGGAATTCTATCCCTTAACCTCTCGGACTTCCTGCTCTGTTTTCAAAAGTTTTCTTAAAACTCATCTTTCTGACCATATTTTCACCTTTCCTCGCTCCTTTGCTGCTGGGCACCACTCTTCTGTAGTATCTTGGACCTTTTTACTAATGGTATTGAAGGAATGGAGGGAGACAGAAAGTAGGAAACTACAGGCCAGTTAGCCTAACATCTGTCATAGGAAAATGCTAGAATCTATTATTAAAGAGGTTATAGCAGTGTACTTAGAAACTCATAATGTGATCAAGCAGAGTCAACATTGTTTTGTGAAAGGGAAATAGTGTTTGACTAATTTATTATATGAGGTAGGATTAATAAGAGATCTCGTAATTAAGGATCCTTAAGGGGGAAGTGATCATAACATGGTAGAATTTCAAATTCAGTTTGATGGTGAGCAACTCCGGTCTCAAGCCAGTGTCTTCAACTTAAACAAGGGCAATTACGGAGGTATGAAGAGTTGTCTCAAGCGGGTTGGGAAGATAGACTACAGGGAACGTCAGTAGATGAGCAGTGGCAGAGTTTTAAGCAGATATTTCATAACACTCAGCAAACATTTATTATAGTCAGAAGGAAGGACTTGAAGAGAACGATGAACCACCCGTGGATAACAAAGGAAGTTGAGAGTATCAAATCAAAAACAAAGGCGTAAAATGCGGCGAAAACGAGTGGTAGACCAAAGGATTGGGAATTTTTTTTGAAACCAGCACTGGATTACTAAAAAACTAATAAAGAGGGAGAAAATTGATTGAGAGTAAATTGGCAAGAAATATAAAAACAAACAGTCAGAGCTTCTCCGGGTATATTAAAAGGAAGAGAGTAACTAAACTAAGTGTGGGACCCTTAGATGATGAGATTGGGGATTAATAACAGGGAAATGGCAAATAACTTAAACCAATATTTTGCATCGGTCTTCACGGTGGAGGACACTATAAACATTCCAACAATAATAGATGAGCAAGGTGCAAATGGGAGGGAGGAACTTGTAACACTTTCTATCACGAGAGAAAAGGTGCTGGACAAACTGATGGGACTAAAGGCAGACAAGTCGCCAGGACCTGATGGCCTGCATCCAAGGGTTTAAAAAGAAGTGGCTGCAGAGATAGTGGAGGCATTGGTCATAATATACCAAAACTCACTGGATTCCTGTAGGGTACCAGTGGATTGGAAGACCACTAATGTGATTCCCCTATTCAAGAAAGGAGGGAGACAGAAAGCAGGAAACTACAGACCAGTTAGCTTAACATCTGTCATTGGGAAAATGCTAGAGTCCATTATTAAGGAAGAAATAGCAGGACATTTAGAAAACATAATGCAATCAAACAGAGTCAACAAGATTTTATGAAAGGGAAATCATGTTTGACAAATTTGTTAGTGTTCTTTGAGGATATAACAGCAGAGTGGATAAAGGGGAACTAGTAGATGTAGTGTATTTAGATTTCCAGAAGGCATTTGATAAGGTGCTACATAAAAGGTTATTGCACAAAATAAGAGCTCAGGGTATTGGGGGTAATGTGTTGGCATGGATTGAGGACTGGCTAACACACAGAAGGCAGAGAGTCGGGATCAATGGGTCTTTTCCAGGTTGGAAAGCCGTAACTAGTGGGGTGCCACAAGGATCGGTCCTAGGGCCTCAACTATTTACTATCTATATTAATGACTTAGAGGAAGGGACAGAGTGTAGTGTATCCAAATTTGCTGACTATACAAAAATAGGTGGGAAGGCATGTTGTGATGAGGACACAAAGAATCTGCAAAGGGATATCGATAGGTTAAGTGAGTGGGCAAAAATTTGACAGATGGTGTTCAGTGTGGGGAAAGTGTGAGGTAATCCACTTTGGTAGGAAGAATAAAAAGGCAGATTATTTAGATGGAGAAAGACTACAAAATACTGCAGTACAGAGGGATCTGGGTATTCTTGTGCATGAAACACAAGGTTAGCATGCAGATGCAGCAAGTAATTAGGAAGGCAAATGGAATTTTGGCCTTCATTGCTAGGGGGTTAGAGTTTAGAAATAGGGAAGTCTTGTTACAACTGTACAGGGTGTTGGTGAGGCCACACCTCGAGTACTGTGTACAGTTTTGGTCCCCATATTTAAGGAAGGATATTGGAGGCAGTTCAGAAAAGGTTCACTAGGCTGATTCCTGGGATGAAGGGGTTGTCTTATCAACAACGGCTAAGCAGGTTAGGCCTTTGTTCATTGGAGTTTAGAAGAATGAGATGATCTTATAGAAACATATAAGATTTTAAGAGGGCTTGACAGGGTAGATGTTGAGAAGATGTTTCCACTAGTGGGGGAATCTCGAACTAGGGGACATAGTTACGGGATAAGGGGGCACACATTTAAAACTGAGATGCGAAGGAATTTCTTCTCTGAGGGTGGTGGAGGCAGAGAATTCCAGAGATTCGAGAGTTGTGGAGGCTAGGTCACTATATGTATTTAAGGAGGAGGTAGATAGATTTTTTGAAATCTCGGGTAGTCAAGAGTTAGGCGGAGCAGGCCCGAAAGAGGAGTTGAGGCCTGGGAGAGATCAGCCATAATCTTATTGAATGGTGGGGCAGGTTTGAGGGGCTGAATGGCCTACTACCGCTCCTATTTCTTATGTTCTTGGAGGAAGTAACAAGCAGTGGGGATAAGGGGGAACCTATAGTGTACTTGGATTTTCAAAAGGTATTTGATAAGGTGGCACATCAAAGGTTATGACAAAATAAGAGCTCAATGTGTGGGGAGTAACATATTAGCATGGGTAGAGGACTGGTTAGCTAACAGGAAACAGAGTAGGATTAAATGGGGCATTTTCAGGTTCGCAAGCTGTAACTAGTGGAGTGCCACAGGGATCAGTGCTAGGGCCTCAACTATTTACAATCTGGATGAAGGGACTGAATGTATGTTTGATAAATTTGCTGATGACACAAAGATTGGTAAGAGAATAAGTTGTGAAGAGGACATAAAGAGTCTGCAAATGGATATAGGTAAAGGTGAGTGGGCCAAAATTTAGCAGATGGAGTATAATGTGGGAAAATGTGAACTTGTCCACTTTGGCAGGAAGAATAGAAAAGCAAAATATTATTTAAATGGAGAGAGATTGCAGAACTCTCCCACACAGAGGGATCTGGGTCCTGGTACATGATTCACAAAAAGTTAATATGCAGTTACAGCAAGTGATTAAGAAGGCAAATGGAATGTTGTCGTTTGTTGCAAAGGAAATGGAATATAAAAGTAAGGAAGTTTTTCTACAGTTGCACAGGGCATTGATGAGATGGTATCTGGAGTACTGCCTGCCGTTTTGTTCTCCTTACTTAAGAAATAAGTAAGTAATTTGCATTCGAAATAGTTCATAGAAGGTTCACTCAACTGGTTCCTGGGATGAAGGGGTGATCTTATCACCGGAAATCACAGAATTGTTGCTGCACAGGAGGCCATTCGACCCATCGTGTCTGCACCGGCTCTCCAAACGAGCAGTTCACTTACTGCCATTCCCCCGCCTTCTCCCCGTAACCCTGCACATTCTTCTTTTTCATATAACAGTCTAATCCCCTTCTGAATGCTTCAATTGAATCTGCTTCCACTGCGTTATCAGGCAGTGCATTCCAGACCTTAACCACTCACTGCGTGAAAAAAAATTATTCATGCCGCTTTTGCTTTTCTTACCCATTGATTTAAATCTGTGCTCTCTTGTTCTCGATCCTTTCACAAGTGGGAGCAGTTTCTCTCTATCTATTCTGTCCAGACCCTTCGTAATTTTGAATACCTCTATCAAATTACCTCTCAACCTTATATCCTCCAAGGGAAACAGTCCCAACCTCTCCAATCTATCTTCATAACTGAAGTTCTTCATCCCTGGAACCATTCTCATGAATCTTTTCTGCACTCTCCAATGCCCTCATCTTTCTGAAAGTGCGGCACCCAGAACTGGATGCAGCACTCCAGCTGAGGCCGGACTAGTGTCTTATATCAGTTCAATATAACTTCCTTGCTCTTGTACTCTATGCCCCAATGAATAAAATCCAGGATACTGTATGTTTTATTAATCTCTCTCTCAACCTGTCCTGCCACCTTCAATGACTTATGCACATATACACCCGGATCCCTCTGCTCCTGCACCCCTTTTAGAATTGTTCCCTTTGTTTTATATTGTATCTCCATGTTCTTCCTACCAAAATTAATCACTTCACATATGAGGGAAGGTTGGGCCTTTATCCATTAAAATTTAGAAGACTGAGAGGTGATCTTATTGAATCCTATGATACTGAGGGGACTTGACAGGGTGGATGCTGAAAAGATGTTTCCCCTTATGGGAAAGACTAGGACGAGGGGACACAGTTTAAAAATAAGGGGTCTCCCATTTAAGATGGCAATGAGGAGAAATTTTTTCTCTTGAGGGTTTTAGTCTGTGGAATTCTCTTCCCCGGAGAGCAGCTGAGGCAGGTTCAACTAATATTTTTAAGGCTGAGTTAGATAGATTCTTGATTGACAAAGGAGTCAAAATTATAGCAGGTAGACAGGAAAGTAGAGTTGAGGCCATAGTCAGATCAACCATGATCTTATCAAATGGCAGAGCAGACTCAAGGGGCCAAATGGCCTACTCCTGATCCTAATTTGTATGTTCCTATGTACTGTGAGGTGGTAATTGACTAGCCTGCAGGAAACATTCCCTGAGCTGGAATGGGTGGATCCACAGCCTGATCAAAATTGGACCTCGGATCGAAGTTAAGTTTGATAGGCAAGCTGCAGTCGCCTACTGCTCGTTCCTAGGCAGCTTGACAAAGTGGACCTAAATTTTGAGCCGCTGCAACATCAGAGTTACTCAGGTAGATTTTGAAAGTGAGGGGAGAAGCAGTTGGGAAAGAGGGCTGAGCAGGGGCCATCATTGATCTTCGGGATTGCTGTGGATCCAGAAGGGAAAATAACAATTAACAATTGATCTTTCATTGGAGGCCACAGGAACAGCTGACGAATCCCCACAGATTTAGCAGTGGGACCAACACCTGTGTAGATTTGGCACAGACTCACTGCCATATTGATATACCTTGCACCTGTTTTACACTGGAAAAATGGATGCTATACGTACCAATATCTACCCTTATAAATTTGTTATATTTCTAATTTTTAATTTATGTATTTTTGCCCTTTGGCAATTTTCTCCTCTTCCCCTGAAAACATTGACTCTTGAGTCAGATGTGATTTTACAGCTGGTTGCTGTCCATTGATAACTCACTCAGTGCTATTGTTCAAACCTTGACAGTGAATGTTAGCAGGCCATTTGATCATGGTAGGCATGACAGTTAGACCTGCTCCCCGTTTGACCACATACATACCTGCAAGGGTCACTTTATAGTTATTGGAAATCAGAATCGGGACTAATCTATAGCTTCCTGAACTGAGAGCGTTGAACCCAATTGTAATGACCCTACCCTTAATCTAGCCAATTTGGCACAGACTAGGCATCAAATCTTGGAACCTTTTGGTGAATATAGGTTGGGTTTATGCAGTATCTTGAATTGAACCAACTGCAGAGCTGGGAGCCCTTGGGGGAAGGTGGAAAATAATTTTGAAATAATGTTTTTTATTTTCTATTTTGGATACTTGGTATGGGAATAAACTAACGTTATAAAACTCCTTGGATCAATTTTGGTTGAAAGTGAGGAAACTGGAAGTATCAGACTGGCTGGCTGATTTGATACAGCCAGTTTTTTTGCACCCCTGCCAAAGTTGAAAGCTTTGCTCATCTTGTATAGTGGATAGTGTTGTAAGAGATAACCAAGTCATTCTTCTCACAGAAAGTATAACTCTGGGTAGCAGCCAAATGTATCATTCCACTATTTACATGTAAAGAAGTGGTTATTTTCATAATTTTATGATCCTTCAAAAAGTATTTTTATTAATATGGAATTATAGAGCACAGAAGGAGGTCTTTGTGCCTGTGCTGGCTCTTTGAAAGAGCTACTAAATTAGTTATGGGATAATTAGTTATTAGCCATGAAAACTTTTCCCTTTTAAGTATATATCTAATTCCTTTTTGAAAGTTACTATAGAATCTGCTTCCAACACCTCATCTTAAATCTATCTTCTACTGGCAGGAGGGTCAGTAACCAGGAACAGTTTCTCCTTATTTACTCTCTCATCCCTTCATAATTTTAAATACTTAATTTAAATGTCCCCATAACATTCTCTGCTCTAAGGAGAACAATTCCAGCTTCTCTAGTCTCTGCAAATAATTAAATGTTTTGAGAATGAAATTAAAAATGAGTTTGTTGAACAAAAGAATAATTCCATCTTCCCTGTGTCTTTCTTGAATAATGAAGAATTTCAATATTCAGTGAAAAATTACCAATTATTAAGTTAGAACATCATATCATGATGTTAATCTGTTAATTGTCTATCAATTGTTTAATTATATGCAGGTGGAGGGTCCTAATTGGGTTCTTACTTAAGCACTTATAAGCCAACACTTACTGAGACTGGGGAAGGGTTTGAGTGAGGAGCTTGTTAAAACCAATGTGGGAGGAGTGCACTGTCTTTTCTAGTCCCACTTCTCCGCAGGTCACAACATATATTTTTTAAATGTTGATCCAGTTACTGATTCGGTCAATCATATACTCTACTCTTTTATCCCAGAATAAAGTGCATCAACCAGGTTTTTTTAATAAACAGCAAAATTATCAGTTTATTATCAAACAAGACTCATCCAGTAATTAAGCAAAGCATTAACGCAAAGATTGAAATACGAAAGTTCCCTTTTTAAATTCCTCACACACATACTGGAAAAAAATACAGAAACTCTGTCGGCAGAGGTCTGTTACAAAAAAGAATACTTTGGCCAAGTACTTGCTAATTCTTTGAGAAAAAAAAGTTACGGAAGGAAGTCAGTTGTCCCTTTTGGTCTGGCGTCCATGTATACGGTGACAAATCACTGGGATCTTTACTAAAGCAGTACTTTTCAGGCGGTGTTGAGAATTAATTTGGCAGGTTTTTCCAGCTTCTCAGGAACATGCAACATTCTCATGCAACACCAGGGATTTTAGCTCTGCCACACTGGATCTTTGCAGGTTTTCTTCAGAGGTAGAGAAAGAGGTGAGCTGGGTGGCTTTTCCTTGGCAAGTTGATCTCCAATTGTCTTCAAAACAGTTCACACCCCAACTGAACTGAAAAACAATATCCAAACCCCAAACAGCAGGTCAGAAGCTCCTGACCATTCATAAATCTTGATACACAAGAAATGCTGGATTCACTCAGCAGGTCTGGCAGCATCTGTGGAAAGAGAAGCAGAGTTAACGTTTCGGGTCAGTGACCCTTCTTCGGAACTGACAAATATTAGAAAAGTCACAGATTATAAGCAAGTGAGGTGGGGGTTGGGCAAGAGATAACAAAGGAGAAGGTGCAGATTGGACCTGGTCCTTCTCCTTTGTATATGAAGCACTTTGAGATATTTTTGAGACATGTGATAGGTGCTATCTAAGTAAGTCTTTATTCAATATCTTACTGAAAGAAAATATGGATAATGTAGGGGTGGGGAGGGAGTCTAGGAATGGTGATGGTTTAAAAATCCAAAGTTAGTTGCGTCATTTGGTGCACATCAGATAGGAACAGGAATAGGCCATACAGCCCATCGAGCCTGCCCCACCATTCAATAGGATCATGGCTGATCTTCCACTTCAATGCCTTTTTCCCACACTATCCTCATATCCCCTCATACCATTGGTATTTATAAACCTGTCAATCTCTGCTTTAAACATATTCAATGACTGAGCTTCCACTGCTCTCTGGGGTAGAGAATTCCAAAGATTCACAACACTGAGTAAAGAAATTTTTCCTCATCTCTGTTCTAAGTGGCTTCCCCCTTATTTTGAAATTGTGTCCCCTCGTTCTAGACTCTCCAACCAGGGGAAACATCTTAGCTGCATCTACCCTGTCTATTCCTTTAAGTATTTTGTAGGTTTCAATGAGATTGCCTCTCATTCTTCGAAGCTATAGAGAATAGAAGCCCAATTTCCCCAATCTCTCTTCATAGGACAGTCCCGCCATCCCGAGAACAAGTCTGGTGCACCTTTGTTGCACTCCCTCTATGGCAATAATATCCTTCCTAAGGTAAGGGGACCAAAACTGCACACCATACGTCAGGTGCAGTCCAACCAAGGTTCTATACAATTGAAGCAAGACTCTCCACTACTCCTGTACTCAAATTCTCTTGCAATAAAGGCTAAAATACCATTAGCCGCCTTAATTGCTTGCTGCACCTGCATGTTAGCTTTCAGTGACTAATTGACAAGGACACCCTGGTCCCTTTGTACATCTACACTTTCTAATCTCTTACCATTTAAGAAATACTGTGCACATCCATTCCTCCTACCAAAGTGGATAACCTCACATTTTTCCACATTATATTCCATCTGCCACATTGTTGCCCACTCACTAAGTCTGTCCAAATCCCCTTGAAGCCACTTTGCATCTTCCTCACAACACACATTCCCACCCAGCTTTGTGTCATCCACGAACTTGGAAATACTACATTTGGTTCCCACATCCAAATCATTGAAATATATTGTGAACAGCTGGGGCCCAAGCACTGATCCCTGTGGTACCCCACTAGTTACAGCCTGCCAAAGCGAGAATGACCTGTTTATTCCTACTCTCTGCTTTCTGCCTGTTAACCAATCCTTAATCCATGCCAGTATATTACCTCCTATCCCATGTGCTTTAATTTTGCTAACCAACCTTCTATGGGAGACTTTTTCAAAAGTCTTCTGAAATTCCAAGTATACCAAATCCACCAACTCCCGTTGATCAATTCTGTTTGTAACATCCTCAAAAAAACTCCCAACGGGTTTGTCAAACATGATTTCCCATTCATAAATCCATGTTGACTATGCCCAATCTGATCATTATTATCCAAGTGTCCATTTATCACATCCTTTAGAATAGATTCTAGCATTTTCCCAATGACTGATGTAAGGCTAGCAGGTCTGTAATTCCCTATTTTCTCTCTCCCTCCCTTCTTAAATAGTGGTGACATTTGCGACCTTCCAATCTGCAGGAACCATTCCAGAATTTATAGAATTTTGGAAGGTGATCACCAATGCATCCACTATCTCCATAGCTACCTCTTTCAACCACTCTGGGATGTAGAATATCAGGTCCTGGGGACTTATCAACCTTCAGCCCCATTAATTTCTCCAATTCAACCTTAATTTCCTTCAATTCCTCATTCCCCCAATCCCTTGGATCTCTAATTCTGGGAGATTTCTTGTATCTTCTTCAGTGAAGACAGACACAAAATAATCATTTAGCTTCTCTGCCATTTCTCTATTCCCCATTATAAATTCTCCAGACTCTGCCTGTAATGGACCCACATTTGTCTTAGCCAAACGTTTCCTTTTTACATACCTATAGAAGCTTTTACAGTCCGTTTTTATACTTTTTGCTAGCTTACAGTCATATTCTATTCTCCCTTTATTTATCAGTTTCGTCCTCCTTTGTTTTCTAAAATCCTCCCAATCCTCAGGTTTACTACTATTTCTGGCAACTTTATAGGCCTTTTCTTTTAACCTTATACAATCCTTAACTTGCTTTGTTATCCACGGTTGACTGCCTTTACTTTTGGGGTTTTTGTGCCTTGAAGGAATGTATAGTTGCTGTAAACTATGTAATATTTCTTTAAAGATTATCCATTACCCATGTACTGTCAATTCTTTTAATGTATTTTCCCAATCCACCTCAGCCAATTTTCCCATCATACATAATTTCCTTTGTTCAAATTTAACACCCTGGCTTCAGATTGAACTACCTCACTTTCAAACATAATGTAAAGTTCTATCATATTATGGTCACTCATCCCTAAAGGTTCTTTTACAACAAGGTTACTAATTAACACTTTCTCATTACATAATACTAGATCTAAAATAGCATGTTCTCTCGTCGGTTCCTCAACATACTTCTCGAGAAAACCATCCCCAACACACTCCAGAAACTTGTCCTCCACAGCATTAATGCTCATTAGGCTTACCCAGTCTATGTGCAGATTGAAGTCACCCATGATTACTGTATTACCCATGCTACATGCTTCTTTAATCTCCTGATTATTACCATGCCCCACACTTACCTCTACTGTTTGGTGGCTTATAAACAACTCCTACCAATGTTTGCTGCCCCTTGCTGTTTCTTAGCTCCACCCAAACAGATTCCACATTTTGTTCCTCTGATCTGAGATCCTCCCTTACTAATGTACTGATCCCATCCGTTCTTATCAGCGCAACACCACCTCCTTTTCCTTTTTTGCCTGTCCTTCCTAAATGTCAAATATCCTTGAATATTCAGTTCCCAGTCTTGGTCACCCTGTAGCCAACATTTCCGTTATGGCAATTAGATATGGAGCTGAATAATAACAGTGTATGTGAATCTAGTGTGGTGGTTGAGGATTTGTTTCTTGCTTCTCCACATTCTTCTTCCTTACAATCCTACTAAGAATTGTAAAGTTTCAGTGGCCTGAGATCCACAGAATCATAGAATGGTTACAGCACAGAAGGAGACCATTCAGCATGTCGTGTCTGTGCCTGCTCTCTTTAACAGTAACTCAGCTAGACCCACACTCTGCCTTTTCCTCGTAGGCCTGCAATTTTTTTCTCTTCAGATAATTATTCAATTCCCTTTTGAAAACCACAATTAAATCTGCCACCACCAAGCTCTCAGGCGGTGCATTCCAGATCCTGAGCATTGCTGCATAGAAAAGATCTTCCTCACGTCGCCTCTGGTTTTTTTGCCAATCACTTTAATTTTGTGTCCTCTGATTATCAACCCTCCCACCAACGGGAACAGTTTCTCTCTACCTACACTGTCCATATTCCTCATGATTTTGAACACCTCTATTAAATCTCCTCTCAGCCTCTTCTCAAAGGAGAACAGCCCAGCTTCGCCACTCTATCCACTTAACTGAAGACTCTCAAATTCGGAACCGTTCTTGTTGCACCCTCTCTGCCTTCAGCTCCTTCCTAAAGTGGTACCTAGAATTGGACGCAATATTCCAGTTGAAGCTGAACTAGTATTATATAAAGGTTTACCATAACTTTTCTTGCTTTTATACTGTATGCCTCTATTTATAAAGCCCAGGATCTGGCATGCCTTATTAACTGCTTTCTCAACTTGCCCTGCCACCTTCAACAATTTGTGCACATATTCCCCTTGGTCCCTCTGCTCCTGCAATCCCTTTAGAATTATATCCTTTGTTTTATATTGCCTTTCCTTGTTCTTACTACCAAATGTACCACTTCACACTTATCTGCACTAAATTTCATTTGCCACCTGTCTGTCCATTGCACCAGCCTAAGTCCTCTTCAAGTCTATCACTATCCTCCTCAGAGTCCACAATACTTCCAAGTGTTGTGTCATCTGCAGACTTTGAGGATCTCTAAAATATAGCTACATGTTTAATACTGACACATATTTGAGTATGTTGAAATGCTACTATTTTCCTAATAATAGAGGGCACTATACTAATTCTACTATTAGGGCCTCTTTTGACAACAATTCACCACTGGAACTATAGCACGTAATTGTTCCTTGATTATATTCAGGCCCCTAAACTTTTCTTTGACAGATCCTGCCCACTGTACGTTTTTTTCCCATTTTACTCTGATGCCCATCAATAGTCCTATGTTATTAGATTATGGACCAATTCTACTTGTACTTGAGGTTATAAAGTAGCCACATCCCAACCAAGAAATTATTATTGACAATATTAGTGGATGAATACTTATTTCTATGACATTCTTCTGTGCACTACTTTACTGAGGTGTTAATCTCTTTATTGGAAAGAATAATGCATTTGGTATTCCTCCATCATAGCAGCAATAATAATTTCTGGATTTTTTAATGGTCTTATCTTTCTTTAACCTGTCTTCTTCTGTCATATCAGGAGAAGGGGGGTGTTTGATATAGTGGTTTGTAGTACTGATGTGTCAAGTGTTCTGTTCTCTAAGTTTGCCACCAGGCACATTTTTTTAATTCTTTGCACATTGATGCTATAAATCTGATATTTTTTACATTGTCTTTCCGTATTAATCTTTAGGAGCGGCATTTGAGATACCTGAAACAGCAGGATCATCGGGAGCAGCAGGCAGCAGAACAAGAGAAGCTACAAAAGCTTCGTGAGATTGCTGAGGGCCAAGAAGCCAAATTAAAGAATGTACGGACACTTAAAGGACAGGTGGAACAAAACCGACTTAGCAATGGGAAGCTGGGTAAGTCTTAACTGTTAAGGCACCCATACCAATTTAATTGGGGGCAGTATTTCTTTAAACTTGTTCTCTCACGGCCTTCAATCTACTCCTTGTGATCTGCATTGTAGGGCTCATCGAATAAAAATGAATATAGTCTGGTGGCTTGAGTTTTTGAATTTAATTTAGGTTGTTTTTCCCCATATCGCTTTAAACTTTAAAAAAAAAGCTTCCTTTAACTAACTTCGGTTTTTACTTTCAAATGATTACGTGTCCTCAGAATCTCTTTCTCTGACTTCCTGATCGTAACTTTATCCCACAAAACTCCTTCAAAACAATATTTTGAGATGTGATGTTCACTTAACTGTTGTTACTAAATTACTTTCTGTGTATACTTGAAGTTAGTTTAAGTCTCTGGCATTCATAGTGCTGCATCTGTTTTCCATGGATTGATTAAAAAAAAAGGGAAAATAGAATATGAAAGTAAACTAGTAAGAAACATAAAAACAGACTGTAAAAGCTTCTATAGGTATGTAAAAAGGAAAAGATTAGCCAAGACAAATGTGGGCCAATTACAGGCAGACAGGAGAATTTATAATGGGGAACGAGGAAATGGTAGAGAAACTAAACAAATACTTGTGACTGTCTTCACAGAGGAAGATACAAAAAACCTCCCAGAAATACTAGAGAACCAGGGGACGAGCGAGACTGGGAACTGAAAAAAATTAGTATTAGTAAAAAAGTAGTACAGGAAAAATTAATAGGACTGAAAGTTGGTAGATCACCTGGATTTGATGGTCTACATCACAGAGTGTTGAAAGAGGTGGTTGTAGAGATAGTGGATGCATTGGTGGTCCTCTTCTAAAATTCTATAGATTCTGGAACAGTTCCTACAGATTAGAAGGTAGCAAATGTAACCCCACTATTCAAGAAAGGAGGGAGAGAGAAAACGGGGAACTACAGTCCTGTTAGTCTGACATCAATAGTAGGAAAAATGCTAGAATCTACTATAAAGGATGTGATAACTGGAGACTTGGGGGGAATTTTATGCTCTTCCCCCCCCCCCCCCCCCTCCCAGCGGGTTTGGAGGCAGGGAAAGCATTAAATAGTGCTGAGGGGGACCCTGCCACCTTCCCGTCACTGCCAGAATTAAGTCCAGGATGAGAAGGCCTGTGAACCGTCTTCCTGCCCCATTGCCATTTGACGCCCTTAACTGGGCAATTAATGCCCAATAAAGGGCTTCATCCCTCCCCCACTACAATTAGCCATGTGGTGGGTGGCCCTGTCGCCGATCAGGAGGCACGGCATGAAAAGCCATGTGGGTTGCTTTCCGGCTCCGGGAGGGGTCCCTCGTTAGGCACTAGTGCTTGAGCGAGGGACCCGGCATTAGGAAAGGTGGGGGACCCTGCAGAGAGCCACCCCCTGCCCTTGCTAATAACGCCCCCCTCAATACCCCTCTTCCCCCATGACCCCCTCCCCACAAGATCCCTCCCGCCCTGGCCTACCTGTAGCCTGGGTCCGGCACCACACCTGGTCCTTGGGTAGGTGCTCCACTGGCAGCAGCCATCGCCTCCACAGTGGTGGTGTTCAGTGAAATAGCTGCTGACCTCTTGATTGTCCAGCAGCTCTCCGAGGGCAGGACTTTCATCACCGGGATCCTCCGTCCCGAGGAAGGCCCATCGTTGTCCACTTGATTCGGTGGGCCTCTAACAGTAGAGGCAACGCAGGGTTCTCGGCCTTTTCCGGAAGTCGAGACCCTCGTCGCCAAGATAAAATCCCAGCCTTAGAAAATAGTGATAGGATTGGGCAGAGTCAACATGGATTTATGAAAGGGAAATCTTGTTTGACAATCCTGTTGGAACTTTTTGAGGATGCAGCTAGCAGAATAGATAAGAGGTAACCAGTGGATGTGGTGTATTTGGATTTTCTGAAGGCTTTCGATAAGGTCCCAAACAAGAGGTTAATAAACAAAATTAGAGCACATGGAATTGGAGGTAATATACTGGCATGGATTGAGAATTGGTTAACCGGCAGAAAACAGAGAGGAATAGATGGGTCGTTCTCAGGTTGACAGGCTGTGACTAGTGGGGTACCGCAAGGATCAGTGCTTGAGCCTAGCTATTCACAATCTGTATCAGTGATTTGGAGGTGGGGACCAAATGTAATATTTCCAAGTTTGCTGATGACACAAAACTAGGTGGGAATGTGAGTTGTGAGGAGGATGCAAAGAGGCTTATAGGGGATTTAGGTAGGCTAAGTGCAGGCTAAGACAGGCAAGAACATGACAGATGGAGTATAATGTGAAAAAATGTGAAGTTACCCACTTTGGTGGGAAAAACAGAAATACAGAGTTTCTTAAATGGTGATTTTTTTAGGAAATGTTGATGTCCAAAGGGACGTGGGTGTCCTTGTTCATGAGTCACTGAAAGCTAACATGTAGGTGCAGCAAGCACTTGGGAAGACAAATGGTATGTTGGTCTTTATTGCAAGAGGATTTGAGTACAGGAGTAAAGATATCTTGCTGCAATTGTATAGAACCTTGGTGAGACTGCATCTGGAGTATTGTGTACAATTTTGGGCTCCTTACCTAAGGAAGGATCTACTTGCAATAGAGGGAGTGCAATGAAGGTTCACCAGACTAATCCCTGGGATGGCGGGATTGTCCTATGAGGAGAGATTGGGGAGGCAGGGCCTGTATTCTCTGGAGTTTTGAAGAATGAGAGGTGATCTCATTGAAACATACAAAATTTTTGCAAGGTTCCACAGGGTAAATGCAAGGAGGATGTTTCCCCTGGCTGGTGGGTCTAGAACCAGGGGACACAGTCTCAGAATAAGGGGTCGGTCATTTAGGACTGGGATGAGGAGGAATTTCTTCACTCATGGCGGTGAATCTTTGGAGTTCTCTTCCCCAGAGGGCAGTGGAGGTTCAGTCATTGAGTATGTTCAAGACAGAGATCAATAGATTTCTAGGAAGGGAATAGAGGGATATGGGCCCCGGAAGTGCAGAAGGTGTTAGTTTAGGCAGGCATCAAGATCGGCACAGGCTTGGAGGGCCGAATGGCCTGTTCCTGTGCTGTACTGTTCTTTGTTCTAGATATTAAAGGCATCAAGGGATAAGAGGATAATGCAGGAAAATGGCATTGAAGTAGAAGATCAACCATGGTCTAGTTGAATGGCGGAGCAGGCTTGAGGGACCGAATGGCCTCCTTCTGCTCCTATTTCCTGTGTTGCTATGTCCTTGAGTATCTGGTTGCTTCCCAACTGCATGCTCACTTTCCTTCACCAGTACTTCTCTCTGTCCATTTCACCACATCAGTGATGGCATTGGGACAGATAGTTGTAGTTATTCTACTCCCATATGTCTCAGTGCAACTATTGAGACTCCTCCCTCATTTGGGTTTTCCTTCTGTGCTTGTGCATTTCACTGTTTCTGGGGGATCATCCTTGATCTAATCTATTCACTTCCATTCAATTCCATGGTGACATCAGACTCAATTAAGGAGTCAGACATCATCAAATCCAAGGGTTTTGCTATTCTTGCAGAATTTGATCTCAAGTAAGCAACTAGAATGAGTCAATATTTCCTTCCACTCAAAATTGGCAAAAAGAAAATCCTTTTAGGCTATGCATGTCTCTGGCTCTATTCTATTTAATTTTATCCCATCTGCCCCCTCGAACTAAATCCAGTAGTCCTAACGTGGGCATTTTCTTCAACTTTGTGCCCAGTTTCTCATTTCACATCCATCTATCTCCAACACTGCATTAGTTTACCTTTGGAATGTTGCCCAGCTATGCCCTACCACTGTTAAACCCTAATCATTGACATAATCACATTAATTACACACTTTTTCATTAACCTACAACATTTAAAATTCATATAATCCAGAACACTGCAATTCATATCCTCTCCTGCAGAGTTCCACAAACTAATCATTTCTGTCCTTGGCTTCTGTGCGTAAGAGTTGTGCGGAAAGTATTATACTGATGTAGGTAGCTGGAAAAGAAATACAAAGGATAATTTACAGGTTCTGATAATGTAGTATTTCTTAACAAAATTTTGTTTCCTTTCTGCTAGAGGATTTTGTGCGAGCATCAGTTGGCCAGAAGTAGGTTAATTAGGTGAGGTGAGAGTGTAGGAGACCTAGCAAAATTGAAGTCAATGGGAATCGGGGAAAACTCTCCACTGGTTGGAGTCATGCCTTGCATAAAGATGGTTGTGGTTGTTGTAAGGTCAATCATTTCAATCCCAGGACATGGCTGCAGAGTTCCTCAGGGTAGTGTCCTCCCAACCATCTTTAGCTGCTTCATCAATGATCTTCCCTCCATCATAAGGTTAGAAGTGGGGATATTCGCTGATGATCGCACACTGTTCAGTACCATTCGCAACTCCTCAGATACTGAAGAAGTCCATGTCCACATGCAGGAAGACCTGGACAACATTCAGGCTTGGGCTGATAAGTGGCAAGTAACATTTGTGCCACGCAATGACCATCTCCAACAAGAGAGAATCTAACCATCTCCCTTTGACATTCAACAGCATTACCATCAGTGAATCCACTACCATCCACATCCTGGGGGTTACCATTGACTAGAAACTTAACTGGACGAGCCATATAAGTACTGTGGCTACAAGAGCATGTAGGAGGCTGGGAATTCTGTGGCGAGTAACTCACTTCCTGACTCCCCAAAGCCTGTTCTCCATCTACAAGGCAGAAGTCGGGAGTGTGATGGAATACTCTCCATTTACCTGGATGAGTACAGCTCCAACAACATTCAAGAAGCTCGACATCATCCAAGACAAAGCAGCCCAGCTAGATCAGCACTCCCTCCACCACTGGTGCACAGTGGCAGCAGTGTGTACCATCTACAAGATGCACTGCAAAAACTTGCCAAGCCTCCTTCAGCAGCACCTCGACCACCTGAAAGGGCAAGGGTAGCAGAAGGTATGGGAACATCACCACCTGCAGGTTCCCCTCCAAATTACACACCATCCCTACTTGGAACTAAATCGCTGTTCCTTCACTGTCGCTGGGTTAAAAACCTGGAACTCCCTCACAGAACTGTGGGTGCACAAACACCAGGTGCACTGCAGCAGTTCAAGAAGACAGCTCACCGCCATCTTCTCAAGGGCAATTAGGGATGGGCAACAAATTTTCACCTTGCCAGCGATGCTCACATCCCATGAAAGAATAATAAACAATACGGTTGGCATTGGCTACTGACAGTATTGGGCTGCTGTGGGGAAAATGGTTCTGAACAATGAATGTCAAACGTTAATAGATAAAAGTGACGTCAGAACCCTTGGCATACTGGATCAAGTGTTTGGCTGCAAGCATTAAAGTACAGGAGAAATAAAGAGCATAGTCTAGCTTAATTTATTTTAACACAATTGGCCTGGAAGATAAGTCACCAAGCAGTGCTTTCATTTGAAATAAGTATATAAATTTTACTTCAATTTCAAGAGATGGTTCCAGGTCTATCATCATATCGGTACAGGAATATTGGTTACTTCCAGAAGTGTACCCCCACGTTTGTATGTCACAAAGCTTTATGGTAGTAATGTTCGCTTTAACACTATCTTATTAAGTAATTGAGGTTGAACAAAGTATCAAGAACACAGGTTTCTTCACAACTTAAGGATAAGCATTAAGTTCAGTATTTAAATATCTCTCTCTCATCCTTTGCGCTCTCTCCCCTCGCTCTCACCTCCCCCCACCTCGGCCTCGCCACCCCATCCGTCTTTACTCTCTTGCCCTTCTCCACCCCTCCCTCCCCTCGCCCCTCTCCACCCCTCCCTCCCCTCGCCCCTCTCCACCCCTCCCTCCCCTCGCCCCTCTCCACCCCTCCCTCCCCTCGCCCCTCTCCACCCCTCCCTCCCCTCGCCCCTCTCCACCCCTCCCTCCCCTCGCCCCTCTCCACCCCTCCCTCCCCTCGCCCCTCTCCACCCCTCCCTCCCCTCGCCCCTCTCCACCCCTCCCTCCCCTCGCCCCTCTCCACCCCTCCCTCCCCTCGCCCCTCTCCACCCCTCCCTCCCCTCGCCCCTCTCCACCCCTCCCTCCCCTCGCCCCTCTCCACCCCTCCCTCCCCTCGCCCCTCTCCACCCCTCCCTCCCCTCGCCCCTCTCCACCCCTCCCTCCCCTCGCCCCTCTCCACCCCTCCCTCCCCTCGCCCCTCTCCACCCCTCCCTCCCCTCGCCCCTCTCCACCCCTCCCTCCCCTCGCCCCTCTCCACCCCTCCCTCCCCTCGCCCCTCTCCACCCCTCCCTCCCCTCGCCCCTCTCCACCCCTCCCTCCCCTCGCCCCTCTCCACCCCTCCCTCCCCTCGCCCCTCTCCACCCCTCCCTCCCCTCGCCCCTCTCCACCCCTCCCTCCCCTCGCCCCTCTCCACCCCTCCCTCCCCTCGCCCCTCTCCACCCCTCCCTCCCCTCGCCCCTCTCCACCCCTCCCTCCCCTCGCCCCTCTCCACCCCTCCCTCCCCTCGCCCCTCTCCACCCCTCCCTCCCCTCGCCCCTCTCCACCCCTCCCTCCCCTCGCCCCTCTCCACCCCTCCCTCCCCTCGCCCCTCTCCACCCCTCCCTCCCCTCGCCCCTCTCCACCCCTCCCTCCCCTCGCCCCTCTCCACCCCTCCCTCCCCTCGCCCCTCTCCACCCCTCCCTCCCCTCGCCCCTCTCCACCCCTCCCTCCCTTCGCCCCTCTCCACCCCTCCCTCCCCTCGCCCCTCTCCACCCCTCCCTCCCCTCGCCCCTCTCCACCCCTCCCTCCCCTCGCCCCTCTCCACCCCTCCCTCCCCTCGCCCCTCTCCACCCCTCCCTCCCCTCGCCCCTCTCCACCCCTCCCTCCCCTCGCCCCTCTCCACCCCTCCCTCCCCTCGCCCCTCTCCACCCCTCCCTCCCCTCGCCCCTCTCCACCCCTCCCTCCCCTCGCCCCTCTCCACCCCTCCCTCCCCTCGCCCCTCTCCACCCCTCCCTCCCCTCGCCCCTCTCCACCCCTCCCTCCCCTCGCCCCTCTCCACCCCTCCCTCCCCTCGCCCCTCTCCACCCCTCCCTCCCCTCGCCCCTCTCCACCCCTCCCTCCCCTCGCCCCTCTCCACCCCTCCCTCCCCTCGCCCCTCTCCACCCCTCCCTCCCCTCGCCCCTCTCCACCCCTCCCTCCCCTCGCCCCTCTCCACCCCTCCCTCCCCTCGCCCCTCTCCACCCCTCCCTCCCCTCGCCCCTCTCCACCCCTCCCTCCCCTCGCCCCTCTCCACCCCTCCCTCCCCTCGCCCCTCTCCACCCCTCCCTCCCCTCGCCCCTCTCCACCCCTCCCTCCCCTCGCCCCTCTCCACCCCTCCCTCCCCTCGCCCCTCTCCACCCCTCCCTCCCCTCGCCCCTCTCCACCCCTCCCTCCCCTCGCCCCTCTCCACCCCTCCCTCCCCTCGCCCCTCTCCACCCCTCCCTCCCCTCGCCCCTCTCCACCCCTCCCTCCCCTCGCCCCTCTCCACCCCTCCCTCCCCTCGCCCCTCTCCACCCCTCCCTCCCCTCGCCCCTCTCCACCCCTCCCTCCCCTCGCCCCTCTCCACCCCTCCCTCCCCTCGCCCCTCTCCACCCCTCCCTCCCCTCGCCCCTCTCCACCCCTCCCTCCCCTCGCCCCTCTCCACCCCTCCCTCCCCTCGCCCCTCTCCACCCCTCCCTCCCCTCGCCCCTCTCCACCCCTCCCTCCCCTCGCCCCTCTCCACCCCTCCCTCCCCTCGCCCCTCTCCACCCCTCCCTCCCCTCGCGCCCCTCTCCACCCCTCCCTCCCCTCGCGCCCCTCTCCACCCCTCCCTCCCCTCGCGCCCCTCTCCACCCCTCCCTCCCCTCGCGCCCCTCTCCACCCCTCCCTCCCCTCGCGCCCCTCTCCACCCCTCCCTCCCCTCGCGCCCCTCTCCACCCCTCCCTCCCCTCCCGCCCCTCTCCACCCCTCCCTCCCCTCCCGCCCCTCTCCACCCCTCTCCTCCCCTCCCTCCCCTCGCCCCCCCTCCACCCCTCCCTCCCCTCGCCCCTCTCCACTTCCACCCCTCCCCTCGCCCCTCTCCACTTCCACCCCTCTCTTTCTCACCCCACCTATCTTGTTCCACCCCACCCTCGCTCTGCCCCACCCCACCCTACCCTCTCCTCCCCTCGTTCTGTCTCATGCTCCTCCTTCTTTATCCTCCCGAACAACTCTGGTTGAATTCAGTTTAACATTACACTTCATTATGACCTCATCAAGATGGCCACAATTACCTTGATTGTTTTGACAGTGAAGCTCATTTATGAGTCAATTGGCTTTCATTATGCAAAATGATACGTTTTCAAGCATTATCAATGTTGCTTAATACTCATTTGGCAAGATGCATATGTTGTAATTTTTAAATTTTATTCTGAAAAATGGTTAAAAATTCTGGTGCTAAGTACTTCGAATTTTATTCTTACAGTTGAGGAGATTGAACAGATGAATAGTCTCTTCCAGCAGAAGCAGAGGGAGTTGGTGATTGCTGTTGCAAAGGTGGAGGAGCTAACCAGGCAACTAGACATGTTGAAAAGTGGAAAGATTGATGGTTACCATGACAACCAATCTGCTGTAGCTGAGCTTGATAGACTATATAAAGAGTTGCAGGTAATTGCTACATGAAAAAGTCAAGGTTCCAAAGCCACGACACCTTTATGTGGCGACATGAACATACCATTTGGTGATTACTTGAATGCAATGGGGCATTACATGACAGTCCCATAGTCCTGACCCTAAATTGCACCTTCATTGACATGAGAGACTTCAAAGTTTGTAAAGCTACCTGATCAACTTTGTTTTTTTGTCCTTTTTATGTAATTACTTTGTCAGTCAGCCTTCCCCCCCCCCCCCCCCCCGCCCCCATCTCCCTTCGATCTTATTCTTCCCAATCGCTTTTGTTGTTTCTCCAAGGCCAATTTCTGCTTCATGTAGCCTGATCTTCTGATCTTCTCGCATTCCTGATGATAATTGCAGTGCTTTTTAATTCCTTGAAAAGCTCCATTTGCTAACCCATTCCCTTTTTTCTGCCCCACCCTGACTCAGTAGCAGTTCATAGCCATGATGAGTAAGCATCATTTCTCCCACTACAGAATTGAATTTGGGGGTCAGCAGTGGAAAGGCCCAGCTCCTAGCTAACCTGAAGCTGACGATGGGAAAGTCTGTTCCGCCTCTTTTGCTGAGTTGAAGTTCGGAGCAGATGTGCAAAAGTCACCTCCTTCCATCCCCTCCACTTGACCCATTTATAACTCTTGATCTCTATGCCTGCTTGGCCTGCTGCCCTTGGTTTGGATTTCCCATGTGCAATGCCACAAGGAATTAACTAGTTTGTTGCTGTACTGACATCAATGTTAGCGATTTCACATATAGATTTCAAAGAAGGACATCAATTTTGAAGTTCTATAACCATCTCGCTGAATACAGAAATAACAAAAATTTATTCTAATTTAGATTTCTAGTTGGTTGGAAAATGAATTAGAGTTCTTCATACTTGGTTTCATTGTTGACTACTAAAGCAAGGAATTGTTAATTTCTATGTTTCACCAATCAGGTAAGGAATAAACTGAACCAAGAGCAGAATGCAAAGCTTCAACATCAAAGGGAGTCCTTAAACAAGCGCAACTCTGAAGTTGCATCGATGGACAGACGTATCGGGGATCTGCGTGAACGCTTGTGGAAAAAGAAGGCAGCCTTACAACAAAAAGAAAATGTGCCAGTAAGTTTAGTGTCTATATTAGGATGTAAAATTACCAACATAAAATAGATTTTTAACACGAGGAGTAAAAATGATATTACTTTAGATCTGAACAAAATCTGAAATTTCTTCAAATATTTGCTACTTCTGAATTTAAAGTGGTTAGATGGAACTCCCTGCCTCATTCTCTGTACCCTGCCATTTCCCTCCCTTTCTGTCTTCATAATTCTTTTTTGACTATGCTTTCAGCCCTCATGCTAACCCTCTGCATTTTTCACTTTATTATTATTATTATTATTATTATTGATACAGCACTGAAACAGGCCCTTCGGCCCACCGAGTCTGTGCCGACCAACAACCACCCATTTATACTAACCCTACAGTAATCCCATATTCCCTATCACCTACCTACACTAGGGGCAATTTACAATGGCCAATTTACCTATCACCTGCAAGTCTTGGCTGTGGGAGGAAACCAGAGCACCCGGGGAAAACCCACGCAGACACAGGGAGAACTTGCAAACTCCACACAGCTCAGCATACACTATTTTTGTTCATTCTTTAAAGCGCTTTTGAGATTTTTCTGCATGTAATGAGTGCTCTCTGCAAGTTGTTGTAAATTGATTTAAATTTTTTTTTAAATCTCTTTCAAAGTTTTAGGTGCTGCAATTATTGATACCATCAATACCTACCTATTCACCTTTCCTTTTCTGAGTTTTATCACACACCCCTTGCATTGTCTTTGGGGCCTTGATCGAAATTTTTCAAGCTTTTACTGTTCAGTATTGTCAAAGATTATCAAAGCCTCAATAAGATCCCTACTTGCTCTCAACTACCTTAACCAAAAGATTTGTCTATCAGTACTTTTAAATAGTTGTGGTGTATCCTGTAGACCAGCACCATTTATTTTATAGTGCCATGGTTTATTCTGCTTCTATTGTCATAGTCATTTGCAGCACAGAAGGATTGTTATTGAATTTCATTTTCCAATTTCTCAAGCCAAAATGTCCAGATTTCTTCTACACCTGAACAATCTGCTATTGAATGTCTACAACCCCTATGCCTGAACAGTCTGCTATTGAATGTCTACAACCCCTACCCACCTTGGTGTCATCAGCAAGTATTCACAGTCTTAACTCTATTCCCATTCATTGATACAGTACATGAATAACATAGTTCCCAGCACTGATCCTTGGAACTTTGCGCTATTCATTTGCTGCTTCAGTGCAGCTCCATGCACAACTTCCTTCTGTTTCCTTTGGCCTAGCTAATTGCCAGTCCATTTCAATAATTACTCGCCTATTCTGTTTTCCTATCTTGTGGGCAACTTCCTACATGGTACTGTAACTCTAGATAAACAGTGCCCATGGAGTTTCCTTTATTCATAAACTGTGATACCTCCTCAAACAATGCTTTCCTCCCATTCTATTACAACTATTCTGTTCAACAAAATTTTAATATTAAACATGGGTATTGGTGAGTGGGGAAGGTAGAAAAACTCCTGAAGAAATAGGGCTGGATTTTATGAGCGCTCTGCGGCGGCCTGCTTTGAACTCTGCGGCCTTCCGACATGTAAGCGCCGCCGCACAGCTCCTGTGATGTTACATGCGGGAGCTGATTTAAATAGAGGGGGCGGAGCAGCCGGCCCCAATGATGTAGAGGGGGCGGCTGCCGCGTCCCCAGCAACGGCGTCCGGAGCCACCATACGGACATCGGTGCCATTTTTAAAGGGCTTCAAGCCTTTCAGTAATAATCCAATATTTAAAGGTTCCGGTCTCCAGGAAATAACAAAATTTTACTTCCACTCTAAATTCCGCCTCCCATCTCCCAATGGGTAATTTATATACAAATTGCCCTCCTCCCCCCCCCCCCCCCAACCCCCGCGTAATAAATGTGTTTTGATCTCCTGAACTCCTCCCCCCCCAAGAAATTTGTTCCCTTTGACCCTCAACCTTCCCACCATCCCCACAGGCAATAAAAAATGGTTTTCCTGCTCCCCACCCCTCCCGCCCTGAAAATTTTATTGCTCTCCCCTCTCCACCAGGTTCTCGCCTCGGAACTCCGTATGGAGTTCCAAAGGCGTGCCAGTGCGATCGGCGGCCATAAAATCAACGTAGGACGGCTGCACCTGCAGGTAGGTTCATTTAAGTCTAATTTATGTTAATTTGAATATTTAGATGAAGGCCCTGCCGCCATGCGGCAGAGGAGGTCCCCCTGCTGCCGTTAATATGCGGTGGGCCCTTCTGGATGTCGGGGGTCGGGGTGGGCCACTCCCCGCTGAATTTTATGCCCACCCCCCCGCCAAGAAGACCCATGGCGTCGAGATGCTAGTAAAATTCAGCCCATAGTAAAATGCCTTTAATTACCTCTACACTAGCACAAACTCCTTAGAATTGCATACATTCCAAAAATTGTGCACCAGTCACAATTTACTTTGTGTTTGTATATTTGTTATTAAGTAACTTGCATCATTCACTTGAGTAGTAACAAAGTCGGTCAGTAGTTAAAATCACTGCTTCTTATGCTGAAGTAAAAAATAATCTACAAACTAAGTATTGTCAGTGGATAGAGCACATTTAAATATAGGGATGCATTCACCTTGTACCACTTGAACAAAAGAAAAATCTTTTACACTTTTTTCTTAATTTTTCCCCAGTTGGTCCTTCTACTGCACATGGCTTATATAGTAAATTCTAGCCTAATTCTAGTATCTTGTCTGTTTGTCATGCATCGGCAGCTTTACTGCTGTCGCTATTAAAGTTGACGCAATCTGTTGATCAATCTTGAACACATTGACTGACTGTTGCTAAGCTAATCTTTAACCCTCTCTGTTCTCGCCTGTCGTCTCCCCTTGTATATGTGGGTGCATCTATTATCTTCTTTCTTTTGGGCCTCCTTATCTCGAGAGTGCTGCAGAGACTTATAACCCGTAACTGCTGCCTTCCGTGTTGTTTTAGTCGCTGTGAGGCAACTATGGAGTGACCTCTCCATATATAAATAATATCAAACAATGTAAAAGATTAAGTTTATGAAGAAAGAACAAACATGCATTTGTGTAGACATAAAGTGCTGGAAACACTCAGTGGATCAGGCAGCACTTTGGAGAACACAGAGGTCTAAACCCCCTTTTTTATCCTGTTTAGTTATTGTTGCTAAAATTGTCAGTCACATGTAGAGAGACTGCATGGCTGACATGAGAAATGGATGCTATTGGTACAATAAGGAATTCACCTTTGAGGTTGTGGTGGATAAGGGAGCTTTTATTTTGTTATTTCTGACCTGGAAGTGCTCGTTCCTGAGATTTGAGACCCCAATGTTGAATAATATTTCATTTTCTGTCTTTAACATCTTGCACCTCATGTCTGGTGTGAGCTTTATTAAGGGTTACAAAATTCACTAAAAATTTGAAGAAAAACAAAATGAAATAAGTCAAAATAAAACAGGAATGTATATACTTGATGAGAATCCATAGAGTATAATTGAAAGGCTGTCATCGCAGCCTAATTTTTACCTTGTAGTTAAAACTTAACAATTCTGACACAGGTTGCTGGACAGATTTTCTCATCCCTAAACTTAAGTCAATGGCACAAATTTAGAGACCCTACTGCTGCCCTGGCTGAGACCAACTAGCTCTGCACCAACCAGGGATTGAAACTGGTCTGTATGGCTAAATGTGTTGAACCACTGGGGGAGCAACCTTGAAGTGTTATAAAGGTATCTAAAATCGAGGTTAATTTTAAGATATAATCTTTTGCCATCATTACTGGTTTAAAATTGCTTCACAATTTAGAAAAGTGGGATACCAAGTTGGTATCACTAAAATAGACATAATTTGTTTTATTAATGTCCAATTGGCAAGTGTTGCAGATAATTTGAAGAAATTGATTCAGGGTACAATAAAACGCAACAGTAAGGCTAACAAAATACCTTACAAAAGTTGTGATGAGTTTAACTCCATTTTGGATAAGTGCATTTGTACTTGAAATCCATTTGTTTGTGATTCTCCCAGCCTTCACTGTGAGAAGAGTTTTAGCTCTTGGAAGGACTTCTGATTTGGCTTCTTAGTGAAGGGATTATTCCAACCATTTCACAGTATCTGGTCACAATATTTTCTACCTGTACTAGACAGTCTGTAAATGTACTTAATTCCAACCTGTAACAAGAATTTTAAGTTCAGTGAATTATGAGATGCCTTTGCATGACTGAAAGGATGGGAGGCTTGGTGTTAAAATTCGGGGAAACCCTAGTTTATTGGGTGACTGAAACCTGATTGCAAAGGGCTGTTGATTTGGCGAGGTCGGATAGATAATGAACTAAACTAATTGCTGAGTTAATTTAGAACAAAAGATGTTGATTAACTGAATTTTGTATGTAGGTTTCATCTGACAAGAATATCCCTCAACAAGTGGTGTCTTCTGCGCCCAGCCGTGTGGCTGCAGTTGGACCCTATATCCAATCATCCACCTTGCCACGTGCCCCACAGAAGCTTGAGCTCCTGGTAAAGCCAGCCTTTCCTAATGGATCGTCTACTCTACCCAATGTGCAAGTACATGCTATTTCAGTGAATGCTCAGACTCCTGATGTGAAATCTGGTGTTTCCCCAGTCAAAACTCTTGGTGGTAAGTAGATGGATCTATGTGTCTCTTTTTGCTGTGGTGGTGGGGTGAGGAAAGAATTGGAGGTTTTCGTATTTATACAGATGGCTAAGGATTTGTAAATTGTAATTATATGGTAGTGCTGAAGTTAGCTGATCCAGTTAAATCTTTGTATTCAGTGCCTTTCCTCTTTGTGCTCATTAGGTAGGTCAGGTCACAAATCGGCAATTACAATTTTCCATTTCTTACTCCCAGGTAGATATGGCATAGTTTTGATTAGTTGTCTTTTTAAAAAAAACATGTTTTATCACAAGCTTTAAAGAACATTCCATACTGCAGCACTGTGCTGTTGTTGTTGTTTCTTATGTAACAGTGCCCATCTTTATAACCAGTTTCAATTTGGGGATTTTCTTTTTACAAAGAATGATTGTGAAGAATTTAAGGTATTTCTTTGTTTGTCACATTTTATTTCAGATAAGCTGAAATTTTGCAGACAAAAGTTTCCAAAAAAGAGTTTTAATGCTTTCATTTTTGACAAAGCTAGTATTCGTAAATCTTTCCTAAATACCATGTTACCCTTTCTTTATATGTCATCTCAGTACTATTTCCATTTTCCCCTTCTGTTATAAAACTAGGATTTATCGGATTAGAGTTTATAACTTGCTTTTGTTTTCTGCTAAATTAGAACCTGGTCCTCTGTACAGTTCTTCATAGAAAGTTATGGGAAGGTTCCCCAAATGGTTCAGCGAGTTTATCCAATGAATAGCAGAGCTGTGCCGTCCAAGATCCCTAATTTCATTCCTGATCCTTATGTTAACTGATTTCACTTGACTTAAGTTACATTGTAATTTATTTCAGAGTGCCTGGGTTAGGGACACGTAAATGAGCCAGGACTCCTGCCCCTTATTGCGAATAAGTAGTTCTGCTTAAAGCATGTGCACACATGTATATTTGTTGAGACAAGATTCATGATTTTGTCAACACTCTCATAAATAATTGCTGCTTGGACAAGGTACCAAGGAGCAACCTGTGCCATCGGAACCACAGCCCAACAAGGAGGAGAAAACCTTCTGGAGGAGAAAAATTGGCAAGAAAAGGGATGAAGTTTTGCCTTGGTCAGAAATAGTTAAATACTCAAGAGAATTTGTATTTTTTTTTAAGTATGTTACTCCTTGACTTTCTGGTCACATAATGTCATTGTGAGGAAATGGCAGGATGGGCAATTATCTGTGTGTCTTTGATGCATTGTATGGGATTTTCTTTGGGAGTTCCAGTTTGTATGTGTCTGGCTCCTTGCTGTATCATGGCTAACTTGATTTGTGACTCCTGCCAGTGGTGCTTTTAGTTTAGTCACTCGATGTGTCAGCACTACACAGAATTGTTTGCTCTCCATTTTCTTCCCCCATTTTGTTTTCTTGATGAGCCTCTACTAGAGCCTAAAATTAAAACCCAACCCGACCACAGCCAACCTGGGCCCAAGTCCTTCAATTTTTTTTCATGCCTGACCCGACCTGAAAATATCAAACATGTTATTAGTACAGAAAAAAAATTGTGTCAAAATGTAGATTAAAAAGAAAACAATACAAAACAAAACCTGACCACAGTAAACCCGAACCCAATCCGACCCAAGCCTGAATGCATATAGACCCGACCCGACCCAAACCCGACACATAGTCGGGTTTGGTTGGGTTCAGGTCGGGTAGCCAGGCTTTAGCCGCTACCATAATAAGGCTGAGTTCTCAAATTTACCATGTGAACAGTTGTATTTTAGTAGCTGTAACAGGTTGGCACAGAGATTTAGTTTGTTAACCCACGTCATTCATTTGGTTTTTGTTTGCTGATATAATGTGTTTAAGTATTATTGACTGAAACTCATACGTTTGAGTATCCGTGTCAGCATTGTGACCGTGAATGTGTGCTGTTAGTTATCTACTGCTGTGCAAATAACATGGAAAAAGCAATAGGAAAATATTGAAAAAATATAAAGCAGTAGTACCACAAGTATATATTCAATTCAAATATTTTCATCTCTTTGATGTGCTAAGAACTAAATTAGTCACTTAAATATGTCTCTGTTCTCTGCCTGAACATGGACTTAATCGTCTCCTGTCGGCCCAAGGAATAGTTTCATTTTTACTAGATGTTGGGAATTAAAAAAGCTCTTTTCCCCATGCTTCCCCCATCTCTTTCTCTCCTTAATAAAAAAAAGAACCAAATCATTGGATCTATTTAGTGAGGGTGTGGGAATGTCAAACTTGATGTTACTGGAATGGTACCAATATACTGAATATAAATGCGTACAGACCTGCCCAAAGAATCTTTTAAAGGTTGTGTTACTAATTGCAAATGTTCTTGGCTGCAAGTGGCATGCAGCTTTGAAGGGGGTGGTACAAAGTTTCAGGTCACTGGATCGTCAGTATTGCCTTATTTAGGTCTTACCAATGACCATTTGAACAGAATGCTTAAAAACCTCCAATAGCCATTAATGTCCCAGTCTCAATAATGGGTAATTGTTTAGATTGCATGGAGGAGGGGTAGTTCAAGTATGAATATAAAAAGATTATTGTGTGCCTGCATGTACTAAAGGTCATTAATCTCAATTCTTCCTTTTTGATTTAACAGTGCAGTGATGAAAAAAATTAAGATTTGCTTTATTTGCAAGTTTAGACTTCATAATGTTTAATATGCCCTTTTTCTAGTCTTCAAACCAGTTTGTAAGATACTTGTTTTTGTGTAAGTAACCACTTCTCTACAAGTGCTGAAGCAAAATTATCATAATTTTCCCTTTGAATTAAATGTATAAAAATTAAAATTATTTTTTGTTTTCAGGGCATTCATCTAGTAATTCTGCCCCTTTTTGGTCTTTGCAAAGATCCCACCTTACAGCCAAGAAGACAGATGAAGTACTGCTAGATGGTTGTGTAAAATATATTTATAAAACGTTAGCAATGATGGTGTACTTAGTTATTGGGGATATTCACTTTTGGGGAGTTTCCATGAAGCCTTCATGTGTGTGGTTACCAGTTGTGTTGAGTAGTTCTGAATTGCAAATTAAGTAGGCCCGGGACAGCTAACAGAAGGTGTTATTGTCCTTTCAAAGGCTACAGCCACCCAAAATTCCAATGATCTGCAGCAAGCAAGTTTGCAGCAACAGTGACAATCTCTGTTCTCAAAACATTTATAGCAGTTACATTTTTTTTTTGTTTTTAGCTGGCATTGGGACGCAAGCGCATTTGCAGGCACCACCTCAGGCTGGTCCCGAAAGGAATGAATTGAGTTTTGGTGTTCCTGTTCGTCAGCCTGCAGCATCAGCTTCCTTGAGTATCAGCACTTCAAACCTAGCCAGAGGAGCAACAGTGCCCAATACAGGTCAAGGTAACATCTATATCCGTACATTATTTTTGCTATTTGATTTGTTGAGATCCACCAAGAATGGAATGCATTATTGATTTTTCTTCATTCATTACTGTAGAGCAAACAAATTTGCACAAAGTGAATTTTCTTACAAGCATTATTAGTCTGTTCACTTTTATTTCAAAGCAAGGTTGAGAGAAGTTATGAAGGCAGTCAAATGGTTTTAAGGAAATTAGGTGAGGAAACAAATTTAATTTTAAAAAATATATTATCTGTTCTCAACTGTAGCTGAGAAAATGGGTGGGCAGCCGCCTTCTACCCTTTGCTAATGCCTCCTTTCACGCCGCTACTTGGATGTGTGATCTAATAATTTGTGTGACATAATTTTTGTTTTTCTCCTATCTCCAGATTCAGTGATGTTTAATCACAACTATTTGCCTTCCACCTAATCATCTGGCTGAGATTGTGACCATTATTTTAGAAACAAATTTGAGGGTGGGAATGAAGAATTGTCCAGAAGCGAATTATAATTTCCTTCCTGTCCCCCACCCCACCCATTTCTGAACAGGTACATAGGAACAGGGGTAGGCCATTTAGCCCCTCAAGCTTGTCCACCATTCAATGAGATCGTGGATGTTCTGTAACCTGTCTCCCCATACTTGCCTTCGCCCCATATCCCTTTAATATCTTTTGTTAACAAAAATCTGAAATGAGCATAATGGAGAAGATTCTTGAAAGAACTTTTAAACAACAGTGTGTGGGAACTGAACATCTGTGAGAGTTACATTTTTAGTCATTCAGCATCAGTGTGTCCTGTTTGTGCTGCAGTTCAAATTAGAGCATTGTGTTACTGCATTGATTTATCAATTTGCATTTCTGCAATTGGCGCAAATATGGTGCGGTCTAAAGGGTGAGGAGAAAAGTCCAGTTCATGTCACATGTGCAATTCGAGCAACTTCTGGGCCATCATAGTATTATTCCCTGATTGTCACATTGAGAATAAATGGTACGATAAGTTCCAATTGCAACATTTTGAAATTTGTTTTGAATCAACCTTGCATTGAAATGGATAAAATTGAGTCGTTAAAAAATTCCAGAAGCTAAATTTAATCATCTATAGGATTACCTCAGCTAAAATCTCTCACGTTTTTGTAGCATAGTAGGGTTTGTCTGTGGCCAAAGTAACTGTCCTCTTTGACTATAGACATGTTCAACAAAGCAGATGTCCCCGAGACTGACCCACCAACTTCAGTCACCATGGTCCAGTTATTCCTGGACATGCTGAAAACATTGGTCCATATGCAGTCCCTATTTATCCTTTGTTCAAAAAACTTCAGCAATGTTTGCACCTGCTTCCTGATCTACTGCCTCTTGGACTTTCCCTTCCTATGCCACATACTGTTTCTCAGTGGCGTTCCATTTTTCATTAAGTTTTGCATTGTAATGCTACCATTCCTGATCTACTGTAGTCAGAATACAGCCTATCTGCAACTTGATGACTTCAGACATATATTCAATACATTTTTCAGCTTCTCTTCGTATCAATTAGATGTTCCCTCATATCTTCTTTGGCCTCCTTATCTCGAGAGACAATGGGTAAGCGCCTGGAGGTGGTCAGTGGTGTGTGGAGCAGCGCCTGGAGTGGCTATAAAGGCCAATTCTAGAGTGACAGGCTCTTCCACAGGTGCTGCAGACAAAATTTGTTTGTCGGGGCTGTTACACAGTTGGCTCTCCCCTTGCGCTTCTGTCTTTTTTCCTGCCAACTGCTAAGTCTCTTCGACTCGCCACACTTCAGCCCCGCCAGCTCTGGCGAACGCTGGCAACTGACTCCCACGACTTGTGATCAATGTCACAGGACTTCATGTCGCGTTTGCCGAAGTCTTTAAAGTGGAGACATGGACGGCCGGTGGGTCTGATACCAGTGGCGAGCTCGCTGTACAATGTGTCTTTGGGGATCCTGCCATCTTCCATGCGGCTCACATGGCCAAGCCATCTCAAGTGCCGCTGACTCAGTAGTGTGTATAAGCTGGGGATGTTGGCCGCCTCGAGGACTTCTGTGTTGGAGATACGGTCCTGCCACCTGATGCCAAGTATTCTCCGGAGGTAGCGAAGATAGAATGAATTGAGACGTCGCTGTTGGCTGACATACGTTGTCCAGGCCTCGCTGCCATAGAGCAAGGTACTGAGGACACAGGCTTGATACACTCGGACTTTTGTGTTCCGTGTCAGTGCGCCATTTTCCCACACTCTCTTGGCCAGTCTGGACATAGCAGTGGAAGCCTTTCCCATGCGCTTCCCTCATATAGTGCCCCTTAAACATTCACTCTCTCCACCACCGATGCACAGTGGCAACAATGTTTACCATATATAAGATTCACTGCAACAACTCACCACACCTCCTTCAACAGCACCTTCCAAACCCACAACCTCTTCCACCTAGAAAGACAAGAACAGCAGACATGTGGGAACATCAACATCTGCAAGTTCCCCTCCAAGCCACACACTATCCTGATTTGGAAATATATCACCTTCCTTCACTGTCACTGGATCAAAATCCTGGCGCTCCCTACCTAACAGCACTATGGGTGTACCTGCACCAGATGGAGTACAGCAGTTCAAGAAGGCAGCTCACCACCACCTTCTCAAGGGCAATTAGGGATGGACAACAAATGCTGGCCTTGCCAGCGATGCCCGCATCTCAGGAAATGAACTTTTAAAAGACTGATCATATTCTGGTCTATTTCCACCTTTACTGCCCTTTTTGCTTCCTTGCTGCATCTCTCCTGAAGGAGCGTTTCAAAAAGTTTAATTTTACAGAATCATGTTTCTTTTTATTTATCCATGAGAGTTAGTTCAAGAATGTGTTGAAGTTTCCATGGGCCTTCCACCATTAGATGGGGAAATGTCCCCGCTTTTCACTATTGCCATAATCTCATTCATTATTAGTAACAAAAAAGATTCCTTTCCATATGTGATCTGATGCTTTCAATGACTTATAATCTGTACACTTCTTATTTAAATTTAAGTGGCGGCATTATAGAGTCATGGTCATAGAGTTATACAACACAGAAACAGGCCCTTCGGCCCATTGTGTCTGTGCCAACCATCAAGCACCTAACTATTCTAATCCCATTTTCCAGCATTTGGCCCGTAGCCTTGTATGCTATGGCATTTCAAGTGCTCATCTAAATACTTCTTAAATGTTGTGAGGGTTCCTGCCAGGCTCTCCATTTCATTGGAATTCAGCTCAAAAAGAAATTTTGTTCTCTCATACAGTGCCTGTCAATGGGGAGTATTTCAGAGTTTTGCCTGTTTGATCTTGATACTCATATATTTTCATTAAAAATCGTCCTGTTAATAGAATACATTAAATTGGCAGAGGGTGGGACATAGCATTTTTGTTGCATGTTGTCCCATCAAAATTGAAATAAGTTTTAAGTATGTGTTGCACACCTGGGGAATTATATTGAAATAAATAGGGGAGGTGGTGATGTCACTAAACTGGTAATCCAGAGCCCAGGCTAATGCTGTGGGGACATGGGTTCAAATCCCACCATGGCAGATGGTGAAATTTGAATTCAACTAATAAATCTGGAATTAAAAAGCTCGTCTAATGGTGACCATGAAACCATTGTCGATTGTTGTAAAAGCCCAGCTGGTTCACTAATGTCCTTTAGGGAAGGAAATCTGCCGTCCTTACCTGGTTTGGCCTACGTGTGACTTCAGGCCCACAGCAATGTAGTTGACTCTTAAAATGCCCTCTGAAATGGCCTAGCAAGCCTCTGAGTTCAAGGGAAATTCAGGATGGGCACATCCCACAAACAATTTTTTTTTAAATCAGCTTTATGCCCAAATAACCCATATGACAAAATGCACATTTTCGTCCCAGTCCAGCCCGAAAATAACTTTTGGTTCAGTCTAGTTCATAAAGTATCCCAAATGCACAGCTCTCTAGCATTTACATATTTAATTGGAGCTTCAAGAGCAGAAACCTGATGAATCTTCACATGCATGATTTATATATACAGTGTTGATATAATTAATATCCATTGATTCGTTAGTTGGCACTTGGAATTAGGAAAGATTTGTGTTCTTGACCTAGGTCATTTAAAATCCAGAATGTAGCAGACCAAGAAATATGCGTCATGTCATGACATCGGGACACAGATGTGCTCAATGTGACTTGGTACTTTTATTGACAGTTCTTAGGAGCTCTGAGAGCCAGAAAAGGAAGATCATGCAAAAAAAAAAAAAATTCTAAGAGGCTTGGAACAGCCTTGTCCTCATTTAGAATTTGGTAGCAGTTGAATTGCTGGGCCACTGTCAGGTTTTTGGGTATTTACTTGAGATATTTTATTGGGTCCAGCTCCACTGGCCATTCCTGTAAGTGACCCTAAAGTTCTCTGTGGTCCAGAGTGCACCATTTTCCACCTGGTTTCTAGGTAAACCAAGCAAGAGCCAGATCATAACAGAACCCCTTCTGTATATGTCAGCTCCTGGAATGTTTCACATGCTGCCATGCAATTTTCTCTTCAAAAAGAGGATTGAATATATACTTTTACCAGACCAAGTGTCAGGCTTTGAAGCAACAAGTAGTTTAATTTACATTCTACAGTTCAATAAACAGTCAATAGTATAAAACAGTAAAACATGCACACCTACTCTTGATACATAAAATAATAAAGAAACCACTAATATCCTCTCTAAACATGGACTTTATAAACAGAAGTTTATTTCAGAGCTGTCTATCAATCTATCAAAGAGGACTACAGCCAACCAATGACCCTATCCCATACTCAAAGGTCTCTTCTCACAGCTATTAATCAAATCCCTGCTACCCAGACTGGGCCTGATTATTTGATCCATGTCAAGGTTGCTTGGGAACAGCTTACCCATGCAAATGTGATTCAAACTCTTGTGTGATCTTGTGTGAAGTTACTAGTTCTAGTGATACAAAGTACAAATTTTTAAAATGTGTAATGCAGGTAAAAGTCTAGTTTTGCCACAGTCACTCATTGCACCAACTGGCATCTGTTTTCGGTTGATGTTGAAACATGCTGAGATAAATGGTTGAACAAAATTTTTATATTTAATTTAACAGTTGGTGATGGTGATGTTGTGATGAGAGACAAGAATGATAAGAGAGTACGTTGCTTCTCCATGTTTGAGTCCATGGATCCACCTGCAGGAATTCCATCTGCTGGAACACTAAGGAAAAACCAGAGCAGCGAGGACCTTCTGCGGGAAATTCAGGTATAGAGGTGGATGTTAATAAATAAGGTTTTATAGTAATATGGAATTTATAACTTCTATATCCTTCCTCATTCATGAAATGCAACACAAATGACGGATCTTGATAATGCATTTTTAAAAAATGACCAGATAAAATTTCATAATAATTGAGCCTTAAATAAGGGTGGCCAAAACCCTGTCTGCATACAAAAATCACTCAAGGAAAAATCAAATATTTTAGTATGCTGGAATTTATATAACCTTTTCACTTTGGTCAAAATTTCTTTGTCATACCTTTTAGGTAAATTTTCCTTTTCCTGTCAAACTGTGGTCAGGGTGCAGTTTTCCAACTTCTCCCAGGTCCAATATTACACAAGATTAATTTACTCTTTATGTAATCTGCCTTAATCTCAGTCTAGCAAGGTAATTGTGCAATTTTCTAGACCAGTCTTCCTTTTTGAATGATTTTGTTAAAATAATGACAAACTATAGTTAATTTTGTGTCAACAGAGGATTTAGGAGCAGGAGTAGCCATACCACCTCTTGAGCATGCTCTGCCATTCAATAAGGTCATGGCTGATCTGATCGTGGCCTCAACTCCACTTTCCCGACTGCACCACCCCCCCCATGACCTTTGACTCTCTTGTAGTTCACAAATCTGTTTAACTCAGCCTTGAACATATTCAATGACTCAGCCTCCGTTGCTCTCTGGGATAGTGAATTCTAAGGATTAACGACCCTCTGAGAGAAGAAATTCCTCCTCATCTCCATCTTAAATGGGAGAACCCTTATCCTGAAACTTTGTCCCCAGTTCAAGATTTCCCACAAGGGGAAACATCCTCTGAGCATCTACTCTGTCAAGCCCCTCAGAATCTTATAGGTTTCCAAGAAGATCATCTCTCATTCTCCTAAACTCCAGTGAGTATAGGACAACCTGCTAAACCTTTCCCCTTTATCCCAAGAATCAACCTAGTGAAGCTTCTCTGAACTGCCTCCAATGCAGGTATATCCATCCTTAAATAAGGAGATGAATACTGTATGCAGTACTCTAGGTGTGGTCTCACCAACAGTTGTAGCAAGACTTCCCTACTTTTATATTCCATCTCAATAAAGGCCAACATTCCATTTGCCTTCGTAATTACTTGCTGAACCTGCATGCAAACTTTTTGTGATTCATGTACAAGGGCACCCAGATCCCTCTGTACTGCAGCATTCTGTAGTCTCTCTCCATTTAAATAATATTTTGCTTTTCTATTCTTACTACCAAAGTAGATAACCTCACATTTACCCACATTATACTCCATCTGCAAAGTTTTTACACACTCACTTAATCTATCTATATCCCTTTTGCAGACTCTTGGTATCCTCACAACTTGCTTTTTCACCTGTCTTTGTATCGTCAGCAAATTTGGTTACGATGCACTCTCCCTTCATCCAAGTCAAATATAGATTGTAAATAGTTGAGGCCCAATTACCGATCCCTGTGGCACCCCACCAGTTAAAGTTTGCCAACCTGAAAATGACCCATTTATCCTGACTTTCTGTTGCCTGTTAGCCAATCTCTATCCAAACTAATATATTACAACAACACCATGAACTTGTGTAGTAACCTTTTATGTGACACCTTATCGAATGCATTTTGGAAATCCAGACACTACATCTGCTGGTTCCCCTTTCCACCCTGCTTGTTACATCCTCAAAGAACTCTAATAAATTTGTCAAACATGATTTCCCTTTCATAATACAATGTTAACTCTGCTTGATTGTATTATGATTTTCTAAATGTCTTGCTACTACTTCCTTAATGATGGATTCCAGCAATTTCCCAATGGCAGATGTTAGGCTAACTGGCCTAAAGTTTCCTGCTTTCTGTCTCCCTCCTTTCTTTAATAGGGGCGTTACATTTGCAGTTTTCCAATCCACTGGGACCTTACCAGAATCTAGGGAATTTTTCAAGATTACAGCCAATGCATCCACTATCTCTGCAGCCACTTCCTTTAAGATCCTAGGATGCAGGCCATCAGCTCCAGGGGACTTGTCAGCCTTTAGTCCCATTAGTTTTCCTTGCACTTTTTCTATAATGATAGTGATTGTTTCAAGTTCATCCTTCCCTTTTGACCTTTGATTTTCTACTATTATTGGGATGCTGTTAGTGTCTTCTACCATGAAGACAGATATAAAATATTTGTCCAAAGTCTCTGTCATTTTCTTGTTTCCCATTAGGTCCCCAGTCTCTTCCTCTAAGAGGCCAATGTTTACTTTAGCTGCTCTCTTCCTTTTAATATACTTGTAGAAGCTCTTACTGTCTGTTTTTTATATTTCTTGCTAGTTTACTCTCATATTCTAATTTATCCCTCTTTTTTTTTTTTAGTTATCCTTTGCTGGTTTTTTTTTTAAAGCTTTCCCAATCTTCTGGCCTACCACTAATCTTCGCAGAATTGTGCGCCTTTTCTTTAAATTTGATACCATCCTTAACTTCCTTAGTTAGCCACGGGTGGTTCATCCTTCTCGTGGAGGCTTTCTCTCATATATGTTGAGAGTTATGAACTATCTCCTTAATAAATGTCTGCCACTGCTTATCTACCGTCTTACCTTTTAACCTATTTGCTCAGTCCATTTTCGACACCTCTGTCTTCATATCTTTGTAATTGCCTTTATTTAAGTTGAAGACACTAGTTTCAGACCCAAGTTTCTCACCTTCAAACTGAATGTGAAATTATATCAAGTTATCGTTGCTCTTCCCTGGAGGATCCTTTACTATCAGATCATTTATTAATCTTGTTTCATTGCACATTACCAAGCCTAAAATAGCCTGTTGCCTGGTTGGTTCCACAATTTATTGTTCGAAGAAACTGTCCTGAATACACTCTATGAACTTGTCCTCAAGGCTACCTTTACAAATTTGATTTATCCAATCTATATGAAGATTAAAATTGCCCAGAATTATGGCAGTACCTTTCTTACAAGCTCCATTTCTTGATTTATACTCTGTCCTACAGTGTAGCCACTGTTAAGGGGCCTGTGAACTACAAATGGAATTCAATCCAGAAAAGTATGAGGCAATACATTTGGGGAGGGCAAAAAAGCGAGGGAAAGCACAATAAACGGGAGGATATTGAGAGGGATAGAAGAAGTGAGCGACCTTGGAGTACATGTCCACAGGTCCCTGACGGTGGTAGGACAGGTAGATAGAGTGGTGAAGAAGGCATATGGAATGCTTTCCTTTATTGACTGAGGTATAGAATGCAAAAGCAGGGATGTAATGCTGGAACTGTATGAAACACCGGTTAGGCCACAGCTGGAGTTATGTGTACAGTTCTGGACCCACATTACAGGAAGGACATAATTGCTCTGGAGAGAGTACAGAGGAGATTTACAAAAATGTTGCCAAGGCTTGAAAGTTGCAGCTACGAGGAAAGATTGGATAGGCTAGGGTTGTTTTCCTTCGAACAGAGAAGGCTGAGGGCTGACTTAATTGAGGTGTACGAAGTTATGAAGGGCCGAGATAGAGTAGACAAGAAGGACCTGTTTCCCCGAGCGGAGAGGTCAATTACCAGGGGGCACAGATTTAAGGTGATTGATAGAAGGATTAGAAGGGACTTGAGGGGAAAATTTTTCACCCAGAGGGTGGTGGGTGTCTGGAATTCACTGCCAGGAATGGTGGTGGAGGCAGAAACCCTCTTTTAAAAGGTACCTGGACATGCACCTGAAGTGCTGTAACCTGCAAGACTATGGACCAGGCGCTAGAAGGTGGGATTAGATTGGGCACCTAGTTTCTTCAGCCGGCAAGGACATGATGGGCTGAATGGCCTCCTTCTGTGCCATAATTTTTCTATGATTGTATGGTACTCCCAGCAGTGACTTCTTTCCCTAGCTATTTCTTATCTCCACCCAAACTGATTCTACATCTTGATCTTCAGAACTAAGATCATTTCTCACAACTGTACTGATCTTAAGTTTGCATGCTCTGTCCCTTCCTTTCCCACTCTGGTTATCATTACCAATATTGCTGTGATGGCTAATTTGTGAAGAAAAAGATAATTTGTTTTTAAAAATGAAAGATTTCCAATTTCCACAATAAAGTGACCATAATAGTTTTAGCATAATCACAGAAAAGGACAAAGATAAAATAGGAGTAAAAGTTCTAAAAGCAAAATACTGCAGATGCTGGAAATCTGAAATAAAAACAAGAAATGCTGGAACCACTCAGCAGGTCTGGCAGCATCTGATGCTGCCAGACCTGCTGAGTGGTTCCAGCATTTCTTGTTTTTATTATAGTAAAAGTTCTAAATTGGGGAAGGCAAATTTTACGAAACAGAGAGGTGATCTGGAGAAAGTGATCTGGATACAGCTACTTGAAGGAAAATCAGTGGGAGGCATTCAAAAGCAAGATTCTATAGGCATGGTGTAGGCATATCCCCACAAAGGTAAAGGGTGGTACTGCCAAATCTAGAGCTCCCTGCTTATCTAGAGGGTGTTAAAGCAGAAAAAGAAAGCTTATGACGATCATAAAAACTTCATACTTTAGAAAGCCCTGAAGAGTATAGAAAATGCAGGGGTGAAGTAAAAAAGGAAATTAGAGAAGCAAAGACGGAACATGAAGAATTATTAGCTGGTAAAAGCAAGATGTTTTATCAGTACATTAAGCGCAAGAGGATAACTAAGGAAAGGGTAGGGCCTATCAGAGATGTACAAGGGAAGTTATGTGTGGATGCAGAAGATGTGGGCAGGTTCTAAATGAGTTTTTTGTCTCAGTCTTCACAAAGGAGAGGGATGATGCAGACATTGTAGTCAAAGAGGAGTGAAATATTAGATACAATAAGCATAATGAGAGAGGAAGTACTAGAGGGTCTGACATCCTTGAAAGTGGAAAAATTGCCAGGGCTGGATGGATTGCAACCCAGGTTGTTAAAGGAAGACAGGGAGGAAATAGAAGATGAACTGAGGATCACCTTCAAATCCTCACTGGATATGGGCGAGGTGCCAGAGGATTGGAGGTCTGTGAACGTTATACCATTGTTTAAAAAGAGGGCGAGGGATAGGCCAAATAATTATAGGCCGGTCTGTCTGACCTCGGTGGTGGGTAAATTATTAGAATCAATTCTGTGGGACAGGATAAACTGCCACTTAGTGAGGCATGGATTAATCAGGGATAGCATGGATTTGTTAAGGGAAGGTCATGTCTTACTAACTTGATTGAGTTTTTTGAGGAAGTAACCAGGAGGATTGAAGAGGGTAGTGCAATGGATGTGGTCTACATGGATTTTAGTAAGGTATTTGACAAGGTCCCGCATGGCAGACTGGTCAGTAAACTGGAAGCCCATGGGATACAGGGGAATGTGGCAGGTTGGATCCACAAATGGCTCAGTGACAGGAAACAAAGGGTAATAGTCGACACATGGTTTTGCGAATGGAAAGCGGTTTCCAGTGGCATTTCACAGGGCTCAGTATTGGGTCCCTTGCTGATTGTAGTATATATTAATGATTGGGACTTAAATGAGGGAGGCATGTTTGGGAAATTTGCCGATGACACAAAAATTGGCCGTGTAGTTGATAGTGAAGAGGATAGCTGTAGACTCCAAAATGATATCAATGGTTTGGTTGAGTGGGCAGTAAAGTGGCAAATAGAATTCAATCCAAAGAAGTGTGAGGTAATGCATATGGGAAGGGCAAACAAAGCGAAGGAATACACAATAAATGGGAGGATTTTGAGAGGCGTAGAAGAAGTGAAAGGCCTTGGAGTGCATGTCCACAGGTCCCTGAAGGTGGCACGACAGGGAGATAGAGCGGTGAAGAAGGCATATGGAATGCTTTCCTTTATTGGTTGAGGTATAGAATGCAAAAGCAGGGATGTAATGCTGGAACTGTAAAAAATGCTAGTTAGGTCACAGCTGGAGTATTGTGTACAGGAAGGACATAATTGCTGTGGAGAGAGTACAGAGGTGATTTACAAGAGTGTTGCCTGGGCTTGAAAGTTGCAGCTATGAGGAAAGATTGGATTGGCTCTGGTTGTTTTCCTTAGAATAGAGGAGGCTGAGGGGTGACTTAATTGAGGTGTACAAAATTATGAGGGGCCTACATAGAGTAGATAGGAAGCACCTGTTTCCCCGAGCGAAGAGGTCAATTACTGGGGGCGCAGATTTAAGGTGATTGGTGGAAGGATTAAAGGGGACGTGAGGAAAAACTTTTTCACTCAGAGGGTGGTGGGTGTCTGGAATTCACTGCCAGGAACGATGGTGGAGGCAGAAACCCTCAACTCATTTAAAAGGTACCTGGACATGCACCTGAAGTTCTGGAACCTGCAAGGCTATGGACCAGGAGCTGGTAGGTGGGATTAGATTGGGCACCTAGTTTTTTCAGCTGGCGCAGACACGACGGGCTGAATGGCCTCTTTCTGTGCTGTAATTTTTCTATGGTTCTATTTCAATAGAAATGTTAAATAATGCAGACGCTCATTTATCAAGATGTTTTAAGTTCTATTTTCATGTAAACTAATTTTGTTCAATCTTGACTTTCAGACTGGTAACAAGAATGTGGTTAAAGTACCACCCCCTGTTCCTTCCAAACCCAAACAGATTTCTTTACCTCATTTTGGACCATCTAGCCTAGCCCCTGGAGCAGAGAATAAGCCAGAATACAACCCACAAAAATTACTTGGGACTGTAGGAACCATAGTCAATAAACTGAAGCCAACCCTAACTACAGGAGCACAGCAAACGCAGCATTGTGCCTCAAATGTGCAACTTTATCCTTCTCCAGAGGCGCCTCCTGCAGCTACTGTTCGACCTTTCACCCCACAACCATCTAAAGAACCTCCACCGCAGCCCCTGAGAAAACCAGAGACAGTGGCTGCTAGCTCTATCTACACAATGTACACGCAACAACAAGCGCCAGGCAAAAACTTCCAACAGGCAGTTCAGGGTGCCCTGACAAGAGTACAGGCACGGCCACAATTCACAAGCGGTATGTGAGCATTCATTTAACTTGAGAGTTGTTGACTGTTTTGAACTGAGTTGTTGGATTTTGTTGTCTGATCATCCCAATCTAACCTGGTGTGTGATGTGGGGTGTACAGGTAAGTACTTTTCCCCTTCACTCATTCCCAAAATTGTATTTTTTAAATCTAATCTCTAAGGAAATATGTAAAATTATTAGTCTTTTTTCCCCCAGGAGATTTGTAGTTTTGTGTCTCCATACTCAGTAATAGTCAACACTGTGGATTGATGCTTCCTGATTGGTAAGATATTCAGTGTTATTCCTTCTTGACATTGTGCGCTGGCATTTCTTGTAGCTGATGTCTAATAACTGAGTTTGTGCACTTAATTTTCCTACTACAAAGAGATTTTAATAGAGTTTGCAATCTCCTCATAAGATAGGAATTCTAAAACAAATCTGTGTGCTCACTTTTGCATTCATCTCCTAATAAGAAATTCAAATAATCATGATGGCTCCTGTGATACTATCGAAATGTGACGGGCGTTGTTCTTTTGTATGAGGCTGGCCAGTTTTGAATTGAAAGGTTGGGGTTGGTGAAAACGCCAAAGTTTCCTTTTGGTGTCGGACCATATTTTTATGCTCATATTACATTAGGAGATTAAATACAAATGATAGAGCCCATGACCGGGTTGACTGTACATGATTTTTGGAACCCAAACACAGAGCAGCCTTCCCTAGCCTTCCCTAACCTTCCTTTCCATTCTGTGATCCTAGGATGTGGTGTTGCCACCTGGCTCCATGGCCATCTCTCAAAGACCCCTCTTTGAATCTCTTTGGTCAAATTTCTGCATTCGACACAAGTCACAAATGGCATCCTATCTAATTGTGACTATGGTGCATTTTCTGTTCTTGTTCTCTTTGACCTCACCACAGGTCTTGATATGGTCAACCATACCATTCTCCTCTGTGGTCCACCTCCATCAGAACTGCCCTCTCATGGTACAGCTACTTTCTACTTTTGGAAGGCTGTGAGGAACTCTCCTATAGTGGCTTCTTTTCTAACTCAGTCACTTTCAGAGATCACTAAGGATCTATCCTTGGCTCCCTCCTCGTCCTTTGTTATATGCTGACCTTCAATAACACCAGGTCAGCTTCCACATGTTGTGTTGATGGTGCTCTGCTCGACTTCTCCATTACTTTCCTTAACACCCCCACCCCCCACCGTCCTATGTCTGCCTCTGTGCTGTTGGTCTGCATTTCCAATATCAAGTTCAAGATAAGTCAAAATTTCCTCCAACTAAATATTGGGAAGATCATTTTTGGTTTTGGCGATAAACTCTATACACTTGCAGCTGATTTAATTCCCCTCCCCAACTACTTGGTCAGATTGAATGAGACAGCCTAGAACCTTCATATCCAATTGACATCCCATCCTCCACCCTTAATATATTGTCATTCAAAACTCAACTGCCTGTATTCTGTCTGCATTAAGACCTTACCTATGCACCATTCCTGTTCTCACTGACATATGTTGGCTCCTTATCCCCCAGTGCATTGAATTTAAAATTATACTCCAGTCCTGCCACAGCCTTGCCCTATCTCTGCAATTCTTTCCTGCCTTGTATACTTGCCTTGCACTCTTTGGCCCTCTGGCTCTAGTCCATTCCACAGACTTTGTAAAACTTCAAGGATTCCAGCCTTTTGTACACCCTGCACTCCCACACAAGTACAAAGCACTGTCACTACTAGATATACTGTGAACGTAACCTTTTTAAACACATGCTCTTTTTTTTGTAACATTCCTTGGAAGTGGAATATCCTCATAATTACAACAGTATAATGAAAGGCCATAGTTCGTATACAAATCTTTTTTGAGAAAATATATTATGAAAGAGGCCTGTCAGGTAGAATGAAACTACAAGGTTTAGTCTACTGGTGCTAAATCGCTTTGTTAAATTAGAGTTTGGATTGGTTGTTTTCTATACAGGGCTTTTTTGCAAAGTCCCTAAAGTCACAGGAAACTGAAATAGAAGCAAAATACTGCGGATGCTGGAAATCTGAAATAAAAACAAGAAATGCTGGAACCACTCAGCAGGTCTGGTAGCATCTGTGAAAAGAGAAGCAGAGTTAACATTTCGGGTCAGTGACCCTTCTTCGGAACTGACAAATATTAGAAAAGTCACAGGTTATAAGCAAGTGAGGTGGGGGTGGGGCAAGAGATAACAAAGGAAGTGTAGATTGGACCAGGCCACATAGCTGACCAAAAGGTCACGGAGCAAAGGCAAACAGTATGTTAATGGTGTGTTGAAAGACAAAGCATTAGTACAGATTAAGTGTTAATGCACTGAATATTGAACAACAGCAAGTGCAAACCTGAAAAAAAAGCAGTGGGTAAGCAAACTGAACAAACTAAGATGAAATGAAATAAATGCTTTGCGGAACATCTCCGCTCAGTCCGCAAGCAGGACCCTGAGCTTCCGGTTGCTTGCCATTTCAACACTCCCCCCCGGCTCTCGTGCTCACATCTCTGTCCTGGGATTGCTGCAGTGTTTCAGTGAACATCGACGCAAGCTCGAGGAACAGCATCTCATCTACCGATTAGGCACACTACAGCCTGCCGGACTGAACATTGAGTTCAATAATTTCAGAGCATGACAGCCCCCCATTTTACTTTCATTTTTAGTTATTTTTTCTTCTTTTTTTTTTACATTCTTTTTTTACATTTTTTACAATCTTTTTGCATTTATTTCATTTCATTTTGTTTGTTCAGTTTGCTTACCCACTGTTTTTTTTTCAGGTTTGCACTTGCTGCTGTTCAATATTCAGTGCATTAACACGTAATCTGTACTAATCCTTTGTCTTTCAACACACCATTAATATATTGTTTGCCTTTGCTCCGTGACCTTTTGGTCAGCTATGTGGCCTGGTCCAATCTACACCTCCTTTGTTATCTCTTGCCCTACCCCCACCTCACTTGCTTATAACCTGTGACTTTTCTAATATTTGTCAGTTCTGAAGAAGGGTCACTGACCCGAAACGTTAACTCTGCTTCTCTTTTCACAGATGCTGCCAGACCTGCTGAGTGGTTCCAGCATTTCTTGTTTTTATCACAGGAAACTGATCTATTTGACAGACTTTAAAGCTTCAAGGACTCAAACTACGTGTATTCTGTGCAAAATGTACACCTTTAGTCAAAATGAATACAGTTTAACTTCACTAGAATGAACCCCTACAGGACTGGTAGAAAAATTGATATCAGTCTCTTCACTATTGTGGGGTTTGACGATTTGCTACATTAAAAAAACTAAACTGCCGATTTGAACTGAAGATCATTTTATTCTGTTAAAACTTTACAGCGTAGATTGCATCATAATCCTGCTTTTCTGAATGCACGCTATTTCTCTCTTGTTAACCAGTCCAAAAAGATTCTCCATTCCAGTGAAGGAATAACTGGTTCTGTGCCTCCCACACCCTCGTCACCGGACCTTTTTTCATCCTCTCCCAACTCAATGTCACTAATTCAATAATGTCATAATTGCTCCTAATTGCTGATATAACAGTTTGGATTTTCTTCAAATTCATTTTTTTATCCACTTATTTCTAAAATTCCCAGTATATCACATTCCTGTCTCACAGATGCTATTTCTTCCTTTTGGGCAGCCATTTCCTGCACGCCATGAAGCACGCATATTGCCCAGCTACAGTTGCCTCATTGCCGTTGCTTCCACATGGCCACTGAATCTTTGCAGTTTGTGTGCGGATGGCGGACTGTCTTATCAGGCAATGGATGCATATGTCATGCAGGATTCGCATTACGATAGGTTATCTTACAAATAGCTTCAGCTTGAATTCCATCATTGTATCCAATTCTGTCCGGATCAATCCTGATTAAGTGTTTGTTGTAGCAGGGCTAATTTACATTGCAAAGTATTGAGCCTTGCCACTGGGATGTTAAATCCAGAATTTGTTATAAATAAAAGCAAAATACTACAGATGCTGGAAATCTGAAATAAAAACAAAAAATGCTTGAAAATACTCAGCAGGTCTGGCAGCATCTGTGGAGAGAGAAGTAGAGTTAACGTTTCAGCTCAGTGACCTTTCATCAGAACTGGCAAAGGTTAGAAATGTGATGAGTTTTAAGCAAATAAAGTGGGGGTGGGGCAAAAGAGAACAAAAGGCAAGGTGTTGATAGGACATAGGGTCACAGAGAATAACTGACAAGGACGTCATAGGGCGAAGGCAAAGAGTGTGCTAGTAGTGTGCTGAAAGACAAAGTGTTAGTGCAAAGAAGGTGTGAAATGACAGAATAATGAAAGCCCTAGCCAAAAGCACAAATGAAAAAAAAAAGTAGGCAAGCACATGGTAAAAAAAAATTGAATGATGAAACAAAGTAAAATAAAATTAAATAAAAATAAGAAGTAAAACTAAAAATAAGAAAAGCGGGGGCCAGTCATGCTCTGAAATTATTGAACTCAATGTTCAGTCCGGTAGGCTGTAGTGTGCCTAATTGGTAAATGAGGTGTTGTTCCTCGAGCTTGTATTGATGTTCACTGGAACACTGCAGCAAGCCCAGGACTGAGATGTGGGCATGAGCAGGGGGGGGTTGTTGAAATGGCAAGCGACAGGAAGCTCGGGGTCATGTTTTCAGACTGAGCAGAGCTGTTCCGCAAAGTGGTCACCCAGTCTGCGAGCAGCAGACTTGTACTTCTTTCAATTTAGTATATTGTATTCACTGCTCTTGTACTTCTTTCAATTTTGTATACTGTATTCGCTGCTCACAATGCGGTCTCCTATATATTTTTTATTTTTATTTTTACTTTTTATTTTATTTTTTATTTCATTTTATTTTAGTTTGATTCATCATTACATTTTTTTTAACCATGTGCCTGCCCACTTTTTTTTTCATTTTTGGCTAGGGCTTTCATTATTCTGTCATTTAACACCCTCTCTGCACTAACGCTTCGTGTTTCACCACACTATTAACATTGCCCCTTGACCACCTTGTCAGTTATTCTCTGTGACCCATGTCCTATCAACACCTTGCCTTTTGTTCTCTTTTGCCCCACCCCCCCACTTTATTTGCTTAAAACCTATTACATTTCTAACCTTTGCCAGTTCTGATGAAAGGTCACTGAGCTGAAACGTTAACTTCGTTATAGTTGGTTGTAGTGAAGTTATGCAGTATGTTTGTTTATATTCATTTGAAAATAGAAAATTCTGGAAACGCTGCAGGTCAGCCAGCATCTTTAAAATTAAAAGGCAGGGTACTGTTTTGGGTCGATACTAAAAAATATACTGGTTGTCTCGCTGTTTCTTGAATAACCTGATGGTAAATACATGTGAAATTTAAGGGGAAAATTCACAAGCAAATAGTGATTCAGTAAAAATTGTTCTTGCAAATAAATGTTCAATCAAATTAATTTGAGCTGTATCTGTATTTGAATTCCGCATTATTTTGTTAATTGCAGTATATGGCAAACCACTGATTCCTGGATCCTCGCAGAATTACATAGGCAGTCAGCATCAAACTGACCAGGAGATTACTAGTATGTATTCAAAGAGCCAAGATAAAGCAGACTGTCCTGATACTGAGATTGATAATTCAGCATCTCCAACAGACCATTCAGAGACTGAACGCATTCCACGACCATTGAGCCCCACCAAGCTCCTGCCTTTTATGTACAACCCCTACCGAAATCAGAGTGATGCTGACTTGGAGGCATTAAGGAAAAAACTGTCCAATGCTCCTAGGCCATTGAAGAAGCGTAGCTCTATTACAGAGCCAGAGGGACCAAATGGACCCAATATTCAGAAGCTGCTATACCAGCGCACCACACTGGCTGCCATGGAGACTGCTAGCCCAATGCCATTCTATCAACCAAAACAATCTACTCTTTCATCTGCAGAAGAGAATGCCATCGAGGAAAGCACAGATCTCAGCGTTAAACTAGAGGAAGACACTACAGCTACAACAGATGTCACTCAAGATCAACCAGAACCAGTTCTCAAGAAGGAAACTGAGGCACCAGGTGCTGAAGAACTTGTGACATCACCTTCAGGTGGTCCTGCTCACGTTCTGGAGGGACAGACACCAACTTCTCCTGTTTTATCTTCTGTGGAAGAGCAACAGAGTCAGGATAGCCCAGTCTCTCCAGAAGAATTAGCAGAAGAATATCCCCCTTACCCACCACCTCCATACCCTGTTACTGGTGAACATGAGAATGTAGGAGATGATAGCTTTAACATGCGTCCACCTGAAATTACAGGACATACTGTCCTACCGCCTGTGAGTAATAGATATTATAAAGATTTTTCTTAGATGCTTGGGATCATTAGAAGATCTCCTTTGGGTTTATACAAATGATTTATACTGGATATGCAGTTTGTAACTTTGGCAAAAATGTTTTATTTTCATTATTCACAATTTAAATTTTCAACCAAAATTAACTAGGGTCTCCGAATGCTATCCAGTTTCCTGAAAACATGAATAATTCAAATTGAATCAAAATGGATATATTTTGGACTTATTTGGACCCTAGTTTGACCTTTTTACATTCAAGACTATTGCTCTACTTGTATATTAATGAGCAGATTTAATTGAATTGATCCTTTCGTAAGTCTTGCCTTATTTTGATGTTCAGATGTTGGCAGCATTGGTGCAATTTATCACTTTTGCCTAATGATGTATTTTTTATTTAGTTTGAGAACTAATGGTCCTGGAACTGTACTTACTATTTACTTTCCTTTGAAAGGATGTACTATATTAGTCAAAGCTTTAGCACTCTATAGTGATAGAACAAACATAAATGTTCTCATTTTGAAAAAACAGTTGGTAAACCTGTCACTTTTCAAATATTACTGAGTTAAATTGCACTTTGTTTGCTCTGGCTACACCTTAGATCGATACACAGAGCTTTCCTTGATGCTGTATTTGAGGTAGCTAGCAGGAGTAAAATACATGTGCTTTATTAAGTCCTTAATGTGACCATTCAAGCTGACTAGTGTTTTATTAGACATGTGTTTCAAGATTATCTGAAGATTGCCAGTTTCTCAACCCCTTTTTTTGTACAAGTCTTGCTACAATTTATCTATTTGTGAAAGCTAAATGGAGGAATAAGATTTTTTCTTTATTATTTGACCCACATTTATAACTCATTTCTTTGGAGTTTGCATGTTTGTTTTTTTCATTGTTACTAATTGGTATCTCCTCTGTCTCCTTCCAAAAGAGCTATGGTATATCTGACTTAGAGACATTATATAGTAGAATCGTAATTATCTGCCATAATGGATAGATTAATGGAATTTGGCAGATGATTGAGAAATAAAACTAAGTGGAATTAAATGGGATAGAATGAATTCTTCAACCTAACAACCACTTCATGTAAATGTACAACATATAAGTAATATATCTTAGGGAACTGAGTGTCTACAAACATTACAAATTGATTTTTTTGTTTGTTTTGGTAAGTTATGGTATAGGACATGTACAGATTTTTCACAGATTTTTTTTCTACATAGTACAAGGAATGCTTACTCCTACCAAAAGTATACTGTAGAAAACTGATAATTTTTATAAATTTGAAAATATACTTAGTACATTATCCACTCCCAGGTACCATTTTTATTTTTTAACTTTACAAAATAGCAACTAAAAGGAATCAAGATTACTGATCCAAGTTCCACTGCTTTTTCAACCTGGCATTGATACCTGTGAGGATTGTCATAGATATTTGGTACACAGATAACTTGAGGTTTTTTTTTGTCACCATCACTTTCTTGTAAAGGCTTTGAGCCACTGCTAGGGTATGGCACTGACAACCCTTTGCTACGTAACGTTATCCATATTGTCAAATTTGGTTTGATAACACTCCCATGAAGCATCTCGGGATGTTTTACTATATTAAAGGTGCTATATAAATGCAAATTGTTATTGTTAACTGAGATGGAGGGTGACAGTAGTCATTTAATTATATGTCAATACAATCAAACCCAAATCTATGTTCACCTGACATCCCCAACTCCTCCCATACTGCTTCCAAAAGGGATCACTGAATACAGCTAACACTTGTCAACACCCTGGCAGAATGTTTTCCCACCTTGACCCTAGGCTTCTGAGGCCAACTCTTCTGTTGCCATTCCTAATTCAGATCCAGAGTCAAACCTGGGACCTCCCTGACCTATATGGCTCAATTGAAATATAAACTTCCTGAGCCATTGAAGCAATAGGCTCCCTAATGACCCTTTAATAACCAATAATTGGCCGATCTGATATTGCCTGGTGGCCAGAATTATGTACTGTACTAGTCCCTTTCTAGCAACAGTATAGTCTATCCTTTGTTCATGTCTCAATATTTATTTCAGTTTTGTTGGTTTTAGGGAAAGAGAACCAACCTGAAAAAGTTGGGCTCAGAACGCATTGGTCATGGAATGAGGGTGAAGTTCAATCCTCTAGCCCTGTTACTTGATTCTTCTTTGGAAGGTGAATTTGATTTAGTGCAGCGCATCATTTATGAGGTATGTTAGTACCTTCAGGATAACTTATACACTGGATACAAGTCTTTGATTTCTACAGCTGTGTCTAGTTTTACTGGACTTGTGGACAGATTGAAATGCAACTCTAAATGCGTCCCAACACTTTGATCTTGTCTATTGCCAAGATAACATTACTCAAATATTGTTTATCTTCTATGTTTGATAGAACATCCCCATGTGTTACTTGCATGTGAATCTGCAACACCTGTGTGACAGGACAAGAAGTACTGTGGGCAATCCAATCCAGAATGAACTTGAATCAAAAAATTGCTTTCATTTTTTGGAGCAAATCTGGGCTAAATGCTCATTTTTCTGAATTGGTTTTCTAATGTGAATCAGCTGCTAAACTCAATAGTATCCTAAATAAAGAGCACAGTTGGCAAGTGTATTGACATCTTCTAGACTACTGAATAGGTTATTTTTTTCCCAATTTATTTCAAGAACGCTGTATCTGGAAAAATGCAGATTTCCATGATTTTTTTTTTTCATTCATTCATGGGATGCGGGTGTCGCTGGCCAGGCCAGCATTTATTGCCCATCCCTAATTGCCCGAACTGAGTGGCTTGCTAGGCCATTTCAGAGGGCATGTAAGAGTCAACCACATTGCTGTGGGTCTGCAGTCACATGTAGGCCAGACCAGGTAAGGACAGCAGATTTCCTTCCCTAAAGGACCTTAGTGAACCAGATGGGTTTTTACAACAATCGACAATGGTTTCATGGCCATCATTAGACTAGCTTTTAATTCCAGATTTATTAATTGAATTCAAATTCCACCTTCTGCTGTGGTGGGATTTGAACCCATGTCCCCAGAACAATACCCTGGGTCTCTGGGTTACTAGTTCAGTTACAATACCATTACGCCACCGCCTCCCTAGTGGTTGTATAGTATTGGAAATTGTTCTAAATATGATGTATGCAATACTGGAACAGTGGATTTGTTTTTAAAGAATATGACTAAATAACTTGTCAGTTTGCATTCATGAGTGGTTTAAAATCAATACATCATAGTTTGTAATTTGCTGTTCTTTGTATAGGTGGAGGATCCTAGCCAACCAAACGATGAAGGAATTACAGCCCTACATAATGCTGTCTGTGCAGGTCACACAGAAATTGTGAAGTTCTTGGTACAGTTTGGAGTAAATGTTAATGCAGCAGATAGTGACGGGTGGTAAGTTGTAAAATAAATATGGTTGAAGCTTGCTTAGTCACATTGTTGCTTAATTCCAAATGCGATACTGGCAATCTTGGTTCAAAAAGTTAGTGTTGCATATGCAAACACTGCATAGGAAGGCATTTTTAAAAAAAATTGCTGTAGTTTTTTTTGCAGTGTACTTAAAACACCTTAACGTAATTACATTAAACTCTTGAACAATTAGCAATGTCGCAAGAAAGTCCTACAGAATATGGTTAATGGAATATGCACTTGGGAGGAAGGTTCTTTTCATGGTTGTTTTAAATATTTCATGTAATTTAAAGCTTCCTTTTAGGTATTTTAACACAGTTCTCATTCATTTTATGTTTCGGCTGATGCAAATTGACCATTATAAATAGATGGTGGTCTTGTTACACAGAAGGCATTTATGAACAGTTCCGCTAAAATAAAACGTTGTATATTTTTATTTTCTCCTTGAGTGATGATAAAGCTATTTCTGATATATTTATGAACACCTGTTCATTTTAGAAACCATTTAGAGGAATAATTTAATATTTCTATGCATTATTTATATTTTAGGGGATGAAGTGTTAAACAGTAAACCAAAATATCCTTTTTTTCCTCTCTGTAATGTTAAACAGGATGCAATAATAGAGTTCACAGTTTGTAGTTTGATGTAGAGAGGTCTAACTGCTGATATTTGTAAGTTGATCTAGCTGAGGGATTCAAAATTGTTGTACTTGATTTTTTATTTATGGATTTGTTCCTCTTTATGCACATTTCCAATCAAAATTGGATGAAGAAATTAAGCTGTTAGAACTCCTAAAATGTAACCTGACTTCTGTACTTAAGGCCAGCTTGTCTTTAATATATTGTATTAAAATACTCCACCCTTATAAACACTTAAAATCTTTGATTCTCATTCAGAAAAAAATCTAATTTCTCAATATTGAGTCCTCCTTTCGCTAACTTTTTTTTTGTCTGGGGGAGTACCAGTCTGTGATTCAGCTATGTCACGTGTGGTTCTTTAGGGTTCCAATGTTCTTGCCATTTTGCTCTTTGTAAGGGTGATTGCTCTTCCATCACACAGTATTCCAACTGGTAGTCCAGCTGCAAAATCGGACAAGTTTGCTATTGAAAGCAGAGTTCAAATGTCACAAAGCTGGAAACATGTTACCCTTTGCTTTGGAATACAATATTCCACTGTTAGTTCCTGAATCACCCTTAGCTAGCAGTTTTCAAGTTTCCGTGCTTTGTATTCACTTTTCAGTGTCACAAATACCTACTTTATCCTTGTACTTTGATCAAAGATATCTAATATAGCCTAAATGCTGATATGTATGAGTGTTAATAAAAGTTATTGAGCAAAATATTCAAGTTAGGCTAAAATTAGAAATTCCATATTCTGATTTGGCAAAATTCTGGCTAATCTGACAGAATAAGTCTATAATTTGTGTTTGGGTTTCAGGAATTGCCTACCCTCAGGCCGCCTTGTATCACTCACTATAAAGTACTCAGCAGATTCTAGCAAGGTTATTACCAAGCAGAATATAGGAAGTACAGAGGAGATCTAAAAAGGAGAATAAAAGGGGAAAAGATAAGAGTATGAGAATAGATTAGCAGCTAACAAAAAGAGGAACCCAAAATTTTCTTAAACGCATAAGTGGTAAAAGGGTAATCAAAGGAAGGGTGGGCCAATTAGGGACCAAAAAGACCATCCTGTGGAAGCAGAGGGCGTAGCTGAAGTACTAAATGAGTACTTTCTAGCTGTCTTCACTAGAGAAGAGATTGCTGCCAATGTAGCAGTAAAGGGGGAGGTAATTGCAATACTGGATAGGATAAAAATAGATAAAGAGGAGGTACTTGAAAGTAGAAGAGTCAAGATGGGCTGCATCCTAGGTTACTGAGTGATGTAAGGGTGGGAATTGTAGAGGCTGTAGCCACAATCCCCCAGTCCTCCTTTGGCACCATTCCCATATCCAAGGAGTAGAGGATTGCAAATTTTACACCCCTGTTCAAAAAAAAAAAAGGAAGGGGGAAAAATTCAGCAACTACAAGCCAGTCAGCCTAATATCAGTGGTGGGGAAACTTTTAGAGACAATCCAAGACAAAATTAATTGGCATATGGAAAAGTATGGGCTATAAATGAAAGCCAGCATGGCTCTGTTAAAGGCAAATTGATAGAATTCTTTGAGAGGGTTGATGAGAATAGTGTGGTTGATGTGGTGCATATAGACTTTTAAAACATGTGTTAAAAGTACCACATAATAGACTTGTTAGCAAACTAAAGCCCCTGGGATTAAAGAGACAGTGGCAGCATGATGCTAAATTGGCTAAGGGACAGAAAGCAAAGGGTTGTGGTGAGCTGTTGTGTTTCAGACCGGAGCGAAGTGTAAAGCAGCGTTTCCGAGGCTTCATTGTGGGACCATCTCTCTTTTTGATGCATGTTAAATAACCTTGACTTGGGTATACAGGGCATAATTTCAGAGCATGCACACAACACAAAACTCGTGTGGAGAGACTGGAGAAACTGGGGTTGGTCTCCTTAGAGCGGAGAAGGTCAAGAGGAGATTTGATGTGCTCAAAATCAGGAATGGTTTTGGTATGATTGACATAAGATGCAGAAGTGACATGAGGAAACATTTTTTGCATAGTGGGTTATGATCTTGAATGCACTGCCAGAAAGGGTGGTGGAGGCAGATTCTATAGTAACACTCAAAAAGAAAATAGATAAATACATGAAGGGAAAAATTTACAGGGCTATGGATAGCTCTACCAAAGAGCCAGCACAGGCACAATGGGCTGCATCATTTTATTATTAGGAATCATTGGATGTGTCTCACCTGATAGTCGTAAACATAACTGGAAGTGTGAAAGACCCTTATCTTATCTCTTGATACTCATTCAGATTGAGAAAAAGCCTATGAAGAAAAGCATGAGTCTTTAAAACATCTTTTTATTTGTTAAATATCAGCTGCTTTTGTTTTCCTTTCTTAGGACTCCTTTGCATTGTGCAGCCTCCTGTAATAACGTGCAGGTTTGCAAGTTTCTAGTTGAATCTGGAGCAGCAGTGTTTGCTACAACCTACAGTGACCTACAGACTGCTGCTGATAAATGCGAGGAGATGGAGGAGGGTTACATCCAGTGCTCGCAATTTCTGTATGGTATGTGCATGGTATTTAGTAGAATGTAAATTGTGCAAGGTGTAAAAATACCAATATTCTGGAATGTTATTATGTTTATATAAGTAGTATTTGAAGCAGTGTTTCTTAGCATCTTGTAACAGCGTGGATAAGAAATTGGCTGAGGGACAGAAAAAAAGGGTAGTGGTGAATGGTTGTTTTTCAGACAGTGGGAATCCCCAGGGGCCAGAGTTGGGACCCCCTGCTTTTCCTGATATATATTAATCACCTAGACTTGGGTGTACAGCGCACAAATTCAAAATTTGCAAATGACACAAAACTTGGAAGTATTGTGAATTGTGAGAACAATAATAAACTTCAAGAGGACATAGACAGGCTGGTGGAATGGACGGACAAGTGGCAAATCTAATTTAATGCAGAGAAGTGTGAAGTGATTCATTTTAGTAAGAAGAATGAGGAGAAGCAATATAAAATAAACAGTACAATTCTAAAGGGGATGTAGGAGCAGAGGAACCTGGGGGTATATGTGCACAAATCATTGAAGGTGGCAGGAGAGGTTGAGAAAGCGGTTAATAAAGCATACGCGATCCTGGGCTTTATAAGTAGGGGCATAGAGTACAAAAGCAAGGAAGTCAAGATAAAGCTGTAGAACACACTGGGTTCGGCCTCAACTGGAGTATTGTGTCCAGTCCTGAGCACTACACTTTAGGAAGGATGTGAAGGCATTAGAGAGGGTGCAGAAAAGATTCACGAGAATGGTTTCAGAGATGAGGAACTTAAGTTAGGTGGATAGATTGGAGAAGCTGGGTCTGTTCTCCTTGGAGAAGAGAAGATTAAGAGGAGATTTGGTAGAGGTGTTCAAAATCATGAGGGGCCTGGACAGAGTAAATAGGGAGAAACTGTTCCCGTTGGCAGAAGGATCGCGAATCAGAGGACACCGATTTAAGATTAGGGCGGCGCAGTGGTTAGCACCGCATCCTCACAGCTCCAGGGACCCGGGATTGATTCTGGGTACTGCCTATGTGGAGTTTGCAAGTTCTCCCTGTGACCGCGTGGGTTTTCGCCGGGTGCTCCGGTTTCCTCCCACAGCCAAAGACTTGCAGGTGATAGGTAAATTGGCTATTGTAAATTGCCCCTGGTGTAGGTAGGTGGTAGGGAATATGGGATTACTGTAGGGTTAGTATAAATGGGTAGTTGTTGGTCAGCACAGACTCGGTGGGCCAAAGGGCCTGTTTCAGTGCGGTATCTCTAAATAAAAAAAATAAATAAAAGAAGCAACGGTGACAGGAGGAAAACCTTTTTATGCAGCGAGTGGTTAGGATTTGGAATCCACTGCCTGAGAGTGTGATGGAGGCAGATTCAATCATGGCTTTCAAAAGAGAATTGGATAAGCACCTGAAGAGAAAAACTTTGCAGGGCTACAGGGAAAAGTGGGACTAGGTAGTTGCTCTTGCAGAGAGCCGGCATGGACACAGCAGGCTGAATGGCCTCATTCTGTGCTGTAACCATTCTATGATTGTACATTCATAGAGACTGCAATATGTAAACCTAAACTGTTACTTGATTAAAATGTGTAACAAACTTTGATAAACATTAAAAATTTGCCAATTCCACTTTACTTTCATTACACAAAATCCTTGAAGGTCTATCATGCTTAGAAAAGTGCGTGCAGTTCCAAAGTAGTGGTACCTGTGCACTCTCCAGTAAGGAACCCCATATATACTATAATCACCACCCTGTTGTTAACTGAAGCTGTACCAGATGGTGTGTGACCATCAGTGACTTGCTGTACTCAGTCCAGAACTTATCCATCACCAAAAATGATAATTTCCACCTCCGATATTGTCTGCCTTTTGCCTTTACTTCACTCTTACTTGCTAAAACCTTTTTTCATGGTTTAGTTGCCTCTAGACTGACTTCCTCACTTGTCTCCCAAACACCATTCTTCACAATCTCCAATTCCATCCAAATCTTTGATGCAAGCTATCTACCCTCAATACATTGAATACAGAAACCGTTACCTTCCACTTTATACTTTGGTGTCTCCTCCAGCCATCCAACCCAGGCTGTATTTTTGAATCCTTTGATTTTCTGTGCATCCCACACTCTCTATTGGTGACAGTTCAACTGTTTGGTTCAGCTGCCTGGTCCTCCTTCCCTTAACTCCTCCACCTTGTACAACTCTGTTGTCCTTAAAACGATCATTTCACTGTAATTTCAGTCAGCTGTTCTAACCGTTCTGCTTCGGCTCGGTGTTAGTTTTTCCATTATTAAGTGGTACATTCCATAGGCCAAAGATGTTATATCAATGCAAATTATTCTTTCATTTCCCATCTCAATGTTTATTAACTGCACTTTTGACTGGAAAAAGTGCCATTCCCAGGGTTAATTATAAGTCAGAAACTGTTATTAACTAACATTGTACAAGTTCACTTTGGATTGCCTGATCTATCTATATAGAGTTGCCTAGGAATTGTCCATTTTTCAGGGGCAAAATGGGAACCTCAAGGTGGGTGGGGCAAATTCTCATTACATGCCAGAAGTGCGCTGCCAACATATTGGTGAATGCAGAAAAAGAGGCATCTAAGAAACTCACCACAAGGAGGTCCTTTTGCAATATTGTGTTGCTTTGATTTGAATGCAGCTAGCATACTGTGTTAAGGAAAATGTGGTCTACGTGTGGCTTAACCATTGGCCTTTAAAGAAACCACTGGAGGCCATCACCAAAAAGATAAGTTTAAATAACACTTCCCTACTTGTGGCACTGGGAGGAGCATGAGTGTTCCTCCTGGCTGCATGAGTGCCAAAGACTTTTGGGAGCCTCTGCTTTTCCCCCCTTCCGATAGCTTCTGTCCCAGGACCTGAGGGCAAAGGTGTTTGACTTAATCATCTGTGAAGTGTTCTCCTTTATGATATCCAATTGTGATCCATGCACTGTTAACCATGAAGTGTTTATTATCAAATTAATCCCACAAGCCAGCTTGGAGCAATTTCTGGCAGAGAAAGAAAACGATTCAAATAGTTGTTTATTTCATCCTTCAGGTGTGCAAGAAAAAATGGGTATAATGAACAGAGGGGTCGTATATGCCCTATGGGATTATGAACCTCAAACTGAAGATGAGTTAACCTTTAAAGAAGGTGATTGTATGTCGATCATCCGACGAGAAGATGAGGCTGAGATTGAGTGGTGGTGGGCACGGCTAAACGATGGGGAAGGATATGTGCCACGCAACTTACTTGGGGTAGGTTTTTTAGAAGAATAATGACTTGTTGTATTTTGTAGTATTGTTAATTTACTGCTGTGAAATAGTTAAGAAACAAAAGTGTACACAAACTTAAAAGGTAGCTGTTAACATCTGTGCTTTCAATATAAAGTACTTAAATCTATGATGTGGAACACATAGTTGCTTCCTAATTATATTTTCTGAGGAATGAATTCTCCCCAGTGCACTGGGGCATTAATTAGCTGTGGGTGACCTGCTCTTGGAGGTTTGCTGCTGGAAGATGTACCAAAGCTTACAAGAATCGAAAAGGAACTTGTGAATGTATTTGTTTTTAGTTTTCTCACTTATCCTTCTTGAAGCCAGTGGTACTTGCTGAACGTTGTTTGTTCCATGAGCCTCCAAAAACGGTTCAGGGGCATGGGCCAGTTATTGCACTTCACTGCTGCTCGGGAGTTAAACTTAGGAACTTCCTGGTCTACATGACTCAGTATCAAATTCATCACTATACAATTAGGGGAATTAGAGCTTTAAATTATTGTAGCCTTCTGCAATCCAAAGCTCACAATTTGCTTTCTATTTTACAGCTTTATCCAAGAATTAAACCAAGACAGCGGAGTCTGGCATAAAGTACTTATGTGAAAACACTACAGATAAAGACTATAAACCTTTGTGCATTTTTAAAGGTAGCTGTAGCAATTCAAATCCAACAGAATGTCTGCAATAAAATGGTGGTCTCCAGACTTAAATGAAGGAAAATTCAATGGATGCAATATGAAGTGAGCGATTTTTGTTCAGTGTTAACGATCACCTAATATAAATGGTGAATTGAAGGGTTTTTTTGACAAAAGACTGTTTATTTTAGTGCATTTTAAAGGACTTGTTAATGTAGGTTTAGAACATTTTAAGGGCCATAATGTAGATAAAGCACAGATGATTTGGAAAAACAAATCAGCTGGCTTCTTTTGTTTCCCCTCCACCACTTCGTTAAAGCACAGTGTTTGTATTGCAATTGTTATCTTTGGGAAGGTGCTAAACTATACCCAGGAGCTGTTAAGCCATTTGATGGTATGAATAATGAAACCAGCTCACTTTTACTAGGAACTTTTTGAAGATACTGAAATGAGATGTTCAGTCAGCAAAGAATTGGACTCTTGTTTTAAATAGTTCCATGTAGGACTACAGAAAGTTGAAACATTAATGCCCTTGCTTAGTTTGTAATCATGTCTAGTAACCAAACATCAAAGATTTTCATCTTGACATTTTTCACTCTTGAATATAATGTAGCTATGACATTGCACATTCCAAAGCATGCATCCAGAGTTTTGAAAGTTAGGCATAGTTAAAATGTCAAAGCTTATTTTTAATACTTTCACTAAATTAATCTTACACAGGCTGAATGTAGCATTATTCTTGAGGTCGACACCACAATTTGTCTTTTTCAAATGTGTGTTAGTGTCACTGACTACATTAAACCTGCCTCCTTTAGTGAAAAATTTCATCTCTAATTTGATTTTTACATATTCATTTGTATTTAACTCTGATGAGCACAGCTAGTAGTATTTTGAACTTTTCAAGAGATCCAAGAGGTTGTTGAAAGGGTTAAAATAAAATGCAGTCTTTTGAAATATGCTTTGTAATAACTTGCTCTCAATAAGAACAGTCTAAAGTATTTATGTTGTAATCAATCATAAAAATATAGTTTTACATCTTTTACTTCAATTTTCCTTTGTCACTGAAGAATCTTTAGCTTCCTACTGAGTACAGTGTAAAACTATTAGCATCTTCTCTATTAATACATTTAAGGATTATTCCTAAGCATTTAGCAATTTCCATTTTAATATTGAGAGTTTAATTCCTCATTTGTGAAGAAAACATTCATGCCATTGTGGTTTGAACTGTTTTTCTACCCCATTTTCAGAGTTCTGGGTTGTTTGCTGTTTAACTGTTTCTGTAAGGCAGATTAAACATTGTGTGCACAAAATTTGTTTTTGAGTTGGAAATTGCCCCATGCTTCTGTGGTTTACTATAGACTCCTCACACGTTGATTAGTTTGTTATTTCCTGCCTTCCTTGCCTAATATTAAATAATAATTGAAATTATTCAGGTATAAACCTCCATTTCCAACCATGTTGCTTGTTGTGTCAGCTGGGAAGTTGAGTGCTGTCAGCTATGGATGAACAAAAGCTACAGATCTTACTGCTCAGATCTTTCTTACACTATTAAAAATAAAAAGAATCATTTTGTAATTTCCATTTCAAAACACAAAGGTGAAGTACTGTCTTGCAAAGGAAAGAATAAATGAAAAAAAGAAACTAGTATTCATTTACAGTAATCTATTGCCGGGTACAATATATGAAAAATTCATGGTAGAAAATTATCCTTAACAAAAGGGTACTTCAAATGTCTAAACCTTTTTGTGGTTTACATAGGAATTGGCATAGGCCCTTAAGCCTGTTATGTCATTCAGTTAGACCATGGCTGATTTGTATCTCAACTGCATTTATCCATGTTGGTTTCATATCCCTTTATTCCCTTCCCTATCAAAAATCTGTGAAACTCCATTTAAAAATGTTGAATTGACCTAAGCTCAGCAACATTTTGGGGGAAAGTTGCAGATTTCCACGACTCTCTTTGTGAAGGAGTGCTTCCTGCACCACCACTGAATGGACTAGCTCTAATTTTAAGGCTATGCCCTCTTGTTCTAGACTCACCATGCAAAAGTTTCTTTCCATCTACTCTGATCAAATCCTTTAATCATTTTAAACACCTCGATCAAATTGCCCCTTAATCTTTTGCATTCAAGGGAATAAAGCCTAGTCTATGCAATGTCCTTATAATTTAACCCTTTCCTAAGTTTAGGTGCCCAGAACTGAATTCAGTACTCCAAATTTGGTCTAACAGCTTTATGCAACTGCAGTAAGCTTCAACTCCTTTGAATTCCAGCCCCCTTAAGATAAAGGGTAGCTTTTCATTAGCCATTTAAATTATGTTTTGTACTTGTCCACTTAATTTAATTTTGTTTTTAAACAATTCAAAGATTTGAATCTGTTGGTTTTAATGTTTCTATTAGACTTATCTGGCTGAAGGATGCTGGTTTGGAACTATCTGTCCACAAGGACCATTTTTCTCACGCTGGGCAGTCTGGGGAACCTCATGAAATATATTGGTTGTGTAAAGTGGATAGCTGTCAAACCAAGATTTTGAATTTTAGAGATTATAGATGAGTAATGGCTGACATTAACTTACAGCACAGTTTTCAAGACATGCCTACAGCACAGAAAATATTATTTCATAGCTGTAGTCTTCAGGATAGAAATTAGTCTGGCCCGTTTATGGAGGCAGTATGTGCCTGAACCAAGGGGTCCGAGGATCCAAAGAAGTTGATGCTCAGGCCTCAGCTGAATAATTGAGGCGCCTGCTGGTGCTGATTGCACCTTCATACGCAGCTCACTAGTAGAGCAAAACATTGTCAGGCTCCCTCCTTTGTTGGCAGTGACCCTAGGTAAAGTCCTGGGAGGAGGGAAGGAGCAGTCTATGGGGATGGGGGGGAGGGAGGAGGCAATAACGATGACTGTGTAGTTAGGAGAAGCATTCCTGCTCCTCCTGACTCCACAGGAAGTATTTTATTTGAATTTTCTCAAACTTACTTTTAGTTGACTGCCTGCAGAATCATTAGTGGGTTATACCCGATAACTTCCCACTCATTAAGAACTAATTTTGCAAAGTAGCCCTTCAACACGTATTAAGTCCCTACATTAACATGTTTTCGAGGGGCTTAGGTGCCTAAAAGATGGGCCTCAAGAATTTAGTGGCAGGACCAACACCTCCAGAGATTGGATGCAGGCTGACTTGATATGCTTGGTGCCCTTTTTATGACTGAAAAGTGAAATAATTCATACCAATTTCTACTCTTTAATGTTTGAAATAGACAGAATTTTTTGTTTGGATTTTGCCATCTTACAAGTTGCATATGCAGCACTTCCATTATGCTTATTCCCCCCATCCTTAAAACCGTCTCAGCTACTGATAATAATTAGCTGTAAGTTAGTACTCAGTTAGTGAAGTCAATTTTGTTATGAAATGGATTTTCTGCTCCATTATGGAAAAACTAATAGTTTTGTTTTCCATTTTGACATTGCAATCTTTTACCGTTGACAGTATGCCGTTCTAGCAGCATGTTTATACAATTGAAGTTACTGCAGTGTATTTTTGCATTTTTTTTATGTTTCTGTACTGAAATAAGATTATCTGCAGAGATGAACAGGAATACATATTGTCAAGTCTGTACCTGAAATGTATCTCAAAAATGTATTCAATTTGAAGAATTATTAGTTTGTGGTTAGTTTTTAAAAATTGTTGTACCCTGAAGGGTTGTTCTTGACCATTGACCACTACCAAAGCCTGATTATAAATCATTCTGCCATGTAATTCTATGGCTACTGTTTTGAACTTCTGTGACCTTTCATACAGTACACATTTGTTTAGCAAATTGGAATTATTGTTTGGCTAGCAACATATTTCATATCCTTTTAATTATTGACTCTGATTATAGTAACATTTCAGCATCAAAATCAAAAATAGAAAAACCACAATCTTTATTAGTGTATTCCAAGAATACAGTGCGTTGAAAGTTTTGTACACTTCTCTAATTTCATTATATAATGTTTAGTAGAAATGTACAGAAAAATGTATTTTTACATATGCGTGAATTGAAAACGGGGCTGTGTATTTTGAAGGCTGACTTTCTATCCATGCCAGCAAGGTTAAAGTACGCTCTGACTCAGTATGGTGTTTTTCTGCTGTTTTATTTGAACAAAGGTGTGCAGTACTTGGGGAATTGAGCAAGCTGTGCCACTTTTGTGTTGACAGACAGCATCAACTCATATAAGTTATGGTAGATGGTGGTGCTTTGTGATTGTCACTACATTTTGCTAGTTTTATTTTTAAAGGAGAAGGTGGTATGGTGTTTTCAAAGCCTTTTAAATTCTTGACATCCTCGAATTTATCTGTAGATCCAAGATTTAGTGTGATGACAAAAGGTTGCATCTGTTTGCAGAGTGTTTGAATTGTTAATATTGTGTAAGAATTTTTTTTTTGTATATTTGAAGAGTTTAATGGTTGTTGAAATTGTTTTCATATAGGAACCTATACAAAACATCAGAAAATGGGTTAAAATGTTTGAGATAGAAAGGCTTTCCATTCTATGGCTTACTTTTCACAAGTGTCTGACCTTCCCATAGATTCTTAAAAATGAGCTAGTGTTTCACCCATAACAATGGCATTTCAGCAAAGAGAAAGTGGCCCAATTACACCTCCCTGACTTCCTCTCTTTACTAATAAGACTGAACTCCATGAAGGAGTTCAAATTTATCTTGAGAAATACGGCACCTTTTAAACAAAATTACAGACTTTTTACAGAAAATGGGGTGCTTGCATAAGAATTAGTGACAGGAATTTATGGTAAAATATATTAGAAGTTCTCTTGTCTTGGTATTCTGCAGTTGGCAAATGTGTTTCCCTCCATTAGAAGGCTCCTTGAATTCAGCCAACACAGTGTCGCATAACACTTCATAGAATGTGTGTATCACAGGAACTGGCATCTTTTACCATGTGTATTTATTTATATTTTTGTGTTTGATATAAAATGTTTAAAAATACCTCACGTAGAAGTTAATGAGGGTTTAAAAGAAAGCTAGTAATATCAAGTTACTATTGTGTATCCAATTACTAACCATTTTATTAAATTGTACTTCAGTTTTCTGTTATTAAAGTCTTTAAATCCCACTATGAATGCAAAGTGTGTTTTTAATATTTCCCTTTCAAGATGGACTGATAAACTTATTACAGCCATTAGCAGTAAAATGGTTAAAATGAAGCCTTTGTTAAACTTCAGATACCAAGAAAATATGTCGTCTTGGATAATTTTCAACCAGAAACTGCACAATTTTACATTGTGCCCTACAAGGTACCATCTTTAATTATTTCTTAAATGCCATCACCATGTGTGGAACAGGCTGGATGGACCAGTGGGTATTTTCTGGTCCATAATTGTTTATGTATCATGACAAAGAAATAAGCTTGCAAGACTGTAGCTTTTTTTTGTAATTGTCTAGTGCTCTTTATGATTAATAATGCTGTCATTATGGTGACCTTTCAGCATCTGCTGCTGTTTTCAGAACTAATATTGCAGACACAGTGATGTGTGGATGGAGGTGATGAATCATTACTTTAACTGAGTACAGAAATGCTGGAATTATTACTAGTTTGATTGCATCACTTCTAAACAACACTTATTGGTCAAGAAGTCTTGGTAAGGTAAAACAGAGTGAGATGATCAATAGACTTGAGAAATAAAAGTTCTGATGACAAATTGATCAATTTTCTGTTCTGCACTAGCAAAAGGACAATTTTAACCATGGAATTTATTTGATTTATACCGTCATTTTCTATTATGTTTATAGAGTGGTCGTAGCTTTTATATACAGTATGGACTTAAAATAGTACATTCAATGAATGCTGTTTTGCAGTTTTCATCTAGAATTCCTTTGCAATAAGTCTGAAATGAGCTTATCCTTTAGGAGAATAGTAAAAATGCACCACAGTGGTTTTGGCATCATCTTCTGAAATATAGACTTCTTGTTCCAACTTCAAATACTGGTGCCTATGAAATGTTTGTCTGGATTTAGAGCTTTTTAAAGGTAAAACTAAACTCTCAACAATCCTGTGATTGATTTAACAGCAGTCTGGGAAAAAATTATGGTCATGTAAAAAGAGACATGTTGTCGAAGCTTTTCGTCTTGCACTCATCAGGACAATCTGCAAAAATACCAATGTAAGGGAAAACAACTTTATACTGTGTAGTGCTGATTCGTTGGCAAATGAACTCTGGTAGAGGCATTGCCATGGAGAATGCATCAGTCTACGGTGACTGACAGTTAAATGCCAAGCTTTGTTTGAAATTTAAACCAGGCAGCTTGACTCTGGTCAAGGCATTGCCCTGAGGAATGAACCAGCAAATGGCTGTCACTAATGTTGTTTAGCTGAAATAGGCACAATGTTTGTACATGTTCTTTCTGTCTGCAAAGAACAGGGCCCTGTCTATTAATATATCTAGCTTCCAGTACGTGCAAATGCGCCACTGCGAGCCCTACTGACCATCTCAAATTGGTTGTCGGTGTAATTCTTAGCACACTGAGGATTATTTAGCAAAAGTTGGACATTATGGTTTGAGTTTTGCAAGCACGGGCTGGTTGGGTATGGCCTGTACCTTGCCTGTTGTCAACAGCGGAAGGGACATGTTTGATATGATCGGCCTAGCATCACACTGGCACTGAAATTCATACATCTCATTAATCATTTGTGTGATCGGCAGGACGTTTTTTTGGCATGACAGCAGCATCCAGTTAGTGATTAACACCAGACGTCATCTTTCAGTGCTCATCTAAATACTTAAATGTTGAGGGTTCCTGCCTCTACCACCTCTTCAGGCAGTGCGTTCCAGATTCCAAACACCCTCTGGGTGAAAAAATGTTTCCTCAAATCCCCTCTAAACCTCCTGCACCTTACCTTAAATCTATGCCCCTGGCTTATTGAACCCTCCACTAAGGGAAAAAGTTCCTTCCTGTCTAACCTGACAATGACCCTCAATTTTATACACCTCAATCAGGTCCCCCGTTAGCTTTCTCTGCTGTCAGGAAAACAACCCGAGCCTTTTCAGTCTCTCTTCATAGCTGAAATGCTCCAGCCCAGGCAACATCCTGGTCAATCACATCCTTCCTATAGTGTGATGCCCAGAACTGTACACAGTACTCCAGTGTTTTATACAACTCTATCATTGCCTCGCTAAAGGCAAGTATCCCATATGCCTTCCTAACTACCTTAAGTGATCTATGGACAAGTATACCAAAGTCCCTCTGTACTTCCTAGGGTCCTACCATCCACTGTATATTCCCTTGCCTTGTTAGTCCTCCCAAAATGCATCACCTCACACTTCGAGATTAAATTCCATTTGCAACTGCTCTGCCCATCTATATCGTCCTGTAATCTAAGGCTTTCCTCCTCACTATTTACGACACCAATTTTCGTGTCATCTGCAAACTTACTGATCATACGTCCTATATTCACGCCTAAATCATTAATGTACACTACAAACAGTAAGGGTCCCAGCACCGATCCCTACGGTACACCACTAGTCACAGGCTTCCACTCGCAAAAACAACCCTCGACCATCACTCTCTGCTTCCTGCCACTAAACCAATTTTTGGATCCAATTTGCCAAATTGCCCTGGATCCATGGGCTCTTACCTTCTTGACCAATCTCCCATGTGGGACCTTATCAAAAGCCTTACTGAAGTCCATGTAGACTACATGAACTGCTTTACCCTCATCTACACATCTAGTCACCATCTTGAAAAATTCAATCAAGTTAGTTAGTTAGACACTATCTCCCCCTGACAAAGCTATGCTGACTATCCCTGCCTCTCCAAGTGGAGATTAATCCTGTCCCTCAGAATTTTTTCCAATCGTTTCCCTACCACTGATGTTAGACTCACTGGCCTGTAATTATCTGGTTTGTCCCTGTTACCCTTCTTGAATAATGGTACCACATTCACTGTCCTCTGGTACCTCTCCTGTGGCCAGAGAGGATTTGAAAATGTGTGTCAGAGCCCTTGCTATCTCCTCCCTTGCCTCACATAACAGCCTGGTTTAACATCTCATCTGGGCCTGGGGATTTATCCACTTCTAAGCCTGCTAAAACAGCTAATACTTCCTCCCTTTCAATGCGAATATGTTCAAGTAGATCACAATCCCCCTCCCTGAGCTCCACACCTACATTGTCCTTCTCCATAGTGAACACTGATTAAAAAGTAATCATTTAAAACCTCACATGTCCTCTGGCTCCACACACAGATTGTCACTTTGGCCCCTAATGGGCCCTACTCTTTCCCTAGTTATCCTCTTGCCCTTAATATACTTATAAAACGCCTTGGGATTTTCCTTAATCTTGCCCACCACTTTTTTCATGTCCCCTCTTCACTCTCCTAATTATTTTAAGTACACTCCTCTAGTGCCTCTGTTTTCAGCACTCTGAATATGCCACAAGCCTCTTTTTTTTCTTATTCAATCCTCTATATCCCTGGACTTGTTGGTCCTGAACTCTCACTATTTCCTCTTTGAATGACTCCCACTGGTCTGATGTAGACTTTCCTACAAGTAGCTGCTTCCAGTCCACTTTGGCCAGATCCTGTTTTAGCATATTGAAATCAGCCTTCCCCCAATTCAGTACCTTTATTTCCAGTCCATCTTTGTCCTTTTCCACCTTAAATCTTAGAGTTATGGTCACTATCCCCGAAATGCTACCCCACTGACACTTCTACCACGTGTCCGGCTTCATTCCCTCAGATTAGGTCCAGAACTGCCCCTTCTCTTGTAGGACTTTCTACGTGCTGGCTCAAAAAGCTCTCCTGTATGCATTTTAAGAATTCCGTCCCCTTTAAGCCTTTTGCACTAAAACTATCCTAGTTCATATTGGGGGAAGTTGAAATTCCCTATAATTATCCTATTTTTACACCTCTGAGATTTGCCTACGTATTTGCTTCTCCATCTCTCCCTGACTATTTGGAGGCCTGTAGTACACTCCTGGCCAAGTGGTTGCCCCCTTTATGTTTTTAAGTTGTATCCATATGGCCTCATTTGAGGAACCTTCTAAGATATCATCCCTCCTTACTGCAGTAATTGACTCCTTGATCAACAGTGTAATGCCACCTCCTCTTTTACCCCCTCCCCTGTCATGCCTGGAGATTCTATACCCTAGAATATTGAGCTGCCAGTCCTGCCCCTCCCTCAACCATGTCTCTGTGATAGCAATAATATATTCCCATGTGCTAATCAATGTCCTCAATTGATCTGCCTTACTAGTAAGACTCCTTGCGTTAAAATAGATGCAATCCAGCCTTGCATTTTTCACTTGTGCCTTAACAGGTCTATATTTGCTCTGCCTTCCAGACTGACTTTCTCTTCTATATTTCACTGTCCATCACCCACTACTGTACCTCCACTCTATCACATCCCCCTGCCAAATCAGTTTAACCCCCCCCCGCCCCCAACAACACTAGCAAACCTCCCAGCAAGGATGTTGGTTCAGGTGCAACCCGTCCAACTTGTACAGGTCCCACCTTTGCTAGAAACAGACCCAGTGATCCAGCATAAAGCCCTCCCTCCTGCACCATCATCTCAGCCACGCATTCATCTGCTCTATCCTCCTAGTACTATGTACTGGGATGGAGAGAGTATTGAACAATACTAGAATTTCCACAAAAAACCATAAGCCAAAGTTACCCATATTTAGTATTTAATTTCCAGATATATTTTTCTCTAAATAAAAGCAGGTTTCAATTTACAGAATTCAGTTTAGTATTGATCAGAAAATATAACAGTTCTACCAAAAGCATTCTTGTCAATAATATAGCAAAACACTAATTTTGATAGAGAAATTAGATGAGTTTTAGGTGTCATTTTTTGAGTAAACAATCAAGAACAATTGGCATGAGCTCAGCCATCACATTCATTAATTTTAGCTACAGAACAGAAAGTAAGCATTCTCTCAAATTTACATTTTAAATATATTATGTCCCAAATCACAATCCTGATTCTCATTATCTGGACATCATGACTTTGACCTCATGTGTCTGCAGGCTGCATCTACAAATCCACTTTTAAAGTAATTGCTAAGAAGTTTCAAAGCTTTGGGCTTTAGAAGATAAACTGAATAGGTTGACGATTGTAGTGAAAAAAATGGGGTTTCAGCAATGCAGATCATTGCACTATATAGTACTTACAAGGATTAAAATGTCTTTCAGAACACATTTATAACTAATATGGATTGATGCAAAGGTCTGATTCGTTAAATAACTACCACCCAAAATATTGCATAAAGCTCAAGACAGCAATGCAGTTGCAGAAAAACAAACCTATTTCCTTACTCCATACATGTTCATGATGCCTAACAAGCTAAATTAGTTCCCATTTTTCTTTCCTAGTTTAGTAGTGTCTGTTGATTGACCAAAGTCTGGCTTCTTGCAGCTGAGCAACACTTCAGTTCTGTACCAACCACAACCACTGTTAAGAGAAAAATCAAGACAATTATAAATGAATGTCAGGCTGCATACGCAAGGGAGCCCACATCATACTGGACCCCAAATAACCCCTTCAGAAGCTCAAGATAAACTTTAATTGTAAAACAAGAGCTCTTTTCACACTGCACATAAATTAGAATGTTTACTTTCATTTTAAAAGAGGAATGCTTCAAACCCTTTCTCCATAAGGCAGACTGAAATGAAAGTTTACACCCAATTTCTGCTGTCAGCTGATAACGCTGGACAGACTGTTGGTGGGAGAGTAAAACTGTATGCAAGACAAAATTGAAGGGATGAGGAAATTAATGGGGAGTGTTACAGTAAGAGGGAAAGGCATAAGACCTAGGCAAAAAAGAAAATTAAGGGGTAGGCTTGATTCTGCATTCAAGTGAAGGAGGAGTTTTTCGATCAGCTCATATTGGAGATAGTGCCACATGAGTTGCTGCAAAGAGGCTTGCCCTCGGTGCTACTGCACAGTAGCATCCCAAAAGATCAGCAATATACTTGCAAGATGAAGACAAGCTTCAAGTCACAACTGTCACTGCAGATGCCAACCCTCTGCTGCATGGTTGTTACAGGTGTGCATACAGTAGTTCAGACAGCTCTGCACATCATTTGATTCAGACCATTCTCTTGACACATTCAGTGTCAAGTAGATGTGTAAAGATCTGTAGAAATTATTGGCTGAATCCACCCAAGATGCCATCAATTAGGCTACAGTGGTTCTTGCGGGGGGGGGGGGGAATTTCCTTTTGTGCATTGCCACTGAACAGCAGGAGATGCTGTGGCTTAGGCTACATCCAAGGATATTAAAATTTGTCAAACATTCACATATTTATAGCACTCAAAGCTGGTCTATTCCAGCTTCCTTTGGGAAGATGAACCTCTAACAGCATTATTCATCTACCAAAAAGTGAGACTTGTTCCCCTCTGCACATATGGAGGTACAGTCATTGGTGAGTGGACACAAAGCATCTTTGAGACAACCTGATAATACCTGGCATCCTATTATATTTTCCTCTTCCAGACATGTCAGATAGGGGGAAATCATATTGGGAAACCTAATGCTGCCAGTAGTTGGCAATGGGGCAGGGACGGTGAGGTGTGGGGAAAATTAATTTTCATCAATTGGCACAAAGGGAAGAGAACTGTTGAATGGCTAACATATATGTTGGTGACCATCCGGATGTTTACTGCCATCTATTAACCCAGCATGATGGTATGCAAGCCTGACAGCCCCAGATGTGTCTTAGAACAAAGCATCCATTCACTTGAGACAGATATCACATCGCAATATTTATCTGATGCAAACCTACTGCATTTCTGGCAGGATGGGACTTTGATTTAGGCAGTACTATTGAAGAAAATCCCACCTGACATGTTTTGGTTTAAAATGACTCCAATATCTTGTCCATATAAATGAATGCCCTTTCTTTCTAAGGCATTTCCCCAATTCACAGACACATATAGGAATGTCCTGAGATTCCTGTGAATGGGGAGGGAAGTTTCACAGTGGATGACCTGCCCAGCTCTGCTAGGGTCCTGCTCATCACTTTGAAGGGCTGGCCCATAAACATGCCGAGTTAATTGAGGAAATGTCAGAAAACACAAGGTTGCAGGTTTTGTAGGAGGCAGATAGATCAAAAATTCAAAGGCCGGTAAACAGATTTGCAGAAGCAGCTGGAGAACACAAACTATTTTAAATGTTGATTCTGGAGGCCACCCACCCCTTCCCTCCCTCCACCCTGGTTACTCTGGTGAGCTCTCGAATAGCAGCAGAAACAGCGCCGTTGTCTGCCTATGGTATTAAAATAGCCTGACACGGAATTTTCGATGGGGAATGGACAAACAAATTCTGCTCCATCAATGTCTCCCCAGGAATTTTAGGGCTGAAATATTCAACTCATTCTCACTACATCAGTCAGGAAACATGGAACAGCTGTGTATAAATACATTAAGGCACGACTAGCTAGAGTTTGTATGATCATATTGAGTAGTGGGACAGACTCGATGGGTTGAATGGCCTACTCCTGCTATGTTCTCTTATTTTGCCGCACTAAATTGCATGGGCGGCGCAGTGACTAGCACCGCAGCCTCACAGCTCCAGCAACCCGGGTTCGGTTCTGGGTACTGCCTGTGCTGAGTTTGCAAGTTCTCCCTATGACCACGTGGGTTTCCGCCGGGTGCTCAAGTTTCCTCCCACAGCCAAAGACTTACAGGTTGATAGGTAAATTGGCCATGGTAAATTGCCCCTAGTGTAGGTAGGTGGTGGGGATGTGATAGGGAATATGGGATTAATGTAGGATTAGTATAAATGGGTGGTTGTTGGTTGGCACAGACTCGGTGGGCCGAAGGGCCTGTTTCAGTGCTGTATCTCTAAAATGATAAAAAAAATAAATACATACCTGAAATAGATCCAGCTCCACAAATTCCCCATCATCCTGGACTAATTGTTTGAATATTCCTGAAACGGCAAGTAAATGAGCACACTTCAAAACGGGATCTTTTTTGCATTTTTCTTTAAAACAGCTGGACATCAGTTTTTAAGAGAAAGGGTAATTCTGCAATGTATAACTGAATACAGCAGCAAAACGGGTGAAATCTTCAAGAAATTATTTGAATTATAATCTTTCACCCACATTTGTATGCAAACTGAGCCTGTTATTTTTAATTTAAGCAACTAGAGTTGCACACTTGTGCCGGCTGAACAAGGAGGAAATACTATGGATAATAAACTCAAAGGTTGGCACCTGATATGCTTGCTGAACCACATTGGGTGACCACTCCCTGCATCATTAAGCATGGTGGCCCACATTTTGCAATATGCGAGGCAGCCAGTACAATCAGGGCATGTACAAGGTTTGCTCACTCGCCCCTCCCCAAAAATGTTTGGAATAGGTGCTGAAAGGGGAGTCTGCAATTAAAAAATCATTATCATCTGCTCACTTAAATTAAACACCCTTCCCACTCCCAATGGAAAATTGACTGCTGGATACTTATTCAATCCTAGACATTCACTGGCTTCTGGTGCCCTAAATTGTGGACCTGATGGTGCTAGCATGGCATGAGCAACATGCTCAACTAGAAAACACATGAGGTTATCTTGCTTTAATTGGTGAGGCCAACTCACTTGTTTGTAGGTACAGGCAGCGTTTGATCATCACTAGCAATGACATATTATCTGCTCCATTGTGAATCTCCCATCAAATTGAGAGATCCTAGGCACAAACATATAGCTGCACTAGTCAACACTGAAAGCCAGATGAGGCAGGGAGATAAGTCGTCTTTTGGGCCAGGCACTTGACAGCCAGATCTCCCAACCTTGCAGCCTCACTGTATACATTAGAATTATTAATTATGTATATTTAGTTAATCTGCTTTTTTGAATAATTTATGGTTTAAATGTAATTTTTAAATCATCTGTAGTTAATTAACTTCTGGAAACATGAAGAATGAGGAACATTGTGACAACGCAGGTAAATGGTATTGAGATGTATTCAAGTGATACATCAGAACTGTGGTAGGGGTGTAAAACCAACAATATCTAATTGGCTGCCCATTCTACATCCTGCCTGATTTGCCTTCCCATTGACTTCATGTGCTTAATGGTCGATATAGGACAATATAGATGGGCGGAGCAGTGGCAAATGGAATTTAATCCTGAGAAGTGTGAGGTGATGCAATTTGGGAGGACTAACAAGGTAAGGGACTATACAATGGATGGTGGGACCTTGGTATACTAGTCCGTAGATCACTGAAAGCAGCAGCACAGGTAGATAAGGTGGTTAGGAAGACATACGGGATACTTGCCTTTATTAGCCAAGGCATAGAATATGAGCAGGGAGGTTATGATGGAGCTGTATAAAATGCTAGTTAGGCCACAGCTGGAGTACTGTGTGCAGTTCTGGGCACCACACTATAGGAAAGATGTGATTGCACTGGAGAGGGTGCAGAGGAGATTCACCAGGATGTTGCCTGGGCTGGAGCATTTCAGCTATGAAGAGAGACCGGATAGGCTCGGGTTGTTTTCCTTCAGAGCAAAGATTGATGTAAACAAAATTATGAGGGTAGATAGGAAGGAACCTTTTTCCAATAGTGGAGGGGTCAATAACCAGGGGGCATAGATTTAAGATAAGAGGACAGAGGTTTAGAGGGGATGAGGAAAGATTTTTTCACCCAGAGGGTGGTTGGAATTCGGAACACAGTGACTGAAGGGCTGGTAGAGGCAGGAACCCTCAACATTTTAGTAGTATTTAGATGAGCACTTGAAACACCAGAGCATACAAGGCTACGAGCCCAAGTGATGGAAAATGGGATTAGAATAGATAGGTGCTTGATAGCCGGCACAGTCACGATGGGCCTGTTTCTGTGCTGTATAGCTCTATGACTTTAGGACCTTGAGAATTTATAGGAAGTTAAATTAAGTTCAACCAATCTCTACCAGATAGATCCAACTAAGCCAAAATTCAAGTAGTTGGGGAGGGCCAAATACCTGCCATGGGGCCAGAATTAGGGCTGAATCTCTACCAATAATTACTGCCCTGTTTAGCTTCTGGGTGGAGAATAGACCTCCTTGATGTGGCACATTCCAGAAGAGACCAAGTATTAGTTGGTGAACAAAGTTTGGGGAATGTCTGAGTGAGTTTCTGGACTACCTTTTGAATTCTGTCCAAAATGCCATCAGCCCTACCTAACTTCTCCAACAATGGCCATTAGAATGTTAAAAATTTATTACTTGCTACTTTTCAGCCATCCCAGGCCTCCAATCTGCCCTCTTGAGTTAGGGCAAGCACCTTGGATGCACTGAGTATTTAAGTAACCTATCCTCATGATTTGGCAGAGGGTAAAGGTCAATCTCCATGGATGGGGATGCTATACTTCCGTCAGTGGAGCATAGCTCTCGAAATTCTGGTCCCAATGAGCTTATTGAACTTGGATCTTTAACGTAAAAGGCATTGTGAAAAGTAACTTACTGAACATGGTTTCCAGACGGATCAAACAGCCAACAAAGTTATCAAAGTCAATGAGAAGGTTAGTATTTGCGTAACGGGCAACGAGGATCTGAACCAACGTATTGTTCAGAGTGAAACCTGGGGAGAAAAACAAAGTATATATAAATACAATTGCTAATTTTATTGACAATCCATTCAGTGTGTGTATATACTTACCATTGGAAAATGAGTGCACTAAAGTCATTAGGCATGCAGACATTGTTTTAGCAAGGTTTGGAATTAACTATGAGGAGGTGGCATGAATGGAAGCTATAAGAGTTAAATAGGGTGAAAGGAAGGTTTAGAGATGGCATTTGTGGGAAAAGTCCAAATGACTGTAAAGGGTAGCTTTGGTCTCCCAGGAGTAACCCAGAGAATTGCCTCTCTAGGTGAAAGATTTCAGTGACTTGTTAGGTATGGGTATTAAGAGAGAAGGGCCCTTCCCGTCAGATCCTTCATGCACACCCGAAGTCTCACCCCCTCCGCACAGTGCCCCCGCGTTGGCTGTGGTGGGGAAGAGATGGTCGCCCACCTCCTCCTGGAATGCATCTTTGCAAAGCAGGTGTGGAAAGAGATGCAGTGGTTTTTGTCGAGGTTCATCCCAAGCAGCTCTGTAACACAGGAGTCTGTGCTCTACGGGCTGTTCCCAGGGACGCACACCGAGACAAACATCAACTGCTGCTGGAGGACTATCAATTCAGTGAAAGACGCCCTTTGGTCTGTCCGAAACTTGCTGGTCTTCCAGCGCAAAGAGTTGTCCACCACCGAATGTTGCAGACTGGCACATTCCAAGGTCCAGGACTACGTGCTGAGGGACGCACTAAAGCTTGGGGCAGCCGCAGCAAAGGCTCAATGGGGAAAGACCACAGTGTAAGGTCCCCCCACCAAGCTGAACTGAGGGGCTGGATCCATGGGAAACCCCTCGAACTGTATCGGAGAAATTTTGTGTGCTGTAAATGTAAAAATGAATATGGCATGACAATGAAATGGAAGGGTTGTGAGGCAACTCATGATTGTATAGAAGGTAACTGATCACCTTTGCACTGTCTGTATTCTTCGACTTGATGCAGTTTGAAACTGTTTGGGAATGTAATTTTTACAGATTTTTATGAATAAAGTATATTTTGGAAATTAAAAAAAAAATTGAGACATAAAACCAAGGCAGGTAAATATATCTAAATCGAAAGGTGCAACAGGCTCAAGAGCTGAATAGCCTATTTCCTGTGCTGATCTTCCAAGAAACAAACATACAAGGGTATTCCCAATGCGAAACCAATTATGCACATTTTAGGAGAGGGGGGGGGGGGGGGGGGGAAGAAAAATGGCAGTGCCAGAGGGTAATGACAAAATGTCTCAAAGAAAAGCCCCGAGAGAGATCAGCTTTCTGTGAATCCTTTTACAGCAGCTGCTGAACACTTTAAATTAACCTGGTCTTTTCCACTGCAAAGTTGGATGCCCACTTTACTTCTGTGTCCATAAGAAATAGAAGCAGGAGTAGGTAATTTGGTCCCTCAAGCCTACTCTTTCAATAAGATCATGACTGATCTACTTCAGCTACACCTTTCCACATTATCTCCATTTCCATTCATTCCCTTAGTATCTGGAAAATCTGTCAATCTCGAACTTGAATATACCCTGACTCTGTATCCACAGCCCTCTGCAGTAAAGAATTCCAAGTGAATTGAGTGAAGAAGGTTTTCCTCATCTCAGTCCTAAATGGCCAATCCCTTATCCTGAGACCGTGATCTTGAGTTCTAGAGTCCCCAGCCAGGGAAACATCCTGCCAGCATCTATCCTGTCAAGCCCCTTAAGTATTTTACATATTTCAAATATTTCACCAGGGGAAACTCCAGGGAATACAGGCCTGGTCAACTCAATCTCTCCAGACAATCCCCTCATCCCAGGAATCAGTCTAGTGAGCCTTCATTGAACTCCCTCTAAGGTACATATACCCTTCCTTACATACGTAACATTAAACACCATAGCGTTACCACTTTTTTTAAATAAGCCCATCCCCACCTGCACCATTTGTGGATGGGTACTGCTGTTGACTAAATTATTATGGCGGAACATGGAGTAAGGATGCAGTGCACCTGATCCCTGCCTGAATTCTGCTCCTGTCTGAGGGAATGTCCCCTGAAGACGGAGCAGCAAAAAGGAAAATGTAAGCTATGACTAGTAAGGAAAAGCCTGATGGAGATGGTGATAGAGCAGGTTGATGAGATAAGGAGGATGGTCTTTTTGGGCTTACAAGTCTTATGTTTGGTTTCTAAAAATTCTTGTTCTTAAATCAGTGTGCACAGAGCATATTATACCCTAGAATCAATAACTAACTCTCCAAGTGCAGCTCAGTGAAGTATGGATGGCTGGGCCACAGGAATTCTTCAAATATTACCTGCTTCTTCAAATGCCATTCGCATTTCATGTGAACTCATGGTACCAGATTCATCAGCATCCATCTTCTTGAAGGTTTTCTAAATGGAGGAAAAGAAAATGATTTAAGCTTTTCTAAATCTTACTTTAACTTTCAAAATTGTAGCATGATGAAAAAATTCTCTGGATTCCCTACTTTCAAAAGCAAAGGGAAATCAAAGAGATAAAATTATGGTCACAGATGCACCAGACTGGGTAGGTAGAAGCAACAGTTCATGTGCAGTGGCATAACTTTCAAACAGTGCTTTTCATGTAATTTCCACATTTACTAAAAATTTACTTTCATTCAATTGGAATGACATGTAATCTCTCCCATGGATGTCGTAGGCTCTACACTTTTTAAAATGTTATTCCAAGTGGCCAGCAGGGGGTGCACATATCACATTTTTTAAAAATTCTTTATACGATTTAAATGTGCCTTGGGGATGATTTTCATATCTTGCGTTAATTGACAGGTTGTAGGTGGATATACAGTCTGCCAAATCAATGGAGTCAGTGTGGTGTCTTGGTTGGGCCTCATTTAAATGAATGTGATGAGGTGTCTCTGCAAAACACACCCCTTAAAAGGCAGCTCGTCAATCTGGTGGGGAGGCTGACTTCGATCAGGAAACAACCTTGTTGTAAAAAGTTTACACTTACCAGCATCTTCTGCAATTTGTTCCAAAATATCTTGAATTCCACAAGTCCAATTTTTCCAGATCCATCCTTCTGTATACAATTCACATTCAGGAAAACTACTTGGAAATGTGTCTTTATAGAAATATCAAATTAGTGAAACCTGCCATTTGTGTCAATCTTCAGAATTAATCTTAATTTGGGGTGATCTGCTCAGACTTATCTGGGCCGGGACCAGCTTGTGGCTGGGCTATATGGAAATAAGGGAGACATGTGGTCCAAACATATTGTTTCACCAGCACATGACAATGATAGGACATGATGATTCTTGCAGTCATTTCACAATCTCTACCTGCTCATCAGGGAGGCGCAGCAAACAAAGAGAAGGAGTTTCCTCAAGGAAGTGAGGCAAAAAAAAAGCCAACCAACTGCTTCTCTTAAGCACCATTTGACAACTGATTAAAAGACTGACAATATGAGAAGCCTGGATATAGATCACCTGATTGCCAAGAGATATTAGAAGCTGACAGAGCTTCTTGTATCTGAAAGGATTTTTTTAAAAATCCAATACGGCAAAAATTAAACTACTCAGATTTTTATTTCATCTGGGGCAAGAGGGAAGAGGGAAACATCACAGATGGAGTCATTAAAAGGATACGTCCAATAGACTGATTATATTTCGACAGGTCTCCAAACCAAACCCATCAGTTTTAATGTCATCACCTAAAAGGAAAACAGCGCATATTATCACGGAATGACCTCATGGGAGTATAATATTAAGTCAATATACAGCAGTATTACTGAGGCAACACAACTTTCCACCTAACAAAGTTTCCAATCAGGATTTGGGGTAATGTTTGTAGTTCTATGCAGTCTGTCAAACGTAGAGGCCTTACATGCTGTCTGACTCTGGTTTCTTCCATGGTGTTTTTTCCACATAGTAGGAGTTGAAACCCAGGGAATATCTGGTGTTTATACCTTTATCAAGTCCATTTAAAAAAAAAATCACCTGTGTATTCTGGGACCAAGAATGCTATCTGAATTGCACTAAACCAAAGAAATCCTAAGCAGAATCTGGGGAAAAAGTAGAGTTTGGTGTCCTATGAATGCAGGAAACTCAGTTTTCTTCCAATTCAGTTAAAAAGGTAAATTCACTGGCCTCCCCAGCTGGGGCAACTCTACAATGTCAAAATACCTTTGCCTTCTGCAAGTATTGATCAGACAAGAACCGTGGCTGTTTTTCCTACTGCTCAACCTAGAGGCATCGTGACCATATATAGCACTCCATTACCATCCCATCTGAGATCAGTTACTTAAACACAGACTAAAGAATTGATCCCAAGATCCTTATTCTGCATGGTTCATCAACTAAACCACAGGTGAATCAAGGTTAGCACTCTATTCCATGGCACCACCATGGGATGCCCATTCAAAAAGGACTGGATTCCTTTATTTTATTCACGTGTAAATGCTAGTGTGCAGTTAACAACAACTTGAATTCGAGCTCTTACTTACGGCGAGAGACAATACGGTTCAGTATTCTTTGCAGCTCAAAGGCAGAAATCTCTGCATCCTGAATTTAAAAGAGCAAAGAAAAAAACCACAAAGTTCAACTTGCCGCCATGTCCTCAGGAAACCAGCCCAAATCCAAATAAGTCAGGAGATGCCAAGATCAACTTTTGCCTCCAAGTTGAAGGAAAATATTTGGGGTAATTGTTTTTTCAACTAATTATTCAATTTATTTTTAATTGATGTTATGGTCTCTCTCAATAGCCTCTTGTTTCAAATTCTAATATATACCTTCTGTAAAAGATTATTATTTTAAAGTTCCTTTTGTTCTTCGAGTGATAATCCTTAATCCATGTCATTGTTACCAATTAGTTAACTAGTGGAAGTTTACCACGAGAGGCAGCGTTGATCCTTTTCCCCTTTCTTGAGCTGCAACATTTGCCATCCTCTAGTTCTTTGGCACAGTTCCTGAATACTTTGGAAAAACCAAGTGAGCCTGGTGACTTTGATATGTAATCCCATTATTTGTTTTAATTGAGTTTCCTTATGAATGTTTAACAGTAGTCATGGCTCTGACAACCTCCTCAGGCACTCCTACAGCCCTATTCTGCCACTGTAAAAGCTGATGAGATATAGCCAAGCATTCCTGCTATTCCCTTACTGTGAAATGCAAGTTGTCCTCCCTTATATTTAAATGGTCATTCTCCTTCTTTGGCTATCCTATAGCCCTTGCCATTTATGTTAATGTTTTTGCTCTCTTTATATACCTTTTTTTTTAAAAAAAACTTAATTTTGCTCTAACCTATTTAGCTGTGAAGCTCCTACTTCTGGTATATCCCTTATGTCAAGTTGGAACATTTAACTACTTTGCTTCATATTTGAATTATCTCTGAATGATAATCTACTGTTTTATTCCCCCCAATCAGGGCTAGGCACCCTTTCATGCTTTTGAATTGAGCTCATTTTCAGTCTAGTACCTTTATGTTGATTTAATTTTAATGTAAATCTCATCAGGTTATAAGTGTGGGAATAAGAGTTCACATTACCCAAGTACCTTAATATCCTGGGCTATTTGAGATGAGCACACAATAAATTAAACAGCTTTCTGTTCAGCATTGGATACATTGTGCAGGTAGGCTTAGGGCAAGGATGTCTTCTCAGACAAAAGAGCTGACGAAATGTGTGAAATTTACTCAGCCATGTCTATAATGGCCAAGATATTATCTTGGTCACTTGTGTTTATGATAAATAAAATGATAAGAGCTTGAGGGCAATAACTATGGCAACAGGCTGATTAGAAGAGATTGAGAAGGACTAAGTGCATTTTGCTGGCTCCATATCACTTGTATGTACCTTTGATGTACTATGATTTACTATTGACATGTTGATAATGAATGTTGATAAAAAAGGTAAAACTATTCCAAGTGTGAGACTCTGTATCCTGCACTCATACTAGAATTATGAACTGTGATGTCTCATGAAAGATCCTGCATTGTTACAACTGCAGGTGTACACAATCTGGTATTTCTAAAGACAAAATCAAACAAGAAAGCAGTTCAATGAGCATTACAACTCGAGTGATCTCTTAGACTAGATATCACTTACTTATCCTATTTCATTATCCAGAACTGCTCTGCATCTTTACTATAACTGTATACTGTATGAATTGAAGTTTTTTTTTGAATTCTTTCATGGTATGTGGGCGTCACTGGCAAGGCCAGCATTTGTTGCCCATCCCTAGGCTTGCTAGGCCAATTCAGAGGCCAGTCAAGAGTCCACCACATTGCTGTGGATCTGGAGTCACATGTAGGCCAGACCAGGTAAGGACGTCAGATTTCCTTCCCTAAAGGACATTAGTGAACCAGATGGGTTATGACAATTGATAGTTTCATAGCACCATTACTGAGACTAGTTTTCAATTCCAGATGTTATTAATTCATTGAATTTAAATCTCAACAGCTGCCATGGTGGAATTTGAACCCGTGTCCCCAGGGCATGAGCCTAGGTCTCTAGGTTACTAGTCCAATGACATTACCACTTTGCCACCATCTCCTGGCTGCATTTTAAGAACCCCAGCCCATTTTGACCACAAATATATTTTTATCTCAATCTACTTTAGAATAGGTAAAATTAAAGTTACAAAATATTCTAACAACATGCACAAAATTAAAATTACAGAAGACAAGTGAAATAACCCTAGCAGTGACTGTAAATTTCTCACCTCTCCTGCTAAATGATCAAACAAATTCTCGAAACTGGCACTAATGTCTTCTTCGTTGACCTTTAGGATTTTTTCACAGAAGAATAGAATTGAGTTCACATATAACCATACATAGCCAAAAAGAAACATCAACAGTAACACAATATAGTACTGTATATCCTGGAATCACTCATTTACAGTAAAGGAGCTTAGCTACCATTAATGTGGCATGATACACAGTATTAGCAGCATGAAATATCTGGATATTCTTCTTACAGGACAAAGATATATCTAGTATACTAGCACCATCCTGACTGACACCTAGGGGCCAGAGGAGGGTCTCATTTCCGTTTATTAGAGTCATTACTTCACAAGGGAAGCCAGCCAGTCCACCAAATTTGTTATGCTACTTTTCAAGGATTACAATTACTTGGCAGATGGAGTGAAAATCTCACCTCAAGGTCCAAAGGAGCTCTGATTAGTTTCCAAAGAAGCACAAAACAATGAACAAGTTCATTACTGATTAACCTTTCATTGAGGACCAAACTCCAACAATGACACAATTGAGGATCTGTTCCAGTGTGCTGCTTCACAAAATAATGAGGTATTGGTTTGCACCCATCATTCCTCACATGCCCAGGGGGTTAATGTTGGTAGTGTGAAGCCACTTGGAAATCTAGAGTGAGAATGGCCATTTATCCCATCAAATTCACAACATCCAGAGTCCATGTATTACATGTGGGAAGGAAGAAATGAAAAACCGTTTATGGATCTCAATGGCAACCAACAAATGAACACTGGGTTCAGCAGGCATGAGAGTGAACTGTCAATGTGGTGCCTCATACCTACTATATAGAACAGGATAAGGAAGGTAATTTGGTCCATCCAGAATGACCCCGAAGTCTCTCCCTCCCCCGCTACTGCACCATCCAATTGGTTCAGAAATTATTCCAGGGTTTTTTTCCCTCCAATATTCTATGAGAGTCTATTCCTTCAAATGATCAATGTGTGACGAACTTAATATGAGACCTTAATATTCTCTTTTACTTGTTTGGACCAGTAACCTTGGGTCTTACTCCCATAATTTAATTTAAAATTATTTTTCAGATTTTACCTTTCTTATTCGGTTTATACAATTGCCTCTCTGGCCCCTCCTTTCAAGTCTAAACAGCCCAAGTTTCTTTATCTTCCCTTATAACTAGGGACTCTGGCTTAGAAATAAGCCTTCCGGCTCTTCTCTGCAGTGCCTCCCATGCTTGAATGTCTCAGTGGCCAGGACAGGACACAGTACTCAAGCTGCAGTTGAATGAAGCAAAATACATTTTGATCATGGCTTTCTCTGATTTTTAGGGCCGAACTCTCCTCTTCGTGAAGTGCCACACAGTCCTCCAGTTCTGGCCAAACTCAACAAAGTCACTTTCTATACCTAGTAGGAATCCTGCTGCTTAGAGGGGAGTCAGTCAGTGCTCAGTCACAAAATTCAGCAGTCATGTGGCACATGAAGCAGCAGCTGGGCATTTAAAGAGTCAAAACAGCCCTAAAAATCAGGAAATTGTCAGCCTTATAGGCCCCGGCTTTTAAACAAGTACTAGGTAGAAGAGCGAGGAGGCCGCTAAAAGTTAGGACGTGGGGATGTTGACATTTCATGACAACCTTTTCGACATGGAGGATAAAGCTAAATGAGCGGGCAGTTAGAGTACCTCGAAGAACAATCAAAGATGAAGTCATATATACCTCCTCATCTTCCAGTTTTGCATCAATTTCAGTATCCGCTTGACTGGAAGAGAAAAACAATACACATTATACACAGTGAAACTTTCAGATGTGTTCCATGCATCCTGATCACATTTCAATTAAATGTCTAGAAGCAAATCAGTAATAAGTAGTTATAATACAACACAACTGTGTAACAGCCCTGTCAACCAATTTTATCTGCAGCACCTGTGGAAGAGTCTGCCACTCTAGAATTGGCCTTTATAGCCACTCCAGGTGCTGCTTCACAAACCACCTCCAGGTGCTTACCCATTGTCTCTTGAGACAAGGAGGCCAAAGATGATGTAGATGAATACAACACAAATTCTTTCTAGGTTTAGTGATTTAAAAAAAAAATAATTTCCTCCAAAACTTTCTCCCCATTTCCTCTAATTCTAAAAGAAAGTGCACTGACATGTGCTGGAATATTCCACAAACACTAGCAGCTCTCCACTACTTTGCTCAAATAGCTGCCTTGCCAGCAACTGCCTGAAGACTGCTTTACAATGGGGAGCATCACAGGCAAGTTCAATCCCACACTCAGCCAGTTATTCCCATTTGCGCACTTTCGAACACAGGACTCAGGTGAGAAATCAGGAAGACAACTTTGCCAAGCTTAACCTAGTTTAGGGATATAGAGACTAAGTATAGTACCTCCCAGTTGAGACTAACTCAGCAAAGACTAGAAATCAAAACCTTCCTCATCTGCATGCTTCAGAGTTTACCACCTGCAAATCCATGGAGCCATTGGGCAGGGGGGTGGGGGGCGGGGAGAAAAGAGTGGCATGTGGCGGGGGGAGAGCTTGGCTTAATATACTTTCATATTTATATACTTTCATTACATTTTTGTTGTGACCAAATTCATTAGTTGCATGCAATTTCATTCCATCAGAAAAAATTTAAAAGTACCCCACTCTGCCACCCTTAAATTTTAAGATTTGTACACAAGATAAGGCTCAGATTTAGCAAACTGTGTGAGAATGGAATCTTGCTTTCTGAACCATATTTCTGCTCTTTTGTCTGAAGTTAACAATGTAATGATTGCATGCATCATTTTTTTTTCCTGAAGCATGAAGTGTTGGGAAAATAAACATATTTTGCAGTGGTAGGTTTGTACATTCACAGGTCAGACAGGCTGGGTTAGCAGAAACCAGATGCTTCATTTATACTGAACTAATGTTCACATGAGTGGCTGCGACTGTGCCAGTGCAAAATTTCCACTTTGCACACCATCCATCCTTTGGACATGAGGAGTGACATTGCAGTTTCACAAAAACACTACTTACTATCATATGGCACAGAAGGAGGCCATTTGGCCCATTGTCTCTTTCAAAGTGCTGGCACATGCACAACTAATTAGTCCCACCCTTGGCTCTTTCCTCACAGCCCTGAAAATTTTCATTTTCAAAGTTATTATTGAATCTACTTCCACCACCCTTTCAGGCAGTGAAGTCCAGATCAGGGCGGCACAGTGGCGCAGTGGTTGGCACTGCAGCCTCACAGCTCCAGCGACCCGGGTTCAATTCTGGGTACTGCCTGTGTGGAGTTTGCAAGTTCTCCCTGTGTCTGCGTGGGTTTCCTCCGGGTGCTCCGGTTTCCTCCCACAGCCAAAAGACTTGCAGGTTGATAGGTAAATTGGCCATTATAAATTGCCCCGAGTATAGGTAGGTGGTAGGGGAATATAGGGACAGGTGAGGATGTGGTAGGAATATGGGATTAGTGTAGGATTAGTGTAAATGGTCGGTACAGACTCAGTGGGCCATAGGGCCTGTTTCAGTGCTGTATCTCTAAATCTAAAAAGCTCTGTGCAAAAAAAAAAAAACTTTCACCTCTCCTCTGGTTCTTTAGCCAATTATCTTAAACCTGTGTTCACTGATTATTGACCTTGCTGCCAGAGAAAAGACTTTCTCCCTATGTACTCTGCTTTAAAAAGAACAATCCCAGCTTCTCTAATCTCTCTATATAACTTAAACACATTTCATGTTGGGCCATTAGAACAGGCCAAGAGGACGCTGGATGAGAATTTCCACAAATCTGGTCCTGCTCCACCATAACTGTGGTGGAAATCCTATGTACACATGTAAATGGGGTTTCCGCCCCACTTCCATTGAAGTTATAGCAGCTGACCAGGAGCAGCTCAGGACATTGCCATTCTGGACTGGACTCAAAACCAGGATGAGGGGTGAAAATATAGTAAGTCTTGAAAAGAATAGCACCATCCAGTTCCCGGATGCTCCCTCTTTTAAAAAAAAAATCTGTCACTGCCTTTCACAGAATTTGCTGATATCCAATCCCTCTACATGTGTTGTTTATACTTACATTAAATTAGCATTTTTCTCTGTAAACACACGAATTGCAAAGTCTCCATCTTTATTTGGCTCAAAAGTGGATGGTATAATGAAATACTGTCCAGTTTCAAGAGCATGTCGGCTCATGACCTCTCGCAGGTTGATGAAGGTTTCAGATCTTGCGCTTGCTGCGTGGGTCATGAAAAAATCTCTCCTGAGCTGAATATTAGTTTGGCTTTGATACTAATTTATAGAAACAAAAAAAGGCATCAACTTGTTTCTGAATTTGCAGTATTTTTGAAATGTTATTACAACCCATAGATTATATAGATTACTTCAAATCTAAGATTTGTACTATAGACAGAATACAATTTATTTCCATAACCTGCAAGTTACTGAAAAGGAAGAATGTGCAGGGTTATGGGGAGAAGGTGGGACTATGGCACTAAATGAATTGCTCTTTCAGAGAGCTGGTGCAGACACGATGGGCCGAATGGCCTCCTTCTGCACTGTAAGATTTCTGTTACCAAATGGGTATCCCTCCAACTACATTCACGATGATATCATCATTACCAGGAAAACAACAACACAGCAGAAAGTATCAATTCCTCACCCTCTTTACTGTTAAAATTCTCCTTCAGCAGCACATAGTCTTAGTAGGATTAAACAATGCAAGACGGGGGAAACAAATCAAATGGCATTCATCCGTTTTAGTAATTTTTAAATCTATGTTCTGGACAAGTTAACAAGGAGCTACCCAGCATCCAAAGATACTGTCTGGAGGTTGAACTGTCTGGTGTGGTAAGAATTTATTGGATGCAAGGAGGCTAGAGTATAGCTTGAAAAGAAAAACAAATTAACTCTGAATTCAATATCTGCTACTGGCAGCATCATATTTGAAGTTTTCAGATGTGTCCAAGGAAAATTCCCTTCACAACACAAAAAAAAAGGTTCCGAAGTAAAAGTCACAGGGGCAAAAATCTTCCTTGGGCAGCAGAGCAAATAGATAATTGCATCGACTGCCCACCCATTAGTTCCATTGGCTTTGGCCGTCTGATATTCAGTTCTATTGATATGATGCTACTATCAAAGGCAGATTTATACCCTACATTGATTTCCGAACACATACCCTTAACCCAACCTCTGGAGTTGGACAACTGTGTTTTGAGAAAGGACATATATGCTGGAGTTGGAGTTCAGTATACTATTCAACAGCATGGTAAGATACGAGGTCACTGTCACAAGTGCCTACACAAAAATCCTTTATTACAGCCACGTCAGTGTCAAAACAGGAGATTCTCCAGCACCAAACCCATTCTAATGCACCACCTAGCAGGTGACACAGGGATATTACTCGGAGCTGCTCAGTTACATGCTCCTTTTGCTGGAGTATGGTGTGTAATAAGGGGAAAATATTAAATGAAAAAAAAATTTCTGCCATTTCTTTAATAGCCCACTCAGAACAGGTTTGAAGATTAGTTGGGTAATAAAGTGTATCAAAAATTAGCAAAATACCACCTGCATATAAAAATCTAAATGACTTTGTAGTTCTGAATCTTAATCCTACGCACCTCATCAGGGACCTGTGGAATTTAAGAAAAAAAGACGAGCATAAGTATAAAGGCTTTTACAAGGAGGCTTGAAAAAAAAAACTGCATAAATTGTGTCATTCAAGCACAACAGCTCTCTGAAGTAGAGAATTCCAAAGATTCACCACCGTCTGAGTGAAGAAACTCCTCCTCGTCTCAGTCTCAGAATAAGAGGTAAGCCATTTATGACTGTGTCCTCTGGTTCTAGAACCCCCAGCCAGGGGAAACATACTTCCTGCATCTACCCTGTCCAGCCCTGTAAGAATTTTGTATGCTTCAATGAGATTACCTCTCATTCTTCTAAACTCGAGAATATAAGCCCAGTTTCCTCAATCTCTCCTTATAGGACAATCCCGCCATCCCAGGGATCAGTCTGGTGAATCTTCATTGCACTCCCTTTATGGCAAGGGTATCCTGCATTAGGTTAGGAGACCAAAGCTGTACACAATACTCCAGGTGCGGGCTCACCAAGGCTGTATACAATTACAGCAAGACTTATTTACGCTTGTTCCAAATTCTCTTGCAATAAAGGCTAGCTACACTACTGTACTACAATAGGAGCCACCACAGTCAATAGAAATACAGTTTTAAAAAAGGTGCCCACTTCTTTAAAAGCTATGACTGGTCGGATAGAGCATCATAACCATGTACAGTCCAGTGAAGTAACATGCCTGATTAAATATTAATATTCAAACAAAAAATTGGCTTTTGAAAGAGCTCTTCACCATACATGGTGACAGTGTTTCAGTAAGGTAGTAGCCTTACTTTCAATAGTCTGCACCATTAGCTTCATCAATGTCTTATGTTTGCACTGAATGTGTGAACCTGAAAAGACCATATGGAGATCAGCATGGCAGGAATCTTTATTACTGTATTTTTTAAACCTTTTATTTTTATGAGAAAACAACTAGTGAGTAAACTTTTTAAGCCTGCCTCATAGATAGCGAAGCCTATGGTATTCATGTCCTCGCCCATTTTCCTTCGCCTTCTCCGATTCTTTTGAATCACGCCAACCAGAAAGCTACATTTGTCGTCGTCATCAGTAGGATCATCATCTGCTTCATCCAACTGGATCTTAAATTGAGGATTTGTCCAAAATGATCCTATAAATGGAAACCAACGGTTACCAATGAGATCAGCCATTCACCAGTTGGTGCACATACACATTATTCCAGGTGGATCAATACAGAATGGTTCCACCTTTTCACCACAGTTTAGAGATAAATAAACACAATGTGTCACTTGACACTGCTTGGTCTGTTATTTTAACACTGGTATTAACCAAATCATTTATTGTAAATTGTTAATGCCATTACAGAACAGTGGAAAAAGGAATAGACGATAGAAAAGTAGTAACATTAGATTTCGATAGAACATTGGTTAGCCTCATATTTGAATAAAAAAAGTGTTGTCATTTCTGATGAGAAAATGGAGGAGTTTAAGAGTTCACAAAATACTGATTCAACTGAAGCATTCAAAACAGACTGAGTAGTACAGGTTTGGAACAGGAAAAAGATGCAATATCTGACCTTGAAACACTAGCCACATGAGCAGAATTATGTTTCCTTGTTACTAAAATATCCATGACCCAAAGTGAAAAGAACCTCATGTCCAAACTGCATGTTAAAGTGTATAAGGCAGAGGAGATGCAACAGCATTACCAAGCTGCTAAATGTAACTAATTGAATGCTGTACAAAAGTTCATGCCAAAGAGATGGAAATTGAAATTTCATACTTGGGTAGTTTCGACATCCCCCTGCAGTAGATCCATTCCGCCAGCTCCCATGATATGTCATCATGCTCCACTTGTGAACATCATTGCTGGCAAGAGTGTCAGGGGTGAGGTTGCAGATTTCCACTCGGGAGAAGTTTCTTAGAAAATCGGTAAATGACATCCTGCAAGGTGATGGCAAGAAAACAATTTAAAAAAAGACAACTGAGGACAAAGACCCTTTAACTATTGTCAAAGAATGGCTAACTAATTTAGTTACCCAAAATAGTTATTTATGAATGCGCTTTGTCTCTTATGACTTGAAAGATACTGGAATGATACTTGCATAGAAATTACAACATGGAAATAGGCATTTCTCCTCCACCTGGGCAGTAGTGTTGACCCTAGTGTTAGTGTCTGTCCTTGCTCTGTTCCTGTGGCTGGAATTTTACAGCTCCCAAATGAGAGGGCTGGTGGCGTGGGGTGGAGGGGAGGGGGCTAAAATTGAGAGAGGCGCGAGGGGGCCGTTTCCAACTGCCGCCACTGCTATTTTACACGGGGTGGCGGTGGTGCAAAACGGCCTGCCCCAGGCCAATCAAGGCCCTACGTGGCCAATTAACTGGCACTTAAGGGCCTCTTCCCACCGCCGCGGGCATTTGACCCTCGGCAGCCGGGACAGCAAAAGCCTCAAGAACACCAACTGGTAAAACCAGGCGGCCTTTGTGCAGGCAGGGTGGGTGGGTGGGGGGGGGGGGTGCTCCTGATCGGGCACACTGTGCCCCACAGAGGGCCGCCCCCGAAGTCCCAACCGCCTCCAATGCACAACTCTCCCCCCCGCCCTCCTAACTGATCCCCCTTGCCTCACCGGAGCCCAGCCAATTGTCCCTGGCAAGGCCCTAAAAACTTACTTGTCTTCCGTGGCCATCCTTCATCTTGCTTGCGATGGCTGGGTGTAATCCCAGCAGTGGCCAACACTCACTGTGGCGCTACAGTGACGAAGAGCTGCTGCTCCAGTGATTGGCCGGCAGCTCCAGTAGGCGGGACTTCCTGCCCAAATCCAATTAAGGGCTGGAGAGCAAAAGAATCCCAGCCGAGCTCCCCAGGCCCGGAGTGAAGGGGGGCCGGGGGCACGGACTCACAACCGACTTTTCGGCTGGTGGGCGGGGCCTCCCACCCAATGTAAAATTCAGGCCTATGTCTTTTTATTCCCCTTATTTCAACAAGCTACATTCTTAAATGTTGACTAGGTTTCTGTTTCAATCACTAACTCTGGTAGTGCAGTTCAAAGTCTCACAACCCTCTGTGTAAAAGTATTTCTCCAACACCCTGTTCTAACTTGCTTTGATTTAATCTTGGATGCAGGTTCTCTCCTTCTAGAGTCCTCAATCACTGGAAGCAAACTTTAATTTACTCTTTCATCCATCATAATTTTAAACATCATTATCAAATCACCTCAGTTCTAACAAAAACAACTGCAATTTTTCAAGTCTTTTATATTTGTATTTCTTCATACAGGGCAGCATCCTTATGATGAATCAGGACTGTACACACTAAAGCCTTAATATCCTTCCTATAGTGGGAGCCTAATACTGCATACAGAACTCTGACTAATGGCTTAAGATTTTATACAAGGACAATCATTACCTCTTGGGATTTTATATTCTATTAATCTAAAGCATCCTGTAAGATTTTTTTTTAAAGCAGCCAGATTCTAGTATCTCGTATCCTCTAATATCTTGCGAACCTGAACCTCCAAATCCCTCTGTTCTTCTACATCATCCAACCTCCCACCCCACCCCAAAGTATTTTTTTTTTAAACTCAAGATATACCAAATCAAAAATATGGACATTGATCTAGAAAGAGAGGGATATGGGAAGAGTGGGAAGAGGCTTGTGTGAAAAATACGAGCACAGACCAGTTAGGCTGCACTACCCATTTGTGCTGTAGATTCTACACAATTCCATGCCATATTTTCACTCATTCTACCACCTTATCAACCCCCTTTTGCAGCTTTTACTGTGAGAGGGGACATTCCAGATCCTAGCCTCATTTCCCAAGGACTTTGACCATTAGGTCTTCCAGTAGAGAGCAGGGCCTGAAGATACTTGGCATTTGGGACTGCCTCTGGAACCTCCACAGATCAGAGGCTGAAGAGGAAGCAATATGAATGTCTTGGCTTTACATCCCACTTGCCACCCGGACAGGAAAATCTGAAGATCTCAATGACTGTGCTCCCAGTTCCTGCCCAACTTTAGCTCAGCCAGGGGTAGGCCCGTGCACAGAGCTACCCAAGGCAATATAAATGGCCAGCATGAAGAAAATGTATCAGCTGCTTTTTTGGATGCACTGTGCCTGCTGGGCACCTAGAGAGGAAAATTTTCCTTCATTTCTCATTGTGTTCATTGTTGCAACTGGAGTATTCTCCCAGCACTGAATTTGTGTTCACAGCAAATAGTTTGCTTCCCTAAACTGGCCATATCTCCTTTCAACCAAAACTATGAGTATACTGGGTGGCACAGTCTGCCATTGGACCAACAAATACACTGCACCTTCTACATGGTCTTCTCCCAGTCCTCCTCTTGGTTTGTGACCAGGATATGTTTCTCCTAGTCTCTGCCATGCCCACGTAACCTGAAATCTCTCCATCCACATGTGCATTTTAGTTGCCACTCTGGACCCAAGACCATTATTTCTAAGTCCCTTTTATATTAACCTCGTACCTCTCAGGCCCTTCTTTTTGGTCTGCTCCATTTCATGTCACCTGACTAGGCAAGCTTTCGCCTCCAGCCTCAGGGACTCTGTCCCTTCTAATCTTTTTCCCAACCCATCACGACTCCTCTACCTTCCTACATTTGTCATTCTGAACTTGTATACCCCTTGAATAAGTATACTGCTACCCTATCTACTTCGATCAGCATTCTCCAAAAAGAGCCTTTCAAGGCACTCACTGCTGCCTCCTTATGAGCAGCCACCCTCACTGCTCTGCCCTCTTCTCTTGAGGTTACTGTTCAGTGAATCCACTGGGGGCTAACTTCACCTACCCGCTTCCCAAGAATCACTACCTTCTATGCATTTCTCTCAAAATGTTCACGCGTAGCCATGGGCTGCCATCCACAACCTTACTGCAGACGATTGCATTGACATCATGGCTTTGAGTAAAACTTGTCTCTCACGTGGCAACACCTTGACTTTTACCAAATCCTCTTCACTTCCCCTGCCCAAAAAAGTCATTTTGTGGGTGTGGCCCTCATCACAAATTCACATTGTGATCCATTCCACCTATGCCTCTAGCACCTGCTCTTACCTTGAAGTCCATGCTCTCACCACTTTTTAAACTCATTGGCCTGAAGTTTGCAGTCAGCGGCGAAGCAAGGGGGCTCACCGCTGACTTCAAATTAAGTCTCACTGGGGAGAATTTCACCTCCATCACCATGCAGTGGTACTGCAACTGACTGCAGCAATCTAAAGTGGGGATTTCCCAACATGGAGCTGGAGTGAGGTCATCAGACTGTCCAAATAGCCAAACACATTAAAGGATTTTCAGACACCACAGCCCCCACCCCCCACCAAACAGAAAACAAAAAGCAGTAACATTTAAAAAAAAAAATCACAATGCAAATTAAAGATTGAGACATACACACGGGGTGACGATAGAAGCTAAAATATTCTGAAAAAACTATCAAGTTTAATTTTTAAAATCTACTAATCATTTAACAGCACTCCATGAATGTAAATGTTTTGTTTTTAAGGGCCAGTTCTGTTGTCCATCAAATGTTATTAATCAGATCGCCTCATAAAACCAGATATGCTCGATTGAACAAAACGTAACTTTTTATGGGGCTTCCAACAGCGATGTTGGAGCGGAAAAGTTGAAGTTCTCGCTGATTTCTGGTCCCGGGGTGGGGTGGCAGGTACAGCAAAACCTGTGACTGAGCACGAAGTGACAGACTGCAACTTCAGGATTTCCACACTATCTGCACATGCCCCACATCCTGAAGGCACAGTCAGTTTCAGAAGGGTAATGACGGTGAACTCCTTTGCGTTTTCCTCCACCTGCCGCTGCAAAATCCAGGCCATTATCTACCGGACCAACTCAAGCCCCACCTTGAATTTCCATTCCCCTTGCTCTCTCTGAATTCACTGTCCTCCTGCATTCCCTAAATCTCTCCCTCCATGTAAACACTCTCACCCATATTCACTGCCACCTTTTTGACTGTAGCATCTGCTATGCCCATGGTCTTGATCACAAAGTTTTATCTGACAACTTCCTTATATCCTTTACTATCCATTTCACCCTACTTTCTTCCAACCCCACACACTTCAGTCTGCCCCTGGAAGTAACCCTCCACAAGTTACATATAACTTGCATTTTTCAAGTTCACAACTGCTGAGTCCTTGTAGCTGCTTTGCCACAATACTTCTGCAGCCAGTAATTTACTCAACCACTTCCTCATCTCCACCTTTGATTTCCTGGGGACAAGGAAATCATTGTTGTTTGTCACCCCAGTTGGTCATCCTAGTATGGCCCTCATCTTCACACCCTCAAATCCAAGAGGTGCAGACTTGAGTATACCTACATATAATTGATTTCAGTGCCTTTTCGTCATAGTGACATAGGAACAGGAGTAAGCCATTTAGCCCCTCAGACCTATTGCACCTTTGAATGAGATCAAAGCTGATTTGTGACCCAACTCCTTTGCCTCATATCCCTTAACACCTTTGATTAACAAAAATCTATCAATCCCAGTTCTAAAATTAACAATTTATCAATTGTCTTTTGCAGAAGAAAGTTCCAAACTTCTACCACCTTTTGTGTTTCTTAATTTCATTCCTGAAAGGTCTGGCTCTAATCTTTAGACTAAAGCCCCTAGTCCTCGATTCCCCAATCAGTGAAACTGTTTCTCTCTAACCACCCTATCTGTTCCACTTAATACCTTAAACTTCGATCAAATCACCCCTGAACCTTCTTAACTCCAGGGAATACAATCCTAGTTTGTGTAATCTCTTCTGAAAATTTAAACCCTGGAGTCCATATATCATTCTGGTACATCTATGCCGCACTCCCTCCAAAGGCCAATATATCCTTCCCAAGGAGTGCTATGCAAAATTGCTTAAGGTACTCCAGGTATCGTCTAACAAGGTCTTGGTAGAGCTGAAGCATGACTTCTACTCTCTTGCATTCTAGTCCTCTAGATATAAAAGCCAGCATTCAATTAGCCTTTTCAATCTGTTCATGGCATGTTAATGACCTGTGTACCTGGACGCCCAAGTGTCTTTGGGCCTCCACTGTTTCTAGCTTTTCACTATTTAGACAGTACCCTGTTCAATCCTTTTTAGGTCCAATGTGGATGATCTCACATTTGCCTACATTGAAATCCATTTGCCACAGTTCTGTCCATTTACTTAGTCTTTCAATATCTCTTCATAATGTTAGGCTTCCATCTACACTGCTTGCAATGTTGTCTATCATCAAATTTGGATGTGCTGCCTTCTATCCCATATCTAAATCGTTAATAAATACAGTGAATAGATAAGGCCCCAACACAGATCCCTGCTGGTCATATTCTGCGAATTAGAGTACCCGCCCATTACCCTTACTCCCAATCTCCTGCCATTCAGCCAGTTTCCTAACAAGGTCAATATCCGCCTTCAATTCCATGAGCTTCAACTTCAGCTAACAGTCTCTCAAGAGACCTTAACAAATGCCTTCTGAAAGTCCATATAAACAAGATCCATTGACATTCCCCTGTCTACTACTTTAGTCATCCCTTCAAAAAATTCAAATCAGGTTTGTCAGGCATAACCTACCCTCCATGCTGGCTCTCTCTGATTGAACACCTTGGCAATTTTTAGCCCGTCACCCTATCCTTTCCAGTAGGTTTTTACTGCTTGGATTGGGAATATGGTGACTGAGGTTTGGTCACCTTCTTGACAGCATCAGTTTGCAGGTTTTCAAATTGGAAAACTTAATTTAACAGGAGGACCACGTGAAGGATGCCTTCACTTCACAACTCCTAATAAACTCAAAGATAACAGTCAGCAGGAAAGATAGGTGGATAGTAAAAGCAGCCCTAATACAATCTCTCAAGACTGTTACAGGGCAGACAGACTTCTCAAGCCCTTACAGACAGACAACAGGAAGTGGACAGCGCCCTGTCAGCTACCAACCCAGGCAAAGCAGGAGTCGATGGGATTTACCCAAAATTCCTGAAGTGCATCGTATCACAGGGAAGGAAGTGGCAAGCAAAAACAACATCCATAACACAGGCACCAGTCTAAACATCTGGCACCAGTCTAAGATTGTAGGAATTGCCAAGCCAGGGAAACCACTCAACGACCCATAGAGCGAGCACTGTTCTTCTCTCAATAACAAAGGTCCTGGAACGCCTCCTGCTAAACAGACCGAGTCCCATCCTGGAAGGATGGACGCCTTCCCAACTAACACGTTTTCGCACAGGCCGCAACTGCTCCGAGCAGGTCCTGACACTGACCTTAAATTGAGGCCAGTTTTCAGAAAGGCCTGAAGACAGGAACCACCTTTGTTGACTTATCCTGTGACATAGTGTGATGTACAGACATGCTGCTGAAACTCTCCAAAATCATCTGCTGCGTGAAAACCCTACAACTAATCAACTCCATGATCAGCAACCGACTGTTTCGTGTGCACTTTGGAGATCAAGTTAGCCGCCCTCATATAATCAACAACGGACTCCTACAGAGATCAGTTCTCGTACCAGCCCTTTTCAATATATATATACACCAATGACCTCCCTCCCACAAAATCACGGCGTTTCATATATGCTAACGACTTGGCCCTGGCCTTTCAGGCTAACTTCAGGACATTGAGAAAAACTCACTGAAGTTCGCTGGAAGACAACTTCAGAAAATGAAGACTCCCACCAAATGCCACCAAGACTGTCATTTCAGCCTTCCACCCAAACACCTTGAAGGCCAGTGATCAATTTCATGTCCAGTTGCAGCCGACCACTCACCCACAATCTAATGACAATACACTCTTGACCTACCGGCAACGCCTCCAGAACGTCACAGCGAAGATCAAGTCGAGAGTGAATCTCATAAGGAAACCCACTGGAACTACCTGGGGCAGCAGAGCCAACACACTACGCACTGCTTCACTCGCCCTGTTCTAACCAACAGCAGAGTGCTGCTGCTCAACCTGGCTCAGCAGCTGCCACACCAATGTAGATATCCACCTCTGGACATCCCGCACTAGCACACATTGAACATTATCCTCAAACCACCACCACCGGCTGACAGTTATAATGAAGCATTCCCATTGATATAGGACCTCAAAAAAACTCCACGCACCCACCTGAAATCTTGTAGCCCCGACCGGAACACCCTAAAAACCGACAGCCCTACCATTCAATGGCACACTTCCTGGTTGACTGCTAACATCACCAACCGCAACCTGGTAACTGACCCGAATGATGAAGTCCCAGGTTTCAACCTCCCGCAGAAAATCTAGACAACCCTCAACCGCTTGAGGACGGGCCAGGGAAGATGTGGCCACTTGCTCCACAAGTGGAGCATGAGGACCAGCTCAAATTATGACTGTTGCCATCCAAGTCAGACCATCGGCCACATATTGAACTCTTGCCTGGAAAGATCCATTCCTGGTGCCATCACAACCATTCACATTGCATCAGCTGAAGCCATTGACTGGATTCTTAATTGGATTGTCGATATCAAACTGTAACTGCTTCATCACACACTATCCTTAATTATGGGCTCTAGTAATTTCCCAACAGATTTGGGACTAGCTGATCTATAATTCCCTGGTTTCCCTCTCACCCATCTTAAATAGCAGAGCAACATGCACAATTTTCCAATCGAAAGGAACAGTTCCCGGATCGAGAGAACTTTGGAAGATTATGGTTAGAGTATCTGCAATGTTCTCACCTGTTCCTTTCACTTCCAACCATTTCCTTACGCCCCTTTTCTCTGTACCTTCCATCCTCACTTCCAACAACTGTATGGATTCTATGGACTTCTTTGTAACCAGGATTCAGATCATTCATGCTTTTGCAGCATTCCCCTGTACACCTTGTCCACCAACCAAACTGACTCCGAAATCTCCCTGAAGCTACAATTCTCTTGAGTTGCTCATTTATCTCCCCCCACATGCTCTCTCCCAGCTTATCCCATCCATGAGACCCACCTCCTCCTCCCTTCACCACATTCCCACTAAAGAGCAGACCACCCAACTTTCCTTTCTGGGTCTCAGGCTAACTGACATCATAAATGGTCCTTAGGCAGCATCTCCATCCGCTTCAAAATCTCCACCATCAGCTCTCCTCAGAAATTCCACTCTCATCCCTCTTCCATTGCAGTCTACTGTATCCAACCTTCCTTTCTTCTGTGAAGTTCTTGCACATTTGTCATCTCCCAAACTGTCATCTCCTACAATTCTCCATTTAAAATCATGCTAACCAAAATCACCAAAAACATTGTAAGACTATGCTACATTATTATCTTTTCATCCTCTTATAATCTCTCTGCATTTGCCTGGCCTCCCATTCTCTGCCCTCTGTAAATTTCAGTTCATCTAAAACTATGCTGCCAGTATCGAATCCTACGCCATGTCCCACTTGCCTGTCACCCCAATCTTTGCTGAATTAGATTAGCTCTCAGTCCCCCAGTGCCTTAAGTTCAAAATTCTCATCCTTCTATTTAAAAGCCTTCATGGCCTTGCTTAACACTACCTATAACCTCCTACAGCTCTACCACCTTTTCCCACTCCAACCCCCCCACTGGTCCCAAAAAAGCTTCCATGTCTTCCAGAATTCACCTCTGCTCTCAACCTCCCTCTCCTCTTTTAGTACCCTGCTTAAAATGCTCCTCTGAAACATTTTAACACCTCACCACTATCTCCTCCTTTGCCTCAGCATCTATTTTTCAATTACAGTTCTGCAAAGTGCTTTTTCTGCACTAAAGTGGGCCAGATGAATGCAAGATATTGATACACCTATATTGTGTTGCACTGTGGACTTATCATGCACCTATACATTTCTGAACAAAACATTTGGAGAACTAGCACAGTAGCAATCTCTCCCTTTATTTTTGTATGTATTCAAGTTTCCTCCCCACCTCCACCCCCTTTCCTCTTGCTGTGTTTCTCATTATAAGTTGTTCATCTGTATCATCTAATTCTGACAAAGGGGTCAAAGACCTGAAACAACCTTTTTTCCCATCTCCATCAGTGCTGCCTGGTCCACTTGAGTATTTCCAGCATTTTCTGTTTTACTAGATTTCCAGCTACCTGGTTGCCCTGTTTGTATCAATATTATAACTGTGTGTAAACAAGTCATTAAATCCATAAATCAGGTCTGTGGACTAAATTTACTTTACCAGAATTCTCCATCATCTGACCGGGCACACAGTTTCTCTCTTTCTTCATCAGAGATGGAATCCCACTCAGGTGAACTGGAATGAGAGAAACATTTTTAAAAAGGTTACTTTGTTACAAGAATGGTATGTGATCATTAACCTCAGCTTTCATCACCGTGAGCTCCATTATTTGCACAGGAGCCCATCTGCTTTAGTGATGTGTTTGATGTCTTAACCACTTGGGAACAACACAACTGATCTCGGAGTCTTATAATGTACTTATTTACTTTAAACAACTAGATCTAGGGTTTTTGTTGAATTGAATGGCATTACTAGAATTTCAAAAGTGGTTTTATATATATTATATATTTTTTTGTTACGGTCTTAGATCAAATGCCCAATTCCTCCCTTGAGTGATCCTGGCCCACATTATGCACCTGGGAGAAACACACAAATAGGAGAAAGGAAGAAAAGTTTACCAACCCAGGGGAAACTCAGTGGGGAAAGAAAGAATAGGTTGACATCAGTTTACTTTGGAGTTTATTGTACTAAAAGAGTATGTGCATCTTTGTGGTGCTTTGTTATTCATAAAGATCATAGTCACACAGGAAATGATGTATTTATTTCATGCTTTCAATCAGGGTGTTTATTTTTGGCATAATCATGCAGGGACAGAGATTTGATGTATATTGTTGTTCTAGGATATTAGAACTGAATGATTGGTTTTCTTATTTGAAGGTGGGGGAAGACAAAAACGGATAAGTTCCTTGAGAGATGGTCACTCTGATGTTCTACTCCAAGTACTTCACTTCGGACGCCAAAGCCGCTAGGGCTGACTCCTCAAGAGTGACTTTTTTGATGAAGGTGTTGTGCAGGGCACAGCAGGCCATAACTAAGTGGCACATATCAGCCGTTGCATATTGCGGAAGCCCCTCCTGACCTGTCAAAGTAATAATATTCACTTCAAGACCCTGATGTTCCTCTTGATAACTGCTCTAATTGAGCATGTACCTGTAGCACTCTTCTGCTGTTGTGTAACTCTCAGTGGTGTCATTAACTTTTAATATTCTTTCTTGGAACATGAGCATCGCTGGCTCGGCCAGCATTTATTGCCCATCCCTAATTGCCCTTGAGAAGGTGGTGATGAGCTGCCTTCTTGAACCGCTGCAGTCCATGTGGTGTAGGTACACCCACAGTGCTGTTAGGGAAGGAGTTCCAGGTTTTTGACCCAGCAACAGTGAAGGAACAAATCAGGATAGTGTGCGACTTGGAAGGGAACTTGCAGGTGGTGGTGTTCCCATGCTGCCCTTGTTCGTCTAGGTGGTAGAGGTCAAGAATTTGGAAGATGCTGTTGAAGGAGCCTTGGCGAGTTACTATAGTGCACCTTGTAGATGGTACACACTGCTGCCAATGTGCGCCAGTGGTGGAAGGAGTGAATGTTTAAGGTGTCTGTTAAAGGATGTTTATGCTGTGGGAGCAAGGGCATGACTTGTTACCAACAAACCATCTGTTGACATGGGAGGTCTAGATTCAGAAGGACGAATTCATCATGACAATTTCCAACAAGATCCTAAACATGTTTGATAACCATTGCAACAGAAATGGTATTTTTATACCCAAAACAACTTACTTGTCACTCCAGCTTCCAGTCCACTCCACTTGACCCCAAGGGTTCCGGATCCGGATCAGTTTCTCCTCATCGCCTTGATAATTCACCTACAGGGTTAAAATACAAGAAAACTGCATTCCCATGTTTCTATTTCAGTTGTGGCCTCAAAATGAATATTCAGCAGCAGCTGCTAAGACCCGCCAGGAGAAATAAAACAAGAATTACTGCGGGGTTTTAAATGGGGCATTTTTCTTCCTGGGCTCCTAGCTAGTTTTTCCTACAGTTCCCAATGCAAGATGATTATTACCCAATTCACTGGTGATGTGACCATTCTTATGGAAATACTGCTCCAATTGTACAACAGGAGGTGGCTAGCTGTGGGTTGTGCACATCCTAAGTAGAAAGTCTAGTTTTCAAGCCAATCACTACCTCAAAGTTGTATTACATTTTTCACTAGAATATATACGCATCCATACACATAAAAACATTGACAAAACCAAACTAAAGTTTTATGCTGCTTTACCAAGAAGTCTTCTACTTAATTTTGTTCCACTTAACTTTGATTTAGAGTCAAGTTGTGTTCAGTAACAGAAAACAACCAACCTGCCTCCATTCAGTAGATCAATGGCATGTTTCTGCATCCCATTAGTGTTTAGCAATTGAGCCAGACAGGTGGATATTGCAGACTGGGGTCAACAAATAACAAGCACAGTTCAGCAGACTAATTCGTGCATAACTGCCCCACTGAGACCTGGAAGGCAACAGCCGTCTTAGGAATAATATGTCGGGACACCTTAAAAGGTAAGGAAAAACTTGGCCAGGTTTCAGTTTTGAGAATGAAAGATTAGCATTAAATATAGACAGGGACCCAACATAGCCTCTACTCAATACTTGACTCAGATTCCTGTCACGACCATCCTCCTCCTGATCAGTTCTGAGCTCGAAGCCTCTTTTTAGTGAAGTTCCATCTGGTCTCTTACTGGACAACAGCTGCACCATAAAGAATCTCAATTACATGTTAAGTGCAACTAGGGCACAGGAGTGGTCATCACCGTTACGACCAGGCGAGAAAGGGGTCTGGGGTCTTTTGCTGTTAAAATGTTAAAACTATTAAAACTTAAACTCTAATACGGTTAACACCTAAGGATATACGACACACCTACGCTAGCATGTGCACGTGATACACACATGCAAATAGGTACAGAAAAGAGAGAGGAAAATATAGTAGAGAGGAGTTAGAGGCAATATCAGAAGAGTTTCTGGTTTACTGTGCTTTGAGCTCATTTGATTGTAGTTAGTCTTGCTGGTTTTCAGGCCCAGCGTTGTTCTTAAACCTTGTTCACGTAGGAGACTTTTCTGTCTTTGCGGTTTACGTGTTTTCACAAGATTCAGTTCCGTAGGAGAGAGATGGAAGCAGACAGGACTGGAGAGGACGTTCTGTTCCAAATGGAAGCACATTGCTTTCTCAGTTCAATATCCTCTGTTGGAAGTTCAAATTCAAAACCTCCAACGGTCAGTCACGTGACCAAAACTGGTCTGACCACTTCTTCGGTGTATTGGGCAAGAAGCAACTGGGTCCCCATTGTTCCAACACTGTCGGTTACTATGCAAATGTCTTTCCAGTCAGGGGCTTGCAATTTTAAGTTTTAATGTTCATGTGGCAAAATCATGCGTACCTCAGTCTTGGCAGGTGGTGGGGAGCGTGGGGGGGGGGGGGGGGGGGGGGTGTTTGCCTGACATCTCCACACCCAGGGGAATGAAATTCGATTTGAAGAAAAACGGTGCATTTTATTATAGAATGAGAGAAATAGAAGATACAGAAAGAAAAACCATGTATTTCTCTCACTCATTTCCACTCACTTACCAATCTTACAGCTTACTAAAAATGGTCTGTTCTGTGTGCCGGGGCTGCTTTACAAAGACATTTGACTTCAGGGGATGGGTGGTTCCTTTTTCCTTTGACTTCAGGGGATGGGTGGTTCCCTTTTCTTCTGACTGTGGGGAAAGAGTCTTTGTTACTCTCCCCTTTGTTCTCTGGGACACTCATACCTGTCAGTATTTGTGCAGACTTGGCTGCACTCTCCTGTGACACTTCGACTAGGTGAGACATCACCCTCACGGTTTCTGTGCCCCCTAGAGGTCTTGCTTTGTCTCTGCAGGTTCCTGTAAATGCTATTAGCAACTTTGGTGGGGTGCTTCTAGAGTCTGCAATTACATAGGAGGATGTGGGGTCTAACTTTTCTGCGTTGGTTGACAGGACAGTAGGGGTTTTCATCTGGAATTCTTCCTGGACTGCCTTTAACTTGCCCTCTTGGTCACTTGTTTCCCTTCTCTTTCTAAAGTTTTGCCAGCCGTGCGCCTGCCTGTCCCCTTTTGTTCTCGGCGGGGGTCCCTTTACAGTTCACCAGCCCTCTTCTGGAGGATCCTCCGAACACTAGTACAGGACTTAGGGGTGCGGGTTTCATTGTAGGTTGGGGTTCCCCCTCAACTTGGCACATGTGGCAACTCCTGCAGTACTCCACCACATCTTCGTGGAGCTTTGGCCAGTCAAACTGCTGTCTTATGTGGGCTTTGGTCTTTCATATCCCGGCATGTACAGGCACTGTAGTCTCATGAGTCCTTCATATTTCTCTGTGGCACCACTAACTGGTGGACTACTGTCCACTCCTTGCTCTCAGGTCTGTGAGGAGAACTCCATTTCCTCATCAGTACCTCATTCTTTAAATAGTAGCAATCAGGGACTCCCTCTGCTTCACTTTCAGACTGGGCAGCCTGTGCTAACTCTTGCAATACTGGGTTGGGGGCTCACAGCTTCACCAAGGGATAATCCATTTAATTCACTTCCTGGGTCTCCTAACTTTCCAAAGAAAGTCTCGGACAGGCAGACCTCATGGTCATCTGCCTGCAGGGTCAATGCAGTCTGCTCTGGGGGAGCTGGTTTGATCATGGCCTGATCCACTACACATTCAGGGAAACTGCAGAAGACTGTCTCCTGCCACTGCCCTGTCTCTGTCCTGCAGTGTTTCTTTCACTACTGGGGGGGCTACCACCTTCACCCCTGCCAGATCATTACCTAGGAGCAGGTCAACACTGTCCACAGGCAAACTAGGGACAATCTCTACAGTCATCGGTCCTGAAACTACGTCACACTCCACGTGCACCCAGTGTACAGGCACAGGCGTACACTGCCCTCCAATACCATTCACCATCATTCTGGTGTTCACTGCACTCTCTGGGGGAAAGGTCAGGCCTTTTCCCAGTAAAAGGGATCTAGTCGCCACTGTGTCCCTGAGAATTGCTATGGACTTGCCTGCCCCATTCGAGGGATATGGGGTTATTTTACCTTCAAATACAAAACTCTGAAAACCTTCAGGAATCCTATTAACCTTTCCTGCACTGGCCATAGTAAGCTTCCTGGTTTGCACTCTTACTGCAGTTAAAGCCACAGCTTGTTCTGTGTTTTGCATCAGGCCCTCATCTTCACCGAGCGGGTGTGCCCTGATTAACCCTACCAGTTTCCCCTTTAGTTTCCAGCAGTCAGCTTTTAAATGCCCTGCCTTATTACAATGGAAGCACACAGGTCTCCGGGTCTCACTCTTGCTCATAGCACCTTCCTTTTTGGCTGGAGGAGGGCCACCCATGTCTCCTGCTTTTCATTCTCTTCCAGGATTGCCTGGGCAGATATCATCTTCCCACCCTTTGTCCTTTTCGGATTTATGGGGGTGATTAGGAAAAGGTTCTCCCCTGGGAAACCAACTTCTAAATTAAAGCAAACTCCTCGGCCAGAACAGTTGCTTGCTGGGCTCCCTGAACCCGCTGCTCCTCTAGAGGTGTCTTTATTGAGAATGGGAGAGAGTTTTTAAATTCCTCTAACAGGATTACTTCTCAGAGTCTCATAGCTGAGCTATATTTTTAAAGCCCTCAGCCACTGGTCAAAAGCCAGCTGCTTGCTTCTTTCAAACTCCAGATACCCTGTTGGGAGTTTTCTATAGACCTCCGAATAGTTCCAGAGATGTAGAGGAAAGGATAGCGAAGATGATTTTCGACAGGAGCGAGAGTAACAGGGTAGTGGTTATGGGGGACTTTAACTTTCCAAATATTGACTGGAAATACTATAGTTCGAGTACTTTAGATGGGTCTGTTTTTGTCCAGTGTGCGTAGGAGGGTTTTCTGACACAGTATGTGGACAGGCCAACCAGGGGCGATGCCACATTGGATTTGGTACTGGGTAATGAACCCGGCCAGGTGTTCGATTTAGATGTAGGTGAGCACTTTGGCGATAGTGATCACAATTCGGTTAGGTTTACCTTAGCGATGGGCAGGGACAGGTATATACCGCAGGGCAAGAATTATAGCTGGGGGAAAGGAAATTATGACGCGATTAGGCAAGATTTAGGATGTGTAGGATGGGGAAGGAAACTGCAGGGGATGGGCACAAACGAAATGTGGAGCTTATTCAAGGAGCAGCTAATGCGTGTCCTTGATAAGTATGTACCTGTCAGGCAGGGAGGAAGTTGTCGAGCGAGGGAGCCGTGGTTTACTCAAGAAGTTGAAGCGCTTGTCAAGAGGAAGAGGGCGGCTTATGTTAGGATGAGACGTGAAGGCTCAGTTAGGGCGCTTGAGAGTTACAAGCTAGCCAGGAAGGATATAAAGGGAGGGCTAAGAAGAGCAAGGAGAGGACACGAGAAGTCATTGGTGGATAGGATCAGGGAAAACCCTAAGGCTTTCTATAGGTATATCAGGAATAAAAGAATGATAAGAGTTAGAACAGGGCCAATCAAGGATAGTAGTGGGAAGTTGTGTGCGGAATCAGAGGAGATAGGGGAAGCGTTAAATGAATATTTTTCGTCAGTATTTACAGTAGAGAAAGAAAATGTTGCCGAGGAGAATACTGAGATACAGCCTACTAGGCTAGATGGGATTGAGATTCACAAGGAGGAGGTGTTAGCAATTTTGGAAAGTGTGAAAATAGATAAGTCCCCTGGGCCAGATGGGATTTATCCTAGGATTCTCTGGGAAGCCAGGGAGGAGATTGCAGAGCCGTTGTTGTTGATCTTTATGTCGTCATTGTCGACAGGAGTAGTGCCGGAGGACTGGAGGATAGCAAATGTTGTCCCCTTGTTCAAGAAGGGGAGTAGAGACAGCCCTGGTAATTATAGACCTGTGAGCCTTACTTCAGTTGTGGGTAAAATGTTGGAAAAGGTTATAAGAGATAGGATTTATAATCATCTTGAAAAGAATAAGTTCATTTGCGACAGTCAGCACGGTTTTGTGAAAGGTAGGTCGTGCCTCACAAACCTTATTGAGTTTTTCGAGAAGGTGACCAAACAGGTGGATGAGGGTAAAGCCGTGGATGTGGTGTATATGGATTTCAGTAAGGTGTTTGATAAGGTTCCCCACGGTAGGCTATTGCAGAAAATACGGAAGTATGGGGTTGAAGGTGATTTAGAGCTTTGGATCAGAAATTGGCTAGCTGAAAGAAGACAGAGGGTGGTGGTTGATGGCAAATGTTCATCCTGGAGTTTAGTTACTAGTGGTGTACCGCAAGGTTCTGTTTTGGGGCCACTGCTGTTTGTCATTTTTATAAATGACCTGGATGAGGGTGTAGAAGGGTGGGTTAGTAAATTTGCGGATGACACGAAGGTCGGTGGAGTTGTGGATAGTGTCGAAGGGTGTTGTAGGGTACAGAGGGACATAGATAGGCTGCAGAGCTGGGCTGAGAGATGGCAAATGGAGTTTAATGCGGAGAAGTGTGAGGTGATTCACTTTGGAAGGAGTAACAGCAATGCGGAGTACTGGGCTAATGGGAAGATTCTTGGTAGTGTAGATGAGCAGAGAGATCTTGGTGTCCAGGTACATAAATCCCTGAAAGTTGCTACCCAGGTTAATAGGGCTGTTAAGAAGGCATATGGTGTGTTAGCTTTTATTAGTAGGGGGATCGAGTTTCGGAGCCACGAGGTCATGATGCAGCTGTACAAAACTCTGGTGAGGCCACACCTTGAGTATTGCGTGCAGTTCTGGTCACCGCATTATAGGAAGGATGTGGAAGCTTTGGAAAGGGTGCAGAGGAGATTTACTAGGATGTTGCCTGGTATGGAAGGAAGGTCTTACGAGGAAAGGCTGAGGGACTTGGGGTTGTTTTCGTTAGAGAGAAGGAGGAGGAGAGGTGACTTAATAGAGACATATAAGATAATCAGAGGGTTAGATAGGGTGGATAGTGAGAGTCTTTTTCCTCGGATGATGATGGCAAACACGAGGGGACATAGCTTTAAGTTAAGGGGTGAAAGATATAGGACAGATGTCAGAGGTAGTTTCTTTACGCAGAGAGTAGTAGGGGCGTGGAACGCCCTGCCTGCAACAGTAGTAGACTCGCCAACTTTAAGGGCATTTAAGTGGTCATTGGATAGACATATGGATGAAAATGGAATAGTGTAGGTCAGATGGTCGGCGCAACATCGAGGGCCGAAGGGCCTGTACTGCGCTGTAATGTTCTAATTCTAATAAGTTTGATTAACTTGTTTTTTGAGGGTTCTAAACTTTTGGCGATAGGCTTTGGGTACTAATTCATATGCCCCGAGGATAGCATTTTTGGTCAGTTCACAATTTGATGAACTCTCATCTGGCAACAAGGAATAAACCTCATGGGCTTTTCCAGTTACTTTGCTTTGCAATGAGCGAGACCAGGTCTCAGCTGGTCATTTTAGCTGCCTTGCCAGTTTCTCAAAAGACATGAAAAACGCTTCCACATCTTTCTCATTGAATTTTGGAATTAACAGAGCGACTTTTAACAATTTTGTACCCAGCCCTGAATCATGCTCCTCCATATTGGCCATGTATTCATTAGGGTTACTCTGTCGCCCCCTAGTTAACTCAAGCCGCTTCAGCGCTCTCTCTTCAGATTCTTTCCAGAATATTCTCTCTCTCGCCTGCCTTTCATTCTCTTCACATTCCTTTTGGAAGGCTCTCTCTTTCTTTCTCACTCTCTCTTTCCACAAATTCAAGTTTCCTCTGTTCCAATTGTATATTTGCTAGCAGTACCCTGTCTGGGTCTACTAACACTGCTTCTGCTTCTTCAGATTCAAGGGAAAAATAGTTGGCCACTAGCCTTAGGAGTTCAGACTTCCTAGCCTTGCCACGCACAGTGATCCCACATTACTCAGCCATTTTTCTCAGCTCCTCCATAGACAGTGCTTTTAACTTATCCCAAGTTACTTCACCCTGGCTTGCAGAGCTACTCATTTCAGTTGCAAACATGCGAGTATTCAATCACACACAACCACAAGAACACCTGTATTAATCTTTGCTCTTTTTGATTGGAATTTCCAATTTCACTCGTTCATCTGTGGGTAAAAATCCAGACGCTAACAACCAAAGTCCTGTTACGACCAGGCAAGAAAGGTGTCTCGGGGTTTTTTGCTGTCTTCACCTGGAACAGGGTTTAACTTTAAACACACTGTGTTTTGAGCTCCCCCTTTGTGAATCCTTGTTCACAGCTTTCCAAGTATAAGACAAAGAAACCAATTTACACAGGCTTTCTGAGGTTTGAAGAAGAAAGATGAAACTTTATTTAAACTTAAACTCTAACATGGTTAACGCCTACAGATATACGACACACCCACGCTAGCATACACACATGCAAATACGGACAGAAAAGAGGGGGGGGAAATATAGTAAAGAGGAGTTTAAGGCAATATCAGAAGAGTTTCATGTTTACTGTGCTTCGAGCTCACTTGATTGTAGGTAGTCTTGCTGTTTGTCAGGGCCCAGTGTTGTTCTTAAACCTTGTTCACGTAGGAGACTTTTCTCTCTTTGCAGTTTACGTGTTTTCACAAGATTCAGTTCCGTGGGAAAGAGATGGAGGCAGGCAGGACTGGAGAGGAGGTTCTGTTCCAATCGGGAGCACATTGCTTTCTCAGTTCAAAATCCTCTGTTGAAAATTCAAATTCAAAACCTCCAACAGTCCGTCAGTCAGTCATATGACCAAAACTGGTCTGACCACTTCTTCTGTGTATTGGGGAAGCAATGACTGGGTTCCCATTGTTCCAACACTGTCGGTTACTATGCAAATGTCTTTCCAGTCAGGGGCTTGCAATTTTAAGTTTTAATATTCATGTGGCAAAATTATGTGTATCTCAGTCTTGGCAGGTTGGGGTGGGGGGGGGGGGGGGGGGAAAACGGTGGGTGGAGTTTGCCTGACATCACACACACTCTACATCAGTGTTCACTATTGGCTGGTTTTATTTTCTTAGATTACGGTCCAGCTCCTTACAAAAATAAAATAGAAGACTCATTGGGTAAATGAATCACCGGCATTAATTCTTGGTCTTTACCGAATTAGCTGATCTCAATCAGGATGGCACATAGATGCAGATTCAGGGATAGAACAAAGGGAAGCCATGGGGAAAGTTTAGCTTTGTGCATAGGGCAAAGAGAATGATGTGTCAAAGGCAGCTGAACAGATCATACTAATCATAGTGACAAAGAAGTCCAGGAGCTCCTCACATTTGTTGTTGGAGATCAGAGTAGAGGTGGCAGAGAAAGTGGGGTTTAAGGAGGTAATTGGTAGCAGAGAAAAGAAGTCGGGGATTATCTTGCATTTCAGGATGAGCCTGAAGTTTGGTCCAGCAGATGTGGCAATAAATGGTTGAACCAGTTGTATGCCAGATATGTTCAAGTTTGTGCCACTTGGACTTGAGGATTCATGGCACAGGGAATGACTAGAGTGAGAGTGAGTCAGTAGGGGTTTTAATGGGAACAGGAGCCTGAACGGCAGAGGTGATGGGGTGCTTGAGCAGATTTAACAGTTGCATAAGTGCTGTGGTGATCAGAGGACCAAATACCAGACAATCAGGATTTAAAGTGCAGTTGTGAATGACTGTTCTGGGCAATGGGCGAGGTATCAGAGGTTTAATTACCTGCATAACCACCTGTCCTGTCAGTATGGCTCAATCTTTAAGGCAAAGAGAAAGAGAAAGGTTGCGTAATCTATTAAATGTTTGGCAGGCACTGCAGAGAAACAACACTTCACCCTTCCAGAGAACACTACATGTTTCTAAGAAATTTAAAACAGGAAGATAAAGGAGATTAAAAACACGTTGCTTTAGACTTACTATTTCTGCTCCAGTAACAGAGTAAGCATGACCTTTGACCAACTTCTGTGCAGTAATTGCCTCAGTCTCTGCTGAGCTGGTGATCTAATACATAAAAGAGTAAACATTCACATATTATACAGGCCATTTATATAAATTTTTATTTTTTATTTTATTTAGAGATACAGCACTTCTGTGCCGACCCATTTATACTAATCCTACATTAATCCCATATTCCTACCACATCCCCACCATTCTCCCATCACCTACCTACACTAGGGGCAATTTACAATGGTCAATTTACCTATCAACCTGCAAGCCTTTGGCTGTGGGAGGAAACTGGAGCACCCGGTGGAAACCCACGTGGTCACAGGGAGAACTTGCAAACTCTGCACAGGCAGTACCCAGAACTGAACCCGGGTCGCTGGAGCTGTGAGGCTGCGGTGCTAACCACTGCGCCACCCTAAATGTTCAATTGGTCATCTCAATGCATAATTGGTTATCCACTTTACATTTTTATTGAAGCACGAAATTTGTATTAGATAATCCGTGAACAGCCAAGATCCATGTTATATTACATTACCAAGAAAAGAGGTGAGATAAATCAAAAAGTAATTATCTGATGTTAAATCAAAGGCTTGTAGATTATAGGATGAAGGGAAGAGTGAAAAGGCAAGGAATTCCACAGTCTTGGGTCCTAGAAAACAATTGGATGGAAGACAGTGTGATAAAACAGCAAAGACACAGGGAGCAAGAAGTTCAGTTCAGTATACTTGGAGGCTTGCACTAGGTTTGAGAGTTTACACAAGTGCCAACAATTGAAAAGTTGCAAATATGATCAGTTTTCTGAATTAAATCCAAAGATATTGCTAAACAGAAATTAAAGACCTTAATTCCTCTTTGCAATGGCCTAAACATGTACTTTGTGCTTGAATTACACATTTACAGCCCAAGTACACACTCACTGGGCTTCACCCCGGGACAGATTGCTCACACTTTTTAGAACCTATATTTTCTTTCCATTCAGGGAAAACCAAAGGACATGTGATCTGCCCTACCAAGCAACGATGTCTACCCTACGATTCCCATTATATCTACAATATATCAGACTGTACATCGAAGTGGAGGAACGTCATTCTTGCAGTAGAGGTGTGAAGGTTATTCACTCATGTCCACAAAAAAAAATGAATTTATCATTTACACGGAGTGGAAAAATAGGAAGTCCTCATGTAGAAGCAGGTAGTGAGAAAATCTTAATGTGAATTCAAACAATATTTGAAGGAGTGGATGATTGAGACACATTTGTTTTCAGAATGAGCCAGATGAGTTCACAGTGAGGCAGGTTTTCTTACTGTCCTTAGTTGTGAAGGATTTCTTGGACATAGCATGTAGACACAAACAGTTCGGGAGGATTGCATGTATGTAGCACAGCCCACCCCATTATCTGTGCATCTAACATAATGGACAGGAAATCAGGCGGGCTCTGTTACATATGTACGATTACCCCTATATGATTTTGTTCTATTTACTGCACCTAAGCAATCAGAAAATTTTAGAATGCTGATTAATTTATAAATACTATCTGACAAAGTTCAAGTCTTAGCAAAATTTATATGTTGCTTATATTACAACACAGCGGTACAGCTAACTCCAGAATTATTCAGACACACAAAGATAGATTTCCAAGAAGCCTCTGGAGGAAAGTTGCCACTGCCAGCAAAGGTTAAGTGTCCCATGGTAATTGTGCCAGATGCTGGAAGCTGCATTTGTTCTTAAGCAAGTGACACAATTTCTACTTTGCTACTACAAATTTTCTGATCATCACTTGGGAAGGTTCACAGATACCTAAAGCTGTGACTAACTTTTGAGCCACTTCACATATGCAGCTGTTTCAGTTTTGTTGCCAATGATCTGATTTCATGCCAGTTATAAGGCAACAGCAGATCCTCACATATTTCAGAACTGTTTGAACTGCAATATGAACAAGGCCAATTTGGCAAACTTTAATAACCTAGATCTCCTAATTAGCACTTTACTAAGTGCATACTAAGCCTATTTGAAGGATCATTCTCATAAGCAAAAAAATCAAGAGACATTTTGTATTAGGTGCAGACTCACATTAATAGAACAGCCAAGCAGTGACCCACATCTTAATGCCTTTTGGATGATCTTAAAGAGGTTGCTTGGTGCTTTATTTAATTCATACCACTCAGAAATTCCTCCTGTAAAATCTTCAAACCCTTCAGTGGTGGATCCTCCAGATAGTGCTTCATATGATCCATTTAACCTGGAAAAACAGGCATATCTCAATTAGTCCATCTGACTGAACTGAATGGTGCGTTTCAGCCCATTATATGAAACCTGCTTCCCACCAAAGAAAGTGGAATTCAGCAGGAAGCAGCAGAAAAAAAAAATCACGCAACTGAAGATACCTGCCAATACAGTATACAATATTAACTTAAGTGGCTATTGGATGGGGTGGTGGGGAATCCACAGAAGGGGAGATTCTAGATTTTCGTGTGGGATCCAGAAGAGCACTTTTACCTCCTTCATCCCCCACATGGAAGTGTAAAATTAAAGTTAAAACCACGCCTATTTGGGCTTAATCAGGACCTAGATCATCTTTCTATTATCTTCACCTAGCAGGAAAGCTACTGCAGCTTCTTGCTCAAGTCATCGAGTTAAAATTGTAGTTGAGTCCCAATGATGCTGTCAGGACCAGACAACTATATGCAAAAAAAAAAGTATCCATCCGCTTTGGGTAAGTGTTCTTGCCATCTGCTCAACTGAGCTAGTTAAAATGCAAAATGCTCAGCCCCTAATGGCTCTATGATGGGTAAATCACCGAAGCAATTTTAACTGACCACCTATCCTGTTTCCACTCACCCGAATGATTTTAACTGACCAGCCATCCTGTTTCCGCCAGGTGGGCAACGTTATTGTCACTCCCAAACTTCAGCAGCCTGTTTTATTATGGTGGACATCACAGCCATGGCCAATCTCGCCTTAACCTGTTCCAGCAGGGGTACTGGACAGCAATCAATTACAGGAATCCTGGAAGATGTTTCCTTTCCCTTCCAGCTACCAACTTTAACAACCTGACTGTTATCTTACCTGAAATCAGCTAATTCAGCACAAACCAAGGACAGAAACTAGAACCTAACACTTGTATGCCAATGTCACCCAAGCTCACTGCATCCTTGATTGATCCCAAACTTTCTAACTGACAATTAAGATTTATATAAGCAGAAATTTCCTCCAGCTTTCTGTTGACAAAATGGGAGATATCCTCTGCAACTCCCACCAGCACCTATATGCCATTAACCTCCCCAGCTATCAACTTAGATAAGTCCAGAGATGAATAACCATGACATACTACTCAACCAAGTTCAGTTTCCTCTCCTGTGTCTGATCATAATGAAAATAACCCATTTTCCACCTCCAACATTACAAACCTCTGCATCAATCTACCCAACTGCTGCTGAATCCGAACATCCTTGTCTGCTTAGAATGGGATTTTTCTAACGCTCTTCTTACTGGCCTCCACCATCCACAACTACAACTTAATCAAAATGCCATCACCTACGTCATCATTTGCACCAAATCCTGCACTCCCAGTGCCATTGACCTTGCCAAGGTTCACTTTCTCCCCATGGCTCAGCAAATCAATTTCAAGAACCTCATCCTTACCTTGAAATCTCTCATTGGCTTCGCCTCACCCTACCTCAACAATTGCACCCTCCAATACAACTCCACATGTTCTTTAAACACCAGATTATTCACTGCACTTCCCTCTGTTCCACCATCAGCAACTATGCCCATGATTTCCAGAACACCCTCCTTCAACATCTCTACTTTACCATCTACCCACTTTGAAAAAGTCTCTACAAACCTTTCTTTTTGACAGTTTTTGCTTTCTGCAACACCTGCCAGCTATGCCCCCACCTTTGTGCTTCTCTTCCCTGCGCATGATGTCTATCTCGTGCTGTGTCCTGTGAAGGACATTGAGCCACCTTTCTCATCAGAAGTACTATAAAGGATTAAGTGGTTGCCGTTGTCTGGCTCAGTAACAGCAGATTCTTGGTGTTAGCCTAATAGGATGCCAAAGATAGTTATCCACTTATTGGGGGCAGAGAGTTACAAATATTAAAAACAAATGCACAATGTAAAAAAATGTTAAGACTGAAATCACCATTTCCACATACAGATAAGAAAGGATAATGGCCATGATGGACTTACTTCGAGTAGGCTTTCTCCAGCAGAGCACTCCAGAACTCATTTCCGGATGCTGAGTGCACAAACATCAGCTCATCATCCTTTGTGGGCAACCTGTCATCGATCACCACATCCACCCATTCACCGTACTGCCAGAACTGATCAAGAACATCAAGAGATTATTTACAGAACTCGCACCTCCCAAAAAGGACCAACAAGTGAAATTAAATTCAGACATTTTTGACAGGTCTCAGATTCAAATCTTTTCAATTTAGCAATCCTCTACACTGACAGTGCTCCAATTGGGGCTGCTTTTGTTAGAACAGAAGAGATTTCAAAGTGTTTAAAATTATCAAAGGATTCACATAATTGATAAAAACAGACTCTTTTCAGTGATTTATGGGTCCAGAATGAGTGGCATAGAAACAAGGGGAATAAAATGATATGGATTGGATATATGGTGCATAGATGGTAGGACTACTGCTCAGAGGACAGACAGTAACAGACTGGTTGGCCAAACGGCCTGCTTCTGTGTTCTAACTCCTATATCACTTGCCCTCCTGCAAATGTATGCACCCAGCTACCAGTTTGCCCTCCCTCTCAATATGGTTTCCCAGTCCTTGCTCCCTTCACTCAGTCTCCCCTCTTATCCTCCCTCCACTCTCTCCTTACTCCTCCTATTGCCTCTTTCCCCACCATGTACACCCAAAATTCCAATATACGCTTCTGATGAGTGGCTCCTTTAACTCCCAGCAGGATTGGAGTTTTGAATTTCCCCACACCTCCACCCAACAGTAAAACGTAAAAGAGTGATGAGATTTACCCGGAAATGGAAGATTCCTGCATAATCAGCATCAAAGTCCTGTTCACTGGGGACAACCCGGCACAGGACATTATTATTCAGGGTCAACGATGCAATAGCAGCCAAAAGCCAGCAGTCACCTATAAAGAAAACCAGTAAGTAATCACAGTGTCATTCCACTTTTATATTCCCCAATCAATGCAAATACATACATCCAGATGCCAAGGTTTATTTATTTCAAAGTCCTGGAAGTTTCCTAAAGTAGAATGCCAGAGATTCAGGCATTTGTGTATGTACAGTTGGAAGAAGTGGGAACGATGGGACCAGAAACTGTGGTGGTGGGGGGGGGGGGGGGGGGTGCAGGAAAGAGACAATAAAAAGATATTGGCGACTGTGCCTCTTAGTGGTTTAAAAACAAGGGAGAGAACATTCTTTGCTTGTCTTTAGGCAGCTGACTATCCATAACCAGTTCAGTTGTTTTCTTACCCCCTGTAAGCTCCTCCAGCCCCACAACGCTCCAAGATATCGGTGCTCCTTTTAATTCTGGCCTCTTGAGCATCCTTGATTTTAATCGCTCAACCATTGGTGGTCACACTTTCAGTTGCCTAGGCCCCGAGCTCTGGAATACCCTCCTTTATCTGTCTGTCTACCTGGCTTTCCTCCTTTAAAGACACTCCTTAAAACTTACCTCTTTGACCAAGCTTTTTGTCATCTGACCTAACAACTCCTATGTGGATCAGTGTCATATTTCATTTTATAATGCTCCTGTGAGGTACCCGGGACATTTTACATTTTATTATGTTAAAGGCACAATAAAAATATTGCTGTCGTTGAGTTGAAAGTTGCAGTTGTATTCAGTTTCCCCACATCAATAAGCCCACCATTAGCAATACACACAGCTGGTTGTGAAGGTTGTACCTGTGTAAACAGTACGCAGTATACACTCTGAACACACAAGAACAGCTTGTCCTGAGAGAGAAGTGTGTGCAGGCACAGGATAATTCTTAAAGGTCCTTGACATGGGGCAGAGAAGCTGATCAAAGCAGTCTGGTGATCTTTCCTTCATTTGCTTACATAACAAAAGCAGCTATTACATTTCAAACTAATTCATTGAGGCTTATTCTGCAAACCGGTGCTCCCATTGAGAGCCATTCTCACAAGGAGTAGAGTTTGGAGAATCAGGCTACAATGTTGCAACTGTCTCTTACTCATGCTCCCTCTGTGTATGACTTCAATGAAACACATGATTACCCCTTTCAATGTTTAGTACTTTGGAAGATGCTATATTAACTGCATTCTTGCCTTTTCTGGGGAAACAGCACTGACCAAATAAATGCCAGGATGTGGTAATGGGAGTGTAAAAATTCGGATACGGGCACATTTTTGGTGAGAGTGCAGCTCAACAGGATATGTGCCTAACCACTGCTTTTTTTTTTGTCATGTTTGTACTTTGGGCCAGGTTGTTCTATTTTTCTGTCAATTAACACCCTCTCTGCACTAACGCCTTATCGTTCAGCACACCATTAACATACCGTTTGCCTTCGCTCCATGACCTTCTAGTCAGTTATTCTCTGTGACCTTATCCTATCAACACTTTCTCTTCGGTTATCTCTTGCCCCACCCCCACTTTATTTGCTTCAAACCTATTACATTTCTCGCCTCTGCCAGTTCTGACGAAGGCTCACTGACCTGAAACGTTAACTCTGCTTCTCTCTCCACAGATGCTGCCAGACCGGAGTATTTCCAGCATTTCTTGTTTTTATATCTGCTGGACTTATAGCACTTGGGTGTCTCCAATAATTTTATTAGATATATTTAGTGAAGTACTTACGGAAGTTCACAGTCACAGAGCAGAATACCAGGAGACAAATAAGAAAATAAAAGAGGTGGACGGTGATTTAATACACTGAATCACCCACACCCAATTTCCATTCACATTTTACATAAGTAGCAAGAAGTTCTCATGTCCAGCAACAACTGGCATTTATGTAGAGGTTTTAATGTGGCAAATGTTCCACTCTGCTTTGCAGAGGAGAAATGGATACCAAAAATGAAAAAAATTAGGAGAGATGACCAGAAGCCTAGTTGACAAAAAATATATTTTCCGATCCGCAGGGACGGACGGATTAGTTTAGGGACCGACCTCCAGAGAGTAGGGCAGAGACAGGTGAAGGCTCTACCATCAATGGTTGGGGTGGGGGGGGGGGGGGGTGCACAGGGTAAATGGATGCTTTTATAAATGAAACTAGTGTTACATTCAGCACAACAGATACCATCCAATGCAAACAGTCTGCTCAAGTTAAAATACTACTGAGAAAACCCTTGAGCCAAAATGTACTGAACTGCCTCCCTGTCCCACAAGCTGGAAATCATTCCAGAAGGGAACAGAGTGAAAGCCTGTCTATTGATAGAAAATATTGGAAGTCTCCAGTTATTTTGGAAACTTAATATTGCCCAAACCTGCACTAACAAAGATCCTAAGTTAGTACGGAGACATGTTTTTGTACTAAAGGTTTATGTAGTCATGCATTTTATTTAGAGTCTGAACCCTTCAATGATTTGTATTTAATGCATTTGAAAATACAGATATTCATTACATAGTGAAAACAAAGAAAAAAAAGACACAAAATTCCAGGAGTGTTGAATGACAGGACCAGGAATTTGAGGCAGAATCTGGTTACACAAGGATTCCACAATGCTTGCAATGACCTCTAAATTTTGTTTGGAGAGGTGGGGTGGGTGGGTGGGTGGGTCACTGGCAGATCTACCAACACTCCCTACATCAAGCAAGCACATCTGGCAGAGCTCCTGAGCTATCCCAAGAATACCACTCTTTAATGGCATCAGCAGAACTCGCTCCTCAAGTAGCCCCAAACCTTTAGTTTAGTTTAGAGATACAGCACTGAAACAGGCCCTTCGGCCCACCGAGTCTGTGCCGACCATCAACCACCTATTTATACTAATCCTACACTAATCCCGTATTCCTACCACATCCCCACCTGTCCCTATATTTCCCTACCACCTACCTACACTAGGGGCAATTTATAATGGCCAATTTACCTATTAACCTGCAAGTCTTTTGGTGTGTGGGAGGAAACCGGAGCAGACACAGGGAGAACTTGCAAACTCCACAGGCAGTACCCGGAATTGAACCCGGGTCGCTAGAGCTGTGAGGCTGCGGTGCTAACCACTGCGCCACTGTGCCGCCCTACTACAGAAAGGTAATTAATTTTGGGAGGGACTCAATTAAGATCTTCAATAGGCCTACATGCTCCATCGAGAACAGAAGACTAGAGACGATACTTTTTCGCGGGACTGGAGAGGCTTCCCCTCTGTTGTTAGAATGATATTGTGGCACTCCGACAGTCTAAATGGCAATTTGGGGAAGGTGATGAAGTGCCCTTGCAGGCGCCATTTTACCACCCTGTCCACACAAACAGACTCAGCATTGCAATTTGAGATGCCCTCTGCAACTATCGGCTTTGGCAGATGGGGGTTCCACTCTACTGCACTTACACCAGCAGAGCAAGCCCTCAGGAACCTCAGGGCCTAAGGGGCTGAAATTCCAATCTTTTTTGGAACAAAATTGGGGATTTTATGGCACCTCGGGTGGAATGTGAGGCACAAGTCAGATATGGCAAGAGTTACATTTTTACTAAATTGCAGTAAATTGCTGGCAGTAGGTGTGCCAATCCCCAAGGCAGTGCCGGTTAATGGTGTCCCAGGGTTTAAACAAGAATTTCACCAGGCACAAAGCCTGTAAAAAAGGATAAGTCAAGTTCGGTAAAGGCTGAAGCCAGAGGCTTTGAATCTCGCTAAAATTTTGTTTGAAGCTTCAATTTTGAGCTTCCCGGTAGGAAAATCTCAGATTTGCTGCAAGTTATCTTACAGCAATTTCAAGCAAGGAAATATTTTACATATATAAAATAAAAATAGAAAATGCTAGAAATATTCAGACCAGGCAGCAGCTGTGGAGAGAGAAACAAAGAGTTAATGTTTCAAGTCAATAACCTTTTGTCAGAACTGGTAAAACAGGTTTTAAGCAATTACAAAAGGTAGGGAAAGTGGGTGGGGAGAAGAGGGGGAAGAACAAAAGGGAAGGTCTGTGATAGGGTGGAAGGTAGGACAGATTACATAACAGGGCGAATGATGCAATGTGGCATAAGATGGCTGCTTAGCGAGAGAATGGTTCAGTAAATAAGTACTGAAAAAACTCAAGATGTTTGGAGGTCAGTTTGCACCAGATGTAAAAACAAAAAGTTCTCATCACAAAAGTTGTTTATTTCATATATACATTTCTTTTAACCACTGTTTTTACTCTGACACCTGCAGGTTAGGGACGTCAGTGTTCTTCACTATGCGGTGGTATCATGATACTTCATTTCTGGCAGGGCCATTGTGCTGCTTGTACTTCAAGTCCAAACATACATTTGGGCCTTTTCACTTTTTAATCATCATTGACTTATATCCTCCACCCCTCATTTTTCTCCCCAGTCTGGCTGGGCCATGTGCCAACTGTGACAGATATAGGTGACCAACTTCTCAGGCCTGTCACATTGGCATAATTTCTACCAGTTGGTTCAGAGTTATGCAGCGCAAGGGAGGCCCAAATGTTTATAGGTCTTAGCTGCTACTAAAGGCCGGCTACCCGACCCGAAGGGTCGACATGTGTTGGGCTCGGGTCGGGCACGCTCTAACACCACCTCCAGTAAGTGGCTCCAATGTACATGTACCTTTTGGGCTTGAAAGGTGTTTTTGTTGCAGTTATTTTAAGCTTGTGCAGATAAGCAACAAAGTGAAAAAAAAGGAGGTAGGTTAACTGATGGTCAGGTCGGGTGCGGGAAAAATTGAAAGTACTCGGGCCAGGTCGGGCTCAGGCTCGGATGTGGTTCTGTCGGGCTCGGGTCGGGTTTCATTTGCAGGCCCGAGCCGGCCTTTAGCTGCTACCGCTCACACGCCTCTCTCCAAGTTCAGGATGTTAATTTGGAAAACGGTTGCTTTTCTGAGATTGCCTCCACTTTTCTGCTGTAATCCTCCCACTGCAATTTGATTTCAGTTTGTTAATGGCTTTCTTTGTTCAGCCATTGTCACTTTCCCTTTCAAATCCACCATCATCACGGTTTGCCTACACCATGCAGCTTCCCCTCCCCCCACCCCATCACCACAACCACATCAAACTGGCCCCAACGAAAAGCAAGATCAATCTACAAGAGGACTCTACAGTGAGCTTGAAGAACCATAACAAACTCTTCAGATATTGCCTCAGATCTCCACTTTATTTTTCTTCTGCTCTTTTAACATAGAAAATAGGAGGAGTAGGCCATTCAGCCCTTCGAGCCTGCTCCACCATTCATTATGATCATGGCTGATCATCCAACTCAGTAACCTGTTCCCACTTTCCCCACATATCCTTTGATCACTTTCGCCCCAAGAGCTATATCTAACTCCTTCTTGAAAACATACAATGTTTTGGCCTCAACTGCTTTCTGTGGTAGTGAATTCCATAGGCTCACCACTCTCCGGGTGAAGAAACTTCTCCTCATCTCAGTCCTGAAAAGGTTTACCCCGTATCCTTTGACTATGATCCCTGGTTCTGTACTCCATCACCATCGGGAACATCCTTCCAGCACCTACCCTGTCAAGTCTTATTAGAATTTTATAGGTTTCTATGAGATCCCCCCTCACTCTTCTGACCTCCAGCGAATATAATCCTAACCGACTCAATCTCTCCTCATACGTCAGTCCCGCCATCCCAGGAATCAGCCTGGTAAACCTTCACTGCACTCCTTCTATAGCAAAAACATCCTTTCTTGGATAAGGAGACCAAAACTGCACTCAATATTCCCGGTGCGGCCTCACCAAGGCCCTGTATAATTGCAGCAAGACATCCCTGCTCCTGCACTCAAATCCTCTCGCTATGAAGGCCAACATACCATTTGCCTTTTTTATCACCTGTTGCACCTGCATGCTTACCTTCAGCGACTGCTGTACGAGAACACTCAGGTCTTGCTGCATATTCCCCTCTCAGTTTATAGCCGTTGAGATAATAACCTGCCTTCCTATTTTTGCTACCAAAGTGAATAACCTCACATTTATCCACATTATACTGCATCTGCCATGCATTTGCCCACTTACTCAACTTGTCCAAATCACCCTGAAGCCTCTCTGCATCCTCCTCACAACTAACCCTCCCACCCAGTTTTGTGTCACCTGCAAATTTGGAGATATTACATTTAGTTCCCTCATCTAAATCATTCATATATATTGTGACGAGCTGGGGTCCTGGCACCGATCCCTGCTGTACCCGAATAGTCACTGCCTGCCATTCAGAAAAAGACCCATTTATTCCTACTCTTTGTTTCCTGTCTGCCAGCCAATTTTCCATCCATCACAATACACTACCCCCAATCCCATGTGCTTTAAATTTACATGCTAATCTCTTGTGGGATTTTGTCGAAAGCCTTCTGAAAGTCCAAATAAACCACATCCACTGGCTCCCCCTCATGAACTCTACTAGTTACATCCTCGAAGAATTCTAGTAGATTTGTCAAGCATGATTTCCCCTTCATAAATCCATGCCAACTCCGTCCGATTCTACCAATGTTCTCCAAGTGCTCTGCGATAAAATCTTTGATAACGGACTCTAGAATTTTCCCCACTACCGACATCAGGCTGACTGGTCTATAATACCCTGTTTTCTCTCCACCTCCCTTTTTAAATAGTGGGGTTACATTAGCTACCCTCCAATCTGTAGGAACTGTTCCAGAGTCTATAGAATCTTGGAAGATGACCACCAATCCATCCACTATTTCTAGGGCCACTTCCTTAAGTACTCTGGGATGTAGATTATCAGGCCCTGGGATTTAATCGGCCTTCAATCCCATCAATTTCCCCAACACCATTTCTCTACTAATACGGATTTCCTTCAGTTCCTCCCTCTCACTAAACCCTGTGTTCCCCAACATTTCTGGCATGTTATTTGTGTCCTCCTTTGTGAAGACAGATCCAAAGTATGCATTTAGTCGGTCAGGCATTTCTTTGTTCCCCATAATAAATTCCCCTGTTTGACTGTAAGGGACCTACATTTGTCTTCACCAATCTTTTTCTCTTCACATACCTATAAAAACTTTGAGTCAGTTTTTATGTTCCCCGCAAGCTTACTCTCGTTCTCTATTTTCCCATTCTTAATCAATCCCTTGGTCCTCCATTGCTGAATTCTAAACTGCTCCCAATCCTCAGGTCTGTTGTTTTTTTCTGGCAAATTTGTATGCTTCTTCCTTGGATCTAATGCTATCTCTAATTTCCCTTGTAAGCCATGGTTTGACTACCTTTCCTGTTTTACTTTTGCACCAGACAGGAACAAACAATTGTTGCAGTTCATCCATGCACTCTTTGAATGTTTGCCATTGCCTATCCACGGTCATCCCTTTAAGTAACGTTTCCCAATCCATCATAGCCAACTCGTGCCTCATACCTTTGTAGTTTCCTTTATTAAGATTCAGGACCCTAGTCTCAGAATCAACCACGTCACTCTCCATCACGATGAAGAATTCTATCATATTATGGTCGCTCATCCCCAAGGGGTCTCGCACAACTAGATTGTCAATTATTCCTCTCATTACACAATACCCAGTCTAGGCTGGCCTGTTCTCTAGTTGGTTCAACGTATTGGTCCAGAAAACCATCCTGTAAACACCCCATGAATTCCTCCTCGACGGTATTGTGACTAATTTGATTTGCCCAATCTATATGCAGATTAAATTCACCCATAATTATTGATGTTCCTTTATCGCATGCGTTTCTAATTTCCTGTTTCATGCCATTCTCAACATCACTACTACAGTTGTGGGGGGGGGGGGTCTATATACAACCCCCACTAACATTTTTTGCCCCTTAGTGTTTCTCAGCTCCACCCATACAGATTCCACATAGTCAGAGCTAATATCCTTCCTCAATATTGCATTAATTTCCTCTTTAACCAGCAATGCAACTCCACCGCCTTTCACTTTTTGTCTGTCCTTCCTAAATACTGAATACCCCTGGATGTTCATTTCCCATCCCTGGTCACCCTGCAGCCAACTATATCATACCTGTTTACATCTATTTGCACAATTAATTCATCCACTTTATTGCAAATGCTCCACACATTAAGGGACAAAGCCTGAAGGCTTGTCTTTTTAGCATTACTTGTCCCCTTCCCATTACTTTACACTGTGGCCCTGTTTGATTATGGCCCTTGATTTCTCTGCCGATCACTTTTCTTATTCCCCTTACTGTCTTTTGTTCTTGTCCTTGATCCCTCCCCCCCCTCTGACTCCTTGCAAAGGTTCCCATCCCCCTGCCATTTTAGTTTAAACCCTCCCCAACTACTCTAGCAAATACTCCCCCTAGGACATCAGTCCCAGTCCTGCCCAGGTGTAACCCGTCCAATTTGTACTGGCCGCACCTCCCCCACAACCGGTCCCAATGTCCTAGGAATCTAAAACACTCCCCCTCAAACGATGTCTTCAGCCACATAGTCATCAGATATATCCTGCTATTTCTACTCTGACTAGCACGTGGCACTGGTAGTAATTTTTGTTTTATTCATTCATGAGATGTGGGCGTCGCTGGCCAGGCCAGCATTAATTGCCCATCCCTAACTGTCCTTGACAAAGTGGTGCTGAGCTGCCTTCTTGAACCGCTGCAGTCCATGTGGGGTAGATACACCCACAGTGCTGTTAGGAAGGGAGTTCCAGGATTTTGACCCAGCGACAGTGAAGCAGCAACGATATAGTTCCAAGTCAGGCTGGTGTGTGACTTGGAGGGGAACTTGCAGGTTGTGGTGTTCCCATGTATTTGCTGCCCTTGTCCTTCTCGTTGGTAGAGGTCACGGGTTTGGAAGGTGCTGTCTAAGGAGCCTTGCTGCATTGCATCTTATGGATGGTACACACTGCGGTCATTGTGCGTCGGTGGTGAAGGGAGTGAATGTTTGTAGATGGGGTGCCAATCAAGCGGGCTGCTTTGTCCTGGATGGTGTCGAGCTTCTTGAGTGTTGTTGGAGCTGCACCCATCCAGGCAAGTGGAGAGTATTCCATCACACTCCTGACTTGTGCCTTGTAGATGGTGGACAGGCTCTGGGGAGTCAGGAGGTGAGTTACTCGCCTCAGGATTCCTAGCCTCTGACCTGCTCATGTAGCCACGGTATTTATATGGCTACTCCAGTTTGGTTTCTGGTCAATGGTAGCCCCTAGGATGTTAGTAGTGGGGGATGCAGCGCTGGTAATGCTGTTGAATGTCAAGGGGAGATGGTTAGATTCTCTCTTGTTGGAGTTGGTCATTGCCTAGCACTTGCCACTTATCAGCCCAAGCCTGGATATTGTCCAAGTCTTGCTGCATTTCTATACGGACTGCTTCAGCATCTGAGGAGTCACGAATGGTGCTGAACATTGTGCAATCATCAGCGAACATCCCCACTTCTGACCTTGTAATTGAATGAAGCAGCTGAAGATGGTTGGGCTGAGGGCACTACCCTGAGGAACTCCTGCAGTGATGTCATGGAGCTCAGATGATTGATTGATCTCGAACAACCACAACCATCTTCCTTTGTGCTAGGTATGACACCGGCCAGCGGAGGGTTTTCCCCGATTCCCATTGACCTCAGTTTTGCTTGGACTCCTTGATGCCATACTCAGTCAAATGCTGCCTTGATGTCAAGGGCAGTCACTCTCACCTCAGCTCGAGTTCAGCTCTTTTGTCCATGTTTGAACCAAGGCTGTAATGAGGTCAGGAGCAAAGTGGCCTTGGCAGAACCCAAACTGAGCATCACTGAGCAGGTTATTGCTAAGCAAGTGCCACTTGATGGCACTGTTGATGACACCTTCCATCACTTTACTGATGATTGAGAGTAGGCTGATGGGGCGGTAATTGGCCGGGTTGTGTGTACAGGACATACCTGGGCAATTTTCCACATTGCAGGGTAGATGCCAGTGTTGTAGCTGTACTGGAACAACTTGGCTAGGGGCACGGCAAGTTCTGGAGCACAGGTCTTCAGTACTATTGCCGGAATATTGTCAGGCCCATAGCTTTTGTAATATCCAGTGCCTTCAGTCGTTTCTTGATATCACACGGAGTGAATCGAATTAGCTGAATTCTGGCATCTGTAATGCTGGGGACTTCAGGAGGAGGCGGAGATGGATCATCAACTCAGCACTTCTGGCTGAAGATTATTGCAAATGCTTCAGCCTTATCTTTCGCACTGATGTGCTGGGCTCCCCCCATCATTGAGGATGGGGATATTTGTGGAGCCACCTCCTCCAGTTAGTTGTTTAATTGTCCACCACCATTCATGGCTGGACGTGGCAGGACTGCAGAGCTTAGATCTGATCCGTCGGTTATGGGATCGCTTAGCTCTGTCTATTGCATGCTGCTTATGCAGTTTGGCATGCAAGTAGTCCTGTGTTGTAGCTTCACCAGGTTGACATCCTCATTTTGAGGTATGCCTGGTGCTGCTCCCGGCATGCCCTCCTGCAGTCTTCATTGTACCAGGCTTGGTCTCCTGGCTTGATGATAATGGTAGAGCGGGGGATATGCCGGGCCATGAGGTTACAGACTGTGGTTGAGTACAAATCTGCGGCTGATGGCCCACAGCGCCTCATGAATGCCCAGTTTTGCATCGCCAGATCTGTTAAAAATCTATCCCATTTAGCACAGTGGTAGTGCCACACAGCACGATGGAGGGTATCCTTAATGTGAAGGCGGGACTTTGTCTCCACAAGGACTGTGCGGTGGTCACTCCTACCAATACGATCATGGACAGATGCATCTGCAGCAGGAAGATTGGTGAGGACAAGGTAAAGTATGTTTTCCCCTCTTGTTGGTTCCCTCACCACCTGCCGCATACCCAGTCTGGCAGTTATGTCCTTTAGGACTCGGCCAGTAGTGTTGCTACCGAGCCACTCTTGGTGATGGACATTGAAGTCCCCCTCCCAGAGCACATTTTGTGCCCTCGCCACCCTCTGTGCTTCCTCCAAGTGCTGTTCAACATAGAGGAGTACTGACTCATCAGTTGAGGGAGGGCTGTAGCTGGTAATCAGCAGGAGGTTTCCTTGTCCATGTTTGATCTGATGCCATGAGACTTCATGAGGTCCAGAGTCGATGCTGAGGACTCCCAGGGCAACTCCCTCCCTACTGTAGACCGCCGTGCCACCACCTCTGCTGGGTCTGTCCTGCCGGTGGGACAGGACATACCCGAAGATGGTGATGGCAGTGTCTGGGACATTGGCTGTAAGGTATGATTCCGTGAGTATGACTGTCAGGCTGTTGCTTGACTAGTCTGTGGGACAGCTCTCCCAACTTTGGCACAAGCCCTCAGATGTTAGCAAGGAGGACTTTGCAGGGTTGACAGGGCTGGGTTTGCTGTTGTCGTTTCCGGTGCCTAGGTCAATGCCCGGTGGTCCGTCCGGTTTCATTCCTTTTTATTAACTTCGTAGCAGTTAGGTACAACTGAGTGGCTTGCTAGGCCATTTCAGAGGGCATGTAAGAGTTAACCACATTGCTGTGGGTCTGGAGTCACATGTAGGCCAGACTAGTAAGGACAGCAGATTTCCTTCCCTAAAGGACATTAGCGAATCAGATGGGTTTTTACAACAATTGACAATGGTTTCACGGCCATCATTAGACTAGCTTTTAATTCCAGGTTTATTAATTAAATTCAAATTCCACCTTCTGCTGTGGTGGGATTTGAACCCATGTCCCCAGAGCAATACCCTGGGTCTCTGGGTTACTATGAAGGGTCACTGACCCGAAACGTTAACTCTGCTTCTCTTTCCACAGATGCTGCCAGACCTGCTGAGTGGTTCCAGCATTTCTTGTTTTTATCTCTGGGTTACTAGCCCAGTGATAATACCACTACACCACCACCTCCCCGGGGATGGGGAGTAATCCTGAGATCACTACCTTTGAGGTCCTACTTTTCAACTTACTTCCTAACTTGCTAGATTCTGCTTTTAGGACCTCATCTTTCTTTTTAAAAACGTACGTCATTTGTACCAATGTGTACCACGACCACTGGTTGTTCACCCTTCCCCTTCAGAACGTCCTGTAACCACTCAGACATCCTTGACCCTAGCACCACAGAGGCAATATACCATCCAGCAGTCTCTTTTGCGGCCACAGAAACGCCTATCTATTCCCCTTACAACTGAATCCTCTAGAACTATTGCATTCCCACACTTTTTACTCCTCCCTGTGCAGCAGAGCCAACCATGATGCAACAAATTGGGCTGTTGCTGCTTTCCCCTAAAAAAGGGGGCTAAAAGGGAACCCCAGACCTGTTTCTCACCTAGTCGTAACACTGGGCAAATGGCAAGACATTGTGTTGTAACTGTGAATGCATAAAATCACTAACAAATTCAGCATGAGGGAAACTGGTTCATATCATGGAACCATCTTGTCTAGGAGCAGTTCTAGAATATAAACTAGCTATGACTTTACAGATCAGATTTCACTTTCATCTGAAATTTTCATCTCAACAGCAAATCTATTTTGTAAACTAAACTTCATGGCAATTGTTCTCTGATCCCTTTATCCATCTAGCCCGCAGTGGTACATTACCAATAACCATGAATCCCAGAAAAATGAGCTTCATTGGATTTCTAGCTCAATAGGAGGCTAGCCATCACACCAGCTTTCAAATAGGAACTGAAAGAACAGAACTAAAGAATATAATGTGGGCGAGGCTTGGATCAGTGCTAGTTCTCGACATTAGGAGAAGGATCAAATGAAGTAATTTGCCTTTACAAAACAAAAAGGCCATTTATATCCTCTTGTTCTGTACCTGGTCAAACCTGCTTTGTCATTCACCTGCTTTACTTTATATTTAAATCAGACCTGCCTAAATCAAATTACTTCAATCTATTTTTGCTTTTAGATAAGGTGAGGCAGTGTGTCAGATGAAGTTAGAAAGAAAAATTACAAAATACAAGCAGAAAATGCTGGAAATGCACAGCAGAGCAATCAGTACATGAAAGAGGAAGACAGGCTAGCATTCTGGGTGCAAACTGATCAGACCTCAACCTTGTTTCCTTATTTTAGATCATGTTTATTCATCCACTCTATACTTCCCGTTGTTACTCCATGTCAGTAAGCATAACTGCTGTTGGTCTTTGTGACCTTAAGCAAAGTGTAAACATCAAGATCCCCGTGAACTGCATTAATACGAGGAGACTGATGTGAATAGAACAGCTTTTAAAATGGATGTTGTGAATCAAATTTACTGCAGTAGCAATAAAAGCAAAAAATGGCAGATGCTGGAAATCATAAAAACAGGAATTCTGGAAATACAGGTCAGGCGGCATCTATGGAGAGAATAGATGATTTAAGGGAAAATTTTAACCATACAGCAGAAACTGGACACTTTAAAATTGGCTACGTGACTTACCTGCCAACACCCAGCTGCAACCACTGGGATGGGGGGGGAAAAAAGGAGGGTCCTTCTTTAACTCTGCAGTTTGGGGTTTAATGTCATACAATTTTAAAAGTGGTCAAGCGAAGACAACACGAAAATAACCCAGAGATGGAAGAGGGCCAAACACAAAGTTTTGTACGCTTTCCATTTGGAGCGAAGAGTAGAAAATGGTCCACTGGGTCCTGCAAAAGTTAAGCCTCCCCTTATTGTCCCACAGAACCTTCCGAAAGCCCTTCCCTGACTTAACTTGTTGCCACAACTATTCCTTTGGCACTAGCCAACAGTTTTTTTTGGTCGCTCAAAAATCTGCTCTCGTCCAGAGGACATTTTTGGGTGGCAAGCTGTCCGCTGGCATGTGTTGGAAGACCCGGGTGTTAAAACGGTCCATGTTTCACACTGGTGAGATCAGTGTGCTCTGGGGCTCACTTCTTCAGGCGAGACACTCTGAAGATCTTTCAGCAGTCCCCGCAGCCAACCAAAATTAAATATTAATTTAAACAGAAGCAGCTGGAAGTCATTGGAAAGGAACATCAGGTGAAGGGTATAAGTGGCAGCCAATTCACTATTAGTCATTTTGCACTACTTCCCAAGCTGAATTTCACTGCCTTAACCTTTTAGGTGTATTTACAGTTCTTTCATTCTTTGAATACATCCCACGGGATTTCAATAGGTTTACTTAGTAACAGTTCAGGCCAGTTATCTGCGGTCACTTTATTTCGAATCCCTTCGAATGTTGCCTTACATAAAATTTAAAACCTTGGCTTGTCACTTTCACGTCTCCATCTGAAACCTAAAATCAAATTCAATTATATTTTGGTCACTATTCCCAAGATGTTCCTTTACTGTCAGATTATTAACTAATTGTGGATTGTTACTCATCATTAAATCTAGTATGACCTGTTCTCTTTGTTTGTTCTAAAACACCAAATGGCCTCATAAAAGGTTACTGCACAAAAGTTCATGGTGTTGGGGGTAATATACTAGCATGGGTAGAGGATTGGCTAACTAACAGAAGAGAGAGTCTGGATAAATGGGTAATTTTCAGGTGGCAAACTGTACCTAGCGAGATGCCACAGGGATCAGTGCTGGGGTTTCAACTATTTAAGATCTATATTATTGGATGAAGGGGCTGAGTGTATTGTAGCCAGATTTGCTGACGTTTCAAAGATAGGTAGGAAGCAAGTTGTGAGGAGGACACAGAGTCTTCCAAGAGTATGGACAGGTTAAGTGAGTGGGAAAAAGTTTGGCAGATGGAGTATAATGGGGGGAAAATGTGAGGTTGAGAACTTTGGTGGGAAAAATACAAAAGTAGAATATTTAAATGGAGAGACACTGCAGAATGTAGAGGGGGATCTGGGTGTCCTCGTACAGGAATCACAAAAAGTTAGCATGCAGGTACAGCAAGTAATTAGGAAGGCAAATGGAATGCTAGCCTTTATTGTGAGGAGAATGGAGTATAAAACTAGGGAGGTCTTGCTACAACTGTACAGGGCATTGGCGAGACCACACCTAGAATACAGTGTACAGTTTTGATCTCCTTAATTAATGGGGAATATACTTGCATTGGAGGCAGCTCAGAGAAGGTCCACTAGGTTGATTCCTGGGACGAAGGAGTTGCCTTATGAGGAAAGGTTGAGCAGTTGGGCCTATACACATTGGAATTTAGCAGAATGAGGGGGAAGATCTTATTGAAACATACAAGACTCAGAGGGCTTGAGAGGGTAGATGCTGAGAGGATGTTCCCTGTCATGGGGGAAATCTGGAACTAGGAGTCACAATTTCAAAATAAAGGGTCTCTCATTTAAGATGGGAATGAGGAGGAATTTCTTCTCAGTGCAGTTAATCTCTGGAATTCTCTACCCCAGAGAGCAGTGGAGTCTGTGTCATAGAATATATTCAAGGCTGAGTTAGATAGATTTTTGATCCACATGGGAGTAAAGGATGATTTAGGGGGTGGGGTGATGCTGCAGGCAGGAAAGTAGAGTTCAGGCCACAATCAGATCAGCCATGATCTTTTTGAACAGCGGAGCAGGCTCGAACAGATAAATGGCCTATGCCTGTTCCTATTTCTTCTTCTATTCAGTACTGTAATTTCTATGTAATATTGTTCTCCCTGGAGACATCTTAGAAGTTTATTGACTTTACTATGAGCTGTTCTGCTTCTCCCAATTTATGATAATTAAAATCTCCCATTATAAACTACATTGCATGCTACACCCTTCCCTATTGTCTGTATTTATATATCCACCCCACTACATCATCATCATCAGGAGGTCCTTAGGCAACCCCTAGCAGAGTCTTGCATTCTTTGCTATTTCTTAATTTTGATTCTTGATCATCCCTACTGAAATCCCTACTACTGCTGTATATTAATATTGCTACTCTTCATGAAGTTCTCTGCCTTTTCTAAAGATCATAGAGCCTGGAATATTTATATCTCAATAAATCTACCTTTTAGCCAGCTGTCTCTGTAACAGCTACTGCATCATTTGTGCTTCTAACTTGATTTATTTATTATGCTGTGCGCATTCATGTACAGAACTCATTTAGGTATCTGTCCCCAACCTGCCCATATGCTTTACTGTGCCCTTTCTCATTTTTTGACCCAGTGTAGATTTTCACCGCTCAGCCTTCAAAATTAATTGAAATCGTTCCCCACTCCCCTATTTACTTTATCTGCATGGACACAGGTGCCCCACCCATTTAGGTCATCTTATTTGTACAGCCTTCCCTGGCCACAAAAGTGATCAGAGTCCTTCAGGAACCCTAAACCCTCAACCCTCCCTTCTGCACCAATACTTCCAGCCATGTGGATGGCCAGTATTTGGTCACCTGGAAAGCAATGGTACCATCTGGTACTGTGGATCATGTCTACAAAATATCTCCACGCCCTCAACTATAGTGTCCCTCAATCACATGCCTATTCTTACTATTTTTAATATTTCCTCCATTGGTAACCATTTGCTCCTCAGAATCTTATAGTCACTCATGGTCACCCACTTTCTGTGTCATGATTTTGACCATATTACTGGTATCTAAACAGGTAGACCGATTAAGACAAATCAAGCTCCGTAAATGATCCTTGTTCTACACTCATCTGTTGCTTCCTACACTGTCTACTGATGGTCACCCAGACCCCCTTGCCACTCCTACTGACCAGTGGAATATCTACACCCAAAAATTTAAAAAAAAAAAATTTTCCTCCTGAATGATGCAGAATGTGTGCAGTTGACTCTCAAGCTGCACAATTTTCTGCTCAAGGGAGGTCAAAGATGTAGGTTTTAAGGAGTGTCTTAAGAGGAAACAGAGATAAAGGGGTTTATGGAGGGAATTCCAGAGCCTAGGGCCTAGGCAGCTGAAGGCATGGCCGCTAGTGATGGAGTGGTTAAAACTGGCAATGTGCAAAAGGTGAGAATTGGAGGAGCGCAGATATCTTGGGGGGGGGGGGGGGGTTGTAGGGCTGTCGGAGGTTACAGAGATAGGGAGGGGTGAGGCCATGGAGGAATGTGAAAACAAAGATGAGAATTTTAAAACAGAGGTGTTACTCAACTGGGAGCCAACATAGTTCAGCAAGCACAGGTGTAATGGGTGACCAGAACTTGGAGAGAGTTAGAATACTGGCAGCAGAGTTTTGGATGGGCTTAAGTTTATGGAGGATGGAAGATGGAAGGTCAGCCAGAAAAGCATTGGAATAGTCACCCAGGAGGATATGCCAGTCTAGGAATATCCACATCATGCATGCCACACACATCACACTAGACTTTGATCCTGCCATACCAATTTATATATTCAGGCTCAATAGAAATTCTTTACGTTATTTGAATATTATTGCAATTTTAATTCATCAAATTGTGTGCGCGCACACATTGGGTGGGGGGGGTATGGCGCACACACATACATATGTAGGGCTTTTCCTTTACAGTTTAGTTACCAAAAACAATCCTCACCTCCATGCATCAACTCATTTGCCCAATTACAGCAAATATCTCTTTAGGCTGTTGTTTACCTATCCTGATATGCTCATGGAATTCTTTCTGCATTTCATTCAGTATATTGGAAAATTGTTTGGCGACCACACCCACATTCATTTTGTTCTTGTTTCTCTACTACCTCACCAAGAATAACTACGTGCATCAACTTCATGGAAGCCAAAAAGGGACCAATCTTAACCTTTAAAGTCTCGATTCAAATCATGATCTGACCGTAACGATAGGTGTATATGGTTACATCAATAGTTAATGGATATTTCTGTAGATTTGCACCTGTTTCTGCATTGTAACAATGTACACTGAGTGGAGGGGAACAAAAAGGTCTTTTATAGATTTTTGAAAATAGGGAGAGAAGTGAGGGAAAATAAGGCGGCAGCGCTTCTGAAGGAGGGAACTTGTGACAGGATAGGGAGAAACCCAAAATTTCTGGAGGAGCCACCAAAAGGGGCAAGAAATAGGCTGGTGCTGGAGGACCTGAAGGTTTCAGCAGGGATACAAGATTGAAGGTACTCATGGATGCAGGAAGTGACAAGACTGTGGAAGCCATCAAGGTTAAAAAAAAGGCACAGATCTACTGTTTTGTCATATTTATCTTTTGATTAAATTTACAGATTGATAAACTGGGAAGGGGAAGTTCCAAGTAATTTTAGGACTGATATCGGGAGGGTCCTCTTCATGCAGAGTGTGCGCAACATTTGGATGGAACAGGAGAGGCGAAAACCCAGGAATCATTTAAGAAACATTAAGTGCAGCAGGGGTAGAGTGTGGGGAGAGGAAACAAGAGTAGAAGTCTTCTAAATGGTTAAATTGAAAAGGACCAAGTGGCCTTCTTAATCTGAGAGTATTTTGGGATACTTTGTACCATGGATGTCTGAATTGTGATGAATGCATGCTAGATTGGATAGAATTTCCTCAGGCCTCATTACCACACACAGCAGGCAGCTTATTGGAATGGGAGCAGTGCCAGTGACTTTCCATCCATTAGGTTCAAATGGATAGAACAACAGTCAGTAATTTCTAATTTGCTGATCAGCTGCTTGATGTATGCTAGGTTCTGTCAGCTGCACTGAATCTCAGAAAGTCTAACCACTAAACTGGACAGGAAACGTCAGTTATTTTTCAGTATGTGCCTGGTTTTCATCCCAGTTTTTCATGCCTTAAGTGATCTCAAAAGTGCCTTTTGTTCAGCATAGAAGACAAGAGCTTCTCAAAGTTTTGCAAAATTAAAATGCCACAAAAGATTTAATTTAAAATGTACAACTTCCTGCCCAACTCTTCAGCCTTCGCATCTCAGGTTAGCTGCAGTTGTTTATTTTGTCTCATCAAGTAAACAGTTCACTAAAACTGGTTGATGGCCGCCGTATCCGTTGTGACAGAAACCACACCTGCCAAAATGAAACTTATTAATTTCGTCATATGGATCATTTTTGAACTGCTACTGGACTGGAAATAACTTGTTTAAAAAGACCACAACAGTGGCTGAAGACATGGCTGCACATTTGCATTCTAAAAGAACATTGCATGAAGACAATGGGAGTACTCCCTAATTCAAATTAGCCAGATGGATTTCTTTTTTCCCCCATTCATGGGATGTGGGAGTCACTGACTATGCCAACATTTATTGCCCATCCCCAATTGCCCTTGAGAAGGTGGTGGTGAGGTGCCATATTGAACCGCTGCAGTCCATTTGGGGTAGGTACACCCACAGTGCTGTTAAGGAGGAAGGGAGTTCCAGGATTTTAACCCAGCGACAGTGAAGGAACGGCGATATAGTTCCAAGTTAGGATGGTGTGTGACTTGGACGGGAACTTGCAGGTGGTGATGTTCCCATGCATCTGCTGCTCTTGTCCTTCGAGGTGGTAGAGGTTGCGGGTTTGGAAGGTACTAAGGAGCCTTGGTGCGTTGCTGCAGTGCATCTTGTAGATGGTGCACACTGCTGCCACTGTGCACGGTGGAGGAAGTGAATGTTTGTGCATGGTTATTAGTGATGATCAAGAGACATTGAATGTGTAAGAGCCAGCATTCCATCCCCAGTTAGTTGTTTAATTGTCCACCACCATTCACGGCTGGACGTGGCAGGACTGCAGAGCTTAGATCTGATCCGTTGGTTATGGGATCTCTTAGCTCTGTCTAAGGCATGCTGCTTATGCAGTTTGGCATGCAAGTAATGCTGGGTTGTAGCTTCACCAGGTTGACATCTCATTTTGAGGTATGCCTGATGTTGCTCCTCGCATGCCCTCCTGCACTCTTTGAACCAGGCTTCGTCTCCTGGCTTGATGGTAATAGTAGAGTGGGGTATAGGCCATGAGGTTACAGACTGTGGTTGAGTACAATTCTGCTGCTGCTGATGGCCCACAGCGCCTCATGGATGCCCAGTTTTGCATTGCTAGATCTGGGCGAAATCTATCCCATTTAGCACAGTGAAAGTGCCACACAACACGATGGACGGTATCCTCAATGTGAAGGCGGGACTTTGTCTCCACAAGGACTGTGCGGTGGTCACTCCTACCAATACTGTCATAGACAGAAGCATCTGCAGCAGGAAGATTGATAAGGACAAGGTCAAGTATGTTTTTCCCTCTTATTGGGTTCCCCCACCACCTGCCGCAGACCCAGTCTAGCAGCTATGTCCTTTAGGACTCGGCCAACTCGGTCAGTAGTGGTGCTACCGAGCCACTCTTGGTGATGAACATTGAAGTCCCCCACCCAGAGTACATTTTGTGCCCTTGCCACCCTGAGTGCTTCCACTAAGTGGTGTTCAACGTGGAGGAATACGGAGTCATCAGCTGAGGGAGGGCGGTAGGTGGTAATCAGTAGGAGGTTACCTTGCCTATGTTTGACCTGATGCCATGAGACTTCATGGGGTCTGGAGTCGATGTTGAGGACTCCCAGGGCAACTCCCTCCCTACTGTATACCACTGTGCCACCGCCTCTGGTGGATCTATCCTGCCGGTGGGACAGGACCTACCCAGGGATGGTGATGGCAGTGTCGGGTACATTGTCTGTAAGGTATGATTCCACGAGTATGACTATGTCAGGCTGTTGCTTGACTAGTCTGTGGGACAGCTCTCCCAACTTTGGCACAAGCCCCCAGATGTTAGTAAGGAGGACTTTGCAGGGTCAACAGGGCTGGGTTTGCTGTTGTCGTTTCCGTCGCCTAGGTCAATGCCGGGTGGTCCATCCGGTTTCATTCCTTTTTGTTGACTTCGTAGCAGTTAGGTACAGCTGAGTGGCTTGCTAGGCCATTTCAGAGAGCATGTAAGAGTTACCAACATTGCTGTGGGTCTGTAGTCACATGTAGGCCAGACCAGGTAAGGACAGCAGATTTCCTTCCCTAAAAGGACATTAGTGAACCAGATGGGTTTTTACAACAATCGACAATGGTTTCATGGCCATTAGACTAGCTTTTAATTCCAGATTTATTAATTATATTCAAATTCCACCTTCTGCTGTGGTGGGATTCAACCCCATGTCCCCAGAGAAATACCCTGGGTCTCTGGATTACTAGTCCAGTGATAATACCACTACGCCACCGCCTACCCCTTAATTAAACCCTGTTACGGCCAAACCAGGAAAAGGCTGAGAGGGAAGCCCTAGACTCCTACCACACCTGGTCGTAACACCATTTACAGGGTGTAGAGGTCCTACACACTGTGCATCTAAGAAACAGGATTCCACTTGAACACAAGAAAACCCCCATGCAATTTTGGTCAGACGGAGCTGTTCACACCTTGTTAAACTGTCTTGGTTACTTAACCCAGTGTCATCAACAGTACTGACATGCAGCAGCATACATTGCTGCAAAATAAAAAGCGATGAGCCCAGCACAAACACGGACCTCCAAAAAGGAAAAAAGTGGCATAAGCTGCCAAAGATGAGCCAGCTGGACTTGGTGCAGAACATCTATCTACCGGAATCTATTGTCGCCGATTTAGGCCGAGTGTCAACAGCTGTTCACTAAATGGCATCAAAATTGCAATCAAGACAGAAATGCCAACTGAGACAGATAGAGGAACATGGAAAGGATGGGGAGGTTCAGGGGTCATTTTTGCACTGGCTTCAAAATGCGCAGGAGAGAGATGCGCTCCTTAGTGACCTCCCTGAAGCACTTGGCAGGCCCAATTTTTAATCCCTTTGAAGATCAGCTTCAGAGATAGAAGTCTTGCCATAACACAGGGTTCCAAACAGAGGAGAGAAAAAAACCCTTCAGTCTGATGCCATCAGTAACAATGGTTGATGTTCACTCTGGGGTTTTAACATAACATGCCTCAAATGTGGCAGAATCCTAATATAGAGCCAAATGGCGGCACATTAAGAAAAAGGTGGAAAATCTTGACCGCCATACCACAAAAAAAAAAAAAAGAGTGCAAACATGGATTTCAGAGTTCTTTGCCATAGACAATGGTGCAAAATGTAAAGTATGGTACAAATACATGTCCTATAGTGTAATCAGAAGTTAACTTTTCATTTGACTTTTTTTTTTTAAAGTGTGACTTAAATAACTAAAAAAACAGAATGCTGGAAATACTCCTGTGGAAAGAGAAACACAGTTAATGTTTCAGGTTGATAATCTCTCATCAGAACAGTTCTGTTGCCAGTTTACATTAGTAAACAATGATCTGGGGGCATTTTGAATGTCAGGTTAATATTTCAGAAGCACTACACACTACCATTCCCCTCAGAGTAGGCAAACTGCATTGACATTAATACACCCAATACAACTGGGGGACCTGTACACTAATACACTTAGTAATAAGGTAAGTGTATGTAAAAACTATTCAAATGTGGCTGACTATTAAGGAATGAAGGGGCTATCCTAGAAATGAAAGGGGACCTGGAAGATCAGCGCTTATAAAGTGCCACATTCCAGTTTTAGAGCAGGAAGTTTGGGAATTTTAAAATGCAAACATAGCACACAAAAGTCTGGAATTTAGAAGAGAAACCATGCTCTCAGATAAACAGTAATCCAACCCAACCTCCCATCGGCCCCTTACATATCTCAGGCATGTGAAGGTTTCATTGATGTCCATCTAAACTGTAGAAAACATCCAGGAGGTACAATTATAAAAAATAGTATTTTCAAATGAGTGTTTGTGTAACTAAGAATGGGCCAAGAATCGAATTTTAAAATGTGCTGGAAAATCAGATTGGTAACAGAATGTATTACAATCAGGCCTCAGGCCTGGGTGCCACAGTGAATTGCAACATAGTTCTTTCACCTTCAGGGCTTGGATTCAAATCCAGCCCAGAAAGATGGTATAAATCCTGGTTGTCTTGCAGCATTCACATTATTTTCATTTTAAGGCATTTACCATGTCTCTGACAAGGTCAGTTGTGAATACAATGGATGTTTAAATAAAAATAAAATGTACAAACATCTTTTGATGTTATAGGGAAATTAAGCCCCGAGTTGTCACATAAAATCAATAATGTTATGAAGGCAAACAGCTATATAATTATCATTTGACATTGCTACTGGGTGTTGTGTTTCAGAACTCTCATTGTGAACAAATTTTATGCAGAAACCACACCTTAGGAAAGATATATTGGCCTTGCAGGGAGTGCATGGTAGATTGAACACAATGATACTCGGGCTCCAAGGGTTAAGTTAGATTAGATTAGAGATACAGCACTGAAACAGGCCCTTCGGCCCACCAAGTCTGTGCCGAACATCAACCACCCATTTATACTAATCCTACACTAATCCCATATTCCCAACAAACATCCCCACCTGTCCCTATATTTCCCTACCACCTACCTATACTAGTGACAATTTATAATGGCCAATTTAACTGTCAACCTGCAAGTCTTTTGGCTTGTGGGAGGAAACCGGAGCACCCGGAGAAAACCCACACAGACACAGGGAGAACTTGCAAACTCCACACAGGCAGTACCCGGAATCGAACCCGGGTCCCTGGAGCTGTGAGGCTGCGGTGCTAACCACTGCGCCACAAATTAGGGTTGTAATCCTTGGAACGTTAAAGGGTGATTTGATTGAAGTTGTGACATCATGAAGCCTTGCTCCAGGGACATGGCCGCAGTGGAACGTTTACAAATAGAAGTTGAGGATGGCTGTTTTACAAACACATCAAATAATTCAATAATAACTATAGACCTCAAATAGGCAGTTTCCACTGAGTCAGTGATGGTGACCTCAAAAAAAAATGTAAATGCAAGAATAATTTCTGTAAAATTGTAAGTATTCAGACAGTGTAACGTAACAGGAGTAGGCCAGTTAGCCCCTTGAACCTGTTCCACCATGCAATGAGATCATGGCCGATACAAGACAACTCCATATACCCGCCCCTGCCCCATATCCCTTAATACCTACAGCCAACAAAAATCTATCAATCTCAGTATTAAACTTAGCAACTGATCTAGCATCAACTGCCATTTTCAGGAGAGTTCCAAACTTCTACCACTCTGACATGTTTCCTAATTGCACTCCCGAAAGATCTGGCTCTAAAATTTAAAATAAAAGACGGTGCACTAGTCCTATACTGAAACTAGCGGAAAAGGTATCTCCCAATCTACCCTATCTGTTCCCCTTAAAATCTTGAAAGCTTCGATCAAATCACCCCCTTAACCTTCCAAATTCCAAGAATTACAACCCTAATTTGTGTAATCTGTCCTCAATTTAACCTTGGGGCCCAAGTATCATTCTGGTCAATCTACCATACACTCCCTTCAAGGCCAATATATCTTTCCTAAGGTGTGGTGCCCAGAACTGTTCAAAGTACTCCAGGTGTGGTATAACCAGAGCTTTGTATAATTGAAGCAAGACTTCTACCCTCTAGATACAAAAGGCTTACCACAAATGGCAACAGATTTTAAAAAGTGAGCTGGATAAATATTAGAAAAGGCAGAATATAAAAAGGATACACATGGGCTTTGCAAAGAGGTAGCAACAATGAGTCAAATATTGTAATCTAAGCTTGGTTCCAACAAAGCACTGCAAAAACTCTCAAGTTTATGCACTTGCAGAGCAATAACTCACTTTATTTCGAGTTTATTTAAATCAGATACAAATATCAATTGGTGACACCACACATGAACCACATTGCAGCTTTTGTCATTGTACTCTTCCCTTTCCCTCAACAGGGTTAAGTTTCCAATGAGATGCTCCATTAATCATTTCCTATGTACTCTCCATTGAATGTTTTGGGGCACATTGAAGTAAAGCCTCTGGAAGTAATCTTATTTTAACTAAAAATCACAAAAGAAACCCCTTCAGAAAAGGCTAAAGGGCATGGAACGAGTGGTGTTCATTTTCAACATGTCAGCTAACATTTATTTGCTTCACCGATTAAATTAACCCTTACTCATGAATCCTCAAGGTTTTCACAACAACCTCTTTGGTGCCACATTTGGGAATATTTACATTTCAAACAACTAGCAACAACATCTACCAGGAAATGTTTTTTCTGTGATCAACATACAAGTCTGGAAATTCTTGTTCCCACGCTGATGGTAAAACAGTGCATTACAAATTATTTTCATGACTATACTTGCTTGCCATTTACACTCAATATTAATTCTTTGCAAATCTTCTGTATTCTATACAAGGTGCTACTCACATCTTAATGAAGCATTTGCAGTATTTCAACAGCTGAAGTAATTTAAATGATGGCCATTTAATCTGCATCATTCTCAAGTGGATTAGAAGGAGTATACTTGATACAGATGACTTGGCTTAAACTGATAAAGCTGATGCCTGGAGGGTGATCACTGACCTACATTATCTGGTCTTGATGGCCTGTAATCATTGTTGGAGTAGAACCCCTTTCTTTTTAATTAGGTTAAAGCATTGTGCTTAGGAGCTTCATTGGCCACATCCGTACTATCAAAGTCTCCCAAATACTGGAAAATTCAGCAATGTAATGAAATTGGAAAACTCTGCCCTGCCCAGCGTTGCTGTTCAATGGAAGAGCAAATGAAGGTGTTGGCACCTTCACCTGGTTGATGCAGCCATAAGCAGCCAATTTACTGATACTGCAGACACTCCCTGTGCTAGCTTAGTAGGGCTCGGAGGCACAAGAGTTGAGGACCACTTCACCTTGGTTGTTGGTCTCCCGGATGTAGATGGCATAGCTGTGTATCTGCAAACCCCTCCCAACATGATCCTGCTGAGTCAATGCTCCAGTCATCATTAGGTGATTGTGCCTGAGCAGATAAATGCAGTGGGTGATATACTGGTGACAATGGCCAGTGCACCTTGGTGCCATTGGATATCCATGATATCATCCCTTCTTCATCCAAATAAAAAGTGAAAGGGGAATAAATGCAGAAACAAAAATAAAATCAATGCTTTCAACTTTAAGGGATCAGTTCCAACACAGAAAGAGCTTTTCCTGGCAATCGAAATGGGTAAAATTAGTGTACTGCATACGCTCAAAATTGAAGGCTTTCTTGTTAAGGGTACAAGCAGCAGAATTTTAGATGAGCTGAAGTTTAGAGGATGGAGAGAAGGCCAGCCAGGCCATCAATGGAACTGTCAAATCTGGAAGAAGTGATAAAAGGAATGATGCAGAAGATAGGCTGAACCAGTTAATGCCACAAAGATGGAAGTCGGCAATCTTTGTGATAGAAAGATTATAGCATCTGAAGCTCATCTCGAATTGAATGTCAACATAGCAAACAGTCTGGTTCAGCCTGAGACAGGGGCCTCAGAGGCGACTGGAAGCAGTGATGGGTTTGTGGCATGGCTTCAGCGTTCCCAATGTTTAGTTGGAGGAAACAGCAGATCATTCAAGACTGGATGGTGGACATTTCCTACTCTAACCCATACTTTCCCAACAACTCAAAACTATGCAAATTCTCACCCTCCCCAGTCTTCCTTTCCTAAAATTCATATGTTTTTCCAAAGACAAGCATGGTATCACCTAACCATCTCAACTCATCTCCTAAAAAAAAGGAAAATATTGCACTGCAGCTGCTGTAAATCAAACAAAACAGGAAATGCTGAATATATACAGCTGGTCAATCAGCATCTGTGGAGAGAACAGACACGTTAATGCTTCAGTTGAAGATCCTTCGACAAGGCGCAGGAAAAAAGGAGAATTTCTGCAGGGTTCTCCCGACCGCCTACATTAACTTCAGTGGAAATCTTAGAGAAATGGTGTAAATGGGCATTTTTAGCCAGAGCTCCCAGAGAACCCATGCATTAATTCCAGCGAACTGAACCTTGAAAAAAATGGTTCACACCCAAAATGTTAATCTGTCGAAATCACTCCACAGGTCCTGGCTGAGTCTTGTGTGTTTCCAACATTTTCTGTTTTTGTTCATTCTTTTCTCCTCCTCTTTTCAGCCTTGGCGTAAACCTGCAATATGGGCTTCATCTAGTTTTCTCAATATGATATAACCTTACCAATATCGCACATTTTTTTTAAAAAAAATGAAGTTACATATGTTTCATAGGAGTTAAAATATAAGCAGAACTTGCAATCTTTGGTTGAAAGAATGAAGTGATTAAAGTTTAAACAAAATGTAAAAGATTCCTTGTTCTTAATGTTTATCCCTCAGGCTAGGGCTACTCACCAGAAAATTTGGATGTTGAAAATGTGTGACTCCCTTTTTAAAGTTTTACAATGCATGTACTAACTTTAGCAATTCCAAATGACTCTGCAGGTTGCAATAAACAGGTTCTCTTGTGAAATTAAACATCCAGCATCCAAACCTGCCACTCAGTGGGATATTACTTAGTATAAAACCTGGAGGACTGCAATTCCCTTGCCATCACCCACTTTTTTGTGTTTAGAAAGGGCAAATATAACTAAACACAGCTAAATAAGCCCTGTTGTGTTTCACATTAGTGACATTGTGGAAGAGGAGACTGGCCACAACAACAACCAACCCAAGCGACATAGCTGCTGTAATCTAGATTAGATCACATATCCCCCAATAGTCTTTGAGGGGAAGCAAAATCTTGAGGCACTGGCATTCAGAAAAGTCTCAGTAAGACTCACTCGGTCTGTAAACCCTGGAGAGTGGGCAACTGCAGGAAGGGAACAAACATTTCTGTGATATCTCACTCAGTGTGCTTCTTCTATTTCCTCACAATCTTCCTTTCCATAACATAGAAATAAAGAGATTCCCATTGGGAAATCATGTTTCCATTTCAAAACTGCACTGCATGCAGAGTTCACACATACCAACAAAAAGTCCTGGCAGAACCTGCAAAGTACCAAACATATCGCCATGCAGACAAAGTAAGACTAATCTTCAGTTGCAGCAAACAAATTTACCTGCTCAATGGAGTATTCACCTCAGGAATATCTTACCACTGGCAGTCATTATTTGGGGCAGTTTTAGGATGGATTTTGGAGAAATTGGGATAGGCGGGTTAACCATGCCCACTTGACCCTATTTAAATGCCATGAGGCAGGCTTAAAGGGGACTTCTTTTATGCTGTTATGTTTGGTGCAACATTAGACCGACAATTTTGAAGTGGTAGGAATGATCATCCTGTCTTACTCCATTTACCACGTCAGAAATAAATGCGAATTCAAAAGAACATCCAGCCCACTATTTCCTTCAACGATCATGGGCAAGGCTAAAGGGAATACACGGATGAAATAAAAATTGTTGATCTTTTAATGGAAAGTAATAGCACTTTTCCGAAGAACACAAGTTAAACAGATTTACCACACTGTTTATACATTTCAGCCCTTGAATCAACAGAATTGGAAAAGGATACTGATCTTCACTGAGGTAAATAGCACCAGACTGCAATGGACCCATTGTATTCATCATTACAGGTCTTCAAGAAACTCTTTTCTAATTGCATAAACAACTCAGCTCACGAAGTCTTTTAAACTTTGTGTTTCAACAGGATTTTTTTGCGAAGAACACAAACACTTTGCGGCAAAATCCTTAACTTTGCAAAGAATGATACTTCTGAAAAGAAAAACTGCAGTAAAATAAAATTAAGTTTTTGTTTGCAGTGGCAAAGTGATAGTAAATATAAACTCAATATAATCTCTTGGGGAGATAATAATTACTGTGTTTCAAGTAATCTTTATTTTTGGAGAGCATTGAACTTCTTCATTTTAAACTTTACAAAGTTGCTGTTCCTATCATTGCAAAAGCTTAGGTTTACTCATCTATTTATGGGTTTGAGCTGAAAAGGCCACTGCCAGTTTATCAAGCTGTACCAACAAAATTCAAATCAGTCTTGTTTAATTTGCAAATGAGGTACTAAAATTGGAAAGGAAAGAGAGAAACTAACCGTGATAATATGCAACATATGCATGTCCACGTCTGTATAGTTCCTCCCGATTCCTTTTACTTATGACCAGGTCAGAAAGGGGTCTAGGGTTCCCTCTTAGTCTTCACCTGGTCTTATCATAACAGGTTTAATTTTAAACACTTTTTTTTTTAAATTAAAAGCACCCCCTTAGTGAATCCTTGTTCACTAACTTCCAATTATAAAGCAAAAAAGGTTGAACTTTATTAAACTTAAACTCTAATTTGGTTAACACCTACGGATACACGACGTGCCCACGCTAGCATGTGATACACACATGCAGATAGAGACAGAAAAGAGAAGAAATAAAGTGGAAAAGCTTGAGACAACATCTGAAGATGGTATTGGTTACTTTTCTTCAAGCTCGCTCTAGAGTCCTTGATTGTAGGTAGGTCTTGCTTTTCATTGGGGTCCAGTATTCTTCTTAAACCTTGTTCGTTGTAGGAGACCTTTCTCTTGAAGCTCATGTGTCCTCAAGGGGTTCAGAGACTTGAGAAAGAAATGGAGCAGACAGCAGGCGTCTTGTTACTCCAGGAGCAAACAGTCTTTTCTTCTGAGTTCAAACTCTGTCACTAGTTCAAAACGTCCTGGACCAGCCAGTTAGTCATGTAACCAGCTGTTTTAACCAGTCCTGGCTTTTGTGGATTGTATCACCTCATCAGTCTCTGGAATGCTCTTCCTTACACCTTCAATATCTGGTGATCAAAATCCATTGTGGGGTGAACGTGTCAGGGAATGATCCTTTTGTCTCCACAAACACTGTTAGTACGCAAATGTTTTTCAGCTAAGTGTCTGGCAGCTCTTGTAACAGGCCTTCTCTTCTTACCAGCAAGTTTGAACTCAATGTTCATATAACAAAATTAATATGCCTCATTCTTGGCAGGTGGGGGCCTGCAAGACATACTGGTCAACTACACCAAAAGATGTCAAACCAATGTAAATCCCATTTAAACTGCACAAATAGATGCTAGGATAAAATAATGAGGTGCCTTTTCTATTTGTCACATTCCCCAACCTCTTCCTTGCAGCCAGCCCCCTCTTTTGCCAAATCCAAAAATCATACAGGAGGGAGAATGTGGCAATAATGATGAAAACTAATTGAAACACAACTTTGAAACTTACTTTTCAGAAAGCACAAAGACTTTTCAAAATGCAGAGTGCGTGTGTGTGCTTGGTTCATATTTTGGGCATTGCTGGATAACTAACTCAAAGATCAGTCTAGAAGTGGTTTTGCTAGAAGTGATAGATTGCTATACATCTTGTGATTTTCAAAAGAATCATTTGTAAAAGTCTCTCGCCACTTACCCAGTGCACCCTGGCAGATGTCCGTACGTGATGCTCCTCCAATAATAAACTTGGGGTCTGCGCACAGATCCTGAAATAAAAATACACAGACAAATGGAAAAAAGAATTTCACCATTTCTTGGGACAAGACACAAAGAATGAAATGGAAGTTTGCTAATTATATAAAGTTGCCAAGAAAACCATGAAGTTCTTTATTTTGCATAGTTATTTACCTTATGCACGAAAAGCACAAACTTTCAGAAGCATTCTCTCCATTAACAATGGGAAAAACAACATTTTCTACTTCAGCTTTCTGTGCCCTCTTTCAAAGATATAATTCTGTGCCAAATTATGAAAAGTTGTGTTATGTCAACACCCACTGCGAACACAGAGGACCCAAACTCATTTCACACAGGAACCTTAGTCTGCAGACTGGCATCCCATCAGACTGGGCTTAATTTGTACTCAGCCATTATATGGCTTCAGAAACTATCTAGACATCAGCTTCTGACTTTTTTTTTTAAAATATAAACGGAATCTTACATTCAGTTACAGAACACTCATCTAATATGTATAAAAGTTTGGACTTGAACTACCATACACTCCACCAGGCACACTACTCTCATTATCTTATATTATGCATTATTTTGTTCCTGAATACTAAAACTACAATTCCAAAAAGCTGTACAACTCGGCAAGTTTGTTAAAGCCATTCAACAACCACTCCCCAAAACAAACACAGAATCATCTCAACTTTTGTTGTTTTGGGCTGAAAAAGGAAGACAAGGGCATGGGAGTTTGATTCTTTGTCTCTGCCAAGCAACTTTCACTGAAATTCATAACTGCAACTTTGCCTCCAAACACACAGGCAGAATCCAAAAGTTGGGTGAGCAATAAGCAGCAAGGACAAGACCGCTGTAATCTGAATAATTGCTGTGTAGGTTAAAAAAAACACATCAGTCTACATGCCTAAAGTTCAGACCATTGCTATTAAAACAAGACAGTTTTTTAAAAAAAAGTGTTCTTTTGGTAACATTCCTCATGTTGGTAGTTCTCAAACACAAATGCAAAACTTTTTCTTTCTGGCACAACAGGCACTTTTCGAGTTACATCTATGACAATTTGCCTTTATCATGAAGATGACAATTAAAAGCAGTGATTTTATTGGATTAAATTCACAGTTGACGTATGACTATAACTCCCATTTAAAACTATGTCCTAGAAAACAGGTATGGCGGGTTGGGCACATAGTACACTGGTCTGGTTGGTGCTGACAGCTCATTATGAGTCAGGCATGTCAGCACTACTCATGCTATTGACTGGTGCATACCCGTTAGGGGGCTCATGTCTTTGGGGAAGGTGTACACTAGTTGCAGAATCTTCTATATTCCACCTGGTTCTGGTTTGTATCATCCACCAGACATCTGTCATAAGCACACTTTTTCTTCTTCATCTTAACCTGTACCTCTTTCACCATCCAGGAAGCCCAGGATTTGTTTGACATGGCTGCAATGCTGGAAAAAATTCAATGACCTCACCAGAGTTGTCAAGGTAAGAATCTTACAGCTCAAAGTATTTTCCCCTCACATGTTCACCACCTGCAGCCTCAATTCTCAATACTCCCCTCTCCTGCTTCCCTTCACTCAACTATAAATCACTGCACCATACTATATCTCCTTTTATTCAAGCACACTGCACTTACTACTCTCACCACTACAGTACCCCTCACTATCCCACACCTCACATCTTACCTATGGTGGGTACATTCTCTAAAGGTTCACATGGATGTCACTAACACACTCCCTATTTTCTTGCAGGAGGCCACAAAATATGCAGGAGACCAAGCTCATCCTGGTAAGCTATTCTACTTATAAATAGTCTGTAAAGTTAAAGTACGGCAGGACAGCTTGGCCAAATGAAATGTACAGCCTGTGGCATGTGGGAAGTCATGGATGCACCCTGTGGCCTAGACAAACATCTACAGGAAGTGTCACCGGCTGCATAAGCTTAAGATCCCGGTTTAGGCACTTGAGCGGCAGCTGGAGTCACTGTGGTGCATCCGCGAGGATGAGAACTATGTGGATAGCACGTTTAGGGAGCCGGTCACACCGCAGGTTAGAAGCATGCAAGCCAACAGGAAATGGACGACCACCAGACAGTCTAAGAGAACCAGGTAGCTAGTGTAGGAGTGCCCCGAGATGATCTTGCTTGCTGAACAGTTTTCCATTTTGGATACTGATGAGGATGATGGTTCCTCAGAGGAGTGCAGTCAAAGCCAAGTTTGTGGCATCACAGGTGGCTCAGCTGAACAGGAGGGGAGGAAGAGGAGTGGAAGAGCAGTAGTGATAGGGGATTCATTAGTTAGGGAAACAGACAGGTGTTTCTGTGACCATAGACAGGACTCCAGGTTGGTATGTTGCCTCCCTGGTGCCAGGATCAAGGATGTCACAGGATGGCTACAGGCCATTCTTCTGGGGGAGGGTGAACAGCCAGAGGTCGTGGTCCACGTTGGCATCAATGACATAGGTAGGAAAGGGGATGAGGGGCTGAAAGCAGATTTCAGTGAGCTAGGAAGGAGATTAAAAAGCAGGACCTCAAAAGCAGTAATCTCAGAATTACTCCCAGTCCCATGTGCAAGTTAGCTTAGGAGAATTGAGCAATTGAACACATGGCTGGAGAACCGGTGTAGGAGGGAGGGCATCAGATTTCTGAGGCATTGGGGCCAGTTCTAGGGCAGGTGGGTCCTGTACAAGATGGATGGGTTGCATCTTAGCAGGACTGGGACTAACATCCTTGTAGGGAGATTTGCTAGTGCTGTTAGGGAGGGTTTAAACTAGATTGGCAGGAGGTTGGGAACCCGAGAGGGAGCTCAGATCAGAGGGGAGCAAAACTGTAACTTGTCAGGGGTGTGGGAACCAGGAGCAAATATCAATACCAAGGTGCACAGAATATTGGGGGAGATAGACAGCACTAGAGTAGGGAATGTAAGCTATTTGGTGGGATCAGAATAAGGGACAAAGTAGTAAAGTCTAAATCAGGGCTAATGTGCATGTTTGTGAATGCATGGAGTGTGGTTAATAAGACTGAGTGAGGTACAGGCACAGATTGCCAACTGGAAATATGATGTTGTGGCTATAACAGAGACCTGGTTCAAAGAAGGGCAGGACTGAGCGTTAGGTATTCCTGGATACAAGGTGTTAAGGAAAGATAGGAAAGGGAAAAAAGGGGGAGGGGTGGCAGTATTGATTAAGGAGAGCATTGCAGTGCTGGAGAAAAAGGATGTCCCAGAGGGGTTGAGGTCAGAATCAATCTGGCTAAAGCTAGGGAACAAAAAAGATGCAGTTACATTGCTCGGTATTGTCTAAAGGCCACCAGCTAGTGGGAAGGAGGAACAAATTTGCAAGGAAATTACAGAGAGGTGCAAAAATTATAGGGTCATTATCATGGGGGACTTTATCTAAACACAGACTGGAATAGTAGTGTAAAGGGCAGTGAACGGCAAGAGTTCCTAAAATGCCGTTCAGGAAAATTTTCTACAGCAGTACGTTTCTAGTCCTGGTTCTTGGGAAAGAGGTGGGCTGAGTGGATCAAGTATCAGTAGGAGAGCATTTAGGGGTCAGTGATCATTGTATCATAACATTTAGGCTGACTATGGAAAAGGACAAAGAACAATCCAGAGTAAGAATTAACTGGGGTAAAGCCAACTTCAATGGGGTAAGAATGGAGCTGGGGCGAATAAATTGGAGTCAAATGGGTATAAATGGGTGGCTGATGGTCGGCACAGACTCGGAGGGCCGAAGGGCCTATTTCAGTGCTGTATCTCTGACTATAAAAGTTGGCAGGAAAACCGGTAGCTGAACAATGGGCTACCTTCAAAGAAGAGACAGTTCAGGCATAGTCAAGGTATGCTCCCTAGAAGGGGAAAGGTAAAGCAAACAAATCCAGAGCTCCTTGGATGACAAAAGAGGTAGATATTAAGAAGAAAAAGTGTGCTTATGACAGATGGCAGTATAAAATACTACTGAGAACTAGGCTTTATATAGAAGGTCCAGAGGGGAAGTGAAAAAGCAAATAATAGAAGCAAAGAGAGAGCAAGAAGAGAGACTGGCAGCTAGCATTAAATGAAATCCCAAAATTTTCTACAGACAAAAATAGTAGAAGGGTGGTAGGAGGAGGAGTGAGGCCAATTAAGGACCATAAAGGGGATTTGCAGAGGCAGAGGGAATAGCTGAGGTATTAAATGAATACTTTGCAGCTGTCTTTACCAAGGAAGATGCAATCCAGGCAATGGTGAAAGAGCAAGTAATTCAGACATGAGAAGGGTTTAAAATTGATAAAGAGGATGTATTAGATAGGCTGTCTGTACTTAAAGTGGATAAAGCACCAGGGCTCGTTGAGATGCATCCAAGTATACTGAGGGAAGTGAGGGTGGAAATCGTAGAGGCACTGGCCATAATTTTTCAGTCTTCCTTAGACTTGGGGTTGGTGCCAAAGGACTGGAGAATTGCAAACATTACACCCTTGTTCAAAAAAGGGTGTTGTTAAGATAAGCCCAGCAACTACAGGCCAGTCAGTTTAACTTTGATGATGGGGAGACTGCTGGCAAAAAATAATTTGGAAAAAAGTCACATGGACAAATGTAGGTTAATTAAGGAAAACCAACATGGATTTCTTAAGGGAAAATCATGTTTAACTAACTTGCAGGTTTTTTTGAAGAGATAACAGAGAGAGAGGGTTGATAAGAGCAATGCTATTGGTGATGTACATGGACTTTCAAAAGGCATTTGATATAGTGCCACATAACAGACCTATGAGCAAGATTAAAGCAAGATAAAAAAAAGAGACAGTAGCAACATTGATACAAAATTGGATGAGTGACAGGAAACAAAGTAGTGGTTAGTGGATGTTTTTCAGGCTGGAGGAAGGTCTGTAGTGGAGTTCCCCAGGGTCAGTGTTGGGATCCTTGCTTTTCCTGATATATATTAATGACTGAGATCTTGGTGTACAGGGCACAATTTCAAAGTTTGCAGAGGATACAAAACTTGGAACTGTGAACTGTGACGAGAATAGTGTAGAACTCCAAAAGGACATGGACAAGTTGGTAGAAAGAGCAGGCAGCTTGGCAGATGAAGTTCAATGCAGAGAAATGTGAAGTGATTCATTTTGGTAGGAAGAACATGGAAAGACAATATAAAATAAAGGGTACAATTCTAAAGGGAGTGCAAGAGCAGAGGGACCTGGGTGTATATGTGCATTAGTTATTGAAGATGGCAGGGCAGGTTGAGATAGTGGTTAATAAAGCACACAGTAGCCAGGGATTTATTAATAGGGGCATAGTATACAAGAACAAGGAAATTACATTGAACTTGTACAAGACACTAGGTCAGCCTCAGCTGGAATATTGCTTTTAGTTCTTTAGTAAAGACGGGAGGGCATTGGAGAGAGTACAGAAAAGATTCACGAGAATGGTTCCAGGGATGAGGAACTTCAATTATAAAGGATAGATTGGAGAAGTTAGCGCTGTTTTCCTTGGAGAAGGAAGAGGTGATTTGATACAGGTATTCAAAATCATGAGAGAGTCTGGACAGAGTAGATAGAGAGAAACTGTTCCCATTTGTGAAAGGATCGAGAACGAGACGGCACAGATTTAAAGTATTTGGTAAAAGAAGCAAAAAAGTGACATGAGGAAAGACTTTCACGCAGTGAGTGGTCAAGGTCTGGAATGCACTGCCTGAGAGTCTGGTGGAGGCAGGTTCAATTGAAGCATTCAAAAAGGGAATTTCACCATTATGTGAAAAGGAAGAATGTGCAGGGTTACAGGAAGGTGGCAGGGAAATGGAACATAGTGAATTTCTCTTTTGGAGAGCCAGTGCAGACACCATGGGCCGAATGGCCTCCTTCTGCACTGTAACAATTCTGTGATCCTGTCTCCCTGCAGAAGAAAACATACTGGCCGTTACAGGCAAGTGGCAATGCAGGAAGAGATTTGCACAGCCTTTGTTCACACTTTACCACCCCCTCCCCCAGAAGAGGGAGGAAGAAGAAATGACTAAAAATAGACAGTAACATCCAAACATGCTTTTAAAATACATCCCCAACATAAATAGATTAAACAAAATTGATTAATGCAGCCTCAGAGCAACACTGGCAAAAAGATTAGAAGCCAAAGGCTGTGGGAATGTACAGGACATAGGGATGATGAAAAAAAAGAAATCTTAACTATTGCAGAACTATTTGCACTTTACCACCACACAACTGTTCCGTATTACAGAACTACCAACTGCTGTGACTCTCAGCAAGTTCGCTTTGGTCTGGCCCTGCACAACCGCCTCTTCAAATATTGACCACAGGAAGGTGAGGCTCTACACCTGGTGGGAGTCTCACTAGACGGAGTGCGGTTCACATTTGAGGCTATCTAATAAGACGACGTCCCAACAGGAAATGAGCCTCGGAAAAATTACTAGTTTATCCACTTTACATTTGCGGATTGTCAATGTTGGAGGAACGGCATTCTCCCAGCGTTTGTCTGAAAAGAGGAATTTACAAACCATCACTCACACCCGCCCCCAGATATGCCTTTGGCTGCGTTGAGTAAAAGCAAACTAATATTCAAAAAAATAACCGAGTTGCCTGTCCTGTTGTCTTATATTGAAAGTAGCAGGAAAGATAGCCTGAACAAAGTAACACATGAATTAACAATTAACTTTTTTTTTTGTAGAAAGCTTAATACCTTTGGGCGTCTCCACTCCACATCTCTGGTTTTGAATGAATTTGGTCCCAGTTCATTGTAACCCAAAGATGAAGGACAGGCGGGGAAGGTCTCATCACAGTAGAGGCTTCCTGTTTCTAAACACTGCTGTCGGAGTGCTTCAAAATCCTGATTGAGGAATTTCACGGGCTGCTCGTGCAAACCGATCCCCTCCGCCTGCTCCCTCAGCTTCTTAATACGAGTTGCCATTCCTGACATTATGGCGGTTAAGGGACGGGTGTACGCTCTTTAACTGCTGAATATTTGCGATCAGTGCAAAAGCAGCACTAGATTCGTGCCTGGCCCGGATGGGACTGGACTGAAAGGAAACTCTTGCTTGCAGGTTTTTTTTCCCCTATACGGTCAGTCGGAGCTGGGTGTGGCTATATCTGCAGCAACACCCGTATTACAAAGGAATAGCAGGGGGGTGGGGAGTGATTTTCATCATTTTCCCTCCTCCCATTGCCAAAACTAAAACCAAACAGAAGATAATGTAGAAACTGGGTTGGGATCATAGCTTGAGTCCTCGGGTGACAACGTTGACATTCCAAGGTTAAGCCTAGGTTGATACCTGCCTAAAGAGGAATGTATGAGACATGTGCGGATCCGCCCAAGTTGCAGGTTCTCTGCTCATTTCTCCACGCCGCACGGTCCTGTGCTTTCCCCTTCAGTTGCTTATTAGAGCCAGGGAATTTAAACAGTTTAAGAGGGCAGATTGGGGGAGAAAACGTTAGGGATGGGAGCAGATGGCCATGGATAGAGTTGAACAGCAAGGGAGCTTCCAGCCCAGGAGCCATCTACCCTCCCCGCGAGTGGCTCTCTAGCAGAGCAAGACTACACCTTCTTCTGGCAGGGCAGGGATCCTGAAGAACCAAGACAGCATGGAGTGGGCTTTGCCATCAGAAACTCCTTGCTCAGCATGATAGAGCCTCCCTCAAATGGCTCGGAACGCATACTGTCCATCCGACTGCTCACCACCTCTGGTCCAGTACACCTACTCAGTATCTATGCTCCAACACTCTGTTCCGCACCTGAAGCTAAAGACCAGTTCTATGAACAACTCCATAACATCATTAGCAGCATCCCCAACACCGAACACCTATTCCTGCTGGGGGACTTTAATGCCAGGGTTGGGGCCGACCATGACTCATGGCCCTCCTGCCTTGGGCGCTATGGCGTTGGAAGGATGAATGAGAATGGGCAGAGACTGCTTGAGTTGTGTACCTATCATAACCTCTGCATCACCAACTCGTTCTTTCACACTAAACCCTGTCACCAGGTTTCATGGAGGCACCCAAGATCACGTCGTTGGCACCAGCTAGACCTCATTGTCACAAGGCGAGCCGCCTTAAACAGTGTTCAAATCACACGCAGCTTCCACAGTGCGGACTGCGACACCGACCACTCCCTGGTGTGCAGCAAGGTTAGACTCAGACCAAAGAAGTTGCATCATTCCAAGCAGAAGGGCCACCCGCGCATCAACACGAGCAGAATTTCTCACCCACAGCTGTTACAAAAATTTCTAAATTCACTTGTAACAGCCCTTCAAAACACTCCCACAGGGGATGCTGAGACCAAGTGGGCCCACATCAGAGACACCATCTATGAGTCAGCTTTGACCACCTACGGCAAAAGTGCGAAGAGAAATGCAGACTGGTTTCAATCTCATAATGAAGAGCTGGAACCTGTCATAGCCGCTAAGCGCATTGCACTTTTGAACTACAAGAAAGCCCCCAGCGATTTAACATCCGCAGCACTTAAAGCAGCCAGAAGTACTGCACAAAGAACAGCTAGGCGTTGCGCAAACGACTACTGGCAACACCTATGCAGTCATATTCAGCTGGCCTCAGACACCGGAAACATCAGAGGAATGTATGATGGCATGAAGAGAGCTCTTGGGCCAACCATCAAGAAGATCACCCCCCTCAAATCTAAATCGGGGGACATAATCACTGACCAACGCAAACAGATGGACCGCTGGGTTGAGCACTACCTAGAACTGTACTCCAGGGAGAATGCTGTCACTGAGACTGCCCTCAATGCAGCCCAGCCTCTACCAGTCATGGATGAGCTGGACATACAGCCAACCAAATCGGAACTCAGTGATGCCATTGATTCCCTAGCCAGCGGTAAAGCCCCTGGGAATGACAGCATTACCCCTGAAATAATCAAGAGTGCCAAGCCTGCTATACTCTCAGCACTACATGAACTGCTATGCCTGTGCTGGGACGAGGGAGCAGTACCCCAGGACATGCGCGATGCCAATATCATCACCCTCTATAAAAACAAAGGTGACCGCGGTGACTGCAACAACTACCGTGGAATCTCCCTGCTCAGCATAGTGGGGAAAGTCTTTGCTCGAGTCGCTCTGAACAGGCTCCAGAAGCTGGCCGAGCGCGTCTACCCTGAGGCACAGTGTGGCTTTCGTGCAGAGAGATCGACTATTGACATGCTGTTCTCCCTTCGTCAGATACAGGAGAAATGCCGTGAACAACAGATGCCCCTCTACATTGCTTTCATTGATCTCACCAAAGCCTTTGACCTCGTCAGCAGACGTGGTCTCTTCAGACTACTAGAAAAGATCGGATGTCCACCAAAGCTACTAAGTATCATCACCTCATTCCATGACAATATGAAAGGCACAATTCAACATGGTGGCTCCTCATCAGAGCCCTTTCCTATTCTGAGTGGTGTGAAACAGGGCTGTGTTCTCGCACCCACACTTTTTGGGATTTTCTTCTCCCTGCTGCTTTCACATGCGTTCAAATCCTCTGAAGAAGGAATTTTCCTCCACACAAGATCAGGGGGCAGGTTGTTCAACCTTGCCCGTCTAAGAGCGAAGTCCAAAGTACGGAAAGTCCTCATCAGAGAACTCCTCTTTGCTGACGATGCTGCTTTAACATCTCACACTGAAGAATGCCTGCAGAGTCTCATCGACAGGTTTGCGTCTGCCTGCAATGAATTTGGCCTAACCATCAGCCTCAAGAAAACGAACATCATGGGGCAGGATGTCAGAAATGCTCCATCCATCAATATTGGCGACCACGCTCTGGAAGTGGTTCAAGAGTTCACCTACCTAGGCTCAACTATCACCAGCAACCTGTCTATAGATGCAGAAATCAACAAGCGCATGGGTAAGGCTTCCACTGCTATGTCCAGACTGGCCAAGAGAGTGTGGGAAAATGGCGCACTGACACGGAACACAAAAGTCCGAGTGTATCAGGCCTGTGTCCTCAGTACCTTGCTCTACGGCAGCGAGGCCTGGACAACGTATGCCAGCCAAGAGCGACGTCTCAATTCATTCCATCTTCGCTGCCTTCGGAGAATACTTGGCATCAGGTGGCAGGACTATATCTCCAACACAGAAGTCCTTGAAGCGGCCAACACCCCCAGCTTATACACACTACTGAGTCAGCGGCGCTTGAGATGGCTTGGCCATGTGAGCCGCATGGAAGATGGCAGGATCCCCAAAGACACATTGTACAGCGAGCTCGCCACTGGTATCAGACCCACCGGCCGTCCATGTCTCCGTTATAAAGACGTCTGCAAACGCGACATGAAATCGTGTGACATTGATCACAAGTCGTGGGAGTCAGTTGCCAGCATTCGCCAGAGCTGGCGGGCAGCCATAAAGACAGGGCTAAATTGTGGCGAGTCGAAGAGACTTAGTAGTTGGCGGGAAAAAAGACAGAGGCGCAAGGGGAGAGCCAACTGTGCAACAGCCCCAACAAACAAATTTCTCTGCAGCACCTGTGGAAGAGCCTGTCACTCTAGAATTGGCCTTTATAGCCACTCCAGGCGCTGCTTCACAAACCACTGACCACCTCCAGGCGCGTATCCATTGTCTCTCGAGATAAGGAGGCCCAAAAGAAAGAAAGCTTATTAGAGCCACCCATTTTTTAACTTCCATGAGTAATCAGCAATATGACTAGGGGAAAAAAGTACATGAAGTGACTTCCCATTGCCTTCTTGCTGAGTGCTTTCAAGGAATCACAAGCCCTCTTCCCGAAGGATCCTCGGCCTGTAAGTAGCCATTGTCTCTCAAGATTCTAGCTCTTCTGCCATCACTGCCAAAAACTTGCTGGTTCTGCTGTTGGCCATATCCCTGAGCATGGGATCCTTTCCTGGACCTGGGGCAACTCGCAAAAGACCAGGGGATCTCAAATGACCCTCTTTCCCTTAATTTTATCGTGGAAACATGAATGTTCAGAAACTTTATTTGGTGCTGATGAAAATGCATTAAAAAGCTTAATGCCTAACAACATAGAATGAAAGCCAATGAGAAAAATCATATTGGGAGCATTTACTGAGGATATATTGTCTTGGTGATATTGTAATCATAGAAAAGATTTCTTTTGATTGCTATTTGGACTTATTTAAGGTATTGCTAGGACTACTGACCAAATAATATCTTCTTATATTTTTTTCATTCGTTCACCGGCTGTGGGCATCACTGACAAGGTCAGCATTTATTACCCATCCCTAATTGCCCTTGAGAAGGTGATGGTGGGCTGCCTTCATGAACCACTGTAATCCATGTGGTGTAGGTACTCCCACAGTACTGTTAGGTAGGAAGTTCCAGGATTTTGACCCAGCAATGTTGAATGAACGCTGATGTATTTCCAAGTCAAGATGGTGTGTGACTAGGAGGGCAACTTGCAGGTCATGGTGTTTCCATGGATCTGGTGTCATTGTGCTTCTAGGTTGTGGGTTTGAGAGGTGCTATTGGTTTAAATGTCTCAAACACATATCAATCAACCCAAGGACATCTTCCCCTATTGACATCTTATTATGTTAAACAAACATTTGTATCTAGTGTACATCTAAAACATTTCCAACCACCCCACTCAATAATTGTATAAGTGGCATCTCAGCTTCTAAAGACCGAGATACATGCTGGTGTTTTGTTCCAGAGACACCAATAACCCTTCCAACCCTCTGGCAAGTGAGACAAGACAGTGATTACCAACAGGGCATTCGACAATAGAGCACGCCACAGTTCTGCCTGATGTTGTCTTCACCCAATATCTATATGTACCCACTTTCCAGTAAGGGTCACTGGATAGTGATCAGAAGTGGGAAGCAAGGTTAATTTTACATTCCAGTGTAGTTTGTTAAGATGGACAGGGACTTTCACCTGTCCAACATCTTTTAGAAGTCAAATCTGTTAGAAGGTATTTTGAATAGCATTAACCTTTCCATTTTTCCTGTCAATCTCAGTACATTTTTTTAAATATGTATTTTATCCAGAAAAAATGAGTGCTGACATCTTAGTAGTGAATGAATTACAATGGGATATTGGCTGAAAGCATCCCCAAATGGATAGAATGGAATCTATGCAGTTTCAGTCCTGTTCCAAAATTCCAGTAAATGCCAGTCCACAACACATCACTTTCCCATAGTGTAATATTAATTTGGCAGGTATTGCACAGTATTTACTGAAGGCCTGTTACCCAATCCGAACCCGACTGGATCCGACGACATATGTTGGGCTCGGGTCGTGTCAGGTTGCACATCCGGGTCCGGCATTTGGGCTCGGGTTGGGTCGGACATGCTCTATCACCACCTCAGGTAAGTGACTAACGTTCGTTTACTTTTTGGACTTTAAAGATGGTTTATTAGGTATTTTCAGCTTGTGCAGGTAAGGAACAAAGTGAAAAACGTAAGGTAGGTTAACTGATGGTCGGGTTGGGTCGGGTCGGGTCGGGAACGGGAAAAAATGGAAGGGCTCGTGCTGGGTCGGGCTGGGTGTCGGATGGGGTTCTGTTGGGCTCGGGTCAGGTCTCATTTGCAGACCCGAGAAGGCGTTTAGTATTTAGTACTTTTCGCAACTCCTTGGATACTGAAGCAGTCTGTGCCCACATGCAGCAAGACCTAGACAACTTTTAGGCTTGGGCTGATAAGTAGTGAAGTGAGACCAAAGGGGCAACATTAGTAGATTTAGCATTAGAATGCATTAATAAGCTTAGACGAAATGCTGTAGTTGTGAGGGATCTGTTGAATAATGAGAAGCTTCACCATTATGCTGGGATTGTACAATTCAGGACCTAATTGCCTCTACATCCTATGTAAACATGTGGTCCTTGCTTCACTAGTCAAAGAGATAAGGGGAAGACTGGAGATGAGACAGGCAGCAATGAACCATGGGAACCTGCAGCTTCAAGTATGGGGGAGGAGATAACAGGAAGACGTCTGTGGGGCAATACAATCTAGTTCCTTGATTAAGTTGTAAACCTGGTATGTGTTGGGGAATAGTGTGATCAATGAGTAATGACTATTGTATCCTATAAATGTGTGCTGTAAACGCTGTATCACTGAGAAGTTCTTAGGGTTACCAGAAGCTCCTCCCTTGCATATGCTTGAAATAAAGTCTTTATTTGCTTTAATTCCATGGACTCGAGAGTGGTTAGATTTTTCCACAACAGTGGCAAGTAATATTCGTGCCACAGAAGTGCCAGGCAATGACCATCTCCAACAAGAGAGAATCTAATCATCTCCCCTTGACATTCAATGGCATTACCATAGTTGAATCTCCCACCACCAACATTCTGGGGTTACCATCGACCAGAAACATAACTTGACTAGCCATATAAATAATATGGCTACAAGAGCATGTCAGAGGCTGGGAATTCTGTGGTGAGTAACTCACCTCCTGACTCCCCAAAGCCTGTCCACTGTCTACAAGGCACAAGTCAGGAATGTGATGAATTACCCTGCACTTGCCTGGAGAGTGCAACTCCAACAACACTCAAGAAGCTTGACACCATCCAAGATAAAGCAACTTGCTTGATCGGCACCTCATTCACCACCTTAAACATTCAGTCCCTCCACCATCAATGCACAGTGGCAGCAGTGTGTGCCATCTACAAGATGCACTGCAGCAACTTGCCAAGGCTTCTTCGATAGCACCTTCCAAACCTGTGACCTCTACCACCCAGAAGTACAAGGGCAGTAGACACATGGAAACACCACGACCTTCAAGTTTCCCCCCCCCCCCCCCCCCCCCCACCAAGGCACACACCATCCTGGCTTGGACCATACGAATTAGGAGCAGGAGTAGGCCTTTCAGCCCCTTGAGCCTGCTCTGCCATTCACTAAGTTCATGGCTGATCTGATTGTAACCTCGACTCCACATTCCCGCCTACCCCCGATAACCTTCCACCCCCTTGCTTATCAAGAATCTATCTACCTCTGCCTTAAAAATATTTAAAGTCCCTGCTTCCACTGCCTTTTGAGGAAAAGAATTCCAAAGTCTCTCAACGCTCTGCGAGAATTTTTTTTTCTCATCTCTGTCTTAAATGGGCGAACCTTTATTTTTAAATAGTGACCCCTAGTTCTAGATTGTCCCACAAGGGGAAACATCCTTTCCCCATCCATCCTATCAACACCCCTCAGGATCTTACATGTTTCAATCAAGTCGCCTCTTACTCTTCTAAACTCCAGCGGACACGAGCCTGGCCTGTCCAACCTTTCCTCATAAGACAACCCGCCCAATCCAGGTATTAGTCACCTTTCCTTCACTGTTGCTGGGTCAAAAACAGGGAACTCCCTCCCTAACAGCACTGTGGACACCACATGGACTCAACATCCAAAACATTTTGGAGGGGCAAATTTCAGATTTCTACTCCCCTTTAAGTGAAAAAACGCTTCCTGATTTCACTCCTAAATTGCCTGGTTCCAATGTTAATATTAGAAACATAGAAACATAGAAAAATAGGAGCAGGAGCAGGAATAGGCCATTCGGCCCTTCGAGCCTGCTTCCCCATTCAATACATGGCTGATCATCCAAACTCAGTAACCTGTTCCCGCTTTCTCCCCGTATCCCTTGATCCCATTAGCCCTAAGAACTATATCTAACTCTTTCTTGAATATATTTAATGATTTTGGCCTCAACTTCTTTCTGTGGTAGAGAATTCCACAGGTTCACCACTCTCTGGGTGAAGAGATCTCTCCTTATCTCAGTCCTAAATGGCTTACCCCTTATCCTTAGACTGTGACCCTTGGTCCTGGAATCCCCTGCCATCAGGAACATCCTTCCTGCATCTAGTCTGTCCAGTCCTGTTAGAATTTTGTAGGTTTCTATGAGATTACCTCTCATTCTTCTAAACTCTAGTGAATACAAGCCTAATCGACCCAATCTCTCTTCATACGTCAGTCCTGCCATCCCAGGAATCAGTCTGGTGAACCTTCGCTGCACTCCCTCCATAGCAAGAACATCCTTCCTCAGATAAGGAGACCAAAACTGCACACAATACTCCAGATGTGGTCTCACAAAGGCCTTCTATAATTGCAGCAAGACATCCTTGCTCCTGTACTCAAATCCTCTCGCTATGAAGGCCAACATACCATTTGCCTTCTTAACTACCTGCTGCACCTGCATGCTTACCTTCAGCGACTGGTACACGAGGACACCCAGGTCTTGCTGCACCTTTCCCAATTTATCACCGTTCAGATAATAATCTGCCTTTCTGTTTTTGCCACCAAAGTGGATAACCTCACATTTATCCACATTATACTGCATCTGCCAGGTATTTGCCCACTCACCCAACCTGTCCAAATCACACTGGAGCTTCTCTGCATCCTCCTCATAGCTCACACTCCCACCCAGCTTTGAGTCGTCTGCAAACTTGGATATATTACATTTAATTCCCTCATCTATATCATTAATATCTTTTGTGAATAGCTGAGGTTCTAGCACTGATCCCTGCGGTACCCCACTAGTCACCGCCTGCCACTTGGAAAAAGACCCGTTTATTCCTACTCTTTGTTTCCTGTCTGCCAACCAGTTCTCTATCCATGTCAGTATCTTACCCCCAATCCCATGTGCTTTAATTTTGCACGCTAATCTCTTATGTGGGACCTTAGCGAAAGCCTTCTGAAAGTCCAAATACACCACATCCACTGGTTCTCCCTTATCTATTCTACTAGTAACATCCTCAAAAAATTCCAGTAGATTTGTCAAGCATGATTTCTCTTTCGTAAATCCACGTTATGTACCCTGGTTCTGGATTTTCCCACCAGAGGAAACAGTTTCTTTCGATCAACCCAATAAAATCCCTTTATCGATGAGAACAGCCTTAACCATCTAAACTCAAGGGAACACAGCCAAGTTTATGCAACCTGCCCTCATAATTTAATCGTTTTAGCCCTGGTATAATGCTATGAAATCTACACTTTCTTCCCTCCAAGGCCAATATATTTTTCCTGCAGTTCAGTTCCCAAAACTGAATGCAATACTTCAGATGGGGTCTAACTGAGGCTCACTTCATAACTTTTGAATTCCAATCTTCTTGAGATAAAGGCCAAGATTTCATTTACTTTTTGAAAACATTTTTGTACCTACACACGAGCATTTTGTGATTTGTGTACATCCACAGCTTTTGGTCTCTCAGCATTAAAAAAAATTCCAAATTATCTTCCTCATGGATCAAAGTGGACAAGCTCATACTTTTCAGCATTAAACTCTATCTCACTCAGTCTGTCTATGTCCGTTTGTGACTTCATGCTCCATTGACACAATTTACTGTGCCTCCTAAATTAGCATCATCTGCAAACATGAATATATAACTATCTATTCTTTCATTGAAGTCATTAACATATATGGTGAAAAGCTGAGACACCAGTACAGATCCCTGCGGGACATCAATTGCCACATTTACCAATTAGAGTGCTGGACACTTCATAAACTTAAGCGGAAATGTTTTCTAATGTTTTGGGATTAAGAACATTTTTGGCCATGTTCTGTAAACATTACAATTTTAGTGGTTGCAGCAGAACACTGCAGAAACTCACGGTTACACACAAGTAGATTTGCACATGTGGATTTATAAAGGGTAGGTCAGGAATTGTCTATGGATGTTACTTACATGGATTTCCAGAAGGCATTTGAAAAAGTCCCTCATAAAAGACTGTTAGCTAAAGCTGAAGCTCACGGAATTGATTAGAAAATTGAATGAGCTGCTGGGGACAAAGATTCGGGATAACGGGCAGGTACTCTAATTGGCAGGAGGTGACTAGTGATTTTCATGAGCTTCTTTGTGTTATCTTAAACAACACAATGAGGTATGCGGATTCCAGTTCCCTGAAGATCTCTAGAAGGTTTATTAACAGCTATAAACTGCTGTTTGCTGACGATGCTGCATTAACATCCCACACAGAAGCGTGTCTGCAGAGACTCACCGACAGGATTCCGGCTGCCTGCAACGAATTTGGCCTAACCATCAGCCTCAAGAAAACGAACATCATGGGACAGGACATCAGAAATGCTCCATCCATCAATATCGGTGACCACACTCTGGAATTGGTTCAAGAGTTCACCTACCTAGGCTCAACTATCATCAGTAACCTGTCTCTTGATGCAGAAATCAACAATCGCATGGGAAAGGTGTCTGCTGCTATGGCCAAGAGGGTGTGGGAAAATGGCGCACTGACACGGAACACAAAAGTCCGAGTGTTTCAAGCCTGTGTCCTCAGTACCTTGCTCTACAGCAGCGAGGCCTGGACAACGTATGTCAGCCAAGAGCGACGTCTCAATGCATTCCATCTTCGCTGTCTCCGGAGAATCCTTGGCATCAGGTGGCAGGACCGTATCTCCAGAAGTCCTCGAGGCAGCCAACATCCCCAGAATATACACCCTATTGAGTCAGCGGTGCTTGAGATGGCTTGGCCATGTGAGCTGCATGGCAGATGGCAGGATCCCCAAGGACACATTGTACAGCAAGCTCGTAACTGGTACCAGACCCACTGGCCGTCCATGTCTCCGCTTTAAAGACGTCTGCAAAGGCGACATGAAGTCCTGTGACATTGACCACAAGTCATGGAAGTCAGTAGCCAGTGATTGCCAGAGCTGGCGGACAGCTATAAAGGCAGGACTAAAGAGAGGCAAGTCAAAGAGACTTAGCAGTTGGCAGGAAAAGAGACAGATGTGTAAGGAGAGAGCCAACTGTGTAACAGCCCCGACAACCAATTTTGTCTGCAGCACCTGTGGAAGAGTCTGTCGCTCTAGAATTGGCCTTTATAGCTACTCCAGGCACTGCTCCGCAACCACTGACCACCTCTAGGCATTTACCCATTGTCTCTCGAGACAAGGAGGCCAAAGGGACCAAGAGACTACTAGGACATACAATACAGAGCAAACTATATACAGAACCTATGTTCAGGGTGTTACAGTGCAGAGTGACTATGGCTTCTAGTCACATGACTACATCCTGGTACTTAGCTCATTATCAAATGTAGTTCTTAAAGGGACATTACTCTCATAGCGATCATACAACAGTGATGATCTGCAAGGATCTGTATTGGGGCCTCAACTATTTATCGCATTTATTAATCATTTACACGATGGGATAGAAAGTCACATATCCAAATTTGCCAAATGTACAAAGATGGCTGGCATTGTAAGCAGTGTAAATGGAAGCATAATATTACAAAGAAATAATGAAAAATTAAATGAATGGGCAAAACTGTGACAAATGGACTTCAGTTTAGACAAATGTGAGGCCATCCACTTTGGACTTAAAAAGGACAGAACCAGTCCTTTCTAATGGTAAAAAGCTAGAAACAGTGGAGGTCCAAAGGCACTTGGGAGTCCAGTCCACAGATCATTAAAAGGTCATGAACCGGTAGAGAAAATAATCAAAAAGGCTAATGGAATGCTGGCCTTTATATCTAGAGGACTAGAATACAGGGAGTAGAAGTCGTGCTACAGTCATACAAAGCCCTGTTTAGACCTCACCTGGAGTACTGTGAACAATTCTGGGCACCACATTATAAGGGGGATATATTGGACAGAGTGCAGTGTAGATTTACCAGAATGATACCTCGACTCCAAAGGTTTAGCCACAAGGGGAGATTACACAAACTAGGGTTGTATCTCCTGGAATTTAGAAGATCAAGGGGTGATTTAATTTAAATTTTCAAGATATTAAGGAGAACTGATAAAGTAGGTAGAGACAAGTTATTTCCACAGTTTGGGGAGTATAGGACTAGGTTCTAAAAATTAGGCCAGAAGTGAAATTAGGAAGCACTTCTACATACAAAGAATGGTAGAAGTTTGGAATTCTCTTCCACAAATCACTCATTCAATTATTAATTTAAAATCTGAGGTTGAAAGATTTTTGTTAACCAAAGGTAATAAAAGATATGGGGCAAAGATAAGCATATGGAGTTGGGTTGCAGACCAACCATGATCTTGTTGAATGATGGGACAGGCTTGAGGGGCTAAATGGCTTACTCCTGTTCCTATATTTCCTATGTAGGGTGTAATCTGGAACCTGCTACCTGCTGGGTTAGGCTGTTGGTGGGATGAATCAATGGATTCTACTCCACCAGATTACCATCTAGGCAACAGCATTGAAAGTCAGTCCCATGGAGTTTTACCACAATGGGTAGAGTGCAGATTCATGTTCATGTACAGTCTGCAGTATAATTTAGGTGCTATGAACTCTAAATCACACTCTGCAGCTTTATACTGGTCAGTTATTTGTAATGAAGGAGAGGAAATAATGGAAATTTGGACTATATTTGTGTAATAGTTAACTGTATAGACATATAACAACAAATAGAAATCTCTCTCCACCCTCCAGACTGTTTAATGTGTAGCCCAGGAGAGTTACGGGGAGAGATCCTGGAAGCCCTGAATCACTATAGATCTAAGCTAGCTGTTTTATAGTTGCATCATTTGTTTTTAACGAAATTTTTGAGTACAGATCTGCTTTTGCTCAATGTAATCTCTTGAATCTAATTACAATATCGCAGTTTGTGAAATCCTGTTCAGATGTTCCAGGCATAGATATCACATGTCACACCAGATATACCTGAAGCTACACATTGCTATGTCCAGACTGGCCAAGGGAGTGTGGGAAAATGGCGCACTGACACGGAACACAAAAGTCCGAGTGTATCAAGCCTGTGTCCTCAGTACCTTGCTCTATGGCAACGAGGCCTGGACAACGTATGTTAGCCAAGAGCGACGTCTCAATTCATTCCATCTTCGCTGCCTCCGGAGAATACTTTGCATCAGGTGGCAGGACTGTATCTCCAACACAGAAGTCCTCGAGGCGGCCAACATCCCCAGCTTATACACACTACTGAGTCAGCGGCGCTTGAGATGGCTTGGCCATGTGAGCCGCATGGAAGATGGCAGGATCCCCAAAGACACATTGTACAGCGAGCTCGCCACTGGTATCAGACCCACCGGCCGTCCATGTCTCTGCTTTAAAGACGTCTGCAAACGCGACATGAAGTCCTGTGACATTGATCACAAGTCGTGGGAGTCAGTTGCCAGCGTTCGCCAGAGCTGGCGGGCAGCCATAAAGGCGGGGCTAAAGTGTGGCGAGTCGAAGAGACTTAGCAGTTGGCAGGAAAAAAGACAGAGGCGCAAGGGGAGAGCCAACTGTGTAACAGCCCCGACAAACCAATTTTGTCTGCAGCACCTGTGGAAGAGCCTGTCACTCTAGAATTGGCCTTTATAGCCACTCCAGGCGCTGCTCCACACACCACTGACCACCTCCAGGCGCTTACCCATTGTCTCTCGAGATAAGGAGGCCAAAGAAGAATCACACATTTGGTTCCTGTAGACATCCATATGCCCAATCTCTCTTTTTACAGATAATGATTCTGGGGAACACCACAAATTCTGAACATGTAGCTCAGTAAATATGACAACTTCATAATTGGGTGGAAAATGACTGAAGGAAATTATGAAAGATTAGGGTGTAGTTCCTGTAAGGTTACTCATCTCATATTGTTTAGGTACAATAACTGAAGTAATTCTTAGAAATCAGATCAGCACCATATATTTTAAGTGTTGCATTGTCAGCAAATGTGTACTTTTAAATATGCTCCAGTGTGTATTTCAGTTTGTATTACAAATTATGATTTAAACAATCTTCACTAAACCTTGAACAATGATCTGCTAAAACGTGTTCTTCCACTTAATTGTGCAAACCGGCATGTGATTTGTCCCAGTTTCAATCGGGGTGGGAATCAGGTGGGCGGAGTACACAAGTTGCAACAAGCCCTCATTATGTTGTTGATGTGAGGCCTTGGCCATTTTAACTCTTCGGCTTGTTTAAAAAAGGGAGGATGGGCAGGCATCCTGATAGAATGATTCTGCAGGCAGTCTTGCTTCTTCTACAACCCCTACTAGATCCACTCCATGCATAAGCCCTGCACATTTCCTCACACCTTCTCAGCTAACACTCACTCTGAGGAACTCACCCTCAGGACAAGACCATGCATAATGCCAGAGAGAGGAAGAGGATGGGTGGAAGAGTCCATTCCTGGTGGGCAGGCTGGGTTAAAATTGGCACTGGTGCTTCTGGATACCTACAAGTTGTGCATATTAGACTGTGGCAAACTCATGCAAGATCATTGTGAATGGTTGGGTACCTAGTGCCATCATCAGGTGGAGACCCAGAAATGCAGAGTAGAACTCTCTCAAAATAGCAGGAATGGAGTTCTGCAAAATATTGCTCAAACTTTTTCAAGTTGGATGTGTCAATGATACAACAATCATGGAATAACTCTGAAGAATTATGATAAATAGATTTAGTCTTTAAAAAAAATTAACCTTCATTTTAAAAAGTGACAGTGATCCAAAATGGCCAGCAAAGAAAAAGGGATTGGCCTTTTCTATATTCAAACTGTCTGACAAAGACAAATCTTCAAAGCTAAGAGTTGTCAATTGAACCAATCCTACACCTATCTTAAAACATTCCAGAATTGAATGTTTGCCTCTGGAGCAAAGAAGATGTGAAGTAGCCACGTGCTGGGCCATTGTGCGATTACCATGGGGAAGAAACCAGAGCGTCTCCTAACAAGTGGTGAGAGATAACAGCCTTCCCTTAAAAGAAAGACAGCCTGAGAGAGAGAGAGAGGATGAAGCAACAACCTAACAGCTTGTGTTCCAGCCAAGTCAGAAAGCACATGCCCTACTGCAGAATCCGTCATCTACCTTATACAGCAGTGAGAGCTAGAAGTAACCCACGGTCTTCAATTGAACCTTCAATCAAGAGAGAAATTTACACTCATCTTGATTTCCAAGAGAATTCAACAGGTTTATCATAACCTTCCTCCTCAACCCCCATTAAAAGCCACCTCCTTTTTTTCTCTTCTCTGTGTGTGACTTTCTGTTTTCAAAACCTACAAGAAAACCCATCACTGGCTGTTTATTAAAAAACACCAAGGGGCTAAACCCTAATACAAATACACTTGGTGCGGTCAGGTGGGGAGTTGAACAGTGGGAACCACCCACATCGCTCCAGGTGGTCGTAACAGATGTTTATAGTAAGAAGAAAAAGCTGAAATTAGTCCATTCATCTGTGATAGATTTGTTTCCAAGAGGTTCACTGTGGCTAAAACTCCCAGCTTCGTATGGGCATCCCAACATGACCCTGGCTGAGATCAGCTAACTCAATCAATAATCAGTGTTCATGCCTTTGACCTTCCTGATCCATGTGGTGAGTTCTACATTGGGTGTTATCAATCCCTGATTTTAATCACTCCACCGTTGGTGGCCGGCCTTCAGCTGCCTAGGCCCCAAGCTCTGGAATTCCTTTCTTAAACCTCTCTACCCAAGCCACCCCCCCCACCTCTCTTTCCTCCTTTTCAGCTGCTCTTTCAAACCTCCCTCTCTGACCAAGCTTTTGGTCACCTGCCCTAATATCTCCTTATATAGCTCAGTGTCAAATTTTATTTTACAATGCTCCTGTGAAGCACCATGGGACATTGTTGTTGTTATTATCAACTGAGTCACTTGGGTGGTTCTGTAGCACTGTCACCCTGAGTCACAAGATTGTGGGTTCAAGTCCCACTCCGAAGATGTAATCCAGGCTGGCACTAATAGTGCCGTACTGAGTGGGTGCTCCACTTTCAGAGGTACCAATTTCAGATGAGTCATTAAAACCCAGGCCTTGTCTGCCTGCTCATGTGGATGTAAAAATCACATGGTTCTTTCTTCTTAACAACTGCAACAAGATGCTTCTGAGTGGTATTTAAGAAGAATGTGGAAATGAATGATATTTCAGTGCTTTTGAGAAGATGGTTTGACACAAAATGTCCACTAATAGTATAGCCATACTACAGAATCAACAGCAGTTTGTCAAAATAGCTGGTTTGGAAACCAGACATCTGGTCTTACAGGTAAAGCTTGACATTACAGAACAAAGGAGGATGCAGAGTCACAACTGAAAGCTAAGCTTGCCACCATTTTAATTTGTGTAATATTAATAAAATATTAATCACCAATGACTCATGCAAGGAGGATTGCCTTGTTAAAATTCCAGGAAACCATGCATGGGAGTTACTCCAAATGCATCAACAAATGAACTACGGTCATTAACTTTAATTGAAATATTTGTGATTTACAAAACTCCCAACTATAGCTGTGGAATTATCACATGAAGGCAAGCATTTGACATGTTAAACTTGCTAGTATGTTGAGTACTACAAATGTATACCTTCTTTCAGGAATTTATGTTGTATCCAACAATTACAATGCAGAGCTACGGACATAAGAAAGCATAGAATGATAAAAGACCATGTGCTGTTTCAAAAAAAAAAGTTAAATCTGCCCTTTCATAAACTCCAGCCCAATTCTTTAATTTCCTCAGGAAAGTTAAAAACTTCTCCAAGTTTATTAAAGTAATTCACACTATGCAATTCTGATTGCTCATTTCCCACAGATGGCCCTCCATTGGTCATATCAGCATGAGTATCATTGTTGTCTGTATTTCATAAAATCATAGAAATTTCAAATCAGAAGGAGGCCATTTGGCCCAGTGTGCCTGTGCTAGCTCTATCTTGGAATTACCTACTCTAATCTAGTTCTTCTGTACCATTTCCAGGGCCTTTAATATTTTTCTTCTTAAATGTTTATCTAATATTCTTCATGTCATTTATGACCTGGTTTCAATGTCCATTTATGGTGATGCATCCCATATTCTAACAAATCTTTACATGAAAAAAATTCTTTTGAGCTCTGCAAATTTATGGGCCCTTAATACAAATTCATCAACCAGTGGAAATAATCATTCACTAATCAGTCTTTTAAATTCTTTCATATTTTTAGAAACATCTATTCAATCACTTCCTAACCTTCTTTGCTGTAGTAAATACAGCCAGAGGGAGTGAACTTGGGCTCAGTAGCAGCTGTTTTTTAGGCACCTTGAGTCCCTTAGGAGTCCAAAATGGCATCTGTGGTGCACTAATGATGTGAAGCACGCTGGATGCCATATCAGTAAAGCGGGTTAATGCGTGCAACACTTAACATCTGCCAGAAGTATGCAGAACAAGTAGATCATGAAGACAATCAACACGCAATGCTGATTTGACGCCAGCAGTACCATGTTGGAACTCCACGCTCCAGCTTACACATGCTCTTAACCTTGCACAGCTGAACACAACATTAAGCAGCGTGAAAAACCTCCCACCAGTGCTATTTAAAGGGATCAGTTTGGTTGCTGGTTGATTTCTTCTGTCTGTTGCTATAGTTCTACATGTTTTTGGTGCTTTCCATAGTTGCTTCAAGTTTCAAATGTTTACAGGAAGTGGTGTCACAGGTGCTGAAAGACCTTTTGCTGACTTCAAGCTTCTGCACAAACCATATGCTCCCAGATAAAGGTACACTCATTGGCGTTTCTCTTGGAATTGAGCATGACTGGTAGAATAAGAAGAGGCCATGCAGAGCAGGACAAACTACTAAAAGACAGGGGAGGAGGAGGGGGAGATGTGCTCTCAGCAGGAGGTTATATCCATCCAGGGTTTTCAGGGAGCAATTCTCCTACCTGAACCTCAGAGACGACTAATGTTTGAGATGCCTGTGCTTCACTAAAGAGACCATCAGTGAAATCTGCCAACTGCTGCAACATTTAAAATTTTATATTTTAAAAATCTCCAACAACAATTAAAACCTGAAGGAATGAGATTGCATACTTGCGATGGCTAATTTTCAGTACCAGAAGGATACAATGGCAATAAATAACACTTATCATGTCATTAAAAGGGTACTTAAACTGAAATGGGCAAGACTTAGCTTTCTGTGGCATGTTTAGTTTGCATCTACTGCACCAATACGCCAACTTCATGCCATTCGATGCATGGTGATGGAGATGTCAGGCTGGATTTTATGCAGCCTGTGGGGTCCTGATGCAGGGCGAGAAAGATAAGGAGAACCGTGCCTCAGCTGTTTGGGGAACCCCTGGCTACATTTAACAGCGGTCAGGCAATTAACTGCCCGTGCCGAAGGATCCCGCCTCCAAGAGCTGCCAGCCAATCAGAGGGCCAGCAACTCAGCAGTTCCAGCACTACCGCTGAAACTGCAGTAGGCCCGGGACCAGGAGCAGCCATGGAGCCTCGAAGAGCAGGTAAGTGGGGCGGGCTCACCGGGACCAGTCAAGCAGGCCCCAGCGAGGGGTGGGCGGGTGGATTGTTGAGCACAGGACGGGGGTGATGGTGCAGGGGTGGCCTTTGCTGTCAGGGGCCCATGTGGGCCACAGATTTCCCAAGCAGGAGGGCCCCTCCCCCCCCGAAGGCCCACAGGAAGGCCAACTGGTTTTACTGGGCGGTCTCCCCATGTGCCGGAGGCTCCCCCACTTGCCACTGGTTAAATGCCAGCGGCAGCAGGATGAGGCCCTTAAGTGGTCATTAATTGGCCTCCAGGTGGGAAGGCCATCCTCGACCTTCCCCACCCCTGATTTAATCACGGGGAGTCAGGAAGAGGACGGGCACTTTGCCCCTCACCTTCCCTTCCCATTCTACAGACCCCCCTGCTTCCCAGCCCACTCCTGAGGGGGAATTAAATTCCACCTTGTTGTGCCTGAGAAGCTAACAACAGAGTGGTGCATCCCGTACAGCAAACTTTCCTTTTCTCTGCATTTAACCTCGCATCTGCACTCGCTTGTAGTTGCTGTAGCATTTTCAGATGAAATGGAAAGTGACTATCTTATATTAATGGACCCTACTTTTGGTGTCCTCCACAAACATCTTCTCTGAGTCTACCCTGAACCCCTTCATAATTTTAAAGACTGCTATCAGGTTACCTCTCAGTCTTCTCTTTTCTAGAGAAACGAATCCCAGCCTGCTCAGTCTTTCCTGATAGTTGCAACCTCTCAGTTCTGATAGCACCGTTGTACATCTCTATTGCATCTTCTCTAGTGCATCTATAACTGTACACAGTTTCTATATGTACTCTAACCAAGGTTCTATATAAGTTTAACAAAATTTCACTGTTTTTGAGTTTTATTCCTCTAGAAATGAATCCCAATGCATAAAACTTCACAACTTAAATGTGATTTGTGTGTGAACGAGATGGGTGGAAATTAGCTGATCGAAGTTTTGTATGAATTGGGGGCCGTTGTAAAATATTTGAAGATTGGCAATAGGAAGTATATAAGGAGGAAACTTTGACTTAAATCCACCGTGAATCTATCAATCTTTTATTGCAGCAATGTAATTTTTCCATTTTACAACATCCAACTGTTTCTTAAATAACTCCAAAGTTCTTCTTTCCAATATCCTACGCAGAAATCCATTTGAAAACTGGATCTCAAGTACACTCTTCAGACCAGTTCAAGGTGACTGTTTGTTTGTTTGTCTGATTTCCATCCTCCCTTTGTTGGAGAAGCTCTTCTGGGATTTTGCTGATTCCTGGGATGGCGGGACTGAAGTATGAGGTGAGATTGAGTCGGTTCGGATTATATTCGCTGGAGTTCAGAAGAGTGAGGGGGGGATCTCATAGAAACCTATAAAATTCTAACAGGACTTGACAGGGTAGATGCAGGAAGGATGTTCTCGATGGTGGGGGAGTACAGAACCAGGGGTCATAGTCTAAGGATAAGGGTAAGCCTTTCAGGACTGAGATGAAGAGAAATTACTTCACCCAGAGAGAGGTGAGCCTGTGGAATTCGCTACCACAGAAAGCAGTTGAGGCCAAAACATTGTATGTTTTCAAAAAGGAGTTAGATATAGCTCTTGGGGCGAAAGGGATCAAAGGATATGTGGCGAAAGCGGGAACAGGTTACTGTGTTGGATGATCGGCCATGATCATAATGAACGGCGGAGCAGACTCGAAGGGCCAAATGGCCTACTCCTGCTCCTACTTTCTATGTTTCTTCTATGTTTTAGTTTAGTTCAAACTTGAAAGCAACAATATTTGAGGGTTCACAGCTACCTCTTGGAATATGGTTTTATTGGAATAATAGGTAACCGAGTTATGTATGATCAACCAGCCTGGCCCATAATTAACATCAAAAAAAGATTGTCTGGTCATGATCAAATTGCTGTTAGTGGGAGCTTGCTGTGCACAAAATTAGCTGCTGTGTTTCCTACATTATAACAATGACTACACTTTGAAACTACTTCATTGGCTATAAAGTGCTTTGGGATGTCCTGAAGTCATGAAAGGTGCCTAAATAAATGCAAGTCTTTCTTTTTAATTCACTTCAACCACCCATCCATAAGCTGTCAAGGGCATTTTCACTAAATCTTGGTTTTGTTTGATGTCTTCTGTTCAATTGAAAACAATTTTTCTGAGACATAGCTAGATTACTGAATAATGGGTGACTTAAAGCAGTTCTGGTTGGTTCATTTACAAGTGACCAAGTTTCATTATTGTAGAAGCCTTCTGACATTTCCTCCTTATTTTCCTAGGCCTCTGCTTGATGGATGTTGCAACAGAGCAGTGGCCACAAAGAATGGGCCTCACTGCTTACACCTAGCCTGCACAGCTCAAACAAATTGAGAAGGGGCTGTGAATAACAAGCTTCTCGAGGCTGAAAACAGGTAGATACTTTTGTCTCTAGGAAAAGCAGGGGATATTGGCATCTGAAGGCTTTCTTACTGTTGTTTTGGGACCATTACTGCAGCGAGTAGAGTTCCCTTCCCTGCTTTAAAGCATAGACCTTTGTTGTGGGAGGACACTTATCAGATCTGTGGTAATGCACTGATCTTGAAATACAGGCTAGTTCAGGTCTCACAGAGCATACTTCTAGCTTTCTCCACCTGATACACCCAGGTGGAGCCAGGGATGAGAAAATCAGTTCTTAATAATATTTATTGCAAACTTACTTGTCAAGGCAATATTCTCAGGCAACTCTCTCACTTCCTTTTGACTTCTATTCATCTCATTGGTTAGGCACCAATGTTCAGTCCTTCTTCTCGAAAACCCTGCCTGCCTATGAAGTGACCATCTTTTGGAGCATCAATTCCAGAAAGCCCTGTGTCTTGTGTGCTCCTCGAGTTCAGTGACTTTGATCTTGAGCGAAGGCAACAGAAGATATTTCCTACAACCATCTGCCAAAGCAAAGTGTTGCTCACAACTACTTGCAGATGTGGATGTGCAGGCACTTCAGGTGGGTATAGAGCACCTTTTCAGCAGTATGTTCTGCCTGGCGTGCCTTCAGTGACCTTGCTATTCTCATTGGGAATAGTGGAGAGGGGCAAAAAAGAACTAGCTCATAGAGACCTAGTCCCAGCATAAAGAAAAAGAATGGCCAAGAAAGGGTCATTATATTACTATGTTCTTTAAATGAATTGCCACCGGACTTCTCAATCCCCAACAATGCTTAATTTCCTCAACATAGTTTCATCTGGATATCTTGCATTTCTTAGCATTGGGAAATTGTGGGCTGTGCCCTCATTTCCATACTTTAATGAAACTCTTGAATGTTTCTGATTGGAGTTCCTGACACCTGAACAGTTTCCAAAATGGGCGAAGTTCAGTCAGGATTAATCACCTAATTTCATGTTCCATTACCTCCTGCCTGTGCTCTTTTACAGGATGTAACTGAGATTACAATTGTCCCCATGACTGTGGCTCCATTAAAGCATTTATAGCATTATAACAATGTTTTGGTTAGATATATCTGCAGGTAACAACAAGCAAAATTATATGGTTGATGTTTTTCGCCTCTGCATTTGCCAGCCAAGATTATCCACCTGTTTAGTCTAATGGTTGGAAAATCATGTCTAAAATCACTGTATAATATGCTTTTTAATGTTGTTGGTGTATAAATGGGTATCAACAAAATAAATATGTTCAGCATATGTGCAGCCCCTAAAGGGTGAGGATGAAATCCAACTAAAACTTCCCAACTAATCAGTTTTTAAATACGTGACAAGAAAAATTACAAAGGAAGTTGAAAACTGCTAAGAATTTTCTCCTTAACAGCAAACTCCCTGGGGCCGATGTTCAGGGCGGAGGTGCGTTCCAAGAAATAAGCAGGTACCGACCATGCCCACATTCACTTGTATCTGTTTGCTGCTTAAAGGCATTTTACTTAAATATTTTATCCATTCATGAGATGGGGCCGTTGCCAGCAAGGTCAACATTTATTGCCCACCCCTAAATACCCCTGAGCAGGTGATAGTGAGCTGCCTTCTTGAACCGCTGCTGTCTGTGTGGTGAAGGGACTCTTACAATGCCATGAGATAGGGAATTTCAGGATTTTTGACACAGCGACAGTGAAGGAACAACAACATATTCCCAAGTTGGGATGCTCTAAAGCCTGGCTCGGGTATAAAATTAAAACCCAACCCGGGCTCGACCCGGCCACAGCCAACCCGAGCCCGGACCTTTAATTTTTTTTCGCGCCTGACCCGGCCCAACCCGACAGGAATCTCCTTCATCTGTTCCGGCAGCAGGCTATTGCAGCAGCTGGAGTTGTGGAGAATCATGGGTAAGCCTGATCCAGTGACTTCCCGGAATCAATGTCCGGCCCGACCCGACCTGAGCTCGAATGTTGGACTCGGAATTTCGACCCAACCCAACCCTAACACACGTAGTCGAGTCTAGTTGGGTTCGGGTTGGGTAGCCAGGCTTTAGAATGGTGTGTGACTTGGAGGAGAACTTGGAGGTTTTGGTGTTTCCGTGCACCTGCTGCCTTTTTCCATCTAGGTAGTAGAGGTTGTTGGAAGGTGCTGAGGAAGGAGCTTTGTAGATAGTACGTACTGCAGCCACAGTGTGCCAGTGGTGGAGGGATTGAGGGCTGGATTTTACGCCGGGCAGACGGGAGCTGGCCACCGATGTAAAAGTCGGTGGCGATCCCGCTTCCGCCCGGCCTGGGGATCCGACCCGCATTTTACGGGTCCCCAGGCTTTAACTGTTCCGAGGCAGGTAGAGGTCCCACCTCATTGAGCTGCTGGCCAATCATCAGCCCAGCAGCTCTTAGTCCGAGCAGCGCCACTGGGAGCGGTGGCCACTGCTGGGACTGCAGCCCAGCCAAGTACGTGGAGCCAGGACTTCAGGTAAGTAAGGGTTGCCTCGCCAGGGAGATCGGTCACACCCTGGCAAGGCATGGGTGGTCGTTTGGGGGGAAGAGGGGGTCACGGGTCCTGGGGGGGGTTGGGGAAGCAGGGGTAGCCCTCAATCGGGCACCGTGTGCCTGACTGAGGCTCCTCCTCCCCGCCCCGGGTGTGCTGAGAGGCCGCCAAGTATCAATGGGCGGCCTTTCACGTCTCCTGGACACCCGCTTGCCACGGGTAAAATACCCGTGAAGGCGGGCGCAGTTCCTTAAGTGGCCACTTAAGGAACTTGATTGGCCTGGGGTGGGTGGCCGGTTTATCACCCTCCCCCGGCCTACATAAAGTGGGACAGAGGCGGATGCGGGCCGAGAAGGCCTCCCGCTCAATTTTATGCCACCCCCTTACCACCATGCGGCTCACTGGGGTGGCGTAAAATTCCAGCCTGAATGTTTAAGCTGGTGGATGAGGTGCCAGTCAAGCGGGCTGATTTGTACTGGATGGTGTTGAGCTCATTGAGTGTTGTTGGAGCGCCACTCATTGAGGCAAGTGGAGAGTATTTCATCACACTCCTGACTTGTGCCTTGTGGTGGACAGGCTTTGGGGAGCCAGGAGGTAAGTCACTTGTTGCAGAATTCCCTGCCTCTGATCTGCTCTTGTAGCCACAGTATTTATGTGGCTGGTTCAGTTACGTTTCTGGTGAACAGTGACCCTCCCACCAGGATGTTGATGGTTGGGGATTCGACAATAGCAACGCCATTGAATGGGACATAGTTAGACCTTCTCTGTTTGGAGATGGTCTTTTCCTGGTACTTGTGGTGCATGAATGTTACTTGCCACTTATGAGCTCAAGCCTGGTCTTGCTGCATGCAGGCCGGATTGTTTCATTATCTCAGGAGATGTGGATGGAACTGAACACGGTGCAATCATCAGCAAATGTCCCCACTTCAGAACTTAAAATAGAAGGAAGGTCATTGATGAAGCAGCTGAAGATATTTGGGCCTAGGACACTAGCCCTGAGGAACTCCTGCAGCAATGTCCTAGGGCTGAAATGATTGGTCTCCTGCAACCACAACCATCTCTCTTTGCACTAGGTATGAGTAGAACCATTGGAGAATTTTCCCACTGACTTCAATTTTACTTGGACTCCTTGATGCTACACTCAGATGCTGCTTTGATGTCATAGATATTCACTCTCACCCCACCTCTTAGTTTACTTAAATAGGGTTGGTTGGTTTTAATTCCTCCCATTCTTGATTTTCCACATTTACTTTCAGAATGGGATAGGATAAATAGAACAGATCCTTTACATTGCTTCGAGCAGGATTCCAGATGTTCCTTCAATCTGACATTTTTGTTTTTAAGATTCACTTAAAGCTTAACTCAAAATTATATATTTGCATGTGTTATCATCTCTAGTGTGAAGCATGACTTTTGTGTAAAGTAATTGCTTTATCTTTGATTTTCTTTGAGTGACATATTACACCAAAGCAGTCAGTTTCCCTGTAATTCATGTCAACACAATTGCTTGGTAATATTGCAGATTATGTGACATAACTTTTGCAGAATGTGAGAACTAGAGACTGAACATAGCTTGGAAACAGCCATTGTGGGCTGTTGCACCTTTTCCTTCCAACAGATAGGGCTAGAAACAGGACTCACACCCAAAATGGGCAGCAAGTCATCAGAGTGATTGTTCTGTGTGCCAGTCCATGCTGGCACAAAGCCTATGCCAAATTTGGCTCTGGGCCACATCCACATTCAATTGGCAAGTTGCAGACACTGCCCAGACGCCCCTGCCAAGTATGGGGCTCCCAACAGGGCAGAATCCTGTATCCAATAGGCAGACCATCAGTTACAGCCTGAGGGGTTTAGCTTCCCAACCGTCTTTCTCGATGAAGCCAGAAGCCGCCCGTCACTGCCTCCAAGTCCCAGCACTAGAGAGCAGTTGCCCAGCCTTCATCATTGAGTTAGATTTTAATTGTGTGTAGGGGCGGGGGGGTGGGGGGGGGGGGTGTAGTTTTTGGTGCCCTAGACCCCAAGAATTATTATTTTGGCTGTCTACCTAGGCTGCTGTTGCCTGCCACACCATACTCTCACACAAGTTGCTACCTTCAGAAGAGAAGGGAAAGCAGAATAAAATGCAAGAAAATTGGGGTGAAGGATACATTTTTAAAAAAATGGTCAGTACCAACAAATCTTACTTAAGGCTCACTAACTATGAAATATTCTCCAGAGAAGACTTTATTATTGCTCTTGTGAAAAGCAGAAATGTATAATTTCATTGAGGAAGTGCTACCAGTTGAGGTTTGTCTGGCCATGGCTGTCAGAAAAGCTAGTACTCGGCTGTGATTTTGTGTGATAAACAAATTACATCATGCTCAGGAACACTGCGGAGTAGAAACTGGTATGTGTCATAGCCAATTTCTGGGTGCAAAAATCAGGGTTAGGAGAAGCAATTTTGGACAGGGGCAATTTGGAGAATTCCTCCTCCCACACCCCACAGAGAACTGTTCACAGTTGCTTGCCCTTGGTGACATTGTGATGGAGGCCTTCTTGGACTTAATCTGATGCTTTGTGTTATGGCCAAGGTGTGGAGGGGGGTCACAGTCGCCCCTCTTGCTCTTCCTCTTATTTGACTGCAACAGGGTTTATTCCTTTTAAAAAGTGGCTGTGCTTAGCACCTCAGTGAATGGTTCTTTCATGATCACATTAAAGGTAAAACAATCAGACAGGTTTTCTTGAGTTTAAAGAAGAGGCAAGTTTATTATACGCAGCAAGCTAAACCCAATCTAAAATAATAACTTAAATACACAGTCTGTGAGCTTGGATGATTTGATGGTCTTCCGGCTGGAGTTGTATTTTTGTAAGTCTTTAGCTGGTCAAATTGCACTTTGTGGCTGGTTTGCTTTGCTCAGCTCAGGGTTTTCTTGGAGGCCGAATTGTCGGTAGCTCTCTTGCCCTGGCAGTCTGAAGGCTTGGAGGGCCTACAGTCACAGATGATTTTCAAGCTTGATGTTTTCTAGAGAGAGAAAGAAATAAAGAAAGAAAGAGAGAAAGGGAGGTACACAGTCTTCTCTGCTGCAGTCTCAGTTATGGCTTGTCATTTGTGTGTCTAACAAAACTTCCAGTTTTTTCAGAGATGGCCAGATGTTTGCGTGACTGCCTCAGGGTATTCTCTGGGACCTTCTAATGGGATACAAGGTTTAGAATTGGCTCCAGAGACCCAGAATGCCAGCATTTACACTCAGAGGAGTTTGTTCTTTCAAAGTAAATGGGCTGGATTTTACCAGCAACCATGCCCCCCCCCCCCCCGCAACATCATCATGGCGGGGGAGGGGGGCCCGGAAAACAACTCCGGGAGAGGCCTGCCTCTGGCCTCGACACCTGGGAGGCCCCGCCCCATATTACTGGCAGCAGCGAGGCCTCGTGGCGGCCCACTCACCACTGGAAATTTTATTTAAATATTTAAATAAATGTTAATTAACGCATAATTACCTCATCACGATGGTTGTCCCACGCCGATATGCCAGCCGGTTGCCGGAACTCCTGCGCCTTCGGATCTCGGATCTGAGGTGGCACCTGGTGGGTGTTAATAAGGCAGATATCCATTCACTAAAATCAGGAAGCTGGTGACAGTCTCTGATCCACAACTGTTTTATTCTCAATTCACTGTTCAGTCCAAATATCAGTTTCCACTCTTCTCCTGGTAATCTTCAGCCTGGGGAAAAACCCAGCCCTTAAATGCAAACTGCAATGAGCATCACCTGCTCTCTATTAACACTGAATTAAGTCCTGGTTAATTTCAATATAGCCAGCGGGGAGGGGGTGGAGTGAAGTTTTCAGGGTGCGAGGGAGGGGAGCGGAAAAAGCTCTTGCTGTTGTTTGAGGGGATGGTGGGAAGAGGTTGAAAGTCAAAGTTAATAAAGTTCAGGATTGGAAGAAAAGATTTTTTGGGGGGGGTGAGGACAATTAATAAACTGATTAGTTGTTGGGCAGGTGGGGGAGGGGATTGGAACTTTGAAAAAAATTTAAATTTAAATTTTTATAAACTGTCACTTTAAAAATTTAAATAGACCTGGAGGGCTTGAACTTTAAAAAATTGACATTACATAAAGTGCAATACAGTTCAATTACTCTCAATACAGTATGTGACACTCTAAGGTGCCTCACGACACTTACAAATACAGGTTATATTTACAATATACATTTTATGTGAAAGATACAGCCCAAAGGGTTTTACACAGGTCCCAGTCCTTTGGTGTACTATGGCGGGAAGGCAGTAGACTGTGGGCTTACTCCATTGTGCCTTTGCTGCGGCTGCCCCAAGCTTTAGTGCATCCTTCAGCACGTAGTCCTAGACCTTGGAATGTGCCAGTCTGCAACACTCGGTTGTGGACAATTGTTTGCACTGGAGGACCAGCGAGTTTCGGGCAGACCAAACAGCATCTTTCACCGAATTGATGGTCCTCCAGCAGCAGTTGATATTTATCAGAACATTTTTCATGAAATTTGTAAAAGTATATTACATAACAGTTCAAATTTGACAGGATTAACTGCTTTCTAACCTCTACCAATTTTTGAGGCTTTTATATTCTAAACTCATCTCCTTTATTTGTGCTTAAGGGATCTTCTAAAATACCTTTAATATTTTTATTATACATACGCTGCAGCTCTCACCTGCCCTTACTATTCATCTGGTCAAGCGTCCAAGCTGATGTTCCTCCTTTTAGTTTCATTATGGCTCCCTGTAAAAGCTACATTTTGGAGGCCTGTAACTTTTTCTAATGCTACGTATGTGGCAGGTAGCAGACCGGGCTGGGCACTGAAGGTTTATAAATTTTTATAATGTTGAATTCAAGAGGAAAATGTGCCCGGGAGTGAAGGATTATAATAATGTTTCAGGCATATTGCTTGGGAATGCAGGAAAACTGGCCTCGGAATTAAATTGCCTGCTTGAGATCTTCGGAGCATGTTATGCTAGCAGTTTGAAATCTCTCAGTTGCCCTCCCCTCCTCCCTCCCTTGAGATCTTTGTCCTTACTCTCTTCCATCCCACTGAGATATTTCACTCCCTCCGACGGTTGTTGTGGTCTCATGTATTAAGCTAAAGAAAAACAACGAGACAGGATCTGGCGTGATATATCCAATAATGATGAAGGAAATGCTGAAGAAGTAATGTTTTCACCGGGTGCTCCGGTTTCCTCCCACAGCCAAAGACTTGCAGGTTGATAGGTAAATTGGCCATTGTAAATTGCCCCTAGTGTTGGTAGGAGAATGGTAGGGAATATGGGATTACTGTAGGGTTAGTATAATGGGTCAGCACAGACTTGGTGGGCCGAAGGGCCTGTTTCAATGCTGTATCTCTACGACTGGTAGAATGTAAAAAAAAAATCCTGGAAATTACGCACAGGATTTTCCCATGGGTTTTGGGATCCCAAGGTCAGGACCAACTGGGGTTCTTGAGCCTGCACTTGCCAAGAGCAAGATTGGCTTGGCGATCTTCTCAGAGGCCGCCTCCTAATTAGCTGCCTCTGTGCTTGCCATCCTATTAAGGAAGGCAGGTGGACTTCTGATGCTGCTGGCTCAATCAGAGGGCCAACATCTGTAGAGCCACAGTAACCCCAATGGGACTGGTGGGCAGTGCTTAGGTAGGAGACCACGAGGGCGCCTCAAAATGGAGGCTGACATGGCGGTGTAAAATAAATCATTATTACGGTGGGGGGGTGGGGGGGGGGAGGATGGTAGGCCCCTCAGTGGAGGGGAAACTCCTCCACCTGGATTGTTGGGGCTGCAGAGGTGGCCTTTGATGCCCAAAGCCCCCAGTTTGGGGTTGGAGCCTTTGGTTTCAGTGGCACCCCGGATTGCTGTCTCCATAAAGCTTGTGGCATCCACACGCAGTGGGGGGAGGGGGGGTGCTGCACCGTCATTGGCAAAATGCTAGTGGTCCTGCAGAATTGTCCCTAATTGGGGCTTTAATTATGTAAATTGACTGCCTGCCTCCTGGGTCTCTGCCCCGGTGGTGGAAATGCATCGGAGAGCCGTCCCGACGTGGCTCCCCACTATTTTCTCAGCCCCACCACCCCCTCACCTCCAAGCCTGCCACCATAGGGCTGGGAAAAGTCTGCCCTCTATTTCAGGGTTCTAATGAGAATGTCAGCTGGAGGACAAAAGAGTTCCCAATATAATATCCACTTTCAAAACAGAGCTAACCAAGGTAATTATATTCCATTAGTTTAACAACTGCGGTAGGGAGTATTTTGGCATTTTTAATTATAGATAAATGCCTGGAATTTTGCAGGGAGATCGGTGGAACACCTGAAGAAATGGTGAAAATGTCTGAGAGTGACTGTTTATACTGTTTCTCCAAGGTTCTCCATTGATTTTTTCCACTGAAATTATCCAGAGATGCCCAAAGAAATTTCCCCCTGAAAGTACTAAATAACTGAATGAGGAGAACATAGTTATAAGCAGCTGACATGGATTTCAGCCAAGCTATGTGACTAATCTGATAGCGTTCATTGAGGAGGTGACAGATATGGGGGATAGATGGGGGATAGAATTGCAGTTGATAGATTTTCAGAAAGCCTTTGACAGGGTACCACGCACAAAACTATTGGAGAAGATTAAGGGTTGGAATGAGTGGAGCAAACTAGATTAAAAATTGTTTATTAGAAAGGTAATAGAAATTAGTAGTTAAGGATATTTTTTCAGAGTGTTTGCAAGTAGGGAGCAGTGTCCTAAAGGGTTCTGTCAGGGACTGCTTCTTTTGTTGTGTACCTTAATAATTTAGATATAGGGCAAGAGAAAGTGGTGACCAATTTGCAGATGATACTAAAATAGGAGGCTTAGGAAATAATCCTGAGAACTAAGGGAAGCTGCAAAGGGATATTAATAAGTTGATGGCATGGACAAAAAAGTGGCAGGTGTCAATAAATGTGGAGTGGTATATTTTGATGAAAAAAATAATTATACTATACTAAACTAAGAAGAAGGTTGGGTGAATTAGAAAAGCAGAGGTATTTGCAGGGGCAGGGAGGGTTCATGTTCACAAGACATTAAAAGCTCACCTCAAGTGAATAAGACTATAAAACAACTAATGAAATAAAATCAGCGTCACTAAAACCGCTTCCATTTAAATCAGGCAATTGTTTAAATTGGCCAAAAATTACTAACCATTTTCCATTTTCATTATAGTCATAATGATGAGTTAAGTGTGCCAGGTAATTCAGGCAGGAACAGGAGTTCATTCAATAGTTTGCATCTGGTTACAGTGAAATTCTCTTTCATAATTAATCCCCTTCAACTGGTGTTGGGTTACAGTTTATTCTACTCAACTCTAATTGCAATAACAAAGTAAATAGCAACTCATTAATGTTGGAAGTACAAAGTGGCAGGTAGATGGAATAATAGAATAGAATTATAGAATGGTTACAGCACAGAAGTAGGCCATTCAGCCTATCGTGTCCGTGCCAGCTCTCTGCAAGAGCAATTTAGCTAGTCACACTCCCCACCCTTTCTCCGTAGACCCTCAATGTTTTTCTCTCATCTTCTTCTTCTTCTTCTTTGGCCTCCTTGTCTCGAGAGACAATGGTCATATGCTTATCCAATTCCCTTTAGAAAGCCTCGATTGAATCTCCCTCCGCCAACCTTTAGGCAGTGCATTCCACATCCTAACACTCACCGTGTAAAAATAGTTTTTCCTCATGTCACCTTTCATTCTTTTGCCAATCACCTTAAATTGGTGGCCTCTGGTTCTCAACCCTTCTGTCGATGGGAACAGTTTCTCTCCATCTACTCTGCCTAACCTCTCATGATTTTGATCACCTCTATTAAATCTCCTCTCAACCTTTTCTAAGGAGAACAACGCCAACTTCTCCAATCTATCCACAGAACTGAAGTCCCTCAGCCCTGGAACTATTCTTGTAAATATTTTCTGTATCCTTTCTACAGCCTTCACATCCTTCCTAAAGTCCGGTGCCCGGAATTGAACACAATGTTCCAGTTGAGGCCAAACCAGTGTTTTTTAAAAGTTCATCATAACTTCCTTGCTTTTGTACTCTATGCCTCTATTTATAAAGGTCAGGATCCCGTATATCTTTTTAACCAGTTTCTCAACCTGTTCTGAAAGATAATCTTTTGTCTCTTCTGCACTACAACTGCCACACACCCAATCCTTACAAATGTGCCTCATTTATCATTATTTATTTTATAGCCTTCTTTCAACACCTGCCCACGGAATATTCTAAGATATCCAAAATCATAACATACAACAACAATAGAATTGCTGATCTTGATATATGAATTTTATTTACATAGCTGTCAACATTTTAGCATTAAATCTATTTCACTAATACTTCAGCTCTTTCTTTTGAACAATATGCATGTTGCAGGAGGTGATCAACCATCCAGCCCATATGGCAGGTAAATTGCATTAGCACCAACACGCTCGCTATAAACAGTGAGAATTATACTGGGTCTTACGGCAAAATGTATGGAATATGAAAGTTGAGACATGATGATGAGTCTATATAGAATCTTATTAAGACAGCAGTTGGAGTATTGTATGCAGTTTTGGCTCCACACTAAAGCAAGGCTATTGTGGCACTAGAGGGAGAACAACACAGATTCACTAGCTTGGTGTTGTGCAAAGAATAAAGAGCTTGGATATAAGGGCGGCCCAGTGGTTAGCACCGCAGCCTCACAGCTCCAGCGACCCGGGTTCAATTCTGGGTACTGCCTGTGTGGAGTTTGCAAGTTCTCCCTGTGTCTGCGTGGGTTTCCTCCGGGCGCTCCGGTTTCCTCCCACGTGCCAAAGACTTTCAGGTTGATAGGTTAATTGGCCATTATAAAATTGCCCCTAGTATAGGTAGGTGGTAGGGGAATATAGGGACAGGTGAGGATGTGGTAGGAATTTGGGATTAGTGTAGGATTAGTATAAATGGGTGGTTAATGGTCGGCACAGACTCGGTGGGCTGAAGGGCCTGTTTCAGTGCTGTATCTCTAAATCTAAAAAAAAATCTAAAAATAAGTCGTGCCTTTCATGACCTCCCAAAATGTAATTACTGTTGTAGTGAAGGGAAATGTAGTACCCAATTTTCAGGATCCCACAAACAGCAATGAAATAAATAACCAGATAATCTGTTTTTAATGGTGTTGATTGAAGGATAAATATTGACCAGGACAACGTCCCTGCTCTTCTTTGAATACTGTATGTGATTTTTTTATATCCACCTGAGAGTCCAGATGGTGCCTTCGTTCAAAGACAGCAGCTTCGGCAGTGTAGCACTCCCTCAGTGCTGCACTGGAGCAGCAGCCTAGATTGTGCACTCAAGTTCTAGAGTGGGGTCCACCCCACCTGGCAACATTCACCAAATGTTCCACATGCCCTACCATAGCTCCTGCATTGTGTTGTAGATGTGGGTTTGTGGACTCATGTAACTTATGCACCATCTGCAACACATGGTAAGAGTTGTCACCACTGCCTGCAAATGAGAACTAAGCTCCCGAGTCATAGCTTAGGTGATGTCAATTGTTTCTGCTCTCTCCCCTCATTTCTACCTGGAAGAGATGGCTGTTTCCTCATGATTATTTCTAAGTTCCCCCTGCTGACTGGTGCTGTGTGCTTCACCCTGTGGTGTATATTCTGTCCAGCTACTCACATCCTCCGGGATATATCTGGGCTTGTGTTTGAATAAGTAAGAGCCATGATGGAGTCAGTGAGTCAGGTGTGGGATGGGGCACGGCAGATGTGTAATTTTGGCAGACTATAACCACTCAGAGTATTGAAGGTGATTCATGCCATTATGAACCTGAACCTGATTACTTTTCTCCAACCTTGCCATCTCCAATGTCTCCCCATTCTGTCTGCCAATGAGTTGTAGAGCTTCCTCTTCAAGGACCTGATGGTTACTTGTTCTTTGCCTGTGGCACTTCAAAGCCACTGACTTGGAATTTGTAAAAAAAAAACATGGAAAGTCTACTGTATTTGCTCAAAATATAATTATGCCCAAGAATTTGCAAACATTCTATTAATTTGCCGTTTGCTTGACCATTAAGCATTGAGTGCACTAAGACTCCTATGTCTACTTCCAATTTATCCTTAGCTATTTATATGCTGTTACCTCTGGTATGTGGACTATCCATTTTCTTTCCTATGTACAATACTTGACATTTGTGTTGTTATAACCGAGGCGGGAGGAATGCATTGTTTATTCTAGTCCAACTCCTCCACAGGTCACAACATATATTTAAGTTTTCCCACTTTCCAATTCGGTCAATCATATACTCTTTTTTTCCCCAAATAAAACACACCAACCAGGTTTCTTTAATAAACATCAGAATTATCAGTTTATTATAAAACAAGTCTTAACCAAGAATGAAGTAAAACATACACAAGTTGAAATATTAAAGCACGTTATTTATCTTAGCCCCTCACACACATACACATGCATACCCCAGTTAACCGGAAAAATAAAAAGGGATTTTTGTTTATAGCATTCTTCCAAGGAAGCCAAATCAAAAACACGTAGGCAGAATACTTGTCCTTGGTTTTGGTTTGGCGTCCCAAATGTATATAGATAGCTGTCACTGTCACTGGGATCTTCCTTGAACAGTTCTTTCCAGGCGATGTTGAAGATCAGTTTGGGTAGGCTTTCCAATATATGCAGCTACAGAGGCTTCAGATAGGTCTTACAGCAGAAATGCGGCAACAAGGTTTCAGTTCCCACATATTTCATATGCAGGGTTTCTTCAAATACAGTTGGAAATAAGAAACTGACACACTGGAAATGCAGGGTTTCTTTACAAGAGAAAGAGATGAGCTGGATCTTTTTTTGGCAGGCAAAAAACAATTGTATTTTATAACAGTTAAAATTGAAACTAAAAACAGTCCAGAAGTCAAGCTTCCTGACCTCTATAAATTGTGACCTGTCACTTCTTAATAAACATCTCCCCAAGTCAAAAACAACCCCTGCTGGGTGATTATCCACAGACAGGTGCCTTCCAGTAAGACTTGTTTACAAGCCAAGTCCAGGAACCTTCTAGTGACTTCTTTTAAAATCAAGATTCCAGATGAAACTATGTCCATAATTCAACTATAAGTCCTTAAAACATATTTTACATAAAATAGAAGCACTCTTGTAATGGTATGCATTAAATTTAATCTGCCATTGTTCAGCCCACTCATGTATTTTAATTAGCTCATTTTGTAGTTTCTGGTTTGCTTCCTTCAGTTCCACTGCCTCTCCTAATTCTATATCATCTGCTAATTTAAACAACATGCATTGAGTTTCAGAATTCAAGCATTCAATTTGAATTTGGAACACTATTGATCCCAACAATGAGGCCCGAGGTGCCAGTATTTTCCTTCACCCTGACATTACCCTGCTAAACAATACCTATTGTTTTCCACTTTCAACCAGTTTCTCATCCATACCAACATCTTGTTTTGACTCTGTACAGCTGTTACTTTAATTAGTAATTTTTTATATGGAGTTTTGTCCAATGCCTTTTGGAAGTCTAGGCAGAAAACATTATAGGGTTTAACACAATCGACTTGTTACTTCCACAAAGAATTCAATGAGAATGGTGAGGGAGGAACTTACCTTTCTAAGGCCTTGCTGACTGATATTTCAGTTGGTAGTGCTTTTGCCTCTGAGTCAAAAGGTTGTGAAGTCAAGTCCCACTCCAGAGACTTGAGCTCATACTCCAGGTCGACACTCGTTGCAGTGCACTTTGTGGAAGCTTGCTGTGTGCAAATTAGTTGCTTTGTTTCCTGATATTAGAGCAATAATTACACTTCAACAAAGTACTTATCTGATCGTAAAATACTTTGGGATGTCCTGAGGTCAAGAAAGGCACTATATAAATGCAAGTTCGTTCATTTAGATAGTCTTCAAGTTTACTCCTGATAATAGATTCCATTATTTTACATGGAGTTGAAGTGTTTCTTCTAGTTCATATAATGTGGGTACAATAGAATACTAAAACACAAAAAAAAAAATCACAATGGCTTTCTAGATAATGGTAACAGATGTACATAATGATTCAGTGGCTAGATACCACTTGAACCTTTTGCTCAAAACTGTTTCTCGCGAAGGCCAGAGGATTCATGTGAAGATCCCTGATAATACCACACGTGGCACTTTGTACTCAACTGAACCTTGCTTCCAGTGAAAGCTGTATGCCCTATCCAGCCACTACCTACTTGCAGCATGTCAGTTATTACTTAATTGATATGTGTGTGTACTGCAGACTGATTAATGTGGTAGTTGTCTCCTCAGATGGTTTGGAAGGACCTGTTAGCATAAAAGCTTCATGCTGTGGTAGCCTTCACTTCAATGGGAAGAGCTGCCAGATTAGGATTGTTCTGTGTAAGTCCATCAGCTCAGGCACCAAAATTCTAAGGCAACTTGTTTTTTTCTATTATTCATTCACAGGATGTGAGCATCACTGGAATTTATTGCCCACTCCCTAATTGCCCTTGAAAAGGTGGTGGTGAGTCTTCTTGAATATAACTGAGTGGTTTCCTCGGGCATTTCCAGGATCCGGAATGCACTGCCTGACAGTGAGGTGGAGCAAATTCAGTCATGGCTTTCAAAAGGGAATTGGATAAGCAACTGAAGGGAAACAATTTGCAGGACTGGGACTATCTGAGTTGCTCTTGCAGAGAGCTGGCATAGACACAAACCTGAATGGCCTCCTTCTGTGCTCTTAACCATTCTATGATTCTATGTGGAGACGTTTATAAACACAGGCCTCAAGGTAGCATCTTTGAATCTGCAGATGATGTCTTATGATAAAGTGGTCCGCTCATTCAGTATGAGTATTGGCAGAGTGAGGCCCATCTTCCCAAACTTCTTAGATGCCACGTATATTACTACAGCTATTTTCCACTGCATAGTATATCCAGGAAAATAGCTGTGCAAAAAGGCGATATCAAGAAACCAAAAGAAAGATACAAATGACCATTGGAGAAGGCTCGTTTGATGCTAAATCATATGGGATGCAAAACAGGTGGTAACAGACGGATGGAAAGTCAATTGAAAGGAAAATTGGACCGAGTGTGCAATGGGTGTCTAATATGCTGTTGTTTCACTTCCCTGCCATAATTGAATCGTACCCCTTATGATTCAATAATCAGTGATTAAAATGCTCAGGTTTTACAATGTAGACTGAAGTAACTGCAAGCTGCCTTTAAGAGGCTCTGTGGTGAAGACCTCACCTACCGGCACTGATTTGTCCGTTTTTTTATGGCTGTGTGCATTGGAACTAGCACATGCACTAATTTTGTGCATCAGTGTTAATAAGGCTTGATTTTCAGAGGTCCCAAGCTCACACGCCTAGTTTTGCATGTCTGAATTCATAAAACTCTGCATGCGACCTGATTATAGTAATTTGAAAATGCTGACAAGGCTCACATGGGCTGGGAGTGGGGCCTCACAAAAATGCTCATTGCCAAACCAGGCGTGTGAGCTTGGGACCTCTGAAAATCAACTTTTATTAACTCTGATGCACAAAATTAATGCATGTGCCAATTCCAATGCACACATCAAATTACAGACCCATCTGTTAACTCACTAAAACTATTGAATGTGATGATCACTTTCTGAAACTTGTTCTTTGGGCTTTATTATCTCCCATTCCCAGTCATATTTCAAGCAGATCTACCTTTCTACTTATATATTTACGTCCTTTATTTGCCTTAGTGTAGGAGTACAGAAGCCTGCACTAATGATCTGGAAACATGAGTTCAAATCCCATTAATGGAATATGAAAAAGCAAGTAGCAGTAATAGTGCGACCATGAAACTACCAGAATGTCAGAAACACCCATCTGGTTCACTAATGCCTGTTTAGGGAAGGAAATTTACCATATTTACCTGGTCTGGCCTACATGTGACTCCAGACCCAAGGCAATGTTGTTGACTCTTAACTGCCCTCTGCAATGGCCTAGCAAGCCAGTCAGTTGTTTTCAAGAAGATGGGTCACCATTACCTTCTCAAGGGCAATATTGCTGGTCTTGCAGATGTAAATGAATTAAAAAAGCTGTATTTTATATGGTAATATTGTCAATATTTGTTCAGTCAACAAGCCCAAATCTTACCCCAATTGCACCTTATTTAATTATGTAGCATTTAATATGTAATCATATTTTGCTATGTTCAGCACCAATAAACATGACCTTGCATTTCTCAATTTTTGATATATCACCTGCTATTCAGCTGGCTGAGTTGTGAAGTAGCTTTTAGCAACATCCCTCTCTTCTGAACTGTTGATCTTCCCACACAACATAATGTCCTCCACAGATTTTGACAGTCTGTTTACAATGTGGTTATTGAGGCCAATAATAAATATTAAGAGCATCAGGTCCTCTAGAACTGATCATCGGGAAACTCTACCGACCACAACTGCCCAACTGAAATGGCTATTATTAATAAACTGCCTTCTGTTTGCTATTATGTGGCTGATTTATTATCCAGTTTACAACTTCCTCTGCGATCCCACGAGCTTTCAGTTCAGGCCTTCATTCCATGTAAAATGGCAGGATGACCCTGAATGTTTACTGCAATTTTATCCCTTATTTGAATTTCATATTTAATGCAGAATTACCGAAGTCAAAAATCTTATTTCTCAATACTTCCCAAGGCTGGGAAGTTCCTGTGAGCTGCTCTAGCTCCGCCAGTGTTACTTCATTGGAAGTGCATCCGAAACCCTGGTGAAGTAGGAGCAGCTCCAACGAGTTCTTCAGCCAGTGTTTTTCAGCCGATAACCGGCCGTGTGTTAAACATGGTTATCTGCTGCAAAATTAAATTGTTTTTCTTACAACCCCTGCCACAAACTCTGTGCCTTTGCCATCAATTCCATGCCCGTCCCCAGCCACTTTCTCGGGTTGAACCAGACTGTTTGGAACCTGGCGTCCTGGTTTGACCCCAAGCAGAGTTTTTGATCACATATCCTATCACAAAGAATGCCTGCTTGCACCTCCGTAACATTGCCCACCACCACCCCTAGCTCAGCCCATCTGCTGCCTTTGTCACCTAGTCTCAAATATTCCCAGCTATCCTCCCATCCTTCACCCTCATAAACTTCAGCTCACCCAAAACTCTGCAGCCCATATCTTATCCCCCACTCCGCTCACCCATCACTGCTGTCCTCACTGACCTACATTGGCTTCCAGTTCCAGAAGGCCTCTAATTTAAAATTTGTATCTTTGGGCTTAAATCCCTTCATAGCCTCATCCCTCCCTATCTCTGTAACCTACTCCAGTCCTACAACAACCTCAGAACTCTCCATTCCTCTTATTCTAGCCTTTTGTGCATTGCCCCCTCCCTTAACTGCTTCGCCATCTGAATCCCACAGCCCTACACTCCGGGACTTTCCTCCTTGGATCTCTTTACCTCCTCATTTTTTTTCTCTTCTACTCCAAGACCCTCCTTAAACCCTCCTCTGACCAAGCTTTTGGTCATCCCTCCGTTTTTGGCTGGGTGTCCATTTTTTTGTCTGATTAGACTTCTATGAAGTGCTTTGAGATGTTTTTCTACAGTAAAGGCACTGTATAAATGCAAGTTGTTACTTATTGATAGAATTTACATCTCCTTCACCTCATAAAGACAAATGACTAACTGTAATCTTTTTGTGTATTAATTTCCATTCTAACTTTCACTATGTGCACACTTCCTTTGAATGGGAGGTGTAAATGGCACCTTTGTGGACATGAAAAGAGTCTGCATTCAATTAACGTTGGTATTTGATCATTATACATGTCAGTGGCAACTACAGTTTATTCCCTGGTTGATGAATCCCACAAGAAATGTGAGTAAAACTGTTTTACCAGCAAGCATTCCTCATTTATATCCAAGTTTGAGAGACCCTAGATAACCTCATTAACTCTGTCTATGCTGTTCTTCCATGCAGCTTACACCTGTGTCTTTATTGATGGGTAGCTTTCAGCTCTAAGTTCTGTTGTTGCACCTCCTGTAACAGAATCTCCATTCTTTCAGCACCAAAAGTAACAGTGTTGCTCATATGTGACATTATTGCTATTATGCTCCCTAGTCCAGTGGCCACCTAGTGGTAAGTTTAAAATCATCTTTTCAAAGAGAAATCTTCCTATGGAGCCAGGAAGAGCAGAAATGCTCCACCACCTCCATAGGTGTCACAATCCACACCCTCCCCCATAGCCTGCTCCAAACAACCCCCGGCCCACTGGTCCCCCCCACCCTCCGTTCCCCACCACACCCACCCCGCATCGGGGATGTACATGAAGTCTGAAATTGATGTCCGCTTTGCCTGGGAACTTGTGTGAATAAGAAAGGATTCCAATGTCTTAATGTTCAGCTTATTTATGACCATGAACAGCATAATAAGAAAGTAAGCGATCACTTCCCAGGCAGCCATCCTGATGCCTTCATTTTAAGGCAGCCCATCATCCCACCAATATTTGACCAAGAAAGGCAGATTTTTCTGGATGGTTCTTCGATGATTAAGAGCATCCTTTGGAGATCTGGTCATGACTCAAGTGCAGCATTTCATCGAATTGCACATATAATGACCGAGCATCAATCTGGGTAATCGCTGAGCGCACCACTGACAGGTTTGAAGAAGGTTTCAAGCAAGGTTGTAGTTGCATGCTACACAATTTCACCTGTCAAAGAGAAATGATCAAGGAGGCCCTGGTAGGAGCAGGCGTCCAGGTATCTCAAAGGTATAATGAAGAAGAGCAACACTAGTCTAGTACTCCCACTCCCTTGTGGCTGGATTGCACTGCCTGCTGTTTACCTACTTTGCCACATTTAAAAGACTTGTGGAGCTCAGTGTTCTCTCAAGCTTCTCTCCCTTTTCACCTCTGCTCTGCTGCTCAGAAAGAACATCTGCTTGGAAGAGGCATTAGGATGTCTGTGGCAGTGGGATGCAGCTTATCGAAGTCTGAAGAGTGTCATCTGTATGCCCGCTTCTTCCCAGCTTTTCAACTATCCATCACATTTGACTGGGCTCATGCAGAGCCACTGATACATTTTTCTGCTGCTGTGTTTGGAGACTGCTGCTACCTATAATTATTAAGGAAGAAAGAACATGCATTTAAATAGCTCCTTTCACGACCTCAGGACATCCCAAAGTGCTTTACAGCTAATGAAGTACTTTTGGAGTGTAGTCACTGTTGTAGTGTAGGAAACACAGCAGCCAATTTGCACACAGCAAGCTCCCACAAACAGCAATGTGATAATGACCAGATAATCTGTTTTTGTGATGTTGATTGAGGGATAAATGTTGGCCAGGACACCAAGGAGAGCTCCCTTGCTTTTCTTTGAAATAATGCCATGGAATCTTTTGTCTCATCTGAAAGATGGTACCTGACTATGCAGCACTCCCTCAGTACTGCATTGGAGTGTCAACCTTGATTTTTGTGCTTAAGTCCTTTTTCTTTTATTCATTCATGGGATGTGCATGTCGCTGGCTGGGACAGTATTTATTGCCCATCCCTAATTGCCCTGGAGCACAAAAACCTTCTAACAACCTTCTAACTCAGAGTATTACCAACTGAGCCACAGCTGACACTCGGGTTGGCTTGTCCATTTAAACTGCTGCAGTGAATGACACATTGTTGAAGGACTGTTCCAGTGCTGAGAGTGTCAAAGCATTACCTTGCCAGCCCTGCTCAGGTCGTTGAACTTCATGTGGTACAGTTTGTAAGACTTCTTGTGGAACTGGTCTACAGTTCCAAGAGTAAGAGAGGGTATTCTCAATGCTGCTATTTTTCCAGACACAGTGCAAGATGCTTTTTATTAGCAGCTTCCTCCTATGGAGCTATCAGTTTCCCTTTTCTTTGGTGAATATCCTAGAGGGGGGTTTGAAGATGTGTCTCATTGTGATTGTCAATTTTTATTTTGAGCCACCTTGCAATGCCCTCCCTGCAGGCTTGCAATGCCCTTCTCCATTCTTTGGCTGTCTTTGCGAGATCCTCTAAGGGGAAATGATACTAGGGATGAGGGACTATAGACGTTGGGATTGATGTCCTTACAGAAGAGAAGGTTAAGGGGAGATTTAATAGGGATCCCGAAATTATAAAGGGTCTTGATACGGCCGGTCAGTGATCAGAAGACACAAATGAAAGATAATTGGCAAAAGAACCAGAGGGGAGACGAGGAGAAACTTTTTTTATGTGGTTTGTTGTTATGATCTGGAAAGCACAGCCTGAAAGGGTGGTGGAAGCAGACTCAATGGTAACTTTCAAAAGGGAATTGGATATACACAAAAAAATTGTAGAGCTCTGGGGAAGGAGCGTGGTAAGGGGGAACTAATTGGATAGCTCTTTCAAAGGGCTGCACAGGTGCGATGGGCCAAATGGCCTCCTGTGCGGTAAGATTCTATCATTCTGTGTTCTTGAAAATGGCATAGAATCATAATTGAGCCATTGGGTCCACCTATCTGTCAACTGACTGAGCCAAGCGCTTCCATCTCTCAGCCTCCTGCGGCAAACTTCAACTAGACTCGGCTTTTTAAACGCTTTAATTTGCAAGCACCCCAACACAGTACAATATGGGATTTGTGCTACTGAACCGTCAATGGTTATTTAAGTAAACTGATCCCATCAATTACTGCAAGTCCTGTCTTATTGGCGTAAATCTGTCACAATTCGCCGTGTGGAATTACAGGCTCATTCTTTGAAAGTTGTACTTGCATATTGCAGAATGTCCGCCAGGTGGCAGTCAACTCCAACTTTCCTCCTGATGGATCGTTGGGATTTTTTTATTTCTTGTTTTATTTCTGGTATTCTTAATATTGTTTTTGCCTTATTTATTCTTGCTGATCTTTGGTATTTCATTATTATTTTAACCATTTTTTCTGAAGATAGTAGTTTCTGCATAATTTACAGCACAATATAAACAATGTAGAGAAAGTTGGAATAGATTAGGGACAACAAATATAAGATTATTAAACAAACCAAGTAAAATTTGACCTTAAAATTCTGCTGTGCAAAACTTATTTACTTTTGATGTTTTTGGATTTTTTTTCCCCTTTACCCTCCTTCTCCTCTAGATTCTGACTCTTGCTGGCCTACAGCTTCAAAATGCTTCGTGCTCTCCAGTATTATTTACAAATTGCCAATTTTCAGGTGTGAGCTGGACAGTGAGTGACATATTCAATTGTGTAGGGATCACAGCTGAGCCCCATCCCATCCTTACACAACCCCGAGCTCCATTTCCAGGTTCTCCCCTCGCTCTCACTTCAGTGCTGGCTCCAGACATTTCTGCTCAGGTCCTGTTATTCCGACTGCTGTAAATCAACGCATTTGAACACAATTGCATTTTGTGCAGAATTCTCTCAGGGTTAAGGGCCTCGTCCCACAACATACAAACAAATCAAATTGTTTCCGCTTACAGCAGCAGCAACTTGGGTAGATGCCTCAGGGCAGCGGGTGAAGAGAAATCAGCAACGACGAGTAATGCTGAGCGTTGGGGAAGGAAAGAGGAAGAGAAGTCCTGCATTAAGAGTGAGAGGCGAGAACAGAGCATGAATTGGCAGGTGGAGGAGAAAGGATTGTGCCTGCATGAACTGTGGGGGATGGGTTGGGAGTTGGAGGTGGGGATGGTAAGAAGAATCCCAGCATAGAATAGGGAGGAGGGGGAGACATTAAACATTAAAAACAGGGGAGAAAGGAGACCACGATCATAGAGAAAAAGGATCATGCCATCATGAACTGGCGGAAAAAAGGAGAGTACCGGCCTGAACTATGCAAGGTGGAAGGAGAGTGTTTAGTTGAACTGAGAAGACTGCTGTTTTGATGATATGTCTGTGGTTTGGAATCTGATCGGTATCTGTAGAGATGCCTGGTTTGTTTCCCCTGTAACATGGTCTAAATATAAGCTTAAACCCACTGGTTGCCATGAGACTGGCTGATCATGTGAATAACTTCATTCTTTAACCCACTGCAATGTGTATGAACTTGTTAACGTCAGAAAAAGGAGTTCAGCAAATAGTTTTTAGCTGATTAGGAGTCGATCGTTCAATCCCTTTTTGGTTGGTAAAGTAAAAAATAAACTGTCCTTCAATATAGATGACGAATAAAATGTGTCTTTACTTGATAATACAACATCACTGTTCTATTTTTTACCTAACTGTGCATATTATTAGATATTCTGATTAATAGAGACATAATACATTCATTTTACTCTGCTCCTTAACCTTTATTTATACGAGTTGATCTCCTGTGCCTTTGCACATTTGCAGTCTTCATGTGAAATGCCATTAGAGAGTGGATGATAATTGGACCAAGGTTTACAGATGTCCATTTCCATTTTAAAAGAATACATTAGTCTTTATTTTTATATTTTCTTTATAAATTTCTATGTCCACATTTATAATGGAACTTGTAATGCTGTAATTACTTCCTCCTGTCAGCGGATTTAAGGTGCTTTAGCACATGTGACCCCTGGATTACCTTTCCTGCCCCCCAAGCTAGCTAACATCTCAGCTGGTTCATTTTCCTCAAACGTCATCCTCTCCCTTTCAAAAATGCTATCATCAACTTCCTCCTCAACAAACAGTCCTCAACCTATCCTCAACTATTCTTCCATGCCCAACCTTCCTATCTTCTCTTCAGGTCCTGCAATGTGTCACAGCCTCCCAGCTCCGTGCCTGTTTCCCCCCTAATTCCTTGTCCAAATCTCTTCAATTTGCTTCTATCATCCTCACAGCACTGAAACAACCCTCGGCAAAGTCATGAATGATATGCTGTGTGGCATGATGTCCCTCCTCATCCTCCTCAAGATTTCCATTGCGTTTGATACAGCTGACCACTGGACGATATTATGACAATTATTCTTATTTTGGTACAAGTTAGGTAGATGACTGCACTGACTCAGTGACCTCTGTCAAGAAAACATGCAATACCAAATGAGGATTTTTAATTCACCAGTTGGAAACCTACATTAAACTTTTAAAAAGGAGCTGGGATCCTACAGTTAACTTTTTAAAAAACTGGCAGCAAAGATGGCCACCACAATTTGCATTGAAATACCTCACATTCCAGGACATCGAATTGAAGATGCATGTCTAATGAGGTTGAATCCAGGACAATGCCTCATGAAGTTGAAACAGCTAACAGCTTCACTTCTAATGGCAAAACATTCAAAGTCATCTTGGAACATACTTTCAAGGGTGAACATTGAAACAATGACACTTGCGAGAGATTGAAAAATACCAAGACTCAAATTTAATTAAACTGTAAACGAGGACACTAGACAATCATGTGACCACCTCCTCATCTGTGGAAAACTAGCAGTCTTTTGCAAAAGGACAAGCTCCTGAGACTTTGAAGCAGACAAGCTTTGAGTGTTGATGAGGCAAGACCCCAGTAGGACTGTGTGTGTTTGTCTCTCTCTCTCTCCAGATAACATTGCAAGTTTAAAAACTGTCTGCGACTGTACAACATCCAAGCCTGCATTTGCTACAGACAGAGACCCCAGGAAAGAAAGCCACCTACAACTCTGTCTTCAAGAAAAAACCTGCAACCATGTGGGCCAGCCACAAAGTGCACTCCTACCAGCCAGAGACTTCAAGATCACAACCTCAGCCGGAAGACAACGGAATTACCTGACCCCACAGACTGTATATTATTTTTACTTGCTCTGGACTCTAATCCAAACCAGACTATTTTTTATCACTCTGTACTCTATTTGTGTGCATGATTCCCGTGTGCATGTGAGTGAAAGTGTAGAGTAATTTTATTATTTTATCTAGATCAGGTTTATTTTTTTTTAAGTACAATAAACTAACCTCTTGTTTAAACTCAAGAAAACCTATCCGATTGGTTCTCTTACGATCACAACAAAGATAAAAGGTAAAACACTCACTGAAGTGGTAAGCACGTCCACTGTTTTAAAAGGAATAAACCCTGTTGCGGTCAAACAAGGAGAAGGACAAAAGGGGAGTCTTGTGACCCCTCCTCATCTGGTTGTAACACCTCCTTCTCTGCAGCTGTCACCTGGTGGGTGGCATTCAGCCCCACATAGGACCAATCTCCTGTGTTGCACCTCCCACCGCACAGCTTTCATACTTCAGCATCATTGAAAGGAGAGCTGCCCATGTACTTCCGTGATGCCTTTGCGAATAATTAGTGTTGCTGTCACCACCATACAACCTGGAGTCCTTTAAGAGCTTTGCCTTGCTGAATTTTGTGCTTCCCAGCCTACTTCTCTGGGCAAGTTTTCCATGTGCCTATTCAAATTGGGGAGGCACAGAGCACTCATTTAATCTGTCCATGTCTCTTTGTAACTTCTTGGTCCCATCTACACAATTTACATTGCCTCCTAACTTTGCACCGTATAAATGCTGCTGCATTTCTTGACATTACAACAATGACTTCACTTCAAAATCATTTAATTGGTTGTGAAGAACTTTGCCTTGAGGTCAAGAAAGATGCTATGTAAATGCAGGTTCTTTCTTTCAAATAGGCAGCACTGAAACTAGTTACATCTGAAAAAAGTCACTACATGGCACATACAGTTTTTACAACTTCTTTTAAATTGTTTTCCTCTTCACTCTCATTTCATTCATCTGTTAAGTTTCAAAACACAATTATAAATTGTGATGGTAACATTGCTATTATCTGTTGAACCATGATTCAATTTAAGTTATGGCAATTATTTAGGCTTAACATATTATGGTTTCCTTGCTAGTCCGCCTGCATTCTTTGTACATACCCTGGATTTTTTTCCCCTTGCGCTAGCTTTTGTTTACCTGTTCTGTAAACAGCTGCACTGCAACAGTAGATGTCAACATGACCCTAATGATGATCTTAGTCTTATCGTGCACTGAAGAATGTCAGTGTCATGCAGGCCCCCACTTGCCAAGAATCAGGCACACATTATTTCACCAAGAGGGCCTATCACAAGGAATTGCCAGGCCCCTCACTGGAAAGACCTTTTTTGCATGCTAGCAAACAGTGTTGGAACAAAGGACCCAGTCCCTGCTTCTCCAATACACAGAATACCTGGTCAGACCAGTTTAGTCACATGACTAACTGGCTGTTTGAATTTGAACTTGCCACAGAGTGTTTGAACATCAGAAAAGCTCTTTGCTCCTGGACTGAAAAGACCTCTCTCCTGTCTGCTCCCACCTCTTTCTCACGGAAATGAAGACCCATTGAAGACACATGAACCCCAAGAGAGAAAAGTCTCCTACAGTGAACAAGGTTTAAGAATATTGGGCCCCAATGAAAAGCAAGACTACTTATAAAAGGACTATGGTGAGCTTGAAGCACAGTAAAAAACCCTCTTCAGAGATTGTCTCAAACTTTTTTACTTCTTTTTCTTCTCTTTTCTGCCCCTATTTGCATGTTCATATCACGAATGCATGCTAGTGTGTGCTGCAGTTTAAGTTTAAGGTTTAATAAATTTCACTTTTCTTCTTTAAGCCTAAGAAAGCCTGTTTATGCTCATTTCTTTGCCTTATAATTGGAAAGCTGTGAATAAGGATTCACCAAGGGGGAGCTCAAAATAAAGTGTGTTTAAAAATTCAAACCCTGTTACAATAAGACCAGGTGAAGTAAGGCCCAGCTACCCGACCCGAACCCGACAAGACCCGACTACATGTGTCGGGTTCAGGTCGGGTCGGGTCTATATTCCAAGTCCAGCATTCGGGCTCGGGTCGGGTCGGGTCGAGCCGGACATTGCTGCTTCTGGGAAGTCACGGGATCGGGCTTACCCATGATTCCCCACAACTCCAACTGAAGGAATAGCCTGCTTCCAGAACGAATGAACGATATTCGTGTCAGGTCAGGTCAGGTATAAAAAAAATTAAAGGACTCGGGCCCGGGTCGGGTCGGGTTCGGGGTGGCTGTGGTTGGGTTGGGCCCAGGTGGGGTTTTAATTTTACACCCAAGCCAGGCTTTAAGGTGAAGGCTAAAAGGGACTCCTAGACACCTTTCTCACCTGGTTTTAACAGTCAGATAGTTTCTTTTCTCATTGTTGCATTTTTACAAACGATCTAACCATGCCCATTTTTGATGCTGCTCCCTTTTTCCGGGTATTATACTTGCCTACGAAGCCTTCACTATGGCTGGCAGGTAGCACACACTCATTATGGGCTGGAAGAGCACTGCCTGTCATATTGCTGCTGGCAAAAGCAAAATTGCTGTCGGGGGCCCACAGCTGAAACGAGCGTTAGGCTCTTTGCATATTCAAATAAGGGGCCTAACGGCTCTTTGAAACTCCCTCTGCAATATTGGGGTGCCCTGAATTTTGTGGGCATAAGTGTTTAAGTTAGATTTACCTGAATGTGGAGCCAGGAGCAGCAGAAGGCCCAATGTCTCCCTGCTCATTAATAAATAATTTTATAAAGGGGTGCTTCAAGAGGTGTTAGGCTGCTAATTAACATATTCCTGTTTTAGTTGTCTGTCCAGGACACCTAAAAAGGCCCCAAGAAATTCACAGGTTAGGTGCAGACTGTTCCACTGCTACATTAATAAGCTGATTTAAGCCCAAACAATTGGTGCAACACATATCAATTTCTACTTTATTCATCCCATCAACCTAGGCTTGATTCGAACCGAAGGTGAAAGGGGAGTGTTTGCGCCTTAAGGTGAAAAGGTTTTTAAAGAGGCAGTCAGCAACTTCCACTTGCAATTGGAAGGTAGTTTCTCAATGATTTCAATTCTTTTGTATGATTCAAGGAGATTTTTAGTCCAGCTTTGGTGTCTAGTTTGATGCATCCATCATACCTATTTACACAATTGCTGTCCCTTTGGGATATGTGGTTGACTCTTAAATGGCCTCTGAAATGGCCTAGCAAATTGTATCAAACTGCCAAAAAGTCTAATAAAAGGAATGAAACCGGACGGACCACCCAGCATCGGCCTAGGCACTGGAAATGACAACGGCAAACCCAGCCCTATCAACCCTGCAAAGTCCTCCTTACTAACATCTGGGGGCTTGTGCCCAAAATTGGGAGAGCTGTCCCACAGACTAGTCAAGCAACAGACTGACATAATCATACTCATGGAGTCATACCTTACAGACAATGTCCCAGATACCACCATCACCATCCCCGGGTACGTCCTGTCCCACCGGCAGGACAGACCCAGCAGAGGTGGTGGCACAGTGGTATACAGTTGGGAGGGAGTTGCCCTGGGAGCCCTCAACATTGACACTGGACCCCATGAAGTCTCATGGCATCAGGTTAAACATGGGCAAGGAAATCTCTTGCTGATTACCAACAACCGCCCTCCCTCAGCTGATGAATCAGTACTCCTCCATGTTGAACACCAATTGGAAGAAGCACTAAGGGTAGCACGGGTACAGAATGTACTCTGGGTGGGGGACTTCAATGTCTATCGCCAAGAGTGGCTCGGTAGCACCACCACTGACCGAGCTGGGTGAGTCGTAAAGGACATAGCTGCTAGACTGGTCTGCGGCAGCTGGTGAGGGAACCAACCAGAGGGAAAAACCTACTTGACCTCGTCCTCACAAATCTGCCTGTCGTAGATGCATCTGTCCATGACAGTATTCGTAGGAGTGATCACTGCACAGTCCTTGTGGAGACTAAGTCCCATCTTCACATTGAGGATACACTCCATCGTGTTGTATGGTACTGCCACCATGCTAAATGGGATAGATTTCAAACAGATCTAGCAACTCAAAACTGGGCATCCATGAGGCGCTGTGGGCCATCAGCAGCAGCAGCAGAATTGTACTCAACCACAATTTATAACCTCATGGCCTGGCATATCCCCCACTCTACCATTACCATCAAGCTGGGGGATCAGTCCTGAACAGTGTAGGAGGGCATGCCAGGAGCAGCACCAGGCATATCTAAAAATGAGGTGTCAGCCTGGTGAAGCTACAACACAGGACTACCTGCATGTCAAACGGCGTAAGCAGCATTCAATAGATAGAGCGATGCGATCCCACAACTAATGGATCAGATCTAAGCTCTGCAGCCCTGCCACATCCAGCCGTGAATGGTGGTGGACAATCAAACAATTAACAGGAGGAGGAGGCTCCACAAATATCCCCGTCCTCAATGATGGGGGAGCCCAGCACATCAGTGCAAAAGACAGGGCTGAAGCATTTGCAGCCATCTTCAGCCAGAAGTGCTGAGTGGATGATCCATCTCAGCCTCCTCCTGAGGTCCCCAGCATCATAGATGCCAGTCTTCAGCCAATCCGATTCACTCCACATGATATCAAGAAACCGCTGAAGGCATTGGATACTGCAAAGGTTATGGGCCCTGATAACATTCCGGCAATAGTACAGAAGACCTGTGCTCCAGAACTAGCTGCGCCCCTAGCCAAGCTGTTCCAGTTCAGCTACAACACTGGCATCTACCCATCAATGTGAAAGATTTCCCAGGTATGTCCGGGAACAAAAAGCAAGACAAATCCAACCTGGCCAATTACCGTCCTATCAGTCTACTCTCGATCATCAGCAAAGTGATGGAAGGTGTCGGCGACAGTGCTATCAAGAGGCACTTGCTCAGCAACAACCTGCTCACTGACACTCAGTTTGTGTTCCACCAGGGCCACTCAGCTCCTGACCTCATTTCAGCCTTTGTCCAAACAGAGACAAAAGAAATAAACTCCAGAGGTGAGGTAAGAGTGACTGCCCTTGACATCAAGGTAGCATTTGACCGAGTATGGCATCAAGGAGCCCTAGCGAAACTGAGGTCAATGGGAATCAGGGTGAAAACTCGCCACTGGTTGGAGTCATACCTAACACATAGGACGATAGTTGTGCTTGTTGGAGGTCAATCATCTCACTCCCAGGACATCACTGCAGGAATTCCTAAGGGTAGTGTCCTAGGCCCAACATTTTCAGCTGCTTCATCAATGACCTTCCCTCCGTCATAAGGTCAGAAGTGGGGATGTTCGCTGATGACTGCACAATGTTCAGCACCATTTACGACTCCTCAGTTACTGGAGAAACCCGTGCCCAGATGCAGCAAGACCTGGACAATATCCAGGCATGGGCTGATAAGTGGCAAGTAACATTCATGCCACACAAGTGCCAGACAATGATGATTTCCAACAAGAGAGAATCTAACCATCGCCCCTTGATGTTCAATGGCATTACCATCGCTGATTCATCCACTATCAACATCCTGGGGGTTACCAATGAGCAGAAACTGAACTGGACCAGTTTCATAAATACTGTGGCTACAAGAGCAGGTCAGAGGCTGGGAATTCTGCGGCGAGTAACTCACCTCCTGATTCCCCAATGCCTGTACCTACAAGGCACAAGTCAGGAATACTCTCCACTTGCCTAGATGGGTGCAGCTCCAACAACACTCAAGAAGCTCAACACCATCCCGCTTGATTAGCACCCCATCCACCACCTTTAACATTCACTCCCTTCACTACTGATGCACAGTGGCAGCAGTGTATACCATCTACAAGATGTACTGCAGCAACCCTCCAAGTTCTCTTCGACAGCACCTTCCAAACCCTCGACCTCTACCACCTAGGGCAAGGGTAGCAGACGCATGGGAACACCACCACCTTCAATTTCCCCTCCAAACCACACACCATCCCGACTTGGAACTATATTGTCGTTCCTTCACTGTTGCTGGGTAAAAATCCTGGAACTCCCTACCTAACAGCACTGTGGGTGTACCTACCCCAAATGGACTGCAGCGGTTCAAGAAGGCAGCTCACCACCACCTTCCGAAGCGCAGTTAGGGATGGGCAATAAATGCTGGCCAAGCCAACGATGTCTACATCCCATGAATGAATAAAATAAAACACTATACACATGTTACTTGCAGGAAGATGAGGAGATTGGAGAGGAACTTTTGATTACCAGGAAAGCAAGGATGCAATGCAGAACGAAGGCTCCAACCCACCATTTCCCTGGAATCTGTATATATTGATCAAAAGTTATCAGGATTTGAAGGAGCAGCGATGCACACAGAGTATCTGATTCACCAGGGAGGTGGTGAAAGATTTATGCTTCCAGCCAAATTCCAGAGCCGGCACAACGCTGCCTTTGGCAGTGAATATCATAACATCCTTGAACTCTTTCCAGATGGGCAGGGGCAATCAGTGAGTCTGCAATGCAACAAAGCATAAAGCAAGAGCAAGCAGTTACATTAGTTTTCCCATGGACAAAAGGGAGCAGTGGTAGAGATTTTTCCAAATGGCAGGAATCCCCAAAGCCTTGGGTTTAATTGATTGCATACATATAGCCTTATGTGTTCCTGGACACAAGTGCACAATACTTCAACTCATTTAAAGTGGAGCTTATGTGATCATCTGTATAGGATAATGCAGGTGAAAGTCTACACACCTGGCAGCAGCCCTGAAGCCTTATTTTACGACAGTCCAGCTTACCTCCATTATTTGTTATTAATCGCAAAGTCAACGGTTCAATCCTGAGGGACTGGTGCAACTTTGGTTCATGATTCCTCTGTGGCATCCAAGGATAATAGCAGAGTACAGATATAAAGAGATTCTAAAGAGTCATCATTCAACAAACTATAGGTAGCAATTTCAATATCTTGACAGGTCAAAGGGCATCCTACAAAAATTACCAGCGTCATGATGGTAAGCACATGCTCCATAACTCCCTTATTCGAGATGGCTTTCGCAGGGAACATGTGGAACAGGAGGTCTCAGATTTTCAGCTGGGAGACATTGCTGAGCGTCTGATGAAGCAGAGGACGTAGCAGCATGAGTACCTTTAGTACCCGATTGGGGAATCACAGAGGACGCTTTCTGCCTGTTTGCATTGCTTCCATTTGTAAATTGAAAGATAACCATTTAGTCAGGCTGATTTTAACTCACTTCTCCAATATAAACTGGGTGCTGGCAGCCTCAAAACTGCCCCTTTTATGCTCCTGATTACCTCACCACCATCATGTGTAGGCTTCAGAGAAGGAGGGTGGGAGCCTCATTATGGAATGTGAATTGAGATCCTATGACCTTCAAATCAGAGCCAGACCAAGCAGGAGAGTAGTTAGGAAACACTTATTCATGCAATGGCTGGTAGAAGTGTGGAACTGTCTCCCATTAAAAGCAGTAGACACTAGCTCAAATAATAATTTAAAATCTGAGGTCTATAGGTGTTTGCTGTTCAAAGGTGTGAAAGGATATGGAGCCAAGGTACGTGGTTGGATTTAAGAAACAGATCAGCCACAAACTCATGGAATGGTAGAACAGGCTAAAGGGCTGAATGGCCTACTCCAGTTCCGATGTTCCTATGACATAGTCTGATGCAATTTTCAGGCAAAATGGCAGGGCTACCATTTATTGCAGGACCCGTCCAGTAGAGTGGGCAGCACAGACTGGAAACAGGTCATTTGGAGCTTTATTTAAAGGAACACTCACCTGCAAATCTTTAGATCTTGGATATAAGGTTGTCTTAATACGAAGGGTTAGGCTTTTGTGTGGAAAAGTTTTTACATTGCTTGCAACATTTTAGAAGGCTCAGACACCCACATAATTCTTTGGAAAATGCAATGCTTTTTCTAATTGGAGGAGGAAGTGCAGAATCAGCTGGAGACCATGGGAAACTGCAGCAAAGCCACAGGAGACCACCAAAAGGGGGCACCACAAATATGTCCATACCCACTACATAGGATATACGGACCTACAGTTTAATGCAGAGCAGTGTTTGAGAAGGCTACATTACAGCAGCGAGGCTGTAGCTGCCCTGTGCCACTGCTACAGCAAGACCTCCAACAATTCTTCAAAGGTGGACGTGTCTTGCCTGTGGCCATGAAGGTCACTACAGCACAGAATTCATATTCTTTGGGGTAATTCCAGGCTGCCTCTGTTAACATGGCAAATATCAGCAAATCAGCAAAACATTTCTGCATAAAATAGGTGACTGCTGTCCTATTCAATAAGACCAATTACTTTACCTCCTTGGACACTAGCAGTGGGCTGTTGGCTTTGCAGCTTCCCCTAAGTGTAGGGAATAATCATAGAATCTTAGAATGGTTACAGCACAGAAGGAGCCAATCAGCCCATCGTGTCCAAGTGGCTTTCTGCAAGAACAACTCAGCTGGTCCAACTCGCCCACCCTTTCCCTGTAGCCCCGGCATTTTTTTTCTCTTCAGGTGCTTATCGAATTCCCTTTTGAATGCCATAATTGAATCTTCCTCCAACACACTCTCAGGCAGTGTATTCCAAATCCTAACCACTCGCTGCGTAAAAAGAGTTTTTCCTCATGTTGGCATCTTTTCTTTTGTCATTCACCTTAAATTGGTGTTCTCTGGTTCTCGACCCTTCCACCAATGGAAACAGTTTCTTTCTATCTACTCTGTCTAGACCCCTCATGACTTTGAACATCTCTATCAAATCGCCTCTTAACCTTCTCTTCTCTAAGGAGAAGAACCCCAGCTTCTCCAATCGACTGTACACATGTGGCCATCAGAGCATCACCACATGAACCAGCTGCTTCTGTGTCTTGAAAGATATTTCATTCACTTAATGTGAGTAATCATGCCATGCACATCATGCAGGCCTCTGTCAGAGAGAGTTGTCATGATACTTCCATCCTACAGCAGTTGTCCATCTTCACTCTTCAAATAGGAGCACCTCATGCATGGATGGCTGCTTGGGGACAAAGGATACCCCCTCAAAATCTAGTTGCTGTCCCCATTGAGAAACCCTCCCTCACCAGTAAAAGGAAGACACACTGCAGCCATGGCAACACAAGGGCAATCATTGAGCCAGTTGCTGGCATCCTAAAGCAAAGATTTTGTTGCCGGGACAGGTCTGGGAAAGCCTTCAATATAACCACCCAAGGGTGTACCAAATCGTGGTAGCCTACCTGTATCATAGACAACTTTGCCTTGCAGAATGGACAACAGCTTGAGCCGGGGCTGATGCTGCTGCAAGACCCTGACATCATCTGATGCTGGAAACCTTGAAATTGAAGCTGAAGCATCAGAGCATGAGCTGCTGGTAGCAAGAGCTTCTCAGGATCACATTGTGGTTGTCATTGGTGGGCCCCTCCGTGGGTCATGGAGCCCCCAGGAAGGAAGCTTCCCCCTCCCCCCCCAGCAAAATCACCTCGATGTATCTGGTGGTCTTCCCATATGGTAGGGGAACATTCCGCGCCAATAAAATGCCAGTGGGGGGTAAAATGGCTGTTAATATGCTAGTTCATTTCCTTAATCGGCTGCCTGCCTCAGGTCAACAGCCAATAGAGCCGCTGCCGTTCCCACCATCTGAAATATCCCGTAGCAGTGGGAAGACATTGGACTTCCCTCCTGATGCCTCCCACCGCTATTTTACCAGCTCTCCCACCTCCCAACCCATCTCCAGAGGGCTGATAAAATCCCCTCATAGTTTCTGCCTTAACCACCCACACCCTAGGAGTGAGTTACACAACCTCAAAAATCATTGTGTGATGAGGTCTCCCCTGGCCTCAGGTCTAAATCTCTTACATTTAATCTTGTATCTATGATCCCGTGTTCTTGACCCCTCAACTATTGAAAACTATCAGTTTCTTTCTAACCTGCACTATCCTTTCATAATTTTAAATATGTTTGCATTGTTCTAATGGAAAAATGCCCAATTATTCAAGTATTTCTTTGTATTTGCCTCTCATAATTTTATATACCTCTATCATGCCCCCTCTCAGCCTCCTTCACGCCAGGGAAAACAGACCCAGGCTATCCAATCTCTCTTTATAACTCAAGCCCGCCAAACCAGGCAACATCCTTGTGAATCTTTTCTGCACCCTCTCTTCAGACTAGAGAAAGGTTTAGTTTAGTTTAGAGCTACAGCACTGAAACAGGCCCTTCAGCCCACCGTGTCTGTGCCGACCATCAACCACCCATTTATACTAATCCTACACTAATCCCATATTCCTACCACATCCCCACCTGTCCCTATATTTCCCTACCACCTACCTATACTAGTGGCAATTTATAATGGCCAATTTACCTACCAACCTGCAAGTCTTTTGGCTTGTGGGTGGAAACCGGAGCACCCAGAGAAAACCCACGCAGACACAGGGAGAACTTGCAAACTCCGCACAAGCAGGATCCAGAATTGAACCCGGGTCGCTGGAGCTGTGAGGCTGCGCTGCTAACCACTGCGCCACTGTGCCGCCCCTGGGTTCCCCAGGGTTCAATGTTAGAAACCCTGATTTTCTTGATATGTATTAATGATCTAGACTTGGGTGTACAGGGCACATTTCAAAACTTGCAGAAGACACAAAACTTGGAAGTACTTTGATTTGTGAGGAAGATAGTGATAAACTTCAATAGAACATAGACAGGCTGGTGGAGTGGGTGGACAAGTAGCAGATGAAATTTAATGCAGAAAAGTGTGAAGTGATTCATTATGGTAGGAGGAACAAGGAGAGGCAATATATATTAAAGGGTACAATTCTAAAGGTGGTTCAGGGGCAGAGGGACCTGGGGGTATATGTGCAGAAATCATTGAAGGTTGCAGGGCAGATTGAGAAAGTGGTTAATAAAGCATATGGAATCCTGGGCTTTATAAATAGGAGCATAGAGTACAAGAACAAGGAAGTTATGATAAACCTGTATAAAACACTGGTTCGGCATCAACTGGAGTACTGGGCCAGATTTTATTCTGTCGACGGGGGTCCTGGCAATTCCATGCCGGGCAGCTAATTAACTGCCCGCCATCGGGGATGTTGTCCCTTTAAGGGATGAGCTCCCGCCTCCAGGCCTGCCGGCCAGTTAGAGGGCTGGCAGCTCTGCAGTACTGGCAGGGCTACTGGGAGCAATGGCCACTGCCAGTATTGAAAGAGGCCTACAGTGCCAAAGATGGAGGAGGCCCCAGGATGCAGGTAAGTGGGGTTGGGGTCGTGGGGCTCAGTCAGACAGGCCCCAGCGATGGGGTGGGGCAGTGGGTCTTGCCAGGGGGGCGGCCATTGCTGCCAGGGGGGGCCCTCCTGGGGCCATGGATTGCCCCCAAAGGAGGGATCCCACACAAGGCCGCTAGGAGGCCGCCAGGTCTTACCTGGTGGCATCTCCACGCGGCGGCAGGCCACTCCATCTTCCATAAAATCGGAGTTGAGGCGGGAGGCTGCCTTTAAGTGGCCATTATGGACATGTGTTCATAATTTTGATGGATGGAACAAAACAGATAGAAACAGAAGCCTTGGTTTTAACTCCTGGTGGGAATTGGCTGGGCGGGGGCTGAGACCAGCGGCAAGCAGTCCTGACCACTGCAGTGTGAGGTCCAGGCGATTGTAACTCCTGGGCCTCATCTGCACGCCCCAGATCAGTTGCTCAGCTGGCTGGAGTGGAATGTCAGGTGGCAGGAAGCCAAGGACCAGGAGAAAGGTTATTGACACTCAGGTAAGTTGCAGTGAGGGGGCTTCAGGAAGCCTCACAATCAGGGAGTGGGGAGCCCAGGGCAAAGGAGGCCTAAACGTTGTTGCTAGGGGAAGAACATTCCTGTTTCTCCTGGTCCCGCAAGGAAAGGTCTCTCTGGTTTAGTTTAGTTTAGTTTAGAGATACAGCACTGAAACAGGCCCTTCGGCCCACCGAGTCTGCTGGTTCTAATCCTTATTCCTGGCTATGCTCACCTGGCAAGGCCATTAGCACTTCCACTTGTTTGTCTTTCTCACCTGCTCAGAAGAGCAGATTAAAATGGAAGACTGTGGGGAAGGAGCAAGATGTGGGCAGGTAAGTCTCTGTGATTCCAACTCAGGTTTAAAATCATCCTTAGACTGTTTTCAATGGTTGAGGAGTATAGAGTGAGTGGTCATAGATATAAGATTAAATGAAAAATATTTATGATATGGAGCAGGAGAGGGTTGTAAGGCTGTGAAATGCATTACTGAAGTTAGTGACTGAAGCTTTTATTTTTAAGAATAATTTTTAAGAATAAGTTAGATAGGTGGTTGAAAGAAAATGGAATAAAGGGATCGGGGCACAGAGCAGCCACATATGAAGGATTGAAACCAGCATGGTCTGGTTGGGCTGAATGAGTTGTTTCAGTGTTGTAAATTCTACGCAATTCTACGTGAGGTAGAATACGATGAAATTTTATTAATATTATGTTTAAATGTGTTGTTCCCAAGCTTCTCAGGTTACAGGAATTTCTGTAGATGGAATATCTTGACCTGGCTTGGAAAGCACTTTGGGATTTGGACATCAACCAGCTGCATTTCTGGTAAACCTTCACTATAAACTTCTTAATGTAACTAGAAAAAAGCTACAAATGAAGGATGTAAGATATGTTTTAGCATCAGCCATTTGATGTGGATCACTCTTCTAAGTATTCTGTAGGGTGTCTAACTCCTTGGCATCAGTGGTTTTTAAGAAAATGAGACTGCAGTTTGGTATCAGATCAGATATTAAGAATCTGGGAACAATTAACTATAACCGCTTTCTGTAAGATATTTCCAGCCAATACTAGTACAGAGCTTACAAAGTGAAGGAAATTTTATGAGGGTGAAGACTCAGCCAAGCAATGAAAGCATGAGGAGTAACCAAATCAACTAGGACTTCAAGGGTCACTTTGGACTTTGGGGGTCTTGATGACCTCATGTGAAATCCAAAGCATTTCTGGGATTCTGAAATGCATTGCTTTTTTTAGCTTTCCTTTCATAAAACGTTATGTGTGGCCTTCATATTTGAAAGTCACCCTCGACCGACATTCTATGCCCTTTCTTACATGTTGATTGCTGAATCAACTCTCCATCTCTCACTTTGGTAGTGTTGTGACTACTGTTGGGTTTGTGGTACATCTGCTCAGTCAATCTTAGTAGAATTATGTCCTTAATTGTCAAATAATTAATAAGGGAGAATGGGAAATGCTAACCTACATGCGTCATGAGCAAATGCAGTGATTAGGTGTACTGCCATTGAAAGAAAAGAAGATTGGTACATATGGGTCAGAAACCAGGCGGGTGGGCAGTTAAAACTGCCCAGGTTACATACCCACCAGAAAGCCCCAGGAACTCATGGTTTTGAATTTATTGAGTAGGTCGCAAGGAAACCCGCCAAATACCAGTGGGTCTTTCTTAACTTATGCATGTCAGATACAATTTTAACTGGTGGATTGAGCAGGGAATCCACTGTAGCTTTCCCGCCATGTGAAGACAGTGGGACAGCTAGTGCCAGAAGAGGCCCAAGCAGTAAAGTTTTTTTACTATCCTTGTGGTTCCAAAAAGAGTAGACATGCTTCTCCGGTCCCTACAAGGAAATCTTTCACATCCCCAGCCTTGGACTGCTCTTTCATTCTTGAAAGCGAGACCCCTTGGATGATCCTAGGGGAGGCGGTGGCGTAGTGGTATTGTCAATGCAATAGTAGCCCAGAGCCTCAGGGTATTTCTCTGGGGATGTGGGTTCAAATCCCACCACAGCAGAAGTGGAATTTGAATTCAATGAATAACAAGGCTGGAATTAAAAGCTAGTCTAATGGTGGCCATGAAACCATTGTCGATTGTTGTAAAAACTCATCTGGTTCACTAATGTCCTTTAGGGAAGGAAATCTGCTGTCCTTACCTGGTCTGGCCTACATGCGACTCCAGACCCACAGCAATGTGGTTAACTCTTACATGCCCTCTGAAATGGCCTAGCAAGCCACTCAGTTGTACCTAACCGCTACGAAGTTAATAAAAAGGAATGAAACCGAACGGACAACATGACATCGACCTAGGCACCGGAAATGACAATGGCAAACCCAGCCCTGTCGACCTTGCAAAGTCCTCCTTACTAACATCTGGGGGCTTGTGCCAAGGTTGGGAGAGCTGTCCCACAGACTAGTCAAGCAACAGCCTGACATAGTCATACTCACGGAATCATACCTTACAGACAATGGCCCAGACACTGCCATCACCATCCTCGGGTATGTCCTGTCGTACCAGCAGAGGTGGCGGCACAGTGGTATACAGTCGGGAGGGAGTTGCCCTGGGAGTCCTCAACATCGACTTTGGCCCCCATGAAGTCTCATGGCATCAGGTCAAACATGGGCAAGGAAACCTGCTGATTACCACCTACTGCCCTCCCTCAGCTGATGAATCAGTATTCCTCCATGTTGATCACCACTTGGAGGAAGCACTAAGGGTGGCAAGGACGCAGAATGCACTGTGGGTGGGGGACTTCAATGTCCATCACCAAGAGTGGCCTGGTAGCACCACTACTGACTGAGTCCTAAAGGACATAGCGGCTGGACTGGATATGCGGCAGGTGGTGAGGGAACCAACAAGAAGGAAAAACATACTTGACCTCGTCCTCACCAATCTGCCTGCCACAGATGCATCTGTCCATGACAGTATTGGTAGAAAGTGACCACCGCACAGTCCTCGTGGGGACGAAGACCTGCCTTCACATTGAGGATACCCTCCATCGTGTTGTGTGGCACTTCCACCATGCTAAATGGGATAGATTTCAAACAGATCCAGCAATGCAAAACTGGACATCCATGAGGCGCTGTGGGCCATCAGCAGCAGCAGAATTGTACTCAACCACAATCTGTAACCTCATGGCCTGGCATATCCCCCACTCTCCCATTACCATCAAGCCAGGAGACCAAACCTGGTTCAATGAAGAGTGCAGGAGGGCATGCCAGGAGCAACACCAGGCATACCTCAAAATGAGGTGTCAACCTGGTGAAGCTACAACACAGGACTACTTGCCTGCCAGACTGCGTAAGCAGCATGCGATAGATAGAGCTAAGCGATACCATGGCCAATGCATCAGATCTAAGCTCTGCAGTCCTGCCACATCCAGCCATGAATGGTGGTGGACAATTAAACAATTAACTGGAGGAGGTGGCTCCACATATATCCGCATCCTCAATGATGGGGGAGCCCAGCACATCAGTGTGAAAGATAAGGCTGAAGCATTTGCAACAATCTTCAGTTAGAAGTGCCAAGTTGATGATCCCTCCTGAAGTCCCCAGCATCACAGATGCCAGACTGCAGCCAATTCGATTCACTCCACGTGATATCAAGAAATGATTGCAGGCAGTGAATACTGCCAAAGGCTATGTGCCCTGACAATATTCCACCAATAGTACTGAAGACTTGTGCTCCAAAACTTGCTATGTCCCTAGCCAAGCTGTTCCAGTACAGCTACAACACTGGCATCTACCTGGCAATGTGGAAAATTGCCCAGGTATGTCCTGTACACAAAAGGTAGGACAAGTCCAACCCGGCCAATTACCGCCCCATCAGCCTACTCTCAATCAACAGTAAAATGATGGAAGGTGTCATCAACAGTGCTATCAAGCAGCAATTGCTTAGCAATAACCTGCTCAGTGATGCTCAGTTTGGGTTCCGCCAGGGCCACTCAGCTCCTGACCTCATTACAGCCTTGGTTCAAACTTGGACAAAAGAGATGAACTCAAGAGGTGAGGTGAGAGTTACTGCCCTTGACATCAAGGCAGCATTTGACCAAGTATGGCATCAAGGAGCCCTAGCAAAACTGAACTCAATGGGAAACAGAGGGAAAACTCTCCACTGGTTGGAATCATACCTAGCGCAAAGGAAGATGGTTGTGCTTGTTGGAGGTCAATCATCTCAGCTCCAGGATATCACTGCAGGAATTCCTAAGGGTAGTGTCCTAGGCCCAACCATCTTCAGCTGCTTCATCAATGACCTTCCTTCAATCGTAAGGTCAGAAGTGGGGATGTTCGCTGATGATTGCACAATGATCAGCACCATTTACGACTCCTCAGATACTGAAGTAGTCCATGCCCAAATGCAGCAAGACCTGGACAATATCCAGGCTTGGGCTGATAAGTGGCAAGTAACTTTCGTGCCACACAAGTGCCAGGCAATGACCATCTCCAACAAGAGAGAATCTAACCATCTCCCCTTGACATTCAATGGCATTACCATCGCTGAATCCCGCACTATCAACATCCTAGGGGCTACCATTGACCAGAAACTGAACTGGATTAGCCATATAAATACCATGGCTACAAGAGCAGGTCAGAGGCTAGGAATCCTGAGGCGAGTAACTCACCTCCTGACTCCCCAAAGCCTGTCCACCATCTACAAGGCACAAGTCAGGAATGTGATGGAATACTCTCCACTTGCCTGGATGGGTGCAGCTCCAACAACACTCAAGAAGCTCAACATCATCCAGGACACTTGATTGGCACCTCATCCACAAACATTCACTACCTCCACCACCACCACACACAGTGACAGCAGTGTGTACCATCTACAAGATGCACTGCAGCAACGCACCAAGGCTCTTTCAACAGCACCTTCCAAACCTGCAACCTCTACCAACTCGAAGGACAAGGGCAGCAAATGCATGAGAACACCACCACCTGCAAGTTCCCCTCCAAGTCACACACCATCCTGACTTGGAACGATATCTCTGTTCCTTCACTGCCGATGGGTCAAAATCCTGGAACTCCCTTCCTAACAGCACTGTGGGTGTACCTACCTCACATGGACTGCAGTGGTTCAAGAAGGCAGCTCACCACCACCTTCTCAAGGATAATTAGGGCTGGGCAATAAATGCTGGCCTAGCCAGTGACGCCTACGTCCCATGAATGAATTTTAAAAAAACCTGATGTCAGCAGGCGGCTTTCTGACGTTTTTTGCCCACTTCCTGCCTGGAATAGTCAGGAAATCTTTTGGCCAAATTTAAATGAGGCCCAGAGTTAAAATAGCTTAGGACCTATTTCTTAGGCAATGATTGAGTTTGCAATTGCTCTCACTACTCACTTGCCCAAAACCTGCCTGGAGTTAAATTGTCTTACTTGGTTGCTACAAACTGTACCAGTCAAATGAGATAAATGTTGTTGTATTAAAATAAATGTGAGTCACATTTAACAGCATAAAGATGTATAGATAATTGTTCAGAAATTGGCATGGCATCCTCAAAATCTGCTGTACATCAGTGTAGATGACATTGTTGAGACACTGCCCTATTTTAAACATTTTTAACCATATTAAGTGCAATGTGAGCTAATGATGAAGGAAGTCTCCAAACTGAGCAGTGATAAACTGTGTAGCCAAATTTTCTGAAACAAGAGTATGAGGCTGATTTTTAATGTCAGAGAATTTCAACATGACAAAGGGCTAGAAAAACTTGACTCTTCAGCTTTGAGAGGAGGAAACTGAGGGGGAATCTTCATGAGATTGTAAAAGACATTAAAATCTATAGAAAAGACTAATCCTTAGCACTCCTTCAAGTTGTGACTTGGGAATAGAATAAGGGGCATAGCTTCAAATTGATGAAATTTAGGACTGATTCTCAGGACTTTCTTCCACTGCAGTGATTTACACTTGAAATGGACTTTGGGACCAAAGGACTCACTTTCATCCACAGTTGTCTTGCAATTAATTTCTCTATAAGAGAGCTGTAAGAGAGACACTGCAACCTCTTTAAACTGCCTTGGATGTTTTTGTTTCCTCAGGATTTTTAAAACTCCTTCATCTTCCAAAATACGCTTTCCAACTCTATTGAGAGTATTAGGTTTTAAATGTTAAAGACAATGACCAAGCAGCTACTTAAACAGAAGTTTACCAGCATAAAGCTCTAGCTTGCACTTTGCAGTTTTCTTAAAGCTATCTTAAAATTTTGGCTGTAAATTAGCAACAGTTTGGGACCAAATTTAATAAACTTCTTGCTTCTGAAGCTTTCTCTTTTGCCAGAATCGACAACACTGAAACCAAAGCTCAGGGGTTACGCCAGAACACGGGAGACACTGCTTCTCCACATTCGATAAGTTCCAAAAAGTCTTTAAGGAATAAATAAGTAATACCTGAGTTCATTACATAACGTTGGAGCATCTCAAGGCATTTCACAGGAAGAATTGCTTTTGAAGTCTCGTAACTTTGATGTGGACTAATGAAACAGTCATCCTGCATCAGTATTGACCTAAAACTAATGTGAGACGAATGACTGATGTTTTGTTTGTAATGTTGACTCTGGAAGGCATATTTCCCAGGCTAACAGGAGAACTCTGCTATGGGATCATCAATATCCACTTCCCAAACACTGGTTCGGCCTCAAGTGGAGTGTTATATCCAGTTTTGGGCACCACACTTTAGATTGGTGAAGCTGGGGCTGTTCTCCTCGGAGAAGAGAACATTAGTAGGAGATTTGACAGAGATGTTCAAAGTCATAAGGGGTCTGGACAGAGTAGATAAGGAGAAACTGTTCCTTTTGATGGAAGGATCGAGTACCAGAGGACTCTGATTTAAGGTGATAGGCAAAGGAAACAACAGCAACATAAGGTAACACTTTTTTAACGCAGCGAGTAGTCAGGGTCTGGAATGCACTGCCTGAGAGTGTGGTGGAAGCAGAGTCAATCGTGCCTTTCCAAAAAGAATTGGACAATTATCTGACGAGAAAAAATTTGCAGGGCACGACAAGCCGAATGGCCTCCTTCTGTGATGTAACCATTCTTTCATTCTATGGGTTGAATTTTATTTTCCTGCCGCCAGGAACGGCAGTGGGTGAAAGAAATACCAGCCCAGACTACCATGCTGCCACTGTCCAGCGCACAGCGGCTGATTTCCATACAGAGGGCGGTCCGTTCCCCCACCCCCCCAATCATGTGGTGGGGGTGGGCTCTGTGATGCCGGCAACGGCATCAGATGCCTCTGCAAAGGCGCTGGCACATTTTTAAAGGGCTGCCGGACCTGCACTGAGAGAAAAATATTCAACCCTGGAACACCACCACCCCCACTACACTGTACATAAATGTGTGACTCGTTCACCCCCCCAATACACAGAAAATAAATGGTAGCCATTTCCCCCCCCAAAAAACACTTAAATTGAATAGTTGACCTCATCCCCCTCAACTGCACAAAGTGCAGAGGTCAGCCCTTCCCCCACCCCCTACACTAGAAATGCAGAGTTGACCCTGTTCTCCCACTCCCCCCCACCCCCCCACCCCCAACTACACTAAAAATCCTAAATTCCCCCCTTACCCCCCTCAGTGGTGCCAGCTTTCCCTGGACGTGAAAGTGAAAGTGCGTGAGTGCCGGCCGTTGCACGGAAGATCGCAGACAACCGGTAAGATCGCGGGGAATCGTCTGTTAATGTATTCATGTCCTTTATTTCAATATTTAAAGTTGGGTCCCGTCACCAATCGGCGGGGGGCTGCCACGGAGCCGCACCGCCGGCGGGAAGATTGGGCCCAGCAATCCCAGCGTCAGGCTCCATGGCGGACTCTACCACTGCTATCTTCCGGCCCCACCCCCGCCATGGAGCCTGACGTTGGGAGCTCAACAAAATTCAGCCCTATAAGTCTATGAAAAAAAATCCTCTTTATTTTCCACCAATTGTACTCCTTCCTGCTTCTCTTGGTAGTGTTCCTTCCTCACTGTGGGACAGCTCTACAGTGCCAGATGCCCTCTGATATCTCATACAAGTGGCCCAGAAATATGTGTGATTCTTGACAGTGAGTATCAATTCAAAGGCATCGCAGCCAACCTTGATACCATCCTCACCTAATGTCCACACAAATGCACTTGCAGCAGGATTCACTAAATATCAGTTAGGAACCTTGCTGCTTTACTCTGCCCTAAACCAGAAATGCTGAGGCCAATTGTAGCATTCCTACCATCGCCCCTGAGATCAGCTCTCTCACTACTGGTTGGGGGCCGATTTGGGGATATTCTTGTTCTTTAAAGCTCAGCCACTTTCCCTTACTATTATCATTTCAACATCTGCATGCTTTATATTATATTATAAACCGCAAAAAGACAAAGCACAACCATAGGAGAAAGCTTACTAACAGATCGATTCTCATATCCCTGCATTGACTCAGGATGACAATATGTTAACCTACAGTCCAAACAGCAAATAAATTATATTGAGTCTGTTCCTGCACTTAGACGGGACGTTAATTCCAGTGTAAATGTTATCCAATCGGGGGACATAGTGGTGCTCGATACTACAAAATAGGGAAAGTCACAGCTTCGCGTCCTCATCAATTCTCAGAGAGAATCTGATTGGAGGCTGCAGTGTCTTCTGGGGAATGGGGAAGTAAGTGTGAAGGGGTGTGTCTTGATGTAAGGGGTGGGGGAGTGGTTGGGCAGAGGAATGGTCCCTGGTGCAAACTAGCAGATCATTACAGAAAGCATTAGCGATAGCTTGGGAGCTGGCCTTTTGTCCTCCCTTGTGAGCGCAATGTCAGGCAAGGTGAAGAGACAGAGGGTCAAAAAATGGGGGAAATTTACTGAAGCTCCCACATAAAAATAAGCACTGAAAATTATACCATTTCAAGTGTTTTTTTCAGAATGTTCCAAATGTTCCGTAGCATGCACTGTAGTAGTTGACATTATACTTTGTATTTTGCCAAAGTACTTTTGAGAATCTATTCTGAGGGACAGGGTAAACTGCCACTTAGAATGGCACGGATTAAGCAGGGGTAGTCAGCATGGATTTATTAAGGGAAGGTCATGTCTTACGAACTTAATTGAGTTTTTTGAGGAAGTAACAAGAAGGATTGATGAGGGTAGTGCGGTGGATGTGGTCTATATGAATTTTAGTAAGGCATTTGACAAGGTCCCACATGGCAGACTGGTCAATAAAATGAAAGCCCATGGGATACAAGGGACTGTGGCAGGTTGGATCCAGAATTGGCTAAAGGACAGGAAACAAAGGGTAGTAGTTACAGATATTTTTGTGAATGAAAAGCTGTTTCCAGTGGTGTTCCACAGGGCTCAGATTTGGGTCCCTTGCTGTTTGTGGTATATATTAATGATTTGGACACAAATGTGGGAGGCATGATTGGGAAATTTGCTGATGACACAAAAATTGGCCGTGTAGTAGTTGATAGTGAAGAGGATAGTCGTAGACTCCAGAAAGATATCAATGGTTTGGTTAAGTGGGTGGAAAAGTGGCAAATGGAATTCAATCCAGAAAAGTGTGAGGTTATGCATTTGGCGAGGGCAAATAAAGCGAGAGAATACACAATAAACGGGAGGATATTGAGAGGGGTTGAGGAAGTGAGTGACCTTGGACTGCATGTCCACAGGTCCCTGAAGGTGGCAGGACAGGTGGATAGAGTGGTGAAGAAGGCATATGGAATACTTTCCTTTATTGGGCGAGGTATAGAACTCAAAAGCAGGGACGTAATGCTGGAACTGTATTAAAAACTGATTAGGCCACATTTTGCGTACAGTTCTGGTCACCACATTACAGAAAGGACATAATTGTTCTGGAGAGAGTACAGAGGAGATTTACAAGAATGTTGCCAGGGCTCGAAAGTTGCAGCAATTAGGAAAGATTGGATCGGCTAGGGTTGTTTTCCTTAGAACAGAGGAGGCTGAGGGGTGACTTAATTGAGGTGTACAAAATTATGAGGGGCCTAGATAGAATAAACAGGGAGGACCTGCTTCCCCTAGAGGAGAGGTAAATTACCAGGGGACACAGATTTAAGGTGATTGGTAGAAGGATTAGAGGGGACATGAGGAGAAACTTTTTCACCCAAGAGGGTGGTGGGTGTCTGGAATTCACTGCCAGGAATGGTGGTGGAGGCAGAAATGCTCAATTCTTTGAAAAGGTACCTGGACATGCACCTGAAGTGCTATAAACTGCAAGGCTATAGACCAGGTGCTGGAAGGTGGGATTAGATTGGGCGGATAGTTTTCTCAGCCGGCACGGACACAACAGGCTGAATGGTCTCCATCTGTGCTGTAATTTTTCTATGGTTCTATGGTTCTAATAATCATCTACTAAAGTAAGATTAACCTTGGCATAATAATAACTTTCACTTCTTTTATGATTGCAGGTACTAATACAGTATACAAATATTTGTAAAGTGTCCAAAATCTTGTCAGCATGCATGTATACATAAAAATAAGAAATTAATAGTTTGGAGATTAATTCTGTCAAAAAGATATTTTTATATGCAGTAAGTCTCTAAATGTATTATTCCCTTTCCCGTGACTCCTGCTGTAAAGTCCACAGAGGTGGATGAATATCTGCTGAGACCAGAGTCTACTCAACTTTGATGCCTTTTGTAGTTGAATAGTTTGGAAGCACTTCACTATTGAGACTCATGCATGAAGAATGACCGTTTGGACTAGGTATCCAAGAGTTGATGATAACCAAAGAGCTATACCTCAACTCTAGCCCACACCTTCAGAAGAGATGGTGGGGTGTGGGGGGGAATTAATTCTTTTCATTGTTCAGAACCTTTATAACTGATAAATTCATGCAGCAATGGCTAGCGTGTCATTGTAAAAAGTATAACCTGTATTCATTTTGACACATCCAAGAAGGACATCATTACTCAACAAAAGGAAAACGCACTTTGACTCATGGGACTGATGCATGCTGCATGATCCTTGCGCGAGAAATTGGGCTCATCAGAACCTGTCATTTGAGTGCTACGAGTACCCTTAGAGCTCCAGAATGGCGTCCACGGCCATGGACCGGTATGATTTTTTAAAAAATGTCTCATTCCAGCCATCATTGTGGCCTCTTTGGGTGAGATTGCTAATTAATACTGTCACTAAAACGTGCTAGGTCAAATGATGATTTTTTAAAATCCGGCTGAAAACCTGAATATGAAACTGGTGGAGACGAACCACTCAAACCTTGCAAGCTTCGAACTCTGCCTGCTGACCGTGAGCAGCGAGGTATATTCCCTGCTTCAGACTATAATGTTCAGTGGTTTAATTGATCTGTGTTTGATTGTGTTAGTCTGTTCACTGATGCTCATTGTACTTAATTACTTAAGCCTGAGGATGGTGCTAGTGGGTAGAGAAGTTTCCGGAAGGAGCAGACAGAGAAGAAATTCAGCTGCATTGTTGTCTCCCGGAGAACCGCCAAACCGGAAGCCTCAGGACTACCAAATTCAGCCTGAAGCCAGACGAGTCACCAACCTGCACAGACAGTATACCCCTTTTATTTCTCTGGACTCTAATTTGACCAATCTATCTGTTATGACCAGGCGAGAAAGGGGTCCAGGGGTTCCCTCTCAGCCTTTGCCTGGTTCGATCATAACAGGGTTAAATTTTTAAAACACCGTGTTTTTAGCTCCCCCTCAGTGAATCCTTGTTCACTGCTCTCCAAATGTAAGGCAAAGCAAAGAAATTAACCAGACAGGTTTTCTTAGATTTAAGCAAGAACGGTGTAAGTTTATTAACCTTAAAACTCTAATTCGGTTAAAACTACCACAAATACGCGACACGACTACCCTAGCATGCATATGCGATAAACATACACGCAGATAGAGGCAGAAAAGAAGCAAGAATAAAGGGGAAAAGTTTGAAGCAATAGCTGGAGGTCATTTACTGTCCTTTGAGTTCAATGTAGAGCCTTTGATTGCAGTTAAATCTTGCCATTTTGTTGGGGCCCAGTGCACGCTTTCAAACTTGTTTCGATGTAGGAGTCCTCTCTCTTGAGGTTTAAGTGATTTCAGTGGATCTGGAAATTCATGAGAGAGAGAGGGCCAGGGAGAGAGACCTTCCTTCTCTGTTGTCTTCAAAGCAGTCTCTGACTTCAAACTGTCCTGTGAACAAAATTCAAAAACCCTGGGCCAGCAGGTTAGTCATGTGACTAGTTGTTTTTTAACAAGCTCGCCCGCGTCTTTGTGGATTCCTTTCATCTTAGCAGACACCCACAGTGTGGGGGGGGGGAGTGGGGGGGGGGAATGGAATGCTGGCTTGTTACACCTTCAGTGTCTGATGATCAAAATCCATTTGGGTTAATTGGATCAGGGAGCAGTTTCATTGTCTTTTCCTAGGCAACTGTCTCTTAGAATGCAAATTTTTACATCCACTGCTGATCTCTTTACACAATTCATCTCTTTAGTCCAGCAACAGTTTAAAATTAATGTTTCATATGACAAAATTAATATGCCTCATTCGTGGCAGGTGGGGTCTTCATGACACTATTCTTCCCCACTCTGTAACCTATTTGTGTGTGTGTGAAAGTTGGTGCGTATTTTATTATTTTATTTAGATTGGTTTAAGTATAATAAAGTTAACCTCTTTCTTTGTTAAACTCGTAAAAACCTGTCCAATTGGTTCTTTTTATGATCATGGTGCTAAACAGTTAAACATTCATTGAATTGGCAAGTATATCCATTAAAAAAATGGAATAAACCTGTTGTGGTCAAACAAGGAGAGGGAAAAGAGGGGAGCCCTTCAACCCCTCCTCACTTGAAAATCATAATACCATTTTTCGTTGTTGTGGGCTTATGTCCCCTAGGAAGTACATAAACGCATTTCATGCAGGATCTTTGCAGTCTTCAGAGAGAGGGACCTACATCCTATCGTTTTGGGCTGTTCAGGTTTACTAACACACGGTGCTCACCTTATGTTTCATTATCTGTTACGTTTTCCTAGTTTCTTTCTTATTTTCGCCTGTATGTGTTCTGTTACTGCCTTTTCGTGTCCCTGTTTCTTTCCTTGCTCTGTTTTTCTCTTTTTATTTCTGTCTTTCTGTGTGCCTGTTACATCAACAACTCTGCCAATTGTATTCTTTTCCTTCAGTTATCTGAAACTGTTGTCTTTTCCTCCAGCGATCTCTCCTAATGAGACCAGAATCACAAGAAACTGGGACCAGAACTGCAGTACCCCAGAGAGCTGGAGGAAGGAGCAACCAGTGCCAGCACCATGCAAAAGGCTTGTGAGAGTGAGTAAGTGAGTCGGAAAGTGTGGAGTGCCTGGTGTTACAACTGCTGGGCGAGGAGTAATAAAGTCACATCAAACCCTGGAACATCAAGACTTAGCTTGGCTGGATCTTCCTTCAGGATAAGAAAGTTTTAATGCACATGACTGTTGAAATTATCAATTACGATGTAACCAATTAGCAAGGAGAAAACAACAGAGACTTGACCATTGAGGAAGAAGAAGATTGATGAAAATTCAGAGAAGAAACTGATAGAAGATCATGACATACTATGGTTTTTGAGTCACTAAAGGAACAAAACCATTTACTGAACAGATATACGGAAGAGTTAGACATCCAGAAACTGAATGTATTATGTAATATATGTTGTAGCAGAGTAACGGTTAAATGGCGGTTAATTGGACCAGAGGGAAAAGTGAGAGTGGAAGGGGAAAGAAATCAGGTGGAAGGGGAGGGGCATAAATTGTTTGCACGATTCCTGTTTTCACCACCCCACCCCTGGCAAAGGGAGCACACCTTACTCTCTCTGTTGTGGGGGTGGGGCAGACAGAAGGTTCTGACATCATGCCAATCTTACTCAGTGAGGGGATGCAGGCCAGAGAGGAGGAGGGAGCTTTCTCAGCAGACGTAGATGGGCTGGGGCAGCATCCATTTAGATGGGCATTTAAAGATGTTGAGTGGCTACGCTGCAAGTGGGGGATCACGACAATGCAGGGCATTATTTTTTAAAGATTGTTTTATGATATTTAAGCTTCCCCCTTAATCCCATGTGTATATCCCAATCTTTAATTTACTTTCTGTACAATGATTTAAATGTGAATTATATTCCCTGCTTTTCACTTTCTGCTTGGCTCTCTGTGAGAATCCTTCAATCTGATTGGCTGATCAGCCTTGTTGCTAGACACCACAGATCCCCTACAGGTAGCACCAGATTCAAAGTGACATAAAAAATGAGGAAATCTACACTCCAGAGCCCACTAAATCTTTGTGGGCAGCTTTTATCGAGCAATGTCCCTTTGACACTGACGCAAAATCTGGGACAATGTAAAAGCCTATTGCAGAAATATCTATGTCGGGAACAGATATTGCAGGTAAATGCGGATGGTTTTAGAATGAAAAGTACTCAAAGGAGAGGTTGACACAAGGGATTTTCTGTGTATTTTGAAATGGAATGGAGGGACCTGTCCAGCGAGTTTATTATATAGTAGATTCACACTTCTGTAGCAGTATATTAAATAATTGCTGTAAATTTCCTCTCCACTGGTTCTCCCACTCAGTTTACCTTTGACTGGTAGTACCACAGGAGCCCCATAAAAAATGACATAAACAGCATTTATGTCATTTCTTGGGTTTCCACAGCATTTGCACTAAAGTTATGCTGGCTGAGCAGGAGCACCCCCACCGGAGGGGATTCGCAGCAAACGTGTGCAGGAATGTCATACCTTTGTACCATAGTATCTAAACGAGTTACAGAGACATAATACTTCTATATATAGATTCTATCATATACACAGGATGTGATACTTCTCTAACACAGAGGGCTGGATTTCAAAAATGGCGGCCTACCCGCCAAAGAGTCGCCGCAATTCCAAGCGCGGCGGCTCATTTAAATAGCTGGGACGGGCCATCCCTCCATCTCCAATCACATGGAGGGTGCGGGCTGTCTGTCCCCGGCAATGGTGTCAGCTGCCTGTGTGCAAGCGTTGACGCCATTTTTAAAGGGCTGTTAGCCCTATCAGCTAACTTAAATATTTAAAGATAGAATGAATTAAATTAAGTAAAAACATTTCTTTTGCCCCTCTCCCACCCCCCCCCCCATAACAACTAAATTATTTATTTGCCCTTTACCCCCAAATTGTCCTTTACCATCTGACCTCCCCCACCCCCCAAACTGCATAAGCTTTAAACTACACCATCCCCTACACCCATGACGTTAAGTTGATGCTGTTCTCCACCCCCCACACTGATAAACGTACCTCCTCCCCCCTCCCCACCAGGGTTGTGCCTCGTTTCCCCGGACGGGGATCCGAAGGCGAGGGAATGCCGACCGCTGGCTGTAGATCTCAGCGGGATATCAGGAAGCAATGTAAGTTTATTTAATTTAATTATTTTAATTGATTTAAATATTCAAATTGTGGTCCCATTGCCCAGCACCAGGGAGGTCACCACAGTGCCTTGCTGCCATCGGGAGAATCGAGTCGAGCCCTGCCAGCGTCGTGGTCCATGACGGACCTCATCGGGGGCCATCTTCAGGCTACACCCGCCACAGATCCCGACGTTGAGGGCTCCTTAAAATCCAGTCCAGAGTATATTATATAATGGGGGAAGGATTTCCACTCTTCACTATTTGTAGTGAAATATGTAAACTTGTATATAATGAACATATTCATGGTTTTACTACAAACAAAATACAGTGGAAATACTAGCCCCCACGTGTGTTTTAAGTTTGTACAAAACTAAAAATTATTGTTTCTCAGTAAAACTCATTTTCTTGTTACCTGACTCCTTCATAAAGATGGTCAAGCATCTTCTTTTAGTTGTCATTCGCTGAGAAATTGCATGGAATGCTTGGTGATGTAATGACAGCAGTAATAGAAGATGCAAACCCTGTAAAAGAAAACTTCAGTGAGGAAGTTCTGTAAAGGTGAACAGAACTGAACCACATATATAAAGGAATTAAACATGTTGGCAAATGCAGTCAAGGTTGCACCACATTCAAGGGCATGACTGTAACTGTTCAACCTTCAACCTGAAGTTTACATAACACCAGATGAGCTCCAGAATACCATTAAATTACACACTCCCAGCCACTATAATCACTCCATGAAATATGTGATACCCAGTTACTTCCCGGTGATCTGCTAATTAGAAAACAGTAAACATTATAATACCAATCATGTGACAACATATACTTTAAGCTGGGCATTGCTATCATACTTAGTACCCTTTCACCTACTGAATTCAATGTTCCCACGCAAACAAAAATATTTTTAAAGAAACCAATGGTACTTAAAATGTAAAAGTGCACCATCCGTTTTAAAAATATTACTTTACCTATCAGTTAAAGTAGTAAATTAATCTGCTGACATTCATAAAGTTCTTAAACTGTTCCCTTGTGGTTAATTATCTCACCAGAAGCACTCTGTGGAATCACTGCCCTGTAACCCTCTTTAACCCATACACAGTAAACAAGTCATAATATACTTTGTTATGATGAAGGACAGTCTGTGGCAAGGTTATTTCATTAACTTATTATCAATAGTCACAATCCCAAGCATTGTCTTAGAATCAGACTTATGAATGCTCCAACATGATACACAGTGGTATTGGATGCTGTTTTTTTTTATTGGATGCTGTTGGTGTACATGATTCCCCACATGTATTCCCAATTTCAATCATGCTAGCATGATATTTGCTGACTACTCCAAATGGAAAATAAATAAAGAGAAACTATGGCTGTGGAAATTATGCAATGCAAATGTTAGTTTCTGAATGCTTACCACAATTGTATGAAATTATTTAGCAGCTGTTTTATGAAGGCAATAGCCCATTTATTTTTATAAGCATACTGTTGAACTGTTTAGTTTAGTTTAGTTTAGAGATACAGCACTGAAACAGGCCCTTCGGCCCACCGAGTCTGTGCCGACCATCAACCACCCATTTATACTAATCCTAGATTCCTACCACATCCCCACCTGTCCCTATATTTCCCTACCACCTACCTATACAAGGGACAATTTATAATGGCCAATTTACCTACCAACCTGCAAGTCTTTTGGCTTGTGGGAGGAAACCGGAGCACCCGGAGGAAACCCACGCAGACACAGGGAGAACTTGCAAACTCCACACAGGCAGTACCCAGAATTGAACCCGGGTCGCTAGAGCTGTGAGGCTGCGGTGCTAACCACTGCGCCACTGTGCCGCCCAACTGTATGTTTTTCTCCCCAGTCCGCCATTTTAGTTCCCCAATTTTTCATCAAACTTTCTTCTTCTGCTCTATCACTAACTGTTATGAAACTTGCTCCTAATGTAAGGTATGGCCATCAAATGAACCACAATAGCAGAACCCTGGTCATGACAGCTCCTTATCCTTGCTAGTGCTTCTCCCAGCTGACATCATCAACACCAAGAAAGACCAATCAAAATATTTACAATTTACTACGCCCTCTGAGATACCTAAATTGTAAATGCTACATCCACTATTTCATCTATAATATTTGTATGATCTTCTCAAATCTAGATTCCGTTTCTATCTCCAGTCATCTTAATCCTGTCTTCAACTTCTCACTGAAATCCAAATTCCCTCCTTCCAATTTCCCTTTTACATGTTTTATTCCAAAGTCCAATCAAAACATTATCCAGGCAGTTGTATACGTTCTGGCAACTTGGCTACTCACATTAGCTTCTTTAATCAATTAATTACAATTTAGTGTAGCACTGAGGGAGTGCTGTGCTGTTGGAGATGCCAGCTTTCGGATGAAATGTTAAACCGAGGTCCCATCTGCCCTCTCAGGTGGACATAAGAAATCCCACGACACTGCTTCTAAGAAGAGCAGGGGAGTTATCCCCGGTGTTCTGGCCAATATTTATCTCTTAATCAACATCACAAAAACAGATTATCTGGTCATTATCACATTGCTGTTTGTGGGAGTTTGATGTTTGCAAATTGACTGCTGCAGTTCCTCCATGAAAACAGTGACTATACTTTAAAAGTACTTTATTGGCTGTAAAGCACTTTGAGACATCTTGTGGTCATAAAAAGGTGCCATTGAAATGCAAGTCCTTCTTCCTTTACACATCACTAAATTCATTTTCTGTCTCAGTTACTTTCCCCCAGTAGCCCAATAGAACTTTTCAACAATTTTTGAAGGAAAATCAAATTTAACAAACCTGATCTCTTCTGAAAGCAATACTCTTAGTAGCTACAGTATTCACCATTAATAATGGATCTTCTTCTGATTAGAATAGTACAAATGCAAAGCCTTTTGTGATTTTATCTGATCTCCAGCAACTTGTCAGTTGGCCTTCCTGATCAGTATTCATGATTGTTGCAGTAATTCAGCTAATCTCCTTGATGTTTTTCTCATCTCCAGTTCTAACTCTTACCCTCTACCAAGTAAATTTTATGAGTTAAGACCACTGGCATGGAAGCTCATTCAACAGGAAGGCAGATTGGACAATCAGGCATTCAAGTCAGTTTATCTGATGTGCAGCTGTCTGATCAGAAAATTTGTTGGGCCGTGAATCGTATGCTAACATTTTTGTCTGAACGTCCAACCTGTTTTCCTGTTGTATGAGAATCTGCACTGGGAGCCCTAATTTGTAAAATTTACACCTATCTGTTTTTTTTCTGATCACTAACTCATATCTACCTTCTTATAAAGTGGTCTGCAATAAATCACATTCTATAAACCAGCTATGTGTTGTTTAACACAGTAGAATAGCCATTATTAATGTTGAAGACTGCAGCCACCAAGAATGTTGCTTTCAGATGGGGATAAATTGGGATTGTTAAATTTGATTTTCCTTTATCTGTATTTGTTTAAGGTTGCTGTCCTGATGGAGAGCCTCAGTCAACAGGAGCATGGATTTAAGAATCATGTGTCGAGGGCACTGTAGCCAATTTCACTGAGTGTGGTACAGGTCAGACATGTTGACAACCGTGCCCAATTTTCTAATCCATGTTTCCATCAAGCTTTGCTCAGAGGGAGTGCACTCTTGCAAACTTTACCCTAGGTCTGGCAACTGCAACAACATGTGAGATTTTTTTTTACTGCTTTTCCTTGGTCCAGCTGCTGCTTTCACATTTCTCTTCCAACCCTAATCTCAATGATATTGGTAAAGGACACCCTTCAATTGTTCCATTCTATTTAAATATTAAGTTTTAACCCTGCTTGATCTTTCAGATTCTCTGCTCCCTGGACTGTAATGAGACATTTGGTCCTCTGGGATAGCTCTCCCATCAGTCTCAACATCTGTGCGTCAGAAAATAATTGTTTTGTACCATTACTTTTCCAGGAACTAGGATTTTAACGTAGAACAAATGGCCATCTCTTGAATAAGTTTGCTTATTGTCATCAAAACCTATAATGTTGAGTGAACATTCATATAATGCATGATACCAAGAATGTTACCCCTCACATGTTTTCCAAAGAGTTTTAATCTGTACATAGCTTGTGTATCTTAGCTGTTTTCCCTTTCAATTATATACTTGATTACTGTCTTAAGAACTAGTTGCTGGGTTACAGTGGGAAATGGTTGAAGATAGGACAGAGAGCTCTGATTCTGAATAGAGTTAATCTGCAAAAGACAAATTATGAATTAGCACATTGAAATATTTATGTTGTTACTGAGAGACTATCTGAACAGCTGAAAATGTGATTCAGATATATATACCAATCTATCTATGTCTAATATGCCTCTTTGAAGTTATGCCAGCTCCTTGCAGCATGCTGTGTCCTCACTTACATTCATCATGGGATATTCCTTACCTTTCAAAGACAAATTGTTTTGAACATTGTGTCTGCTGACCTATGTTATCCTGCTGACACTGGTGAAGGACCTGCTGGAGCCAGGACAATGCATGTCCATTTAACAGAACAAACTTCGCCTGAGTAAGCATAGTGATTCTATGATTATGTCACACTATGCAAATGTAGCACATATAAGGCAGAAAATCCTTGTTTTCTCATAAATGGGGATAAACAATACACTGTGAATCGTTTCAAATGGCTGTTTACTTCTGATCCTCAGGATTTGCTTATCTTGTGCATGTTGTTTGAGCATATCTAATGAAGCATTTGTATTCTGCAAAATGCAGTAAGTGGAGGATAGTTACATAATACAAATTATTTGTGTAAAATCAATCCCAGTCACTCAAAGCAGTGTAGCCTCGAGGCTCAATTGACAGAGGAATTACCCAATCATCTCCATTCTGACTGGGACTTGTGGTGTCACAATATGCAGCTAAAAAAGTAAAATCAGAGGGTAAAGGAGTGTAATTGATTGGCCTCCATTAGGGCTCATTTAAAATTTAAATCCAGATCCACCTGAAATGTGGCTGAATGCTAGCCAAAGATACTGTACCACCTATTTGGAGGTAGTGAATTTGAGAAAATATAAGCTGGTTAGTCACAGTGCACAAGTGAGAAGGAGCAGGTGGTGGCAGAAGAGGAGGAATATGATGGCTAGGGGGCCAGCTCAGTCCTTCAGCTGCAGTGCCTCGGGATTTGGACATCACAGGACCTGATTATAAAAGGAAATTGTTGTCTGAGCAGAATTGTCTATAGCAATTACTTACATCAATGCAAAATACATTGCATATTTTGGCCAGGAGTACAGAGAAGTACACTATCTACATCTACAGAATTATGCAGGAAGGGTTGTTTGCACTGCAGTCTACCATAAAGCTTGTGGCAACTTTGGTGCAGTGGAGCATCAAGATGTCTTGTGAATGCTCAGACTGCTGTTCAAGAAACCTTGGGCTTCAATCTCCAAGTGGTTCTCGGCTGGAGAGAACTTGAAGTAAGATTTCACAGATCTCATTGATTTTCCTTTGCCAATCAAAGGACATGCTGAGTGAGTGCCCAGCAAGGCATGGCTGGAGTAAGCATTGATAAGGCTGCCATCTCGCAGTGAGATGGACCATCTCCAGTACCCTTGTACAGATGACAGTAAGTGTGCCAGAAAATGAGCAGGACCAGCCAGCGAGTTGCTGAATCAGTTGTATAATCGTCTCATGAGACAGGACTGCCTGAATCTCAACTGGACTTCACTGAACCCGAATCCGAGCAGCTGGCCAGCATAATACCCCTTCGGTGTAGAGAATGCTTAGAAGACATCACAGGTTAGAGGTTAAAAATTACATACAATACACCAGTAATAAGGAGAAGCACTGTGAGAAAAGACACTAATATAACATGACACAGAGCAGGCTAATAGACGTGAGGAACTCTATTTGAACTTTGGCTGGAGAATGTTTTCTGATTGTGAAGGATAAGGTAGAGCAAACATTGACAGTTGACTTTGGTTAGGAAATTGTAGAGTGCAGTATTGCAGAAGGTGTTTTGAGCTTTTTTCTCTGCACCACGTAGATGGCAGGATTGCTTAAAAGGGGCAGTGCAGGCTTTTAGCTGAGAGTCTCTTGGATGAGCATGTGGTACAGCAGTCTTCTTGGCTGTTCTGGTGTTTCTGCAGCTGCATTTTCATGGTTTAGGGATTGTGCCTCTCTGTGTCTTTGATTGTGGTTTGGCCTCTTTCTCCTCTGCAGGACTCCAAGTGCTGGTACCACAAGTTCACAGTACAAAGAGACCTAGTTCAGTCCAAGAAAATTTATATTTTAAAAAAAATCTAGCCTACTGGAGTTAGACATGAATCCATGTCTCTTGTTTAGAAATCTAGGGCTAGAAAGTTGTATCCCCAGACTGTCGGACAGAGGGTCGCAATTTGTGACGTATCAATTTCAGGTGGGCAACATGTAAAATTGTGCACAGCCCTTGATCTGAATGATTGTGGCACTAGCTGGTGTGCCTCCAGTGCTGATCACTGCTTCTTAATGCTGCCAGTAAGCTCGGAATGCAGCAGAAGGACATTGCAGCATTGCTTGCCAATCACAAGGTACAGGCAACCTGCTCTTCTTAAAGGCAGGCTGTCTCTTAAAAGAAAGCTGCATAAAAAGATTGCTGCAATGGAAATTCTTGGAAATTGAACACCATGGCAGACAGAGGGATCCGTAGTGATGGATGCGATGCTGGAGACATTTGTGGTGCAGGTGGCAGGAGGAGAAACGTCATGGTCACGTGGAGGATTCCAGGAGACTCTCAAGGACCACCCTCAGAAGGAATTGGGAGCAGATGGCTAGGAAGATCAACTCCTGGAGTCTGGACCCAAGAACCTGACAGCTGTGGCACAAGAAGTCTAACGATCTCACACTAGTCGTCAATGTCAGTGACTGCATCTTCACATGACATCTGCGTCCCACGCCACCACCAACCTCTCACACTTCAATGCTCCACACCCACATCACTCACTTAGCAGCATTCCCTAGCCCTCAGGACTCATACCTAACATTCAGATACTTCACCTCACCCTCACACACCTACCAATGCTGCCAGCTTCACACCCACCTGCCACTGCCTCCACATACCTCCAGTTATTCAGCTATGGCAGGCATATTACCCACACGCAGTGCTACATAGCCACTGACATTCTGCCCTCTCTTTGCAGGGTGCCTGGCCCTTTAAATAACACTGCTGCAGGGCCCATCTTGCTGCTTCACACCTCTTTCTTTACTACTAAACAATGCAGGAGTTGCCTGGACCTTCATTGACCAAATTTGGGATCCCGGAGTCACATCAATTGGTTGGCCTGTGTGACGCCAGGATAGTGTCAAATCAACATATCTCGGTGACCACAGGGGCCCATATCCTTGGAGAAAGCTGTGCAAGTCGCGCAGTTAGCGGCTGGTGATGGAGCCTGCCCCGGGAAACCTGGATAGGCCTTCATAGAGTGGTACTGGGCAAATTAATTTCATGCCCCCAGGTTCAGCCATTTACCTAGGTTTCTAAACAAAGGAAAATACCCAATGTGAAATTGTTTTACTTCCAATGAAGTCACATATCAACATTAAAAGTTCAATATTCTAACATGACTTTTGAAATACAATACATAGAATTTCTAAATTACTTCAAAAGTTTAAGTTTTATTTTCAACGAATCTGTAAATCCATATAAATCTTGGTTTTAAAATACATATTTGTCTATTTTATCTGTTCACCAGCTGTACTTACAATGTTCAAAACAATACCACTATCAACTCCTTCAGCGAAAACTCTTATAAGTAATTGTCATAATTTATTGCAGGACATGAAACATAATATGGAAAGGCAGGAGAATTATTACATGCAGCCAATGCTGAACTCTGTAGTTAATTATCGCCAGTTTGAAACTTCCCTATTAAAGCCAAATAATTAAAAGGTCATTTTTGAAATATCAGGGCCAATTATTCATTCAGCAGTCTGAATATTGCTGGCTGGATTTGGGCATGAAGAGTCTTGGAAATCAAGTGCATTTACCAATCTCAACTGACCCTGCTCAAACCTCTCCATCTCATGATTATGCCGACATAGTTTGGTTTTACACATTTTGTGCAAGAGTTTCGTTTTCCATTTGTTCTGTGTGCAAATAAGGGGCTTTTGTGGCTTGATCTTCACAGCACATGTTAAAGGTAAGATAACACAAAATAAATTTTTTAACAGGCTAATAGTATGTGTTATTGGCTCCAAATACCATTAAATATTCTATATGTACCCTCCTATAATTAACAGGGAACCAGTAATAAAATAACTGGAAGGTTGTCAAAACTAAAAATGATTTCCAGATGATATTACTATTTGCTAGTCAGGGCCAAGTAAACAACTGATGTCCTTCAGGACCCGCTGGTTACAGAAAACTTTGAGTGAACTGGTATACCCTGCATTTTTGTGTTCTGTCGTCACACAGGTACACACTGATGCTCTAAACAAGGGTAAGTAAGCAGAGAGATCACTCCCAGACATCCTACACACCTAAATATTGCGGCTTTTGCCAGGCAATGAATAGATTCAATGGGAGGTCCTGGTGCCAACTCTGCACATGTGAACAAAGGTGAGTAACGCAGAAGGAAAAGTGTATCGAAATGTTGAGCTGTTCCCTTAAAGAATGAAAAAGGAGCTCCAGTCTTGGGTGAAGTATGAAATTGTGGAATATTGGCTGGGAATTTCCCTGAACCTGCCCGGAACGTTGCCAGAATTGCAACAGAAACCTTTTTTGTGCACGTAAGTTTCCGTTGAATTTCTGGTGAAATTAAGGCAGTAGTGTGGAAGCAACTCTCGCCATTGTTTTGTCTTGGCCATGGATTGTGTATGTGGAATGCAGCAGTTGAAGGGACACAAGCTTTTTTAATTTAGGTTTTTGGATGGGATTTTGTTTGTTAGTTTTTTGTCACATTGTTGTTTTATTGGACCAGAAATATAGAAGGAATATTTTTGTTATTACAAAAGGCAATAATTTCAAATAATCAACAACATTAACATAGATCATCTGGTCATCGTCACAATGCTGTTTGTGGAACCTTGCTGTGCGCAAATTGCCTGCCGTGTTTCCAACATTACAACAGTAACTACACTTCAAAAGTACTTAATTAGCTGCAAAGTACTTTGGGGCATTTGTAGAGGGCGCCAGGCAGCGAGATACCATTTTAGCAAAGCTAATAATGAGGAGCAGGTGGCCCGAGTGCCCATGACGCAGTCGTCGAGGCTCAGGGCCTCAATCCAGCCTCGGTCGCCCTTCCACCGTCACTGCTGGGGGCCGGGAAAGATGTTCCACCATGAGCTGGATGGCGACCACGAGTGCTGCGTCAGCCTGGAGGACGCTGATATCAAGGAGGCCGTGCAGGCTGAGGGCTGGCCCGCTCGCCAGGGTCGCGAGCCCCCGCCGGATGCTTCCCTCCTCGCACCACCTTTGCACCCCTTCCCCCCTGCACCCCCTTCCCCCTCACACTCACTTTCCTCCTCGCACCCCCTTCCCCCTTGCACCCCCCGCTCCCTCTTCCCCCCACCTGCATCGCCCTCCCCCCCCAGCCCCTCCCCCCTTACACCCCCTTCCCCCGCACACCCTCTCCTCCCCCTCGCACCCCCTTCGCCCCGCACCCCCTCCTCCTTGCACCCCCTTCCCTCTCCAACTCGTTAGGGCCCCTGCTCAGGGATAGGAGCTAACAACCCCACTGCCTTGTGGGCGTCTCAGGAGAGACCAAGGCTAAGGGAGTAAACCCTAACAGAAAATCCGGAGCGGAACACCTAAGGCGGTCATGTGACACTTTTGGCATGTTTCCGGCAGTTCCTGCACCCATACTGATGCTAAACACCGTGCTCTGCACTCCTTTGGACCCCACTAGGAAGGCCGAGAGGGGTTTTTTGACGCTTGGGCAACTCACAACCTCCATACATCTGCCCAGGCATGTGCCATGGAGAGGTCACTGCATAGGCGCCTCACAACGACCAAAACAACACGGAAGGCAGCAGTTACGGGTTATAAGTCGAGCTCAATTGGCATAGAGATTGGGTGTCACAGGTTGCCTTTGTTGGTGGGAGAGGTCATCGCATCTCACTGGACAGCTACCGCCCGCCTCAAACCGGGCAGCCCTCGGTCAGTAAGGTCTGTCCCGCCACAGTCCACCTGCTTCAATGGGTGCTTGGAGCTCAGGGTCATTGCCCGACAAGTGGACTGTAACACCGCACCAAACAGCATGACAAAAAGAGGAAAGAAGGTACCAGCCCTTCGTTTTGCAAGCAGGAACGTCAGAACTATGTGTCCTGGCCTGTCGGAAGACCTTACACAAATCGACGACTCTCGGAAGACCGCCATCATTAACAACAAACTCGGTGGACTCAATGTGGACATTGCAGGACTTCAGGAGACATGCCTCCCTGTGAGCGGATCTCTAGGAGAGCAAGACTATGCCTTCTACTGGCAGGGTAGGGACCCTGAAGAACCAAGACAGCATGGAGTGGGCTTCGCCATCAGAAACTCTTTTTGCTCAGCATGATAGAGCCATCTTCAAATGGCTCGGAACGCATACTGTCCATCCAACTGCTCACCGCCTCTGGTCCAGTACACCTACTCAGCATCTATGCTCCAACACTCTGCTCCCCACCTGAAGTTAAAGACCAGTTCTACAAGGAACTCCATCATATCATTAGTAGCATTCCCAATACCGAACATTTGTTCCTGCTGGGGGACTTTAATGCCAGGTTTGGGGCCGACCATGACTCATGGCCCTCCTGCCTTGGGCGCTATTGCATTGGAAGGATGAATGAGAATGGACAGAGACTGCTTGAGTTCTGTACCTATCACAACCTCTGCATCACCAACTCGTTCTTTCATACTAAACCCTGTCACCAGGTTTCATGGAGGCACCCAAGATCACGTCGTTGGCAACAGCTGGACCCCATCGTCACAAGGCGAGCCTCTATAAACAGTGTCCAAATCACGCACAGGTTCCACAGTGCAGACTGCAACACCGACCACTCCCTGATGTGCAGCAAAGTTAGACTCAAACCAAAGAAGCTGCATCACTCCAAGCAGAAGGGCTGCCCGTGCATCAACACTGACAGAATATCTTAAATTCACTTGAAAAAGCCCTTCAAAACACTCCTGCAGGGGATGCAGAGACCAAGTGGGCCCACATCAGAGATGCCATCTATGACTCATCAATGAGTACCTTTGGCAAATATGAGAAGCAGAATGCAGACTGGTTTCAATCTCACTTTGAAGAGCTGGAACCTCTCATAGCCGCCAAGCACACTGCACTGTTGAACTACAAGAAAGCTCCCAGTGAGTTAACATCCGTAGCACTTAAAGTAGGCAGAAGTGCTGCACAAAGAACAGCCAGGCGCTGTGCAAGTGACTACTGGCAACACCTATGCAGTCGTATTCAGCTGGCCTCCGACACGAGAAACATCAGAGGAATATATGATGGCATTAAGAGAGCTTTTGGGCCAACCATCAAGAAGATTGCCCTCCTCATGTCTAAATCAGGGGACACGATCACTGACCAACCCAAGCAAATGGACCGCTAGGTGGAGCACTATCTAGAACTGTACTCCAGGGAAAATGTTCTCACTGATACCACCCTCAACTCAGCCCAGTCTCTACCAGTCATGGATGAGCTGGACGAACAGCCAACAAAATTGGAACTCAGTGATGCCATTGATTCTCTAGCCAGTGGAAAAGCCCCTGGAAAGGATGGCATTACCCCTGAAATAATCAAGAGTGCCAAGCCTGCTAACTCTCAGCACTTCATGAACTGCTTTGCCTGTGCTGGGATGAGGGAGCAGTACCACAGGACATGCGCGATGCCAATATCATCACCCTCTATAAGAACAAGGGTGACCGCGGTGACTGCAACAACTACCGTGGAATCTCCCTGCTCAGCATAGTGGGGAAAGTCTTCACTCGAGTTGTTTTAAACAGACTCCAGAAGCTGGCTGAGTGTGTCTACCCCGAGGCACAGTGTGGCTTTCGAACAGAGAGATCCACCATTGACATGCTGTTCTCCCTTCGCCAGTAACAGGAGAAATGCCGCGAACAACAGATGCCCATCTACGTTACTTTCATAGATCTCACCAAAGCCTTTGACCTCGTCAGTAGATGTGGTCTCTTCAGACCAAGATCGGATGACAATATGAAAGGCACAATTCAGCATAGCGGTGCCTCATCAGACTCCTTTCCTTTCCTGAGTGGTATGAAACAGGACTGTGTTCTCGCGCCTATGCTGTTTGGGATCTTCTTCTCCCTGCTGCTCTCACATGTGTTCAAGTCTTCAGAAGAAGGAATTTTCCTCCACACAAGATCAGATGGCAGGTTGTTCAACCTTGCCCATCTTAGAGCGAAGACCAAAGTACGGAAGGTCCTCATCAGGGAACTCCTCTTTGCTGACGATGCTGCATTAACATCCCACACAGAAGAGAGTCTACAGAGACTAATCGACAGGATTGCGGCTACCTGCAACGAATTTAGCCTAACCATCAGCCTCAAGAAAACGAACATCATGGGGCAGGACGTCAGAAATGCTCCATCCATCAATATTGGTGACCGCACTCTGGAAGTGGTTCAAGAGTTCACCTACCTAGGCTCAACTATCACCAGTAACCTGTCTCTCGATGCAGAAATCAACAATCGCATGGGAAAGGCGTCCGCTGCTATGTCCAGACTGGCCAAGAGGGTGATGGAAAATGGCGCACTGACACGGAACACAAAAGTCCGAGTGTTTCAAGCCTGTGTCCTCAGTACCTTGCTCTACGGCAGCGAGGCCTGGACAGCGTATGTCAGCCAAGAGCGACGTCTCAACTCATTCCATCTTCGCTGCCTCTGGAGAATCCTTGGCATCAGATGACAGGACCGTATCTCCAACACAGAAGTCCTCGAGGCGGCCAACATCCCCAGCATATACACCCTACTGAGCCAGCGGCGCTTGAGATGGCTTGGCCATGTGAGCCACATGGAAGATGGCAGGATCCCCAAGGACACATTGTACAGCGAGCTCGTCACTGATATCAGACCCACTGGCCGTCCCTGTCTCCGCTTTAAAGACATCTGCAAACGCGACTTGAGGTCCTGTGACACTGACCACAAGTCGTGGGAGTCAGTTGCCAGTGATCGCCAGAGCTGGCGGACAGCCATAAAGGCGGGGCTAAAGAGTGGCGAGTTGAAGAGACTTAGCAGTTGGCAGGAAAAAAGACAGAAGTGCAAGGAGAGAGCCAACTGTGTAACAGCCCCAACAGCCAATTTTATCTGCAGCGCCTGTGGAAGAGTCTGTCACTCTAGAATTGGCCTTTATAGCCATTCCAGGCGCTGCTCCACAAACCACTGACCACCTCTAGGCGCTTACCCATTGTCTCTGGAGACAAGGGGGCCAACGAAGAAAGAAGACTTTGGGCCATCCACCAGTCGTGAAAAGTGCTCTATATATATTCCAGTCCTTCTTATCTCACAAAAAAACTGAGTGTAAAGAAAGTTTCACCAAAAGTTCAGCTGAAAATCCATAAAGAAGAAGGCATCTGTATTCTGGCCCCCAAATACCATGGCCATCTAACTGTAAGCTACTGAGTTCAGTATCATTTAGCAAGTCCGTGTGAAATTAATTTGAAGTCTGCCTGGGCCTTTACATTATATGACATATCTGCAGTCATTTGAGCTGGGCAGCTGGGTGTCACTATGCATCATTGATGTACGTGTGCGAGTGCTTGCAGTGGGTGGGGTGAGTAATGAAGATGTTGTGAAGCGCTAGCTTCTTGGAAGGCAGTGACACCTGCAATAAAACAGAAAATGCTGGAATTACTCAGTAGGTCAGGCAGCATCTGTGAAGGAAACAGAGTTAATGGGCTGAATTTTACTGTGGGATTTGAGACCTCAATGTTTGGGCAAAAAGCAGGTCCTGAACCTGCACTTGTTGGCAGTGGATTGGTTCAGCGACTTTACCTCAGGCAGCCTCCTAATTGGCCTGCTGGCCCACCGTCCTGTTAAAGATGGCGGGTTTGCTCCTGATGCTGCTGGTCCAATCAGAGGGCTGGCCACATTGAAGCCTCAGCAGCGCCAGTGGGAGGGGTGGGCACTGTTGAGGCAAGTCAGAGACTTTGGGGCACCTCTAGGTAAATATATTAATAATAAAATATTCAGGGGTCTGAGGGTCGGAGGGGAAACTCCTCCGGGGGATTGGTGGTGCTGTGGGGACAGCCTTCCCTGCCTGCAGCCCCCTCTTTGTGCCATGGAGCCTCTGGCTCCAATTCCCCCTCCCCCCACCCCCTGCCCACGGGCTGCCGCAGGAATGCTGCCTCCGTTAAGCTGGTGGCTTACCCACGTGGCAGTGGGCCACTCAGCCGTTGGCAAAATGCCGGTGGCTCTGTAAAATAGCCTTTATTAAGGCTTTTAGGTATGCAAATCAGCTGCCCACCATTGAGAAAATTCCCCAGCGATGTGACTGCATCAGGGAGCCATCCCTACATGTCTCCCCACTGTTTTATTAACCCCCATGCCTCCCAGCCTGCCTCCTGGGGCCAGTAAAATTCTGCCCAACATTTTAGGTTGATGACCTTTTGTCAGTCTGATGAAAGCTCATTAACCTGAAACATTAACTCTATTTGTCTCTCCACAGATGCTGCCTGAGCTGCTGAGTATTTCATTTTATGTTTTTACTTCAAATTAACAGCATCTGCAGTATTTTGCTTTTGCAATGAGATCTGTGTCTGGTTCTTAAAGCTTACCAATAGAAACGGTGCAGAAATATATGTTAGGTTACTGGCTGCATAATATGATGTTTTGCTTGCTTCCTTAGAGTCATAGAGAGATACAACATTGAAACAGGCCCTTCGGCCCACCGAGTCTGTGCTGACCAACAAACGCCCCATTTATACTAATCCTACATTAATCCCATATTCCCTACCACATCCCCACCTTCCCTCAATTCTCCTACCACCTACCTACACTAGGGGCAATTTACCATGGCCAATTTACCTATCAACCTGCAAGTCTTTGGCTGTGGGAGCAAACTGGAGTACCCAGCAGAAACCCACGCGATCACAGGGAAAACTTGCAAACTCCGCACAGGCAGTACCCAGAACTGAAGCCAGGTCGCTGGAGCTATGAGGCTGCGATGCTAACCACGGCGCCACTGTGCAGCCTGCTTTTACAAGCAGGGAAACAGTAAAGGTTTTGTCATTGTTAGAAGCACAAAGTGTCTATTTTGTAGCCCATTGTGATGTAAATATACATACATACATCATACAACTAGATTTAGTTGCAAGGATTATTTTTGTTGGATGTAGCCCTTTTAAAAATTCAATGTGCCAGCAGTTTCAGGTAAAGATACAACTGCAAATTGTGTCCTGCTTCAGAATGAGCATACATGGCAAGCATTCCAAAGGCTGTAGTTTTTGTGTGAGAAAATACTTTAAAGCATGCATATTTTAATTTTCTGCAAGGTGATGATGAGTAGCTTTTTCTTGGCTAATCTTGTCAGGTCTTCACACGTGGACTTTCCTCTTTTGGCGAAGGTTACTGGAATGCTAAGTAGGGCAACAATTCTATGCTCTACTTGTTCCAGTCGCACCTTCCTTGCTGCATCAGGAAGCCTCAGTGTTCTGAGACATTGCTGCTCTATTCTCACTCTGTCTCGAGTGATAGAGGTTTGTGAAACCTTTTTGGATCAAAAAACATGTTCCCCTTTAATTGTTTGTTGCAGGCTGTTAAATGTTTGCAGCAGCACTAGATAACCCTTCCTTGAAATAGCAAGCCAAAAGAAAATCAGCCCTATAGTAATTAACAACAAAAGCTTTCACAGTGTGGCATCTATCATTCTTCAGAATAGGAGCACTTCCGTAAATTACATAGATTTAGATTGAATGCACAGCACAGAAACAAGCCATTTAGCCCAACTGGTCTGTGTTGATGTTTATGCTCCACACTAGCCTCTTTCCACCCTACTTCATCCAACCCTATCAGCACATCCTTCTATTCCTTTCTCCCTCATGTACTTATCTAGATCATCCAGAGTGGTGAAAGTTAGGGATAAGCAACAGGCCAGAATTGGAGTAGTGCAGAGTTCCAGACCTACCACCCTCTGCGATCATCGCGCTTCTCCAATTCTGGCCACTTGCGATTTTTACCACTCCATCATTGGTGGTTGTACCTTCAGCTGCCTAGGACCTGAGCTCCGGAATTTCTTTTCTAATCCTCACCACCTTGTTACCTCCCTCTTCCTTTAAGACGTTCCTTGAAATCTACCCCTTTGAACAAATTTTTGGTCACATGTCCTAATATCTCCTTACGTGGCATGGTATATAATTTTATTTGATAACGCATCTGTGAAGCGCTTTGGGATGTTTTACTACGATAAAGAGTTTTTAAAATGCAAGTTATTGTTCTTGTGGAGCTGGAGGAGGTTACCGAGATAGGGAGGGCTAAAGCCATAGTAGAGTGATTTGAAAATCATGTGTTGCTGGACCACAGCCAATGTAGGCCAGCTAGCACAGGTGTGATGGATGAACGGGACTTGGTGTGAAAGGGAGATAGGCCCTCTGGGATATAATAATCAATTCCTTGATTATTTTTAAGCACCTTCATTAGGAACGAGTGCATATTAATTTTACATTTCTTAATAGAAACTGAAATAACATGGATATGCAGCTCATTAAAAATTAAAATTTCAGAGAAAAAGACAACTGCTGTTCCTGCTTCAACTTCTGCTCTTCTAATAAATCGCAAAGGGACACAAACCGTAATAGTAATACCTTATTTTCTTTACTCTCTGTATAATAATTAGTTGAATTGTAGCAACAGATTATGTGGTGTGCAATTACTATGTTGTGTTTTTCCGGCTAGTTTAATACAATACAGACAGACTGTCAATTACTGCACAGTTTTACTGCAGAACTCAATTCCTAGAAAGATTTTCTGACTGGTATCACATTTATAAACAACACTATATGAAATATAACATAATATGGCATTATAAACATTAATATAACATTCAAGACATTTCTAGGAAGACAATACAGTTGATATAATTAGTCCTAGGCTTGCTTTCACAATGGGCAACAGCAATCACATTTGTCCTTTTTGTTTTGCTTTGTACGATAATTACATTTTGAACAAATACCGATTTAAAGTCTTTTTCTAGTTACGTACAATGATGGAAGTAAACAAAGTCAAAATATATTTTGGGTCCTGCTATTTTAACTGGCAGTGTGTCCAAGTTAGTAATTAAATGATCTTGTCTTTCATTATGTGGTTCATTATTATTAAAAACTAAATTTAACTACAACAGTTTAATTGCTTTCTGAGATTAGGAGAGACACTACATACATTGAGGTTTAGTTTGCTGTTTGCACTTTGTGAATTAAATGGATGTTCTTTTTTCCTTTTCTCCTTTTTTTTAGTGCTGCAAGAATCAGTGCTTGGGCCTCAGCTATTCAGAAGCGCAAGGGGAGAGCCAACTGTGTAACAGCCCCGACAACCAATTTTTTCTGCAGCACCTGTGGAAGAGTCTGTCACTCTAGTATTGGCCTTTATAGCCACTCCAGGCGCTGCTCCACAAACCACTGACCACCTCCAGGCGCTTACCAATTGTCTCCCGAGACAAGGAGGCCAAAGAAGAAGAAGAAGAAGATTTACAATCCTATATCAATGACTTGGATGAGGGGACCAATTGTAATATATCCAAGTTTGCTGATGATACAAAGCTAGATGGGAAAGTAAGCTGCGAGGAGGACGTAAAGAGATTGCAAAGGGCTGTTAAGTTACTGAGTGAGAAATTGGCAGATGGAGTCTAATGTGGGGAAGTGTGAAGTTATCCACTTTGGTAGGAAGAATGGAAAAGCAGAATTTTATTAAATGGTAAGAGACTGGGAAATATTGGTATTCAGAGGGATTTTGGTGCTTATAAAAGCTTGTGCTGAAACAAATTGCTTCCAGCCATGGGTGGGCTGGTAGGGCTTCCTCTGGGAATTGAACATGACAGGGAGAATGACGAGAGGCCACACAGAGCAGGACAAGCTGCTAGAAGAGGGAGGAGGAGGAGGGGAAGAAGAGCTTCAGCAGGACAGTCTTTAGGGAGCAATCATATTACTGGTGCAGAAGCAGGTGGAGTAAGTACAAGGATTTACATAGTTTGCAGGCTTCTCCACGGTGCCGGTTGCCACTGACTACATGCATATCGCCATGCATGCACCTCATGTCAACTCAGCCATTTTCAAGAACCAAAAGGTATTTCATTCTCTCAATTTGCAGCTGTGACCACAGGCAGCACATCATGCAGGTGAATGTCCATTATCCCGGTAGCAGTCACTAGTCCTTTATTCTGCGGCAATCCTCTGTGACAGCTGTAATAGACCCACCATGGCAAGTCAAAGGCTGGCGACTGGAATGCAAGGGTTATGCATTCATAACATGGCTCATGACTCTATTCTGGAACTCATGCGCAAGTGCACAGAAAGCCTACAATGAGAGAGCCCTGCTGCCCCAAGGAACATTATGGAGCATATCATCGGCATTCTCAAGCAACACTTCCACTGCCTAGACCTCTGTGGAGGAGCTCTGCAGGACCCAGCCTGAGTGGGTATCAAGATTTGTAGTAGTATGTTGCATGCTGCACAACATGGCCTTTATGAGGAACAGCCTTTGCCATCACCTGTAAGGTGAGAAACTGAGGGGCAGGTGCATTAGGAACTAGAGGAGGAGGAAGTGAAGGAGGAGGAAGTGCAACAGGAAGCTGAGGAAGCGGAAGAGGCAGGGAGGGTAGAACGTAACCCCTTTCTGCCTGGACTCTTAAGTGATCAAATAATTCATGAACTGTACCAGTATTCTCAACCACAACACCTCATTCTCCAATGCTCCCATACTCCTCACCTTTCCTCTGTCATTGATCATCACATCATTCTCTTGCTGACAACACAAAAATGCAAACCACCTGAACACACATTCGAGTACAAATTTATAAATTCAATGCATATAAAAATAACAAGGGGAGTGGCAGGGTTGGGAATAGGAATGCTGTCATCTTGAGAGAGGACAACAGGTTCACGTTCCGTAGATCTACTGGCATCTGCCATTCTCCTGGGGAACGTTCCTCAGCAATCCTACTGATCTGTTGGAGAACAGATTGATGGATTGCTGTTACACCCCAGGAGCCCCTTTGAACAGTGGTATCCAGAGCCGTGATGGCAAGGCAGCAGTGTGAGCTTCCACTACAGCACTTAGACCTTTGATGGAAATTGCTGCACTGAAAGCTGTTTTTGCTACAATGCAATTGTGACATCAGCCATTAGATGCTGCATTATGGTAGATCCCACAGGTATGCTGATGGAGGTGACCACCCATTCCATGATGATAGGATGGGCTTGAATCTCTGCACAAAGCCCTGTTCCAAGTTGGACTCCTCTACGCTCCTTGACATTGTGCACAGATTTTCTGGCAGGCTTTCCTGAGCACCAAGCATTTGGTTATGCCCACCCATCAGCTTTCTTCTGTAGTCTGGCCCATCGAAGTCCCCATCTGAATCCTCTGCAGCAGAACTACTGTGTGATTTCACCCTCTGGTAAACTGGCACTTGCACTATCTTTTCTTCCCACCCTGGCTCCTGAACACTTGTGTCCAGTGTCTCATCACATGCAGATCCCTCCTCTAACCTAGCCTCTAAAATATGAACAGCCACTGTCTCTGACCTGGTGCCTGTAATGAGTTCTTCTTATGTTGTCTGATGCAACATAAATGAGGTGTGTGCAGTCCAGTTGGTTGAAGATCTCAAAAAAAGGTTTATTTACAGCTAACTATTATATACTGTACAGAGCAAACTATTTACAGGACCTGCCTCTAGGTGTTACAGCTACAGAGTGCCTCAGGTTTGTAGTCATATGACTGCATCCTGGCACGTAGCTTATTAGCATACTAAGATCGTAAAGGGACATCACTCTTAAAGGTCTTTGAGTGTTAGATTGAGTGAAGGTGTCTCTTCATCGACACTGTCTTCTGCCTCTTCCTCCTCTGGGAATGTTCCAGTTCTTGGGTATCTGAAATGAAAATGGGACATGGGTAGGATTATGACGTGGGGAGAGGAAAGAGTAAGAAGTACGTGTTTACACTATTTGCACCTTGTGAGTCAGAAGAGATTGTGGGAAGAGGGAGAAGTGGGCGGGTGGGGGGAGAAGGAGGATTAGGTATACAGATACCATCATCATCGATCCCTATAGTCCCGCCACTGGCCACAATCTCAGCAATGCTCCTTCCCATGATGGCAAGCACTGTCTCCTCCATGGAGGTTAAAATATGCAGATGCACCTGTCCAACTCCAGTTCTTGTCTGCTGCAATGTGCCACCTCCTCTTCCAAGGAGTAAGAAAGTGTGTCAGTGAGTGTTCTGCAAAATGTTTGACTGATGTGGCTGTCATGTTTGAACAGCTGCCAGTGTGTGTGAGCTGTGAGTTGTGAATGCAAGGTTTGCAACACTGCTAAGTGTGTGAGGGTGAGGTAGAGAATATGAATTGAAGTATTGAGTCCTAATTGATAGATGGTTGACAGGTGGGTGATGGGGGTGAAGTGAATTGAGCAGTGGATGAGGTTAGTGGTACAGTTAGTAAGATATGCCATTAGAAGATAAACTCACTCACCTTGATAACTCGTGTCAGATCATTAAACTTCTTCCTGCACTGAAGCCATGTTCTTGGGCCAACACTCCTGGCATTGACCTCTGCTATTGCTTCTTCCTCCTCAGCATATGTCTGAAGACTCTCCTGTCCCTCTGCAGGTACAGGATGTCACTCCCCCCCATGTCTTACACCAAGATATCCAGTGCATTGTCAGAAAACCTTGGTGTATGCTCTCTTACATGTTCAGCCACTCTTCTAGCTATCACAGCCCAAATTCACTTTTCAAAAAAATCCCACCATTTCTTGCAGCCACAATGCACTCTCCATTTAAGAGGTGCAGGCTGCTTTTAGGCAGCACTAGCCATTGGAACACTGTGGAAGCATGCAGCCAATGAACAGCACAGGTAGTGCTAGCTACACACAGCAATCATTACAAACAGCAGGCAGCATGACTTGTAATGCCCACACCCATTTTTGGAGTTAGCCATCTTTGCGGCAACAACAGGGCTGGGTTTGCCATTGTCGTTTCTGGTGCCTAGGTCGATACCAGGTGATCTGTCCAGTTTTATTCTTTTCTATTGACTTTGTAGCAGTTAGTTACAACTGAGTGGCTTGCTAGGCCATTTCAGAGGGCACGTAAGAGTCAACCGCATTGCTGTGGGTTTGAAGTCACATGTAGGCCAGGCCAGGTAAGTATAGCAGATTTCCTTCCCGAAAGGGCATTAGTGAACCAGTTGGGTTTTACAACAATCAACAATGGTTTCATGGTCATCGTTAGACTAGCTTTTTAAATTCCAGATTTATTAATTGAATTCAAATTCCACCTTCTGCTGTGGTGAGGTTCGAGCCCATATCCCCCAGGGCAATACCACAGGTTATTAGTCCAGTGACAATACCACTACACCACCGTCTCCCCTATATCAAAACAGGTAACCAGCAGAGTACCCAACAGCTACCTTTCTACTTTTATATTAATAAAAGTAACCACTTAGCATTGCAAAGATCACAGCCATTATATATGATTGTATATTAAAATAGCTCAACTTGTGGGGGGAAAATTAAGAGAGAAATTATTAAGTTCTGATTTCTGTCCTCTGTGCCTGGAATGATTCAATTACATAACAATCTAGGTACATTACATAATCTAGATACATTACATAACAATCTAGTTACTTTACCATCATACCTCTAAAGTCAAAATTGGTGTCACTACACTGCATCATGTATTAACAAATCCTGAAAATCTTCCTCTTGTATCCTTGAAACTCCCGTGCTGTCATTTCCTGATGTTCCTACTCCTCTTCCTCCAAAGTGTTTAGAAAGAAGAGATGTGTTATTACGACAGAAAGTGTACACAGAAAGTTTCCTCTTTGATAAACTCTATGCTTAGTCCTCAAACTCAGCTCCTCTGCTGCTTAAGTTCATCAATTGTAGAAATTAGCAGTGTGTGGATTGAGTAAATCCTGAGTAAATGTGCACAATGCTCATCATTTCTTACTTATCATGGAAATAAACTTCTAATAATGGGTCAATGTGTTATCGTGCCAATGATCTTTTAGATGTAATTTTAGGAACAAGTACAAAGTTTGACGCCAAAGCACAAATAGTTCACTTGTTTTGATTTTTCATAACTGACAGATGCAAAATAATTGACTGTCATAAAGTCAGTTGAATAAGTCACATTGGCTCTAAATTTCCACTTGGTCCTCCCAATCGCCTGGTAAACAAATAGCGGAAAACTTGAAGAAATTACTGTTTTAAGCCATTTACACCATTTCAACCCATGGAAAATTCTAGGAGATTGTCTGTGTTTGTTTAAAGTTAACTTTGTCTCTTCCCTCAAGCCAACATTTGAAAGCTAGTTTGAATTAACCTCACAACATGTATATAAAAATAAGCTTGGTACAAGGATCTGTAAAACTGGAGCCAAAACCCATGGCCTTGCTTTACCAGCACAAGTGCAACAGATTAGACATTGGTCACTTCTGATCCTGATTCCAAAGTTAGGGCGGAGTTGCCTGTTCAGTATTTGTTGGGTAGGTGCCTCTACCAATATGAATGCATGGGTGCCCGCTTCTGGAGTGGTAGTGGTGGGGGGAGGGGCGGGGGGAGCGGTTTGCGGGGAGAAAGGAGAGCTGACAAGATGTTCTTTGAAAATATTGTCTTTGTTGCCCAGTCTCAGTTGGCTCTATTTATTACTCATCTGTGCTGGTATTTTGATGGAGGTTCAGGCTAGAACATAGACCTGGAAGCCCCTACATTTTTGCCTGATTCATCCTTGCATCCAAGTCATTGGGTAGTAGAGAGGCTGGCATTGTGAAAATTCCTGACAGGGAACTCCTTCCCCTTGGCTCTGCCTCTTTGTATGTCAGGGGCAATATTTAGGGTGGAAGAAATTTCCTCAAGGTTCAATATAAACAGATAGTGAGTAATATTCTGAGAAGACATTTGGCATCCTTAGGTCCCACATGAAAACACATCTGTGTCAGGCCTCCATGTTCAACTTGTGCCATGCAGCACTGTTAGTGTTGAGAAGTTTTCGTGATCTTGTGCATACTGACTGAAATTAAAGGAATTAGCCACTACCTAAAACTAGATATAAAGTTTGGCACACATGGTATAGTCAAAGATCTAATTGCAATAGGGCACACAACATCAGATGCACCAAAGTGTAAAGAACAAAACAGTGAAGGATTAGTAACAGGGGGACAAAACATACAAAGCTGGTGAGCTGCTTTGTTTCTCCAGCTCAAAAAGCTGAAATGTAGCATAAAGCTGTGGTGGTCGATGAGCAAAATTGACTAACCATGTTCGCAGTGTAGGTAAGAGACCAGGTAACACTAAGACAATGCAACTCAACTGTTGGTTAGTATGGAATGTGCACTACTATCTGGAGAACAGAATGCAGGAATAAATGTCAATTCAGTCCTCTGTCAGTCTGTGGTAACTCTGCATAATTTTGTTTCAATTTTTTGACCCATATGCAAGACCCTGAAAATGTTTGTTGCAATCTGTATTCTTATTGCAATTATTATCTGCGAATGGTTGGAAGACACCAATACACTCCATCAGTTTTATTTCCATTATAACATTTACTACTGGTTGTAAGCAATCAAGTTGATAAGCAAACCAGGACTTGCATTTATATAGTGTTCAAATCCCAATGTGATAGGTTTTGAAACTGACCTCTGGTAATTTATGAGCCAGCATCAGAAAAATTACTATGAAAACTGTTGTATTGTTGTAAAGACCCAACTGCTTCATCATTGTCTTTCAGGGAGGGAACCTACCAAACATGGTTTGGCCTATATGGGACTCCAGTCACACACTATGTGGTTGACTCAGAGCGAGATTTCCCTCAAAACTCATTCATAAGAATTAAAATTGCACCTTTAATGTCTTTAATATTGGTCTAACAAGTTAGTTATGAGGGCAACAGGGTATGATCATTAATTATGGTCTTGCCAGCAACTCCCGCATTCTCAGATTAAATATTACAAAAGCAGCTTATCACCTCAGAAATATTAGCTTAGAAGTACAGTGATTGTTGTTTGTAGGCAAATACAGCACCCAATTTGCTCAAAGCACAATCCCAATGACAGAAATTAACAGTTCATCTGCTTGGTTGTATTGGTTGACAGAAAATTGGTGGGCAGGACACTAAGAAAATTCCATGCTTTTCTTTGAATGATGCCATCAGATCTTTAGCATCTACTTCAACCACAGGAACAAGTAGACGGGACTTCAGTTTACTGCCTCATAAGAAGAATGGCATATTCAAACAATGCAACAATATAGAAAGGTGTCAGCTAGTATTGGTCATTGTAAATGATTCCCTTAACTCAAGTATTCCCTTTCAAAACTGCTATCATCATACTGTACTCAAAAGACCCACCCTTACCTTAGTAACTACAGACAGTTTAACATCTGTGGTGGGTAAGATTTTAGAAACAATAATCAGGGGGAAAAAAATCAACAGGAGAGGTTTGAGTTAATTTGGGAGATCCAGCATGGATTTGTAAAAGACAGCTCATGCTTGACTAACCCAATTGATTTTTTTGTTGCAGTAACGGAAGGATGAATCAGGGAAAGCAATGGATGTTGTCTATGTGGATTTTAAGAAAGCCTTTGACAAAGTACCACATAAAAGGCTGGTTACCAATATTGAGGCTCATGGAATAGGAGGATCAGTATCAGCTTGGATAAAAAAAACTGGCTTAAGGACAGAAAACAGCGAGTCGTGGTAAATGGTTGTTTTTCAGTCTGGAGGATGGTAGACAGCCGTGTTCCCTAAGATTCAGTGCTAGGACCACTGCTTTTTTTGATATACGTAAATGACTTGGATATTGGAATACAGAGTAAAATTTCAAAATTTGCCAATGATACCAAACCTGGAGGTGTGGCAGACAGTGAGGATGATACCAATCGACTGCAACAGGACATAGATAGGCCAGCAGAATAGGCAGACAGGCAGCAGATAGAAATTAATACAGAGAAATATGAGGTGATGCATTTTGGCAGAAGGGATAGGGAGAGGCAATATAGACCAAACGTTACAATTCGAAGGAGTGTGCAGGGACAGAGTGACCTGGGGGTTTATGGTCATAGATCTTTAAAATTGGCAGGACATATTGAGAGCGTAGTTAGCAAAGCATATGGGATCTTGGCCTTCATAAAGGTATTGATTACAAAAGTAGGGAGGTTATGTTGAACCTTTATGTAGTCCTGGTTCGGCGACAACTAGAGTATTGCATCCAGTTCTGGTCACCTCACATTAGGAAGGATGTGAGGGTTCTTGAGAGGGTGCAGAGAAGATTTACCAGAATGGTTCCAGGGATGGGGGATTTTAGCTATAAGGTTAGGTTGGAGATGCTGGGGTAGTTCTCCTTGGAGCAAAGGAGATTGAAGGGAGATTTGACAGAGATGTACAAGATTCATACAGGTTTGAATAGGGTAGACAAAGAAATGCTATTCCCATTAGCTATAATAAACCAGAAAGTGCTGGAAATACTCAAGAGGTCAGTCAGCATCTGTGGAGAAAGGAGAGTTAATGTTTCAGGTCTATGACTTTTCATCAGACCTAATGAGTATTTCCAGCACTTTCTGTTTTTATCTCAGATTTCCAGAATCTGCAGTATTTTGCTTCTATTTCCATGAGCTGATGGTCCAAGGACTAGGGGACACAGATTTAAGGTTTTTGGCAAGAGATGCAGGGGGATGTGAAGAACTTTTTTACACAGCGAGTGGTAATGACCTGGAACATGTTGCCGATGAGGATGGTGGAAGTAGAGATGATGAATGATTTCAAAAGGAAATTAGATGGGCACTTGAGGAAAATAAACCTACAGGGCTATGGGGATAGAGTCGGTGAATGAAGCTGATTGGATTGTTCTGCAGAGAGCTGGCATGGACTCGATAGAAACATAGAAAATAGGAGCAGGAGAAGGCCATTTGGCCCTTCGAGCCATTCATTATGGTCATGGCTGATCATCCAACTCAGTAGCCTGTTCCGGCTTTCCCCCCATACCCTTCGATCCCTTTCGCCCCAAGAGCTATATCTAACTCCTTTTTGAAAATATACAATGTTTTGGCCTCAACTGCTTTCTGTGGTAACGAATTCCACAGGCTCACCACTCTCTGGGTGAAGAAATTTCTCCTCATCTCAGTCCTCCTGAAAGATTTACCCCGTATCCTTAGACTATGAACCCTGGTTCTGGACTCCCCCACCATCGGGAACATCCTTCCTGCATCTACCCTGTCAAGTTCTGCTAGAATTTTATAGGTTTCTATGAGATCCCCCTCACTCTTCTGAACTCCAGCGAATATAATCCTAACCAACTCAATCTCTCCTCATACGTCAGTCCCGCCATCCCAGGAATCAGTCTGGTAAACCTTCGCTGCACTCCCTCTATAGCAAGAACATCCTTCCTCAGATAAGGAGACTAAAACTGCACACAATATTCCAGGTGTGACATCACCAAGGCCCTGTATAATTGCAGCAAGATATCCCTGCTCCTGTACTCGAATCCTCTCGCTATGAAGGCCAACATACCATTTGCCTTTTTTACCGCCTGTTGTACCTGCATGCTTACCTTCAGCGACTGGTGTACGAGAACACCCAGGTCTCGCTGTATATTCCCCTCTCAGTTTATAGCCGTTCAGATAATAATCTGACTTCCTGTTTTTGCTACCAAAGTGGATAACCTCACATTTATCCATATCATAATGCATCTACCATGCATTAGCCCACTCACTCAACCTGTCCAAATCACCCTGAAGCCTCTCTGCATCCTCCTCACAGCTCACCCTCCCACCCAGTTTTGTCTCATCTGCAAATTTGGAGATATTATATTTAGTTCCCTCATCTAAATCATTAATATATATTGTGAATAGCTGGGGTCCTAGCACCGATCCCTGCAGTACCCCACTAGTCACTGCCTGCCATTCAGAAAAAGACCCATTTATCCCTACTCTTTGTGTCCTGTCTGCCAACCAATTTTCTATACATCGCAATATACTACCCCCAACCCCATGTGCTTTAATTTTACATGCTAATCTCTTATGTGGGACTTTGTCGAAAGCCTTCTGAAAGTCCAAATAAACCACATCCACTGGCTGTCCCTCATCAACTCTAGTAGTTAGATCCTCAAAGAATTCTAGTAGATTTGTCAAGCATGATTTCCCTTTTGTAAATTCATGCTGACTCTGTCCGATTCTACCACTGTTCTCCAAGTGGTCTGCTATAAAATCTTTGATAATGGACTCTAGAATTTTCCCCACTACCGACGTCAGGCTGACTGGTCTATAATTCCCTGCTTTCTCTCTACCTCCCTTTTTAAACAGTGGGGTTACATTAGCTACCCTCCAATCTGTAGGAACTGTTCCAGAGTCTATAGAATCTTGGAAGATAACCACCAATGCATCCACTATTTCTAGGGCCACTTCCTTAAGTACTCTGGGATGCATACCATCAGGCCCTGGGGATTTATAGGCCTTCAATCCCATCATTTTCCCCAACACCATTTCTCTACTAATACTGATTTCTTTCAGTTCCTCTCTCTCACTAAGCCCTGTGTTCCCCAACATTTCTGGTATTGATATTTGTGTCCTCCTTTGTGAAGACAGAACCACAGTATGCATTTAGTTGGTCAGCCATTTCTTTATTCCCCATAATAAATTCCTGTTTCTGACTGTAAGGGACCTTCATTTCTCTTCACCAATCTTTTTCTCTTCACATACTTATAGGAACTTTTACAGTCAGTTTTTATGTTCCCCGCAAGCTTGCTCTCGTACTCTATTTTCCCCTTCGTAACAATCCCTTGCTCGATGGACCAAATGGCCTTCTTCTGTGCCATTATGGCTCTATGACTCTACCCCTCTGTCTTTGCAAACTGTCAGCTCAAGTCAACCTCCCTTTCCTGCCAAAGTGTTTGAGTGTATTCTCACCCCCCAAATCCATGTTCATCTTTCCTGCAATCCTACACAGGAACAGGAATAAACTGTTCAAACCCTTGAGCCTGTTCCACTATCCTATCATAACTGATCTGTATCCTCAAATCCATTGACCATCTTAGCTCCACATCCCTTAATACTCTTATCTAACAAAAATCTATCAATCTCAGTTTTGCAAATTTCAATTTGACCCAGAATTTACAGACTTTTGGGGAAGCTTCCAGATTTCTCCACACTGTATGAAACAATTCTTCTTGATTTCACTCCTAAATGTCTTGGCTCTAATGAAGGTGATGCCCCTCTCCTCCACCACCACCTCCCTCCACCACTCCCCCCCACCCCCACCCAACCACCTTGTTCTGGATTCTTCAACCAAAGGAATCGATTTCTCCACATCAACTCTAAAAAATCCATTTTTTTTTCATTATTACACCTCAATTATCACCCTTCAACCTTCTAAACTCAATAGAATTCAAAACAGGTTCGCATAATCTGTTTCGATCGCTCCAATCTCTCAAACTTCGGCTTTCCTCTAAATAGCAAAGCAATGTAAACAGAAAATTGATGCCTGAACTTCACTAAGAGGTAAATGTTCAATTCTGTCTCTGGAATAGATACAGACCTTTATTAAATTAGAAATAATTCGGGTAATTCTTCAAATATAAACTTTCAATTGATTAAGTATGAAAGAAGATGAGTAAAAACACGTGACAAGACACCTGAACCAGAACGGGATCAACATCCTTGCAGGGAGGTTTGCTAGTGCTGTTGGGGGGAGGGGGGGTGGGGTTTAAACTAATTTGGCAGGGGTTGAGATACAGAGTGGAGTTACAATAGGGGGTGATGCACAGCCAAAAATAAAAGTGAAACTAAGTCAGTCTGGAAGCCAGAGCAAATATAGACCTGTTAAGGTGCAAGTGAATAATGTAAGGCTGGACTGCATCTATTTTAACGCAAGGAGTCTTAAAAGTAAGGCAGATGAATTGAGGGTATTGATTAACACATGGGAATATGATATTATTGCTATCACAGAGACATGGTTGAGGGAAGGGTAGGACTGGCAGCTCAATGTTCCAGGGTATAGAATCTTCAGGCGTGACGGGCGGGGAGCGAGTTATGATAGGATAGTGGAACAGGTGGTGCAAAAGAGGAGGTGGCATTGCGCTATTGATCAAGGAGTTAATTACTGCAGTAAGGAGGGATAATATCTTAGAAGGTTCCTCAAATGAGGCCATATGGGTAGAACTTAAAAACAAAAAGGGGACAATCACTTTGGGAGTGTACTACAGGCCGCCAACAGTCAGGGACAGATAGAGGAGCAGATATGTAGGCAAATCTCAGAGAGGTATAAAAATAATAGGGTAATAATAGTAGGGGATTTCAACTTCCCCAATATTCACTGAGATAGTCTTAGTGCAAAAGGCTTAAAGGGGGTGGAATTCTTAAAGTGCATCCAGGAGAGCTTTTTGAGCCAGCAGGTAGAAAGTCCTACAAGAGAAGAGGCAGTACTGGATCTAATCTTAGGGAATGAAGCCAAACAGTGGTAGAAGTGTCAGTGGGGGAGCATTTTGGGGACAGTGACCATAATTCTGTAAGATTTAAGGTAGTTATGGAAAAGGACATAGATGGACTGGAAATAAAGGTAAGAATTGGGGGAAGACCGATTTCAATATGCTAAAACAGGATCTGGCCAAAGTGAACTGGGAGCAGCTACTTGTAGGAAAGTCTACATCAGACCAGTGGAGTCATTCAAAGAGGAAATAATGAGAGTTCAGGGCCAACATGTTCCCATAAAGGTGAAGGACAAGACCAACAAGTCCAGTGAACCCTGGATGTCAAGGGATATAGAGGATTAGATAGGGAAGAAAAGGAGGCTTATGGCTGATTCAGAGGGCTGAAAACAGCAGAGGCACTAGAGGAGTATAGAAAATGTAGGGGGTACTTAAAAAAGTAATTAGGAGAGCAAAGAGGGAACATAAAAAAACACTGACGGGAAAGATAAAGGAAAATCCCAAGGTGTTTTATAAGTATATTAAGGGCAAGAGGATAACCAGGGAACGAGTAGGGCCCAGTAGGGGCCAAAGTGACAATCTGTGTGTGGAGCCGGAGGACATAGGTGAGGTTTTAAATGATTACTTTTCATCTGTGTTCACTATGGAGAAGGACGATGTAGGTGCAGAGGTCAGGGAGGGGGATTGTGATATACTTGAACAAATTAGCATTGAAAGGGAGGAGGTTTTAGCATCTTAAAAGTGGTTAATTCCCATGCCCAGATGAGATGTATCCCAGGCTGCTCTGTGAAGCAAGGGAGGAGATAGGAGGGGTTCTGACACAAATTTTCAAATCCTCTCTGGCCACAGGACAGGTACCAAAGGACTGGAGGACAATGAATGTGGTACCATTATTCAAGAAGGGTAGTAGGGATAAACCAGATAATTACAGGCCAGTGAGTCTAACATCAGTGGTAGGGAAACTATTAGAAAAAATAGGGACAGGATTAATCTCCACTTGAAGAGGCAAGGATAGTCAGCACGGCTTTGTCAGGGGGAGATCATGTCTAACAAATTTGATTGAATTTTTCGAGGAGGTGATTAGGTGTGTAGATGAGGGTAAAGCAGTTGATGCAGTCTACATGGACTTCAGTAAGGCTTTTGATAAAGTCCCGCATGGGAGATTGGTCAAGAAGGTAAGAGCCCATGGGATCCAGGGTAATTTGGAAAATTGGATCCAAAATTAGCTTAGTGGCTGATGGTCTAGGGTTGTTTTTGCGATTGGAAGCCTGTGACCAGTGGTGCACAGCAGGGATCAGTCCTGGGACCCTTGCTGTTTGTAGTGTACATTAATGATTTAGACGTGAATATAGGAGGTATGGTCAGTAAGTTCGCAGATGACATGAAAATTGGTGGTGCCGTAAATAGTGAGGAGGAAAGCCTTAGATTACAGGATGACATAGATGGGCTGATAAGATGGGCAGAGCAGTAGCAAATGGAATTTAATCCTGAGAAGCGTGAGGTGATGCATTTTGGGAGGTCTAACAAGGTAAGGGAATATACAATGGATGGTAGGATCCTAGGAAGTACAGAGGGTCAGAGGGATCTTGGTGTACTTGTCCATAGATCACTGAAGGCAGCAGCACAGGTAGATAAGGTGGTTAGGAAGGCATATGGGATACTTGCCTTTAGCGAGGCAATGATAGAGCTGTATATAACGCTAGTTAGACCACAGCTGGAATATTGTGTACAGTTCTAGTTGCCACTTTACAGAAAGGATGTGATTGCACTGGAGAGGGTGCAGAGGAGATTCATCAGGATGTTGCCTGGGCTGGAGCAGTTCAGCTATGAAGAGTGACTGAAAAGGCTAGGGTTGTTTTCCTTAGAGCAGAGAAGGCTGAGAGGGGACCTGATTGAGGTATATAAAATTATGAGGGGCATAGATAGGGTGGACAGCAAGAAACTTTTTCCCGTAGCGGAGGTGTCGAGAACCAGGGGGCATAGATTTAAGGTAAGGGGCAGGAGGTTTAGAGGGAATTTGAGGAAAAATGTTTTCACCCAGAGTGTGGTTGGAATCTGGAACACACTTACTGAAGGAGCGGTAGAGGCAGGAACACTCACAACATTTAAGAAGTATTTAGATGAGCACTTGAAACGCCATAGCATACAATGCCACAGGCCAAGTGCTGGAAAATTGGGATTAGAATAGGTAGGTGCTTGATGGCTGGCATGGCCAGGATGGGCCGAAGGGCCTTTTTCTGTGCTGTATAACCCTACGACTCTGATATTTCCATGTCCTGAATGAGACACACAGAAGGGACATCGCTCCCGCGAACGTGGGCGCGCGAGGGGTCGGCAGACCGAGCCGGGTGAGCGCGCTGTGTCCGATATGCGCGTCCCCTCCAGGTGACGGGAGCGGCGTATGTGCGCGTCCTCGCGGCACAGGGAGAGCAGCATCGGAGTGTGTTGGGTCCGCAGCGGCAGCAGCAGCAACACCCAACCACTGAATAAAGACATCACACCGGGAGCTCGGCAAACCGACGTGAAAAGCAACACAATAACCCCCCCTCCCCCTCCAAAAAAAATGTATTCAGTTATTTATCTGGTTTTCTTGATAAGTTGGAATATAGTGTATCATTCTTGTGTGCAAACTTATCATTGCCCCAAGATCTGCCGCTGCTCCCCTCAGTTTGTCAGATGCACCAAAGAAACAGCCGCTCGCGTCCCAGTTGCGATTTTACGCACCTACTTCAATCTGTAAGTATTAGCTTTCTTTCCCGATTTCTCATTTTCTTTTATTTTCAACTCGACCCCAGACTGTTGTGAAATTTTGAATCTGTTTTAAGGGTTGTCATTGGAAGTTGCATGGTTTTAATTAGGAGTTGCGAATTATTTGCAAACTATCCAAAGATCAAATTTGACAATTGCATGTTCCGGTTTGGTACATCAAAGTCTGCTTGCACACCTTTTCACTTTCTGCAGTAATATGCAGAAGTCTAAAACTTCTAACACAAAGTAAATATGAAATAATAACGATGTTCTGTGATAAATCTGAATTAACACATTATTGTCCGCTTGCATTAGTGGTTCGAGTCCAGGCTTAAGTAGCTTTTTGCAAGGAGTCTTTCTGTTACCACATTAACAAGTCGAAGCAATTTGTTGAGACCGCTGGATGATTTTCTACCCTTCCAAAGATCGTCGGAGCTGTTATTAACTGTTAAGACTGCCATAACCTACTCCCTGCCTTCCAAAAAATATCTTTGCCTCCTGCTTACCGATTTATTTTTCAGATAAGCTTTACTGACAGGCTGTATCATCAATTCATCAGTAGTGTTATGGCCAGGTGAGGAGGAGGTCTCAGGCTCCCCTTTCGCCCTTCCTCTGGTTTGACCACAACAGGATTTATTCCTTTTTGTTTGAATAGTGATTGTGCTTACCACTTCAGTGATTGTTGGACCTTGTTCCTCTAACATAATTGCAAAAGAACCAATCAGACAGATTTTCTTGAGTTTAAACAAGAAAGAGGTAAGTTTATTACACTTAACACTCTAACCCAATTTAAAATACTAAAAATACAATACACATTCATGCACACGTTCACACACACACAAAATCGGTTACAGAGGGAAGCAGATTTGGTGATTGGATTAAAGTCCAGAATAAATGGAATTTAAATACAGTCTGTAAGTGGAGTAGTCATCAGCTGAAGTTGTAGTCCTTGCTGGGCCACATGCACAGTGGTTGGCTTGCTTTGCTCAGGGCTCCTGAAGGCAGAAGTAGGCGTTGATTCTCTTCTCCTGGTTGCTGGCTGCAGCGGTCTGTAGGCTTGGTGGGGGGTGGGGGGTGGGGGGGGGGTTCCCAGTTGCAGCCGGTTCTTCTCTTGATATTTTCTGGAGAGAAAGAGAGAGGGAGACACGCCTGCTTCGTTGCTGTATACTCATTTACTGCCTGTCTCCTCTCTGTGTGACAAAATGTCCAGTTTCTTCAGAGCTATGCAAGCAGTCACATGGTTCTATCAAACCCCTTTGCTTTTAATGAGGTTTTCTCTGGAATCTTCTAATGAAAATCAAAGTGCTAAATACTCAGGGTGTCCATCCACACTTGGAGGGGGTTGCCTCTTTCAAAGTCAATGGGCTGGAATTTAAGGTGCTGCCGCCAATAATGGCACGGACTGCACATTGCGGAGCCGCTGCGATATTCAGCATGGCAGCTCATTTAAATGGCCAGGGCGGACCGTCCACCCTGATGACGTGGAGGGGGCGGGCTGTCTGTCCCTGGCAATAGCATCAGCAGCCTTTGCACAGGGCTTAGAGCCCTTCTGTTTAATTTAAATATTTAAAGGCAAATGCAATAAAAATTTTAGATCCATTTAAATTGCCCCTCTCCCACCCTCCAATAACCATGAAATTAATTACTTGACCTCTTCCCCCCCCTCAAAACACTTCCCCCTGATCCCCGTCCACCTGATCTTCCCCCCATTCCAAAGTTCGTAAACTGTGCACTGTAACCCTTCCCACTATCCCCTACAACAATTGGATGAGTTTGACCCCACTCCCCCACCTCCTGCACTGAAAAACTTAGCCGCTACCCCCTCCCCACCAGTGTTCCCCTCAGATCCCCGGACAGGGATCCAAAGGTGCGGGAGTGCCGGCCACCGGCATCAATATCACTCCGGGACGGATGGTGGGAGCGAGAAGGTAATATATTCCTTTATTTAAATTAACTAACACATTCAAATTTGGCACTTTTCGCCAAGCGGCAGGGGGCCGCCATGAGGCCTTGCTGCCGCTGACAATATTGGGCCGGCCTTACCAGCGTCGAGGTCCATGGCGGGCCTCTGCCAGAGGCATTTTCCAGACGCCCTGCCAAGACCCTCGATATCGTGGGGGGGGGCCTGTAAAATTCAGCCCAATGGGTGGGAATGCCTTGACGACCATGCTGATAAAGCCATTCTAGGTCACTGAGCGCAAGCCATTGTTTTGGCTGAATTTCTGTTAGACTTTTCAGCTCCAGTTCAATCTCCCGGTGTTTCAAATGTAAATTACCATAGCCATCCTGGCTGCTAGTTTTTTCAAAAGTTAGCTTATAGGATTTTTCCATTAAAAGTCTAATTTAAGTTTCCAACCAATGAAATTAATATTTCCCATTTGGCATATAGGGCATTCCGAACAGTAGTGTTACTGAGATTGCCTTTCAATTGTCAAATCAATGAAATAGTGAATTTACAAAATCTAGGTACATATTAGACTTTTATAACCCTTTGCTAAGATTTAAAATTATTTTTGGAACAGCAATAAAACCCGGCTTTTAAACCTAAAGTACTATTTTCATTTTGTGCCAGAGATATTTGCCAAGCTGTGATTACAGATAAAGATTCTGCTTATACAAGTCACAAATGACATCCTATTTGACTGTGACAAAGGCAAACTTTCCCTCCTCGTCCTTCTCAACATGTCTGCAGACTTTGACGCAGTTGACCACACCATCCTCCTCCAGCGTTTCTCCACTGTCATCCAGCTGGGTGGGAGTGCTCTCACCTCTCATCATAACCAGAGTATCACTCGCAATGGCTTCTCTTTCTGCTCCAACACCATTACCTCTGGTGTCCCCCAAGGATCTATCCTTGGCTCTCTCCTATTTTTCATCTGACATGCTGCCCCTTGGTGACATCATCTGAAAGCACAGTGTTAGTTTCCATATGTACGCTGATGACACCCAGCTCTGCCTCACCATCACCTCTCTCGATTCCTCCACTGTTGCTAAATTATCTGACTGCTTATTCGATATTCAGCATGAGATGAGCAGAAATTCCCTCCAATTAAATGTTGGGAAGACTGAAGCCATTGTTTTCGGTCCCGGCTCCAAACTCTGTTCCCCAGCTACTGACTCCATCTCTCTCCCTGGCAACATTCTAAGATTAAGCTAGTCTGCTTGCAACCTTGGTGTCACATTTGACCCTGAGATGAGCTTCTGACCTCGTATTCATGCCAATTTCAAGATTGCCTATTTCCACCTATGTAACATCGCCCGATTTCATCCCTGTCTCAGTTTATGTGCTGCTGAACCCCGCATTCATGCTTTCGTTACCTCTAGACTTGACTATTCCAAAGCACTCCTGGCTGGTCTCCCACATTCTACAGTCTGTAAACTTGAGGTCATCCAAAACTCTGCTGCCCGTGTGTTAACTTGCACCAAGTCCTGTTCCCCTTTCACCCCTGTGCTCGCTGACCTATGTTGGCCCCTGCAGTAACAGTGACTATGTCCAGGTGGAAACAGGAAGGTGAAGAGAATAACCAGTCACCCCAATCTTGAGTTTTGATTGATTCTTTTGGGTATCAAGAATTGCTGGTGCAGAACTTTCCTTCTGTGTTTTAAAATATGTAGTCCATGATTGGTTAGAATTTTATGTCATTTGTGTAAGTAGCAGATTTGATGAGACAAATAGCTTTTTCTTGTTCCATGCTTTCTAGTGCTATAGATAGACACATAACTTAGTACCTAGTTAAATGCATGATAAGGTTTAGAAGTTAATCAGGGTTTCAATTTTCTTCAATCTTTGTTTTGGAGCATTGCTTAAGGTACCATCTCATCTCCCTATATCTGTTTTGTGTAACTGTAAAGCCACTAATTAGAGGAGGTGGACTGAAGTGCCCCTCGTAATATGCTACATATTAATATCTAATATGGAGAAGTAGCATAGTGGTTATGTTACTGGACTAGTAATTTAGAGGCCTGCTTGAATGATCTGAAGACATGAGTTCAAATCCCACCATGGCAGCTTGGGAATTCAAATTCAGATAATAAAATAAATGTAGAATAAAAGTTAGTATCAGTAATGGTGACCATGGAACTATCAGATTGTCTAATGGTTCATTGATGAACGATTGTTGATTACCACCTGCCTACCTCCCTTAGTTAATGAATTGGTACTTCTCCGTGTCGAACACCACTTGGAAAAAGCAGTGAAGGTAGCAAGGGAACAGAATGTACTCTGCATCGGGGACTTCAATGCCTGTCAACAAGAGTGGATCGTTAGCACCATTACTGACTGAGCTGGCCGAGTCCTGAAGGACACAGCTGCCAAGCAGTGCCTGTGGCAGGATGTGAGAACATCAACACAAGGGTAAAATCTACTTGGCCTTGTCCTCGCCAATCTACCTGTCACAAATGCATCTATCCATGATAGTATTGTTAGCAGTGACCACCACACAGTCCTTGTGGAGACGAAGTCCTGTCTTCACACTGAGGACACCCTACATCATCTTGTGTGGCACAACCACTGTGCTAAATTCAGAACAGATCAAGCAGCTCAAACTGGTCATCCATGAGGTGCTGTAGGCCATCAGCAATGGGAAAATTGTATAGCATAATCTGTAAGGTCGGAGCCTAGAATATTCTTCACTCTACCATTACCATCAAGCCAGAGGACCAGCTGTGGTTCAATTAGGACAGCATGCCAGGAGCAGCACCAGGCATACTGAAAAATGAGGTACCAACCTGGTGAAGCTACAATGCAAGACTACATGCTATAGACCGAGTTAAGCACTCCCTTAACCAATGGATCAGTTAAAAGCTCCTGTCAGAACCAGTCATGGATGGTGGTGGACCATTGAATAATGGGAGAAGGAGGCTCCATAAATATCCCCATCCTCAATGATCGAGAACCCAGCACTTTTGTGCAAAAGACATCTTCAGCCACAAGTGCCAAGTGGCTGATCCATCTTGGCCTCCTTCTGAGATCCCCACCATAACAGAAGCCAACCTTCAGCCACTTTCACTCTGTGTGATATCAAGAAGTGGCTGAGTGCACTAGCTACTATAAAGGCTGTGAGCCTTGACAACATCCTGGCTGTAGTGCTGAAGATTTGTGCTCCAGAATTAGCTGCACCCCTTGCCAAGCTGTTCCAGTACAGTTACAACACTGGTATTTACTCAACAAAGTGGAAAATTGCCCAGGTATGTCCTGTCCACAAAATGTCAGACAAATCCAATCTGGCCAATTACCACCCTATTAGTCTACTCTCAATCATCAGCAAAGTGATGGATGGTGCTCTCGACAATTCTATCAAGTGGCAATTACTCACCAATAACCTGCTCAGTTTGGGTTCCACAGGACCACTTGTCTCCAGACCTCATTACAGCCTTGGTCCAAACATGGAAACAAGAGCTAAATTCTAGAAGTGAGATGAGAATAACTGCCAATGACATCAAGGCAGCATTTGTCTGTGTAGCATCAAGGAGTCCTAGTAAAAATTAAGGTCGATGGGAATCGGTGGGGATGGGGGCGGAGAAGCTCTCCACTGGCTGGTGTCATACCAAGCACAAAGGATGATGGTTGGCCTCTAACAACCACAATCATCTCAGCCCAGTACATTGGTGGAGGAGTTCCTCAGGGCAATGTTCTAGGCCCAACCATCTTCAGCTGCTTCATCAATGGCTTTCTCACCATCATAGTGGCAGTAGTGGGGATGTTCACTGATGATTGCACAGTGTTCAGTTCCATTCACAATTGCTCATAATGAAGCAGTCCTTGCCCCCATGCAGCAAGACCTGAATCACATTCAGGCTTGGACTGATAAGTGGCAAGTAACATTTTCACCACACAAGTGCCAGGCAATGACCATATCCAAGAGGAGAAAATTTAACTACATCCCAATGAAATTCAATCGCATTACCATTATTGGATTCCCCACGATCAACATCCTGAGGGTTACCATTGACCAGAAACTTAACTGAATCAGCCATATGAATACTGTGGTTATAAAGGCAGGTCAGAGGCTGGGTATTCTGCAACTACCTGACTCCCCAGAGCCTTTCCACAAGGCACAAGTCAGGAGTGTGATGGAATACTCTCCACTTGCCTGGATGGGTGCAGCTCCAATAATACTCAAGAAGCTCGACACCATCCAGGACAAAGCAGCCCACTTGATTGGCACCCCATCCACCACTTTTAACATTCACTCCCTGTGGCACTGCAACAACTCACCAAGGCTTCTTCAACGGCACCTCCCAAATTTGAGATCTCTACCACCTAGAAAAACAAGGGCATTAGGTGTACAGCAACACTGCCAAGTTCCCCTTCAATACACACACCATTTTGACATAGAAATATATCACCATTCCTTCATCATCTCTGGGTCAAAATCCTGGAACTCCCTACCTAACAGCATTGTGGGAGTACCTTCACCACAGGGACTACAGTTCAAGAACGCGACACGCCACCATCTTCTCGAGCAATTCGGGATGGGCAATAAATGTGGGCCTTGCCAGCGATGCTCACTTCCTATGGACGAATAAAAGAAACAACATATGGGTGGAATATTGTGCATAACAGATGCTCAGATTCTTGATATGCACTTCCAGTGGATGAGTCTTTGCATAAGGAATGTGATTACTAAAAATGACCCCATAGAGGAACTACTTTTAAACACCCACTGATATAGCATACACGGTTCACAATATTTTGGAAAGCAACATTTACAGTTTGTTGTTTTCAGTTTCATGATTCTCCTGGCAAAATCTTCCTATTGATAGCTTAGTGTGGTTTCTCCAGCAGGAGGAAAACTTGTTTCTTAATTCAGAGGTGATCCTAGCTGTTCCAGGAACTATGATAGCCTGGATGTTGTCTAACAGAATGGCAATACTGTTACGTCCGAGGTAGGAGGAGTGCACTGTCTTTCTCTAGTTCCACTTCTGCACAGGTCACCACATCTATTTAAATGTTTACCCAGTTACTGATACGGTCAATCATATACTGTACTCTTTATTCCGGAATAAAATACACCAACCAGGTTTCTTTAATAAACAACAGAATTCAGTTTATTATAAAACAAGACTTATCCAGTAATGAAGCAAAGCCTTAGCACACAGATTGAAATATGGAAGTCCCCTTTTTAAATATCCAACACACACGCACACTCTCAGACTCACACACAGGTTAAAGAAAAAAGATAAAGAAATATTCTCTGTAGAGGTCTTTTACAAAAAAAAAAGACAAAAAAGGATACTTTGGCCAAATACTTGTTAATTCTTGAAGAAAAAGGATGAGGTATGTTGTGTTCCAAAAATGGCATAGTCTGGCTTCCGAGTACATGTAGATGGGTCACTGGGATCTTTTCTGGAGCAGTTCTTTTCAGGCGGCATCGAGAATTAACCTGGCAGGCCTTCCAGGAGAAATGTGGCATCAGGGGTTTTAGCTCTCACACACTGGATTTGCAGGGTGTTTTCAAAGAGATAGAGAAAGAGATAGAGGAGCTGGATGTTATTTTAGCAGGCTACAAATCCAACTGCTTTGAACAACAGTCCACACCCCAGTTGAACCAAAACAATATCTCAAAAGCGAAACCTCCTGACCACCTTAAATCCTGACATGTCACTTCTCTGTAAACATCTTCCCCAAGTCACCAAGGTTCATTGAGCTTCAGGTATGTGACATCCAGTAAAGGCTTGTTTTCAAACAAGACCTCTCAGTGACCCTTGTTAAAAAAAACCACATCCATGGAATCTTTTTAGTTTTCCTAAATAAACCAATGTCCGTAATTCTAAAATATGAGTCCTCAAAAAAAAAGAAGCACTTTCATAACACCTTCATCCTTGGAGGAATGGAATGCTATTTTTAAATGCGTTTCATTACAAAGTATGGAAAAAAATGAACAATATTAAAATACATTTACACTCATTCTCATTCACTCTTTACTTGTAACTACTACATTTCTGCTTTGTACCTTCTTTGCACTCATAACTCAAAGCAAAGTTAAATTCTAGACAAAGCGTCAGCAATTACGTTGTTTTTCCCCGCAATATGGATCATCTTTAAGTGATAAACTCCATCGAAATAGCATGGCATTCTGGTTTTTGAATTATTCCACAAAGGCTAGGGGGTTATGATCAGGATATACCAGTGTCACTCTGTAGTTGTGGTGGACATATACTTCAAAATGCCTAAGAGCTAGTAATAAACCCAGGGATTTTTTTTCCACTGTTGAATATCTCTTTTCGAAAAGTATCCCACTGGCCTTTCTCTGCTCGATTCATCACCTTGTAAGAGAAATGCATCGACCTCCAGGTCACTAGCATCAATTGCCACCTTGAAGGGCTGAGTGAAATTTGGGGCCGCCAACACTGGTTCATTAATCAAAATGGCTTTCAGCCTCACTGACCGCAGTACCTTGGTTTTCTTTTTTTGAAACAAATCCATCAGTGGAGCAGCTATAGTACCAAAATTTGGTACAAACTTGCGGTAGAAACCACACATCCCCAAAAACCTCATGATTTCTCGCTTAGTTTTAGGGGCATGGAACTCCACCAATGCTTGTACTTTTGCAACACTTGTCCTTTCCCTACTATCTGTCCGTGGTAGGTTACCCTCGCTTTTGCAAGTTCATTTTGGCAAGGTTTATCACTAAATCAGCCGACTGTGACTTTCTAAACAGAGCTTCGAGTTGTTCCAAGTGGTCCTTCCAAGTGTCACTGTATACCAGTACATCATCACGGTAAACCACACAGTTTGAAACACTGGATACCACCTGGTTCATTAGTCTCTGAAAAGCGGCTGGTGCATTTGTTTTAGCCCGTATGGCCTCACTCGGCATTGGAAAAGACCGTCCGGTGTGACAAAGGCCGAATTTTTTTAGCTTAGGGTGTTAAAAGAACTTGCCAGTATCCCTTTAACAAATCTAATTTTGTAAGAAACATGGCACTGCCCACTCTGTCAATACAGCCTTCCAAGCGAGGTATTGGTTAGGAGTCTGCCTTTGTTACTGCATTAACCTTTCTGTAATCTATGCCGAATCTAGTTAATCCATTAGGTTTAGGCACTAACTCTACTGGAGAACTCCAGCTGCTTTAATTGGATTCAATTAGGTGGTTTTCCAACAAGTATTAGATTTCTTCTTTCGCTTGGGCCTATTTTTCTGGACTTAAACAATAAGGATGCTGTTTTATAGGAAAGGATTCCCCTACATTCACATCATGTGTAGCTAAGGTTGTACATCCTGGTTGTCTCTACAGACTCTTTTAAATGCTGTGAGTAGTCTTGTTAGGTCTTCTCGTTGTTCTGCATCTAAATATGAAAGCATAGTGTCTAATCTCCCTAACAATTCAGTATTAGCTAACTGTATAAGAGCAGTGGAGAGGACCGGACCTGCGGGAAGAACATGGAGCGGGGAGCCAATAAATAGAGCCCAAGGATCGCGGCCTAGAGCACTTACCTTCTGGGAGAGGAGCAGACCTGTGGGAAGAACACGGAGCGGGGAGCAGATAAATAGAGCCCAACGATCGTGGGCTAGAGCACTTACTGTCGGGGAGAGGAGTGGACCTGCGGTAAGAAAACGGAGCGGGGAGCGGATAAATAGAGCCCGAGGATCGTGGCCTAGAGCACTTACCTTCCGGGAGAGGAGCAGACCTGCGGGAAGAACACGGAGTGGGGAGCGGATAAACAGAGCCCGAGGATCGCAGCCTAGAGCACTTACCTTCCAGGAGAGGAGCCGAGAGGAGTCCAGGCGCGCCGAAGTTTGAAAACAAAGTGAACAGTGGCATCACAGGAAAGCTGCAAGGTGATTGGTTGGTGAGTAACTGCTGTTAGGGAGTATCAGTAAATAGCTGGGTTCATAACTAAAGTAAAGAGAAAGGTAAAGTCTACAGTTTTTTTATATAGTAAGTAGTGTTTTTTAGGGAATCAAGGTCCCTAGTGTAATCTCTAATTTTTGAGTAATTTAAGGGAGAAAATTAAGGGTAAGTCATGGCAGGGCAGCTTGGCAGCGTGGCGTGCTCCTCTTGTGCAATGTGGGAAGTCAGGGACACTTCCAGTGTCCAGGGCGAACACATATGCAGAAAGTGTCTCCAGCTGCAGCTACTAGAAATCCACGTTTCGGATCTGGAGTGGCGACAGGGGCCACTGTGGAGGCTGAGATCATTGTGGATAGCACGTACAGGGAGGTGGTCACATTTCAAGTGAAGACTGCTCGGGCAGAAAGGGAATGGGTCACTGTCAAGTAAAGTAGAAGAACTAGGTAGGTAGTGCAGGAGTCCCCTGGGTCCATCTCCCTCTCCAAAAAATTTGATAATGACTTGGATGAAGAGACGGAGAGTAATGTATCTATGTTTGCTGATGATAGAAAGCTCGGTGGGAAGGTAAGCTGCAGGGAGAACACAGAGAGGCTGCAAAGAGGTAGAGACAGGTTAAGTGAGTGGGCAACAAGATGGCAAATGGAGTATAATGTAGGGAAGTGTGACGTTGTTCACTTTGGTCGTAAAAATAGAAAAGCAGAATTTTTTTTTAAGATGTGAAATTGGTAAGTGTTGATGTTCAGAGAGACTTTGGCATGCTCGTAGAAGGAACGCACAAAATTAACATGCAAGTACAGCAGGCTATTAGGAAGGCAAATGGCATGTTGGCCTTTATTGCAAGGGGATTGGAGTTCAGGAATAAAGAAGCCTTACTAAAATTGTACAGGGCTTTGGTGAGACCGCACCTGGAATACTGTGTGCAGTTTTGATCTCCACATTTAAGCAAGAATATACTTGCACTGGAGGTGGTTCAGCGAAGATTTACTAAATTGGTCCCTGGGACGAGGGGGTTGTCCTATGCTGACAGGCTGAGTAAATTGGGCCTCTATTCTCTGGAGTTTAGAAGAATGAGAGGTGATCTAATTGAGACACAAATGATTCTGAAAGAGCTTGATAGGGTAGAAACTGAGAGATTGTTTCCACTGGTCGGGGAATGTAGAACGAGGCGGCACAGTCTCAGGATAAGGGGCCGATCATTCAGGACTGAGTTGAGGAGAAATTACTTCACTCAAAAGATTGTGAATCTTTGGAATTCTCTACCCCAGAGGGTTGTGGATGCTCCATCATTGAATACATTTAAGGCTGGGATAGACAGATTTTTGGTCTCACAGGGAATCAAGGGATATGGAGAGCGGGCAGGAAAGTGGAATTGAAGGCCAAGATCAGCCATGATCGTATTGCATGGTGGTGCAGGCTCAATGAGTCATATGGTCTACTTCTGCTCCTGTTTCCTGTGTTCTTGTATTGTGTTAATAATTCCCCAAAAACAGGTACGGGAATTAGAGGTGCCGGTTTTATGGCAGGTTGCGTTTTTCCCACGTTTTACAAAACTGCACCACGTCCTTGGAAAGACCTGGCTAGTAAAAATGTCGACCTATATGTGATTGGGTCTTCCGGATCCCCACATGTCCTGCCCTAGGAATTTTATGGGCTATCCTTAATATTTCCTGGCGATACTTGGACGGTACCACTATCTGGTGAACTACCGTCCATTCTTTGTCCACAGGCCTGTGAGGAGGGCTCCACTTCCTCATCAGAATCCCATTTTTAATATAGCAGCCTCAGCTTCAGTTAGAGCCGATTATGCCACTTTATTTAACTCTGAATTGGCTTCCTGAGCCTTGATCAGAGAAGACTTACTGAATATTTCCTTCGGATTATCCAAATCCCCAAAGAAAGTTTCAGATATTCAGCTATCTGTCTGTGGTGCCAATTTGATGTCCACCAGTGAAACTTGTTTAGCCATTGCTCGGGTCAATACACTTGAAGGAGAAAAAAACCCGGAACCATTTCCTGCAACTGTTCTGTCTCTTTGACTTCACTTGGTCTTTCAGTGACTACTGGAGAAGCTACTAGCTTCGCTCCGGCCAAATCATTCCCCAGGAGTAGGTCAACTCCATCTACAGGCAAATTATGGACAACTCTTATGGTTACCGTTCCAGACATTAGGTCACACTCCAGGTGCACCCAATACAAAAGTATGGGTATATTCTCTCTGGCGATACCATTCACTAAAACCTTGGCATTCAGTGCGCTCTCTGGTGGAAAAATAATGCCATTCCCCAGAAAAAGAGTTTGGGTAGCTCCTGTATCCCTTAGTATAACTATAGGTTTACCTGTCTCACTTGAGGGATAAGGAGTTGTTTTCCTTTTGACTAGAATTCCCTATAACTCTCAAATATCTTGTTCACATCCCCCGCACTCAGAGCAGTTTTTGTACTTGGCCTTATAGCTACAGTCAGAACTACAGCCTGCTCTTTCATACCCTCAGTCAGGGCCCCTTTCTTTGGCCTTGTGTACCCCAATAAGTCCCATGGGTTTACCCTGTAACTTCCAGCATTCTGCACGAATGTGTCCTACCTTGTGGCAATGGAAACACTTAAGCCTTCGGACCTCACTTCCACCCTCAGCTTCTTCCTTTCTGTCCTGAGGAAGAGATCCAGGGCGTTCCCAGCTGTCCCTTCTTGTCCCTGGCTACTTGCCTTCCTTTCACCCTTCCACCTTCTATCCTTCTTGTGTTTGTGGGGTGACGGACAAAGAGTTTGGGCTTGTAAACAAGCTCTTAATCATCAGTGATCTCAGCTGCCTGTCTGGCTGTTGAAACCTCTGGTTCTCTACATGGGTTCTTGCTAACAGAGGGAGTGAATTTTTAAATTCTTGCATGAGAATTATTTCCTTAAGATTCTCATAGGTGGCCTCTACTCTAGTGCCTGCATCCAAGGATCAAAATTAATTTGCTTTACCCTCTCAAATTCTATATAAGTCTGCCCAGGCTGTCTTTGGAGTTTCCGAAATTTATGCCTATAAGCTTCAGGGACTAACACATAAGCACTGAGAATAGCCTTTTTTGCCATCTCATAATCTGTAGAAGCCTCCTCAGAAAGCATGGCATAAACTTTCAAGAGCTCTGCCCATCAACCTGCTTTGCATAAGCAGTATCCAGCTTTCCTTTGGTCACTTCATCTGTCTCGCTATCTTTTCAGAAGGAATGAAAAATGCCTCTACGTCCCAAACTTCGTGAGAGCTTGCACAAATTTAAACAGCTCTCCACTGGGTCCTGGGCTAGTATCAGATCTTTCCTCACCAGAATTTTGCTCGGAGTCAAGGACACTCTTTTGACTTAGTTCCAGCTTTTTAAATTCAAATTCCCTTTCTTCTTCTCTTCGAAATGCTCTCTCTTTTGCCCTTTCCTCTCTCTTTCAAGTTCAAGTTTGTTCATTGTCAATTCTTTTTCCTGTTCAAGCTCAAATTTTTTCGTTTACAATTCTGTTTCCCTTTCCAGTTCAAGCAGCTTCATCTGCAACTGAATTCAGATAATTCAACTGAATTATCATCTGGATTGCCTTTTCCTTCTTCCAATTTCAAATGCCATGCTATTACTTCAATTATGGTAGCTTTCTTAGCTCCTGTTTTTAACTCTAACTCCAATGTTGCTGCCAATGCTATTAGCCTAACCTTGGTTAAATTTCTCAAATCACTCAGGCATATGTCCTCCTTCTCCAGAAAGGTGATAGCAACTCACAAATCCATTCAGGTAATGTAAACTTTATTGCACAAGAAACCTGGTTTTTCCTTTTCCACTTTTCAATTATTATTACCCCACTTACAATTGCACATCATCGGCATTGGATTATCCCGCACAGAGCCCCCAGTTATATGTTACGTCCGAGGTGGGAGGAGTGCACTGTGTTTCTCTACTTCCACTTCTCCATAGGTCACAACATCTGTTTAAATGTTTACCCAGTTACCAATACAGTCAATTATAGAGTCTACTCTTTATCCCAGAATAAAATACACCAACCAGGTTTCTTTAATAAACAACAAAATTCAGTTTTTTATAAAACAAGACTTATCTAGTAACGAAGCAAAGCATTAATACACAGATTGAAATATGATAGTCCCCTTTTTAAATACCCAACACACACACAGGTTAAAGAAAAAACAAAATAACTATTCTCTGTAAAGTTTTTTTATTTTAAAAAAGACAAAAAAGAATACTTTGGCCAAATACTTGTTAATTCTTGAAGAAAAAGGAAGAGGTATGTTGTGTCCCAAAAATGGCATGCAGTCTGGCATCCAAATACATGTAGATGGGTCACTGGGATCTTTGCTGGAGCAGTTCTTTTCAGGCAGCGTGAAGAATTAATCTGGCAGGCATTCCAGGAGCATCTCAAGAGAAATGTGGCATCAGGGGTTTTAGCTCTCACACACTGGATTCGCAGGTTTTTTTCAAAGAGGTAGAGAAAGAGGAGCTGGGCTTTTTTTTAGCAGGCTACAAATCCAACTGCTTTCAACAACAGTTCACACTCCAACTGAAGCAAAACAATATCCCAAAAGCGAAACCTCCAGACCACCGTAAATCTTGACATGTCTCTTCTCCGTAAACATTTTCCCCAAGTCACCAAGGTTTCTATTGTTTATTGAGCTTAAGGCATGTGACACCCAGTAAAAGTTTGTTTTCAAACAAGACCTGTCAGTGACCCTTGTAAAAAAGACACATCCATGGAATCTTTTCAGTTTTCCCAAATAAACCAATGTCCATAATTTTAAAATACGAGTCCTTAAAATTTTTTTGAACAGTGCGCACAGTTGTGCAGTGGTTAGCACCACAGCCTCACAGCTCCAGGGACCCGGGTTCAATTCTGGGTACTGCCTGTGTGGAGTTTGAAAGTTCTCCCTGTGTCTGCGTGGGTTTTCGCCGGGTACTCCGGTTTCCTCCCACAGCCAAAGACTTGCAGGTTGATAGGTAAATTGGCCATTATAAATTGCCCCTAGTATAGGTAGGGGAATATAGGGACAGGTGGGGATGTGGTAGGAATATGGGATTAGTGTAGGATTAGTATAAATGGGTGGTTGATGGCCGGCTCGGACTCTGTGGGCCGAAGGGCCTGTTTCAGTGCTGTATCTCTAAATAAATAAAAAGAAGCACTTTCATAACAATACCCTTTATTGCCTGCTATAGACTCAACTCCACATCTGTTAATTTTGAAATGCACTGAATTTTGTTGGGTTGTTATTTGTGATTGATGTGTGCAGGTCCCATCTATAATTACTTCTGTTCCTTCTAAAATGACAGACATTAGCAGGCCAGCAGAAGGAATGTCTCATCCAGAGCAGAGGTGGTCAATATCAATCTGAGTGTGACTTCAAGACTAGGAAATGAGTACTGAGTTATAAATGTTATTCTCATTAGTGTGAATGGTTCAAGAAGGTGGCCCACGACCACCTTCTTAAGGGCAATTGGGGATGGGCAACAAATGCTGGCCTTGCCAGCGATGCTCACATCTCATGAAAGGGGAAATTAAAGTGCTGGGGAATGGAACACTTCCATTTCGGTCACTCCCAGATCAGGTGGTGAACGGTCATTGACCTGAAATGTTAACTCTGTTTCTCTCTCCACAGATGCTGCCTGACCTGCTGAGCATTTCCTGCCTTTTCGTTTTTATTTCAGGTGTAGCAAGATTGGGGGAGGGGGGGGGGGTTGAATTTTTGCAGAGTTTTACACTTTTTTCCCAGGGTTTCCATGGCTCTTGTGGAAGAAATTGTGAAAATGTACCTCTAGTTCGAGGATAATGCTTCCTCTTATAATATCTGTGCACATACATGTCTTTTAAAAAACATATTAATAAGGTACATGAAAGCTGAAAGTTGTGATGGTTGGAACTTTTTACTCTGCTTTTTTACATTCACTGCACTCTTGTTTTAAGCCTTCTCTGCCTGGATATGTACATTGATGACACCATCTTCTTGACCCCACAACCACCTCCGTGGTGTCAGATTATCTTTCTGACATAGTCATAGATGAGTCACAGTTTCCTTCAACACAATTTCACTTAATTCCCACCAATTTCAACCCCGCAGCATGGCCATGTGCTTAGACTAAACCTGACCATACAAAAATTGGTGTCAACTTCAAGCCCCATCCATTATCCTCACTGCCTATTTCTACCTCAGCAATATCGTCCACTTCTCCCCTTATCTCAGCACCAATGCAGCTGAACCTTTCATCCGTGCTTTTGTTATCAGTAGACTCTAATTTAAGTGCCGCCTTTCTGGCCTTCAGTTCTACATTCTCCACAAATTCTAACTTGCCTAAACTGCAGCTGGCTGAACCAGACCTGCACTAAGTCATACTTACCCATTTCTGACCTACACTGGTTCCCTCCCCCCTAACATTTAAGATTTGAACTCCTCGTTCTTAAATCCCTCCAAGACCTTACCTCACCCTATCTTTGTAACAACTTCTAATTTGTATCCCCTCATAACTATTGTGCACCTGATCTCTCATTTGCCCCAATATTGCTGCCTGTTTGTCTGTCTCAACCCATTCTCTAGAACTTCCTCCCTCAGCCCCTTCTCCACTTCCCTCTTCTTTAAACGTCTTCTCAAAATTCATCTTTTTAACCAGTCTTTTGGACACCTCCTAATTTCTCCCACTGTGGTTCATTGACCATTTTGTTATTGATTTCCATATTGGAGTGTCTTCGGATGAATTTCATGTTAAAAGAGCTATATAAAGTTGTATATTTAAGCACTTAAAAATTAGGCACACAGGAATGTCAGAACCTAGTCGGACGCAGAAAAAACATGTCTACAAAGCTTGATCTGTAGCACATTTGGATGGGGAATGCAAAATCTGGCAGACTTGTTACAGCAGAGGTAGGCCTTAAAATTTAAAATTTTAATTTTCATGTAATGTTTGCTACATTTTGCACTTTACTTTGGTCCCCTGCTAATAATTTGCTCCATTATTCTTGTTTGCTGATGGCTACAAAGAGGAGGAGCTTTTGAATGCAGTGCAAAATTAACATGAAGAAGAGGAGTTTCTGAGGGGGCCAACAAATGCAGGTGCGGTGACCACTTGAGTGTTTTGCTCACATCAGTTTCTACCTCAAGACTTGTCTTTGTCAGCTTCAATTCACAAAACATTTTTTACTCCTTTTCAGGTAGACATGAGTGACTCAGTCAGCAACTGCCCTCTTTGGAACTGACATCTGTGCTTATACTGAAAGTGGAGGTTGGGGGGTGCGGGGTGGCTTCGAGTCCTAAATAGAGCCATGTTCTTTCTGTGTACTGACTGTAGCAGGAATTCCAAGTCTTCAGCATCCATGGGTTAAAGTTGCCCACATACTTTCTTTATGCCAATGTGAACAATTGTCCCATTTTCTGCCACCACTGCAGTTTGTCACTTTTATGGTAATGTTACAGTCAAGTGAGGAGGGGTCGAAGGGCTTCCCTCTTTTCCCTCTCCTTGTTAGACCACAGCAGGTTTAATTCTTTTTTAAAGTGCATGTACTGGTAAATTCAGTAGATGTTTGATTATTTACTATGATCATAACAAGAGCCAATCAGACAGGTTTTCTTGAGTTTAACAAAGAAAGAGGTGAGCTTCATTGTACCTTAACCGAACTAATGAAAATAATACACTATGCGCCAACTTTCACTCACTCACCCGCACACACACACACTAGAGGTTTACACACACACAAATAGGTTACAGAGTGGGGAAAGGTAGATTGGTTGAGTTTGAGTCCTTGGACAAAGGGGAATACAGTCTATGGCGTTTGGTGATTCGGCTGGCTTGTAGTTGAATTCGGAAGTCTTGATGCTTTTAGTTTGAAGAGGTAGAATTAGAATTAGAACATTACAGCGCAGTACAGGCCCTTCGGCCCTCGATGTTGCGCCGACCTGTGAAACCATCTGACCTACACTATTCCATTTTCATCCATATGTCTATCCAATGACCACTTAAATGCCCTTAAAGTTGGCGAGTCTACTACTGCTGCAGGCAGGGCGTTCCACGTCCCTACTACTCTCTGAGTAAAGAAACTACCTCTGACATCTGTCCTATATCTATCATCCCTCAACTTAAAGCTATGTCCCCTCGTGTTTTCCATCACCATCCGAGGAAAAAGACTCTCACTATCCACCCTATCTAACCCTCTGATTATCTTATATGTCTCTATTAAGTCACCTCTCCTCTAGATTACTAGTTCGGTGGGTCTCTTGGAGACAGCGACGCAGATGATTTCTTCCAATGGGGTTTCTGATTCTAGTTGTAGTATACAAAGGTGGTCAGTAAACAGGCAGAGTTTGAAGCTTGTAAGCTGAAATGGAGAGAGAGAGAGAGACCCCCACTTAGGTCTGCACATGTCAGAGTCCAGAAGCTTCACCTTTCGGTTGCAGACCAACACAAGCTTATAATCACAGATGGTGGAGGGGCTTGTCACAAGAGTCATTCAGTGATTCAAACATAGCAGTTCGCAGTATTTCTCTTCTTGCTAAAAAGAACAGGTAGTTCTCTTAAACTTCCTGGGTCTTGGTTCTTGCTGGGAAATGAGCAGACATTTTGTCTCCCTAACAGGCCTTGCAATGTAGGATACGTGTTGCAAATTATGTGGCCATCCTAAGCTGCTAGCAAAGTCGTTTTGTTTTCTGCTCGTTTCAAATTTTTTCAAAAAAATATAAATTCAGATCTCCACCCAATGGACTAAAGAAAATTATAATTCACAAAGCAAGTTGGTGTGACTGTAAACTACAATCCTTTAGGGGCTTTTTAAAATTATTCTTTCCTGGGTTGTGGACGTTGCTGCCAAGGCCAGCATTTATGCTCATCCCAAATTGCCCTTAAGCTGCTGCCTTGCTGGATTTTGTACTCGCTGCTGAAGTGTGATACAGACCAAGCTCTCTGGGCAAACTTTTCCTGGATCAGCCTGTTCAAATTAATAGAAGGAACCTTCATCACAAAATTTGAGTTGAGCTGTCTTTGTTATGGACCAGAACATTTTTGCTTGATTTTTAAAATTAATTCTCTGGATGTCGGTGTCGCTGGAAGGGCTGGCACTTGAGAAGCTGGTAGTGGGCTGCTTTGAGGTGGTTTGATACAACTGAATGACTTGCTAGGCCACTCTGAGGGGAGTTAAAAGTCAACCACATTGGTGTGGGACTGGAGTCATTGGAGCCGGACTGGGTAGAGCAAATTCCCTTCCCTGAAAGACATCAGTGAACTGGTTAGTTTGAAAATCTGACAGCTTTGTAGATACTTTTACTGATACCAGCTTCTTATGTCCAGAGTTTTTTTAAAAACTGAATTCAAATTCTCAAACAACCATGGTGGGATTTGAACTTGCATTCTCTGGATTATGAGTCTAGACCTCATAATTACTAGTCCAGCAACACAACTACTACACTACTGTACCCCCCCCAAAAAAATCTAGTCTATGGTCTCCTTTCTTTGCAATAATTGTTGTCTTTTTCTTAATGATCTGCTGGACTTTGACACCGTGCTGAATGCTGCGTATATGATTCTCTTTCAATCAGTTTAGCTCTAACTGATTGCAGGTTCATGGTGCATTCACAAGGGGTACTTTTCTAACTTTGCACTCCCTTGGTGGAGCCTCACACAGTGTAGAACCCTTCCTGCCAGGTGTACATATTGGAAATTCAGGTGCATGTTGTGCATGATTTTCCAATCATTGTAGTAAATGTTTGAAAATGCATTTCTGAATTTCTAACAAAACAAAATGCAGATGCTGGAAATCTGAAATAGAAATTGAAAATACTGCAAATAGTACATTTGAATTGTTGATGTGTTCTTCAGTAGAGTTAAAATATTACCACAATTAGAGCACACCCATTTTTTCCGCACTTCAAGAACACCAAGCAGGACAAGTCCAACCCGACCAATTACCACCCTGTCACTCTACTCTCAATCATCAGTAAAGTGACGGAAGGTGTTGTCGACAGTGCTATCAAGCGGCATTTGCTTAGCAATAACCTGCTCGCTGACGCTCAGTTTGGGTTCTGCCAGGGCCACTCAGCTCCAGACCTCATTGCAGTCTTGGTTCAAACATGGACAAAAGAACTGAACTCGAGGTGAGAGTGACTGCCCTTGACATCAAGGCAGCATTTGACCAAGTATGGCATCAAGAAGCCCTAGCAAAACTGAAGTCAATGGGAATCGGGGGAGAAACTCTCCACCGGTTGGAGTCATACCTAGCGTAGAGGAAGATGTTTGTGGTTGTTAGAGGTCAATCATCTCAGCTCCAGGACATCACTGCAGGAGTGTCCTAGGCCCAACCATCTTCAGCTGCTTCATCAGTGACCTTCCCTCCATCATAAGGTCAGAATTGGGGGTGTTCACTGATGATTGCACATTGGTCAGCATCATTCATGACTCCTCAGATACTGAAGCAAGACCTGGACAATATCCAGGCTTGGGCTGATAAGTGGCAAGTAACATTTGTGCCACACAAGTGCCAGGCAATGACCATCTCCAACAAGAGTGAATCTAACCATCTCCCCTTGACATTCAATGGCATTACCATCGCTGAATCCCCCAATATCAACATTCTGGGGATTACCATTGACCAGAAACTGAGCTGAAGTAGCCATATAAATACCATGGCTACAAGAGCAGGTCAGAGACTAGGAATCCTGTGACGAGTAACTCGCCTCCTGACTCCCCAAAGCCTGTCCACCATCTACAAGTCAGGAGTGTGATGGAATACTCTCCACTTGCCTGGATGGGTGCAGCTCCAACAACATTCAGAAGCCTGTCATCATCCAGGACAAAGCAGCCCGCTTGATTGGCACCCCATGTACAAACATTCACTCCCTCCATCACAGTGGCAGCAGTGTGTACCATCTACAAGATGCATTGCAGAAATGCACCAAGGCTCCATGAACAGTACCTTACAAACCCACGACCTCTACCACCTAGAAGGACAAGGGCAGCAGATGCATGGGAACACCACAACCTGCAAGTTCCCCTCCAAGCCACACACCATCCTGACTTGGAACTATAGCGCTGTTCCTTCACTGTCACTGGGTCAAAATGCTGGAACTCCCTTCCTAACAGCACTGTGGGTGTACCTACCCCACATGGACTGCAGCAGTTCAAGAAGGCAGCTCACCATCACTTCTTCAAGGGCAATTAGGGATGGGCAACAAACGCCCACATCCCATGAACAAATAAAAAAAATGCTTGCAACTAGTAGTAGTGTTGCAAGTGGGCATGAGCACTGGATTTGTGAGGTGCTTAATTAGGCATCCAAAGCTTTTCACTGATTTTGGAGGCTGCTAATCATTCAGTTATAGGCTAATTGATCTCATGACAAGTTTTGTCTTTTTTAAGCTGTTCTCCTTCTTGCAGCACACTCACACATGTAAAACAGGTGCTTCTGAGTTTTCCTGCTATGGCCTGCAGAACTTGGATTCTTCAACGGCTGAACGACCAGTTCTATATCATTGGCATTGCATGTTGCAGTATTTTGGACTTTCCGTACTACAGTTTTTGCACGAGCTTTCAGAACAATACTTTTTCTGCAATTTACTGCATTTTTGCATTGCAAAATCCCTTTTGCAAAGATCTTTCTGTACAGCAGTGTGCTGATAGTAGCTGGGTCCTTAGAACTAATCACGATGCTCGCCATGGGCACTATATTGGGTCTTTCAATGGTAGTGAAGGATTTAGAGAAAGAAGACAAGTTCAGGCAGAAGGTACAAAAGCACCTTGGATGTTTGACACACACTTGATCTGGGCACATGGCTTCATTTTCAGACATAGGCGCATGTACTTGTAGATATCTGCAGAGATCTGCCTTTGCATCTATACTTCAGGAATGAGTCCGTCATGGATCTATGCCGTCTACTTTAAATTTTGTTTCTTTCTGCTACTGTCAATTTTTAACCAAATAATAATGGTCATAAGGTCCCCTGATTCATAGTCTACTGTAGTTAAGCATTCTGTTGACTTGCTAGTTGCTGATTTGTATTGGTTGGACATTTGAGCATTGAGTTTAATAAGACTACTAGGTCTCTTTTGGCTTCATCTCTAGATTTTTCAGTACCATTGTGGGATATGTGTGTTGCACATATTTTGTTCTTGCGTGCAGTATTTTTACATTTGTCTGCATTCCATGAATCTGTGCATTTGATCTTATTTGGTGGTCTGTTGTTTATGAACATGGCAGCAGAACATGGGCTTTAAACTAAACAAGGGGGGGAGGAGGGTGGGTGGGTGGTGAGGGATCGAGCCTGGGTAGATGTAGTAAATCAAGGGGTAGAGTCAAGGCAGGAGAGCCGAATAGTAATATGGGAAATGAAGATCAGAGAATGGCAGGAAGGGACAGAGAGAAAAAACCTAAGAACACACCAACAGTCAAGACTAAATGTTACAAAGATAACAAAAAGACAAAACTAAAGGTTCTGTATCTGAATGCACATAGCATTCATAACAATGTAGAAGAACTGAGCGCACATTGAAATAAATATGATCTGATAGCCATTACGGAGACATGGCTGCAGGATGACAAGGATTGGGTCCTGAATATTGAGGGGTATATGAGATTCAAGAAGAAAAGGAAGCTAGGTAAAGGTGGAAAGGTAGCACTGTTAATCAAGGATGGCATTGGTGCAATATTTAGTGATGACCTTGGTACAGGAAATCAGAATGCAGTAACGATTTGGGTGGAGATGAGGAATAGTAGGGGAAAGAAATCACTAGTGAGAGTGGTCTATAGGCCCCTAACAGTAGCCACAATATAGGACAAAGTATACAAGAAGAAATATTGGGTGCTTGTGATAAAGAGACGGTAATAATCATGGGTGATTATAATCTACATATAGACTGGAAAAATCAGATTGGCAATAGTAGCCTGGATGAGGAGTTCATAGAATGTGTGGGAACAGAACTATGGGGATAGAACAATGGGAACATTTAAAATGAGCTACAGAGGCAGCTTATCAGCAAAAGCAGACTAACAAACAGAAACTGTATACTGCTTAATAATAAGCCTTTGTATAACAGTCAGCCTAACGTTTCACAAGGAGATAAGGGGATGGGAAACTGGAGTAAGAAGTTAAAACAAATTGACAAGGCAGTACCCCAATCAGGCCCCGACACCAAGAAACTGCAGAAGTTTGTAGACCAATTGGGAACAAAGAGTAGATGTTACTGATTTGTATAAATAACTATAATAAGGCTTGATTTGGCGCGAAGGGAGGGTTAGTTCAGTGTGTGTGTTGCTTTTAGTTTTAGTTTAGTGCAGTTTAGTTCAGTTCATTGTTAAGTTTTCTGAAGATGTAACAATTAAGTACTGCAGTAAAGTTTCTTAAAGCTACAGTTGGACTTCGTCTCTCTTTGTGCAACTAATGGGATCCAACAGAATGTTTTTGAGATTGGTTCCAGAACGTGATGCTCTAAGAAACTGTCAGAGAACAGGTTATATTAGACTTGGTATTGTGTAATGTGACAAGACTAATTAATTACCTCAGAGAAAAGGCATCTCTAGGTAGCAGCGATCACAATATGGTTGAACTTTACATCCAGTTTGAAAGAGAGAAGAGGGGTCTAAGACTAGTATTTTAAACTTAAATAAGGGCAACTATGTGGGCATGAAAGCTGAGCTAGCTGAAGTGAACTGGGTTACTAGGCTAGGAGATAGATCAATCGAGAAGCAGTGGCAGACATTTAAGGGGATATTTCAGAATACTCAGGATAAGTACATACGTACTATAAAGAAAAATTCTAAGGGGAGGACCCACCATCCATGGTTAACTAAAGAAGTTAAGGAAAGCATCAAACTTAAGGAAAAAGCATATAATTGTGCAAAGATGAGTGGCAAGTCAGATTGTTGGTCAGAATATAAAGAACGGCAGAGAATGACTAAAAGGTTAATCAGGAGAAAGAAACTAGAGTATGAGAGGAAGCTAGCTAGAAATGTTAAAATGGATAGAAAGAGGTTCTACAGGTATTTAAAAAGGAAAAGGGTAAGTAAAGTGAGGAGTGGTCCTCTAGAGAGTGAGAATGGGGAGTTAATGGTAGATCATAAGGAAATAGTGGATGAAATGAACAAATATTTTGCTTCTGTCTTCACTATAGAGGATACAAAAAACATTCCAGTAATAGCTGTAAATCAGGAGGTGGAAGGGAGAGAGGAACTTGGTGAAATTACAATCACCAGGGAAGTGGTACTGAGCAAACTGATGGGAGCTGTGGGCTGACAAGTCCCCGGGTCCTGATGGGCTTCATCCTCGGCTCTTAAAAGAGGTGGATAATGAGGTAGTAGACGCGTTGGTGTTAATGTTTCAAAATTCGCTAGATTCTGGAAAGGTTCCATCAGACTGGAAAGTAGCAAATATAACCCCTCTATTCAAGAAGTTGGGGGGTGGGGGAGGCAGAAAACAGGTAACTATAGGCCAGTTAACTTGCTGTCTGTCATGGGGAAGGTGTTAGAATCGATCATTAAGGAGGCTGTAGCTGGGCACTTAGAAAAACTCAAGGTAATCGCGAATAGTCAGAATGGTTTTGTGAAAAGGAGATCATGTTTAACCAATTATTGGAGTTCTTTGAAGGACTAGCATGTGCTGTGGATAAAGGGGAGCCTGTTGACATACTGTACTTGGATTTCCAGAAGGCATTTGACAAGGTGCCATGTAAAAGGTTATTGCGCAAAGTAGGAGCTCATGGTGTAGGGGGTAACATGTTAACATAGATAGAAGATTGGCTGGCTGGCTGGCAGAAAGCAGGGCATATGCATAAATGGGTCCTTTTCTGTTTGGCAGGATGTGACGAATGGCGTCCCGCAGGGGTCTGTGCTGGGGCCTCAACTTTTTACAATTATGTCAATGACTTAGATGAGGGGAGCAATGGCATGGTAGCTAAATTTGCAGATGACACAAAGGGAAGTATGTTATGAAGAGGACATAGGGAGATTGCAGACCAATATAGATAGGTTGTGTGAGTTGGCAAAAATCTGGCAGATGGAGAATAATGTGGGAAAATGTGAAGTTGTTCACATTAGCAAGAAGAATAAAAAAGCAGAGTATTACTTAAATGGAGAATGACTGCAGAATTCTGAGGTGCAGAGGGATCTAGGTGTTCTCGTGCATGAGTCTCAAAAAGTTAGTATGCAGGTACAGCAAGTAATAAAGAAGGCTAATGGAATGCTATCCTTTATTACGAGAGGAATTGAAATTAAAAGTGAGGATGTTATGCTTCAGTTATACAGGGCATTGGTGAGACCACATCTCAAATACTGTGTGCAGTTTGGGTTTCCTTATTTAAGGAATGATGTAAATGCGTTGGAGGTGGTGCAGAGGAGGTTTACTAGATTGATAGCTGGAATGAGCGGGTTGTCTTTGAGGAAAGGTTGGACAGACTAGGCTTGTTTTCACTGGAGTTTAGAAGAGTGAGGGGAGACTTGATGGAAGTTTGTAAGATCTTGAATGAACTTGACAAGGTGGATTTGGAAAGGATGTTTCCTCTTGTGGGTGAGTCCAGAACTAGGGGGCACTGTTTTAAAATTAGGGGTTGCCCTTTTAGGACAGAGATGAGGAGAATTTTTTTCTCTGAGAGTTGTGTGACTTTGGAATTCTCTGCCTCAGAAGGTGGTGGAGGCCGTGTCATTGAATATTTTTAAGGCAGGGTAGATAGATTCTTGTTGGGCAAGGGAATCGAAGATTATCAAGGGTAGATGGGAGTGTAGAATTCGAGACAGCAATAGATCAGCCATGATCTTATTGAATGGCAGAGAAGGCTAGATGGACCAAATGGCCTACTTCTGCTCCTAATATGTATGTTTGTATGTTCAGCTGTGTCGTCAGTGCTCCTATTTTCTTCTTCTTGCTGGAATTGTATATCTGGAAAAAAGGAATGTGCTGATTTGCAGGTACTTTTGAACTTTCCTCTGCAACATTGCTGTTGTATTTGAATTGCAATGTCTATCAACATTTATGAACTTCTACATGGAAGCAAACTTTGGTAGCCATGCATGGCAATGATTTATGCCTTAATCAGTTTATTACTGTGCCTGCAGGATTTATAGCTTTCAAAGTTAAGCTTTCTCTTGGTCAAGAAATAAACTGTAGTTTTTGCTTGTTTTTAATTCTTCTTCTCATGTCTGGCAAAATAACAATATATTCTTGTAATTTTAATGTCTTGGCAGAGAATTACAAATAAAGAAACTGTGTGTTGCAACGATCAGATTTCTCATTCTGGACTCTGTGCTCTCTAAGCGATTGGTAGAATTGTTCTCTCTGATTAGGTTTTTAAGCAAAGCATGTAAATTACCTGTAGCAGCTGGTCAGGATGTAACGGTCTCCAAACTTCTTTAAATAGCATTTCCATTATATTGGACATTACAAGGCCAATTTTTTTTATAAAGAATGTCGTGATGGGGAGTGCATTTTGTAATTCCTGACGTGTCCCCAGTGGACAGTTACATCAATTCAACCCTTACAGTTCTCTGCTCAACCTGAGAAAAACACCCCCTTATATTTTTGTGATACTTTTGCAGTTCCCACAACAGCTATCCTATAGCCTCTAAGTTTGCTGCTTTTTCTTGCTCATATTAGTGTTGAATTAGAGGCAGTTTTGTGTGAGCATCTTTGCCTGCTCAAAAGTAGATTAAACCTGACCAAACTAATTTTATGCACGACCCTTGGAAAATACAGTTTCATTCCATCAGTCCATTTTGAATTGAACCCAGGCCATAGAAGTGAAAGAACAGTGTCTAAACTGGTATATGACTCAGCCAACCATGAATATTAAAATTATAGGGAAATTCTGTAGATCACTTGAGACAAAAGTGATGAAATTTATTGATTCATCTCATTAAAGTGAGTAGAAAGGGAGAATCTCTTCACAGACATCAGGTGCTTTGCTGAAACTAACAGAAAAACAGAACAGATAATTTTTTAAAGATTGTCGGCCTCCCAAATACAATTGTGCCTGCTAATCCTACAGCAGGTGACCCTTCCTCACTCAGATGGGTGCCTCAGTTGTGCTGGAAGCAGTACAGGTGTTGCACAAGACATTTAAATGACCTGGTCACATTTTGGAATTTTCTGACCGTGCACCACAGAGAGGATTTGAAAGTAGTGACTTTTATGCTTTTAAGACATAATATTAAGAGTATTCAAACAAGTAGTTAAAAGGTTGGGCAGGTAGATATTCAGGATGCTAATGAGCGAGCTTTGCTGTAGTTTATCATTGTAAAGAAGCAATTTGTTAGCCTATCTCGTAATTGCAAAATCTCACCCCCATTTTGTTGGAAAGTCTAATCGCTTTTTTGCTTATGAACAGAGACATTTAAGTTAAAAGCTGAGAGACAGGTTGGTACAGAAAGGCTTTTTGACACAGGAAATCAGTGAGTGCAGTCAGGATTTTAGAGAAAAGGCTTTTGCTGAGACTTCAAGATCGGATGTGATGAATATAGAAGGGATAACTAGAATTCATCTTGTTTAAGTCAAGTAAGACAACCCATTAATAAGGATAAGTGGAATCATTGTGTGTTCTTTGTGCATTCATACAAAATAAAGATAAGTTGCACTGTTTGAATTAAATGAGTGCAATCATAACATCCATTCTGCACGTTCACCTTATTGTGAAATAAAGCAGCTTATCAATTTGTATCAGGGTTTGTCTCTGCAATGTTGGAAAGATTGCAGCAGTGCAAGTGTGAAAGACAAATATTTGGTTGAGGCACACCATCGAACAAGTGCACATAGAGCAGGGAGAATCAGCAGGTAAGAAATTCAGACTGACTGCTATGGGAGTGGCTGATACCGTTGGAAAAATCTTTCCTCCTTTAAGACCCTCCTGAAAACCATCGCTTTGATCAAGCTTATACTCGCCCCTCCCAGTATCTGGTTCTTTGGCTCAGTGTCAATTTTTGTCTAATTATGCTCCTGTGAAGCACCTTGGGTTGTTAAAGGTGCTATACAAATGAAAGTTGTTATCTCATGATAAACTCCACTTTTCAAAGTGAACAGTGGATTTCTGAGAACTGGATTTTTCCAAATCCTTGCTTTTTTGACTTTATCCCATTTTATACCAGATTTTGGTGTGTTTTCTTTGGGTATTTCCCTCCTTATCCTAGAGGAAAAAAAGGTGATGAGGCATGTTTGACTGCACCAGAGATGGAATGCCTTACTTGCCTATTCTGCTGAAGCAATAGAGCCAGTCACAGGGGCCTAGGAATGTTTAAGTAAAACTACCTTTGCAGGTGCTCTTTCACCAAAGAGACAGCGAGAGAGTTGTGTGGTCTGCTGGAAGCTAACTTGTACGAAACCTCCAACAACAGTGATAGTGGCAGTCAAAGTCACCACAGCCCTGAACTTTTATGGCTCGAGCTCATAACAAGCTCCCACAAGGGACATTAGCAGTATCCAACAATTTACAGTGCACATCATCAAGTAAGTCAGTTGTTCACCAGGGCAGACATCATCTTCACTTCCTCGATGGAAAATTGGTTGCAAAAAGAGAGGCTGCTACAATCTCTTTGCATTGCAGGATCTTCCATTATTGATGGTATCCATGTGACCATCTGGGGCCCTATATGTAATCCACTGACCTTCATAAAACAGATGGGGCTACTCTCCATTAGTGTGAAGCTTCAGAGACTAACAGCACAGTATCATGCAGATCAGTGCTCAATTCCCAGTCACGTATTGGGCAGGGGGCAGGAAGACAGAGGTGATGACTTTAGTTTTAAAGTAGGAGTCTCCTGTGCAAAGAAGCTCAATCAATGAAGGCTCAGCGTGAGGTGCTCACTGGTGATACACAAATGCAGGAGTGGACTCCTCCACAGTTACTGCCTCATTTCTAATGACAGCAACATTTTTTGATTGATTTTGGAGGAGGCATGCACTGTGGGCTATAGTTTCATGTGACAATAAGAATATGTCTTGCTGCTGCATGGACATACATGTGAAACTTTGAAAGAGATGTAACATTTTCTGAGGTCTTTTAGCTGAAGACCCCAGTCATTGTATTAACAATTGAGAAGAGTCTCTGTGTGCATACTTTGGTTACTGATTTGGTATAGGAAAAGCCCTTAGCAGACCTCCTGAAATTATTAATCCTTTTCGTCATCTGTTCTCTTGTCCTTTAGAGTGCTGGACACAGCATTAACTCAGGACACAGCATTAAGTCATAAGCTCACTTTCTCCCAAGTGGAGTGCATGCTTTTGCTGTGTGGAGGATAGCTTAGAGACCCAAACAGATCAACTCTCCCTTCCTGTACTTCATGTGGCAGCATCTTCAGTGTAGGACTTGCAAATGGAATGTTCTGTGACATCCTAAGTTTTGTGCAACAAACTTGTTTTGGTCAGCACTTTTCCCCACTGACCAATAGGATAGCAGCTGCAGCCTTTTAAGAGCAGCAGTTGTGCACAATTTCCTGACCTGCGTTCGTAGCGAGCCCCTGGAGGCAGGCTTAAATCCTAGCAAGAGGTCATTATAAATATTTAATTTGGTTGACCCAAGAAAACAGTGCAAAGTTAAATGTCTGCAATTTCAGCAAACTCAAAGCTTGCTGCACTCTGATGCCAGTGCTTCAGCTCAGGGAATGGAAAAATCCCCTAATGTGATGTTAGTAAAAAAAAAAGTTGATAATGAGACATGGGTTAATGCGACTTGAGCTTGGGCAGCCTCAGTGCAGTTTTTAGTTGGCATTGACTTGCAGTACAAAACCGTTCCTAATTCAGCACGAATTGGCAGGCTCACTCAAAGGCCACAGCATGGCTTAGATTAGATTAGAGATACAGCACTGAAACAGGCCCTTCGGCCCACCGAGTCTGTGCCGAACATCAACCACCCATTTATACTAATCCTACACTAATCCCATATTCCTACCAAACATCCCCACCTGTCCCTATATTTCCCTACCACCTACCTATACTAGTGACAATTTATAATGGCCAATTTACCTATCAACCTGCAAGTCTTTTGGCTTGTGGGAGGAAACCGGAGCACCCGGAGAAAACCCACGCAGACACAGGGAGAACTTGCAAACTCCACACAGGCAGTACCCGGAATCGAACCCGGGTCCCTGGAGCTGTGAGGCTGCGGTGCTAACCACTGCGCCACTGTGCCGCCCTGCTTGTGTAGGTAAATGGGGTAAAAATGTGTAAATGGGGAAAAAATGTTGGACTGATGGGTAAGGAGTGCTCATCTGAGGTTGTGACTGGGGCATGCTATTGAGTAGAGTGAAGGGAGCTTTAGTCTGCACTTGGCTGTCCTTAGGAGTGCTTAATGCTGATGCCAGGTGCCTGAAATGGGAAGATCTCCTTTCCAGCACTAACACGCCTCATCTTGAGCACAAAAAAAAGAAGGGATGTGGCAGTCACTACAGAAATTCTGTTTATTTTTTCCAATACTGAACCAGTGGAAAAGCTGCTGGCACAGTGGCGCAGTGGTTAGCATCACAGCTCCAGCGACCCAGGTTCAGTTCTGGGTACTGCCTGTGCAGAGTTTGCACATTCCCCTTGTGACTGCGTGGGTTTCCGCCGGGTGCTCCGATTTCCTCCCACAGCCAAAGACTTGCAGGTTGATAGGTAAATTGGCCATTGTAAATTGCCCCTACTGTAGGTAGGTGGTAGGAGAATGGTGGGGATGTGGTAGGGAATATGGGATTAATGGAGGATTAGTATAAATGGGTGGTTGTTGGTCGGCACAGACTCGGTGGGCCGAAGGGCCTGTTTCAGTACTGTATCTCTCTATGACTCTTAACACAGAATTGGAGTCCATCTGGCCAGTCCACTCTCTGGGAAGTACATTCATTGCACAATACCAATTCATCTTGATCCTTTGCTTCCCAAAATCTTTACCTTTTCAAATTACCTTGACAAGATGAAAATGATAAATCTTAAAAGTTTGGTTTTGTAATTCAGTCCTGAGATCTATACTGTTGATGAGTAAAAGAAAGTGTTAGTTCCTGTAACTGAGAATTTAAGAATAACTCAGTGTTCCAAACCATTCATCTGAAGCCTACTATTGTCTGACTGATTTTCTGAAAACCTATTCCATAAATTCTTTCTCTATACTACTTATTTAGTACTCACCCGTATAGAACTAGACGAATACATTTTGCTTTCTTAAAATGAACATTTTCCACCAGACTTCTTGACCACCATTCCAAGTAATGGTTGCCACACTTAGTTTGTTTTTGAGAGAAATGTCCTTTTTTTGTTAAATGATGATGAATAGTTAAGGATGGCATGTCCTGTTCCTTTCTTCTGAGGAAATACTTTGTAGTACTAACCTGAGGAGTTAATTAAGTTGCTCAGCAATTGAATATGTGCTTTTTTTAAATTTGCGGCTACTGAGTAGTGTGGAAGGTTTGAATTACTGTTCTTTCACCTATGGGACCTAGGTTCCGATCCAGTCCTCACTAAGGGGATGTATGTCTTCTTTATCTGAGAGGTATTTTAAGGAAATGAGTTTGGGCAGCTATCTGTCAACTTCCTAGTGGATATGAGCTCACAGTTAAAATATTGTCCCTGATGTGTCACTGAATTGACAGTCTACCTCCAAAAGGCTTAAAGTATCTGGCCTGGAAATGAAAAATATCACACCAGGGCGGCACAGTGGCGCAGTGGTTAGCACCACAGCCTCAGAGCTCCAGGGACCCGGGTTCAATTCTGGGTACTGTCTGTGTGGAGTTTGCAGGTTCTCCCTGTGTCTGCGTGGGTTTTCTCCGGGTGCTCCGGTTTCCTCCCACTGCCAAAGACTTGCAGGTGATAGGTAAATTGGCTGTTATAAATTGCCCCTAGTGTAGGTAGGGATTACTGGGCTGTATCTCTAAATAAATTTAAAAAAAATACAGCACTGGGCATTCCTGAGGTTAGTGCTGAGGAGCCTTGGGAGGGTGGAATAGAGGGAGCTGTACCTGGCATCGAACTGAGCTCCAACTGAACTTCATGCTAACACTGAATGCATGAAATAAAAAGAAGTGTTTCATTCCACAGTAGTAGCATCTTTCACCTCAGTGCGTACAAAATTGTTTAATTTAAAAATATTGCAGTTTGAATCTATGGTCTAATAACTTTTTAAGAAGTTATGATCCTAGAAATTGTGGTTGCTTTTAATGGTTATCATGTCAGCAACAAAACGTAATAATGGTCACTAGATTTTGCATTTTCTGTTTGGTTTCTTAAAATTGTTGTGGAGGCATTCAGCTAGCATAGTCTTCTGCACTTACTGTGTTGGCCTAGTTATGATGATATTTGGGGGCATTCGTCATTGGTGAAGGAGTGCACCAAATTACAGGTTTCAGGCATGACATGTGATATGATACTGCCCATATAAACCAGGCATTGTAGTTAAGCCAGTTTCTTGCTGCTTGAGATTCTGAAAGCATCTGCTTTGTCATTGAGTTACTGCTTGCAGAAAGTTCATTACGGTAAGAGCAGTGTGACTCAGGAAACTTGGCAGACAACCTTGCACTTTGGAATCACATTTGTTAATGGCCATCAAGTTGACCAAAGCCCTCGATTTTTTTTTTTATTTTTATGTTTTCAGATCCTTTCAGCTACCAAGGGAAACATCAGCATCAGCCTACTTGTCCATTCATTACCAGTCAACTCTTTGAGACCTTTATTCAGCAGGGCTGATACCTTTTATCTTCAGCACTGAGCAGCATAAAGATTCCATCCAATTCCACCAAAACTACACCCTTCCTTAAGGTGCAGGAGTGATTGATGGCAGTCGTGACCATACTGGATTCTAGGCTTAATGCATGGCCTATATGAATAGTAAGAGCTGGCACTCCATCACTGCAGCTGACTGTAACCAGTCATATTGTAGCATGTTGGCTTCTCAGGCAGGATGAAAGGTCACTGACCTGAAACGTTAACTCTGCTTCTCTCTCCACAGATGCTGCCAAACCTGCTGAGTATTTCCAGCATTTTTTGTTTTTATTTCAGATTTCCAGCATCTGCAGTATTTTTCTTTTATCATAGTATCTTATGGTTACTAGGTAAATTGGTTCAGCAGAAGGAACATAAGGACATAGGAATTGGTAGGTGATAAATGACCACTCTCCATCTAGTTTATCCTCTACAATTTTGTGTCAATTTTGGGCACAAGAAAGGAGGGGAGAAAGAGCCAAACAAAATGCAATTGTTGCTTTATATATGTTACTTTTCTTAATATCTAATTGGTTTTTCAGTGAACTTTTTCCCAAGGGAAAATTGACTAGTTTGTTTGCAGATTTTTCTTTTTTTTAAATCAAAAAACAGATTAGTCAACAAAATTAAAATTTGCGAAGTGAACGGCAGGAATGCAGTTTTGAATGTGTAATTTCTAAGAATACTAAATTGTTAGTGATTTTACAGCAACAGCTTGAATTCATATAGCACCTTTAATATAGTAAACCTTCCAAGGCGCTTCACAGGAGCATTGTCAAACAAAATTTGACATCAAACCACATTGAGATATTAGGACAGGTGATCAAAAGCTTGGTCAAACAAATAGGTTTTAAGAAGGAGAGGCAGAGAGGTTTAGGGAGGGAATTCAGAGCTTTAGGGCCTAAGCAGCTGAAGGCACAACCACCAATGGTGGAGTGATTAACATTGCGGATGTGCAAGAGGCCAGAAGTAGAGGAATGCAGAGATCTCGGAGGCTTATAGGTCTGGAGAGGTTATGGAGTAGGGAGTGACGAGGCCCTGGAGGGATTTGAGACGAAGGATGAGAATTTTAAAATTAAGGCATTGATGGATTGGGAGGTCAGTGAGCACAGGGGTAATGGGTGAATAGGACATGGTGGGAGTTATGATACGGCAGCCTTAGATTACAGGACGATATAGATGGGCTGGTAAGATGGGGGGAGCAGTGGCGAATGGAATTTAATCCTGAGAAGTGTGAGGTGATGCATTTTGGGAAGACTAACAAGGCAAGGGAATATACACTGGATGGTAGGACCCTCGGAAGTACAGAGGGTACATAGATCACTGAAGGCAGCAGCACAGGTAGATAAGGTGGTTAAGAAGACTTATGGGATACTTGCCTTTATTAGCCGAGGCATAGAATATAAGAGCAGAGAGCTTATGATGGAGCTGTATAAAACACGAGTTAGGCCATAGCTGGAGTACTGTGTACTGCTCTGGGCACCACACTATAGGAAGGATGTGATTGCCCTGGAGAGGATGCAGAGGAGATTCATCAGGATGTTACCTGGGCTGGAGCATTTCAGCTATGAAGAGTGACTGAAAAGGCTAAGGTTGTTTTCCTTGGAGCAGAGAAGGCCGACGGGGGACATGATTGAGGTATACAAAATTATGAGGGGCATTGATAGGTTAGATAGGAAGAAACTTTTTCCCTTAGCAAAGGGGTCAATAACCAGGGGGCATAGATTTAAGGTAAGGGGCAGGAGGTTTAGAGGGGATTTGAGGAAGATATTTTTCACTCAGAGGGTGGTTGGAATCTGGAACGCACTGCCTGAAGTGGTGGTAGAGGCAAGAACCCTCACAACATTTAAGAAGTATTTAGATGAGCACTTGAAACGCCATAGCATACAAGGCTACAGGCCAAGTGCTGGAAAATGGGATTGGAATAGTTAGGTGCTTCATGGCTGGCACAGACACGATGGGCCAAAGGGCCTGTTTCTGTGCTGTATAAGTCAATGGACTCTATGGCAGCAGAGTTTGGGTTGAGCTCAGGTTTTTGGAAGGTGCAAGATGGGAGACCAACCAGGAGAGCATTGGAGTAGTCAAGTCTAGAGGTAACAGGCATGGATAATGGTTTCAGCAGCAGGTGAGCTGAGACAGCGACAGAGATAGGTGATGTTACAGAGGCAAAAGTAGGCATTCTTGGTGAGGGAGGAGATAGGGGGTCAGTCTTTCCAATATTTAATTGGAGGAAATTGCTGCCCGTCCAATACTGGATGATGTATAAGCGGTGTGACAAATCATAGGCAGTGGAGGGGCAGAGAAAGTTGGTGGTGAGGTAGAGCTTGGTGTTATTAGCATGCATGTGGAACCTGAAATTGTATTTTTGGATGGTGTCGCTGAGGGATAGCATGCAGATTAGAATGGGAGGGGGCCAAGGATAAGGGACTTTAGAGGTAATGGCGCAGGAGCAGGAAGAGAAACCATTGCAGGTGATTCTCCTGGCTATAACTGGATAGATAGGAATGGAACCAGGTGAGGGCAGTCCTATCCAGCTGGACAATGGAGGCAAGGTTTTTGGGAAGGATGGTGCGGTCAGCCATGTCAAAAGCTGCAGACAGGTTGAGGAGGAGGAAGAGGGATAGTTGACCATGGTCACAATCACATAGGATGACATTTCTGACTTTGATAAGAGCTGTTTCAGTACTGTGATGGGCAGAAACCTGCTTGGAGGGGTTCAAACATGGAATTGCAGATGGGCACAGATTTGGGAGGCAACATCATGTTCTAATTCAAAAACAACTGACAGCCAATGATTTGTTAATACTTATAAAACAGCTAATAAGCCACTTAATGTTCATTTATCTAACTATGGGATGTGCAGTTTTTTTGGAAAACGGCTCAGCAGCTATTGGGAAAATCTTTAATTACCAATGAAGACCGACAGATGCTCAAGCATGTACAGTGGGTTTTACCAAGGGGATTTTGTAACTGTTGTAACCATGAAAATTAGTGAAGCCATTAGCCTCTTAGCTATCTGATTCATTCATTCTTTCCTTAACCATAGATTTTTTAAATCTGAAAATTTAATTCACCGGATGCAATTAAGCAAGGGAAAAGTTCTTGCGACATGCTAAATGTCAGCTCAAAAGTAATGAGGGATAATATATCCCTTTGCTTAACTTGAAGCACTTGACATCGATTTGACAACTTGCATTGTCTATTTTTAAAGTTGTGAATTTATTTGGTATTTGGCGTCAGAGTTTTATTGGAGATTGTACTGGAACTAGCATCAGAATTGTAATGCAAAAGCAAAATACTGTGGATGCTGGAAAGCTGACATAAAAAGAGAAAAGGCTGGAAATACTCAGCTGGTTTGGCAGCATCTGTGGAGAGAAAAACAGTTCATGGGTTGGAGTTTGTCCCCTTGGTGGGGCTCCCTACGCCGGGCTGGAAAGCTGGGGCAATCCCGCCTCAGCCGTTTGGGCGTCCGCAGCCACATTTTGTGGCAGTCAGGCAATTAATAGCCTGATGCAGGGTCTCCAGTCCCTTTAAAAGACAGGAACCCAGCCCCAAGAGATGCTGGCCAATTGGAGGACTGGCAGTTCCTCAGTCCTAGCAGCACCACTGGGAGTTGTGGCTGCCTCTGGGACTGCACCCAGCCCGAGACTCGGCACTGGATGTCGACCTCCCCACAAGGTAAGTGGGGTCGGGGGTCACCGGGGTCAATCAGGCAGGCCCCAGTGTGGGGAGAGGGGGTGTTTCTGCGGGGCAGCCATTGCCACCAGGCAGCCCTCCATGAGCCACAGAGTGCCCGATTTGGAGGGCCCCCCTTAAGGGCCTCCATTGGCCTCTGGGCCGGTTGGCCATTCTGGACCTTCCCCATCCCTGGTAAAATTCCATGGTGTCGGGAAGGCAACAGGCACTCCATTCTCCCCACCTCCACCTTCCCTCACTATTTTATGCCACCCCCCCCCACCCCCGACCACCCTGCTTCCCAGCTGTGCCTAGAGGACTGGTAAAACTCCAGCCTAACGGTGTCAGGTCTGTAACTTTTCACCAGAACTGTGAATGGTTAGAAATGTAATAGGTTTTGAGCAAGTGAAAGGGGGAGGGCGGGGAGAACAAAAAAAGGGAAGGTCTGTGATAGCGTGGAAGGCAGCAGAGGTTAAATGACAAAAGGTTTCATGGTGCAAGGTCAAAGGGAGTGGTAATGGGACAATGGGGTAATAGGTTTTATTTCAGAAGAATCATGTCTCTGTAATACAACATACATGTATAAAAACTTTAGTTAGAACAATTTTATTCTTCCTTCCCTCACTGCTCATATGACTGTGCTTGATACTTGCTTGGCGTTCAAATTTACGCATTTTCCGATCTACCAACCAAGTGCCTGTGTGAAGCTAAACAATAAAAGAGAGAGTTCTAGCTGATTTGAGCATTTAGTTACTTGATCAGTGATGTGGACACTTGAACAGCTAGATAGATGTACTGATTATTTTATAGCCTCATAGCCATAGAGATACAGCATTGAAACAGGCCCTTTGGCCCACCGTCTGTGCTGACCTACAACCACCCATTTTATATTAATCCGACATTAATCCCATGTTCCCACCATTCTCCTATCACCTACCTACACTCGGGGAAATTTACAATGGCCAATTTACCTATCAACCTGCAAGTCTTTGGCTGTGGGAGGAAACCGGAGCACTTGGCAGAAACCCACACAGACACAGGGAGAACTTGCAAACTCCGCACAGGCAGTACCCAGAATTGAACCCGGGTCACTGGAGCTGTGAGGCTGCAGTGCTAACCACTGCGAATAGGTTGACCCATTGGTGTCCTATTTGATCCTGAGATGAGCTTCTTATCATGTATCTGCATCATGACTAAGACTGTCTATTTCTACTTCCATACTATGGCCAGACTCCACCCCTGCTTCAGTTTATCTGCTGCTGGAACACTCACCCATTCCTATATTAACTCTCGACTTGACTATTCTGAAGCACTCTTGTCTGGCCTCCCACATTCTACCCTTCATAAACTTGAGGTCATCCAAAACTCTGTTGGCCATAGCCTAACTCGCACCAAGTCCCGTTCAGCCATCACCCCATATTTGCTGACCTGCATGGGCAATCGGTTAAGCAATGCCTCGATTTTAAAACTCTCATCCGTTTTGACAAATCCCTTCATGGCCATGCCTCTCCCTATCTCTCTAATCTGCTGCAGCCTACAACCCTCCAAGGTATCTGCACTCCGACATTTCTGACTTTGAGTATCCCCGAGTTTAATCACTCCACCATTGGTGGCCATGCCGTCAGCTGCCTAAGGCCTAAGCTCTGGAATTCCTCTTCTGTGGATGATCGCAAAAGTAATACTGTCCAGAATTTACTACCCAGGGATCACGGAAATAGTATTTTAAAATCCATACCCTTTGATGTTTTGATGGGGAATAATGGAGAAACAGAGAGTGTTCTTGACAAGAAGATCCAGGTGGTGCAGTACCAGGCCAAATGTGGGCACAGGCAACTACAGAGATGACACAAGATATGGGGCATCCCATACCTGAAGGTACTGTGGGCTGAGGTGAGCACTACGACGGCTGTCAGAGCAGCACACCATGTATTGCTAGGTATTTCACAGTCTAGGAAGGCAGGATAATAGCTGGAGGAGGCTAAGCCTGTCACTATCACCCAAAAACTGAAATAGGAAGACAGAAAGCTCACTTCATAAGCTGAATATAAAATGGCACCAGAGAACATGAGGTGTTTAGGAAGGAGGTCTGCAACATGCAGAAGGGAATTGTTTTGTGCCTTACCTGTTGTGGGGGAGATGTGGGAGACTGTTCACGACACATGGCTACCTTGCCCAGCTGATGGATGGGCAAGTGGAAACAGCCAGTGGCAGTACCCAACTGCCATCCCGTTGTCGGCGGCTCATTATGGGTATATCTTGGCAGGACAAAATCACAAATGTGACAGTCCTCTCAAAGGCAGAGCTCCCAAGCATGTTGGCACTAATCAAACAGAGGCAGATTCGGTGGATCGGACACGTCTGCAGGATGGAAGATGGTCATATACCTAAGGACCTTCTGTATGGTGAGGTAACTGGGGCCAGATGACCAGTGGGGCTCCCAAAGCTCCACTTCAAGGAGGCTTGCAAGCGTGACATGAAGGCCCTAAATGTTGACTATCGCACTTGGTAGTAACTAGCTGGCGCAAGAGGGAAATGGCACCATACCCTGTGGATTGGTGTGCACTACCACGATGACCAGTTGCTACAGCAGCTTGGCAACAGGCGCCAACGTCAAAAACAACTCCTCACAGTGTCACTTGGCATCTTCACGTGCAGCACTTGTGGCAGAACCTACCTCTCAAGGATTGGCCTTCACACCCATCAACAAAGGTGCACCAAGAGAAGACACCTCACCTAAATGGATTGTTTGCTGCATGTCCATCATCTTTCGTAGATGGAAGGATGCTAACCAATTGACTCACAAGTTCAGATGCACTAATCATATGGGGTTGCATGCCTGACACGCGATTCTGATGATTGGGAGGATTGACATTTCATGTGGAGCACTCGGTCTTCGCAGGTGAACATTAGAGCTCATTTACAAAGGACCTACAAGCGTGGGCTAGCCCGAAAGGAATAGTTTCCCTAGATAGTTTTGAGCTTATTGACCGGTTATGTGAGGACAGGAGATCATTTGAACGTGGGATGGGCAGTTGTTCTGTGTAGATCCCGAATAATAGCCAATTTGTTAGCAATGCCTGATCATTCATTTTAACTAACTCTTTGTTAGGTGCCTGTGTATTGTGTTCCTATTGGCAGCTGCTCCCATCTTTGGTATCATTTGAAAACTTGAAGGGTTTTCTTTGGGCATCTGTGTTTGTTGTTAATGTAGATTAGAAACAGTAGGGATCCCGACACTCAGTACTTCCAGCTTAGCAGGTATTTGCTGCATTGAAATAAAACTTTCAGACATTTATGGTCCTTCATAGTAGATTTTGTATTTTGTATTATTTTATGTGAAGCAGCTTTTCTTTTGAAGTTCCAATGTTAAATTAATTAAAAGCAAAATACTGCAGATGCTGGAAATCTGAAATAAAAAAAAGTGCTGGAAATACTCAACAGGTCTGACAGCATCTGTGGAGAGAGAAATAGAGTTAACGTTTCAGACTTCTGATAAAGGGTCACTGACCTGAAACGTTAACTCTGCTTCTCGCGCCACAGATGCTGCCAGACCTGCTGAGTATTTCCAGCATTTTCTGTTTTTATTAAATTAATGTTTGATTAGCTGACATTCATGTTTTCTTTTGTTTCCAGGAGGTTTACTCATCTGCCACTGAAAAAGATCCAAAGACATTCTTTTGAAGGACTTAGTAATATCATAAGAATGTAAGTTTAGTAAATGTCAAATTGCTAATTTTGAATGTGTTACATTTTGTTTAAAATAATAGTATGTATCAGAACAAAATATATGCATTTCTGTTAATTTCATAAGGGAAGGTAATTCTTTTATGGAGTTAAATATGTTTGGTTCTGCTCTAACCTCTCCAATCATAGCCAGACAATTTCCAGAAATGGCTTCTATTCCTGCCCCTGCACCATTACTTCTGGATTTTATTCTTTGTCCCCTCATCTTCCTCATCTACACACTGAGCCTCAGTGACTTCATCTGAGGGCTGCATCAAGCTCCATGTATATGCTGATGACAACTAGCTCTATGTCTCCATTGCCTCTCCCAACCGCTATGCTTGACTGCAATCCAGTTCTGGATGAGCTGCACTTTCCTTCAGTGAAATATTCAGAAGTCTGAAGCCAATGTTTTTGGACCCTGCCACGAACTTTGTACCCTCACCATTGATTCCACTCTCTCTTGTGCAGCCACTGTCTCAGGTTGAAACAGATTGTTTGTTTGCAACCTTGCCATCCTAATTTGACTAGGATATAATAATTTGGCCCATAACTGAACTTTCAACTCCATATTCTCTCCATCACAAAACCACTAATGTTCGCCTCCATAACATTGCTCATCTCCACCTCTACCCCAACCATTCTGTACAAAGAGTTTGAACTGAGAAAAAGACTGTTTGCTCCTGGAGTGAGAAGACCTCTCTTGTCTGCTTCCATCTCTTTCTCACAAGCCTCTGGACCCACTGAGGACACCTGAACTTTGAGAGAAAAGTCTACATTGAACAAAGTTTAAGAAGAATACTGGGCCGCAATGAAAAGCAAGACCTACCTACGATCAAGGACTTTACAGCGAGTTTGAAGAACAGTAACCAAAACCATCTTCAGATATTGCCTCAAACTTTTCCACTTTATTTCTTCTGCCCTTTTCTGTTTCTATCTGCATGTGTGTATAGCGTATGCATGCTAGTGTGGGTGCATTGCGTATCCATAGGCGTTAACCGAGTGAAAGTTTAAGTTTAATAAAGTTCAACCTTTTTTCTTTAAATCTAAGAAAGCCTGTTTGGCTAGTTTCGTTGCCTTATAATTGGAAGTTAGTGAACAAGGATTCATTAAGGGGGAGCTAAAAAAAAACGGTGTGTTTAAAAATTGAACCCTGTGACAGTAAGACCAGGTGAAGGCTGAGAGGAAACCCAAGACCCCTTTCTCATCTGGTCGTAACAGAAATTTGGGGGCTACCGTCCTGTATTTTACCCACAGACAAACAATAGAAATTGGAAGTGGGAAGCCAAATTGTTCCCAATCAAAAAAGAACAACATTCCAATACAGGTTTTGTTGTGGTTGTGTGTACTTGAATACTAACATGTCTGCAACTGAAGTTAGTAGCTCCCCAAGCCAGGGTGAAGTAACTTGGGATAAGTTAAAAGCACTGTCTGTGGAGGAGCTGAGAAAAATGGCTGAGCAGTGTTAGATCACTGTACGTGGCAAGGCTAGGAAGTCTGAACTCCTAATTTTAGTAGCCAACCATTTTTCCCTCGAGTGAGAAGAAGCAGAAACAGGGTTAGAAGTAGACTCTGACAGGGTATTGTTAGCAAAGATACAATCGGAACAAAGGAAACTTGAATTAGAAGACAGGGAAAGAGAAAGAGAGAGGCAGAAGAGAGATAGAGAAAGAGGTTTCCAGAAGGAACGTGAAGACAAAGAGAGGCAGGAGGGAGAGAACCTTCCAGAAAGAATGCGAAGAAAGAGAGCTGAAGCGACTTGAGTTAACTAGAGGGCGACAGAGTAACGCCAGTGAAAGCATGGCCAATATAAAGGAGCATAATTCAGGGCTGGATACATAATTGTTAAAACTATCTCAACTAATACCAAAATTCAATGAGGAAGATGTGGAAGAATTTTTTGTGTCTTTTGAGAAACTGGCAAGGCAGCTAAAATGGCCAGCTGAGACCTGGCCTCTTTTATTACAAAGCAAGCTAACCGGAAAGGCCCATGAGGTTTATTCCCTGTTTGCCAGATTAGAGTTCACAAATTATGAACTGACAAAAAATGCTATCCTCAGGGCATGTGAATTAGGGGTCCCTAAACTCCAAAAATTTAGAATCCTCAAGAAGCAAAATAATCAAACTTATCTGGAGTTGGAAAGAAGTAAGCAGCTGGCTTTTGACTAGTGGCTGAGGGCTCTTAAAGTACAGCTCAGCTATGAGAATCTCAGAGAAGTAATTCTGTTAGAGGAATTTAAAACTCTCTCCCACTCTCCATAAAGACCCATGTAGAGGAGCAGCGGGTTCAGAGACCTCAGCAAGCGGCCATTCTGGCTGATGAGTTTGCTTTAATTTATAAGTTGGTTTCCCAGGGCAGAACCTTTCCTAGCCTCCCCCGCCACCCCCGCAAATCAGAAAAGGACAAAGGGTGGGAAAGTGATAGAAGCCCAAGCAGTCGTGGGAGAGAAAGAAAAGCAGGGGACACAGAGGTCCCTCCTCTAGCCAAAAAGCAAGGTGCTGTGAGCAGGAGTGAGACCCGGAGACCTATGTGCTTCCATTGTAATAAGGCAGGTCATCTAAAGGCTGACTGTTGGAAACTAAAGGGAAAACCGGTAGGGTTTTATTTTATTTTTTATTTTTATTTTAGAGATACAGCACTGAAACAGGCCCTTCGGCCCACCGAGTCTGTGCCGACCAAGAACCACCCATTTATACTAACCCTACAGAAATCCCATATTCCCTACCACCTACCTACACTAGAGGCAATTTACAACGGCCAATTTACCTATCACCTGCAAGTCTTTGGCGGTGGGAGGAAACTGGAGTACCCGGCGAAAACCCACACGGTCACAGGGAAACTCCGCACAGGCAGTACCCAGAATTGAACCCGGGTCCCTGGAGCTGTGAGGCTGCGGTGCTAACCACTGCGCCACAGTGCCACCCCTTAATCAGGGTCAGACAATCCCCCCACCTACCAAGACTAAGGCGCCCATTATTTCACCACATGAACATTAAAACTTAAAATTGCAAGTCCCTGACTGGAAAGACATTTTTGTATAGTAACTGGCAGTGTTGGAACAAAAGGGACCCAGTCGTTGCTTCCCCAATACACAGAAGAAGTGGTCAGACCAGTTTTAGTCACATGACTATCTGGCTGGAGCTTTTGTTTGAATTTGAACTTACAACAAAGGATTTGAACTCAGCCAAAGCCATGTGCTCATGGAGTAAAGATCTCTCCCTGAACTGAAGCAAGAATTACAGCCTCTCCTGTCTGTCTGCTTCCATCTTCTTCCCACGGAGGTGAATCTTGTGAAAACATGTGAAACTCAAAGAGAGAAAGGTTTCCTACGTGAACAAGGTTTTAAGAAGACTACTGGGCCCCAACGAAACGCAAGACCATGTCTTCAATCAAGCACTACAGCAAGCTCGAGAAACCGTAACAAGATATTGCCTCAAACTGTTCTACTTATCTTTTCTTCTGCTCTTTTCTGTCCCTATTTGCATGTGTGTATCGCGTGTGCATGCTAGCATGGGCACATCGTATATCCATAGGTGTCAACCGTATTAGGGTTTAAGTTTAAGGTTTAATAAATTTCATCTTTCTTCTTTAAGTCAGAGAAAGTCTGTTTGTGCTCATTTCTTTGCCTTTTAATTGGAAAGTTGGGAACAAGGATTCACAAAGGGGGAGCTCAAAATGCAGTGTGTTTAAAATTAAACCCTATTACAATAAGACTAGCAGAAGATAGTAACAGACCCCTAGACACCTTTCTCACCTGGTCATAACACAGGGAACATCCGCTCAGTGAAGAAGTGACCCTGATGGAAAGCACAGTAGAGCGAGCTGTAGCTTTAACTGCAGTAAGAGTGCAAACCCAGGAAATTTACTACTGCAAGTGCAGGAAAAGTTAATAGGATTCCTGAAGGCTATCAGGGTTTTGTGTTTGAAGGGAAAGTAACCCCATACCCCTCGAGTGGGGCAAGCAAGCCCATAGTAATTCTCAGGGGCACAGGGGCCACTAGATTCCTTTTACTGGGAAAAGGCCTGACCTTTCCCCCAGAGAGTGCAGTGAACACCAAAATGGTGATGAATGGTATTGGAGGGAAGTGTATGCCTGTACCTGTACACCGGGTGCACCTGGAGTGCGACCTAGTTTCGGGACTGGTGACCGTAGGGATTGTTCCCAGTTTGCCTGTGGATGGGGTTGACCTGCTCCTAGGTAATGATCTGGCGGGGGTGAAGGTGGTAGCCCTCCTGGTAGTGAAAGAAAGACCGCAGGAGGTCAGAGAGACAGGGCAGTGGCAGGAGACAGTCCCCTGCAGTTTCCCTGAATGTGTAGTAGATCGGGCCATGATCAAACCAGCGCCCTCAGAGGAGACTGAATTGGCACTGCAGGGAGATGACCATGAGGTCTGCCTGTCTGAGACTTTCTTTGGGAAGTTAGAAGACCCAGAGAATGAATTTGAAAGATCTTCCCTAGATGAGGCTCAGCGAGCTGACCCAGTATTGAGAGAGATAGCACAGGCTGCCCAGTCAGAAATGGAAGCAGAGGGAGTCCCTGATTGCTATTATTTAAAGGAGGTACTGATGAGGAAATGGAGTTCTCCCCTCAGACCTGAGAGCAAGGAGTGGACAGTGGTTCACCAGTTAGTGGTGCCGCAGAGGTACTGGAGAGAAATAGTAAGAATGGCCCATGAGATTGCAGTGGCTGTACATGCCGGTATATGAAAGACCAAAGCCCGCATAAGACAGCTGTTTGACTGGCCAAACTCCACAAAGATGTGTTGGAGTACTGCAGATGTTGCCACATGTGCCAGGTTGAGGGGAAACCCCAAACTACAGTGAAACCTGCACCCCTAGATCCTGTACCGGTGTTAGGAGGACCCTCCAGCAGAGGGCTGGTGAACTGTAAGGGACCCATGCCGAGAACAAAAAGGGACAGGCAGACACGAGGCTGGCAAAAGGTTAGAAAGGGAAGGGAAACAAGTGAACAAGAGGACAGATTAAAGGATGTCTGGGAGGAATCGCGGATGGAAACTCCTACTGTCCGGTAAGCCAACCCTGAAAAATGTGAAAAGGTAGACCCCACATCCTCCTATGTAAATGCATACACTAGAAGCACCCCACCAGAGTTGCTAACAGCATTTATAGGAACCTGCAGAGACAAAGAGAGACCTCTAGGGGACTGAGAACCCGTGAGGGTGATGCCTCACCAAGTCGATGCGCCCCAGGGGAGTGCAGTAGAGTCTGCACAAATACCTGCAGGCAGGACTGTCACAGAGGACAAAGGGGAGATTAGCAAAGAATCCGCCCCCACAGTCAGAAAAAAAGAGAACCACCCATCCCTGAAGTCCAAAGCCTTTGCATAACTCAGCAAAGCACTAAGAGAGAGTTCAGGATCGACCTGCCCACTACTGACTCTCCTAAGAAAAAAAAATGCCAACTTCAGGCTTATTAAATCTAACCCTCCCCTTCCAGACCTCAACAGTAGCAAAGACCCTAGGCAGTCATGGAAATGGGTAAACTGAAGAAAAACTTCCCCAAAGAACTACGTTTATTGGGATGCCAAAAAGGGGGTAGTTAAAACAGCACTGGCACCAAGAAAGGACAGGCTGTAATAATTTTAAGGATTTATGAATGAATGAGAGAGAGAGGCGCATGTTTCTTTTTCCTGTATCATATTTTCTTTCTCGACCCTTTTTAATGAAATGCACCTTTCTCAAATCGCATTTCATTCCACTCGGTGTGGAGATGTCATGCAGACCCTCTGTCCCACCTGCCAAGAACGAGGCATATTAATTTTTTCATATGAGCATTGATTTTAAACTGTTGCTGGAGCATGGAAATGACTTGTGAAACAGATCAGCTGTGGCTGGAAAAAACATTTGCATACTAACAGACAGTGCTTGGAGGGACAGGGGGGCTATTCCTCGCTCCAATTTCACCCACAATGGACTTTGAGCACCAGGTATTGTGTGTAAGAAGGGACATTCCAGGGTTGGCTAAGACAAGAGAATCCACAAACAGTCGTGGTCAGACCAGCTAGTCACATAACTAACCTACTTGGCAACCTAGGTTTTTCTGAATTGTACAAAGAGTTTGAACTGAGAAAAAGACTGTTTGCTCCTGGATTGAGAGGACCTCTCCTGTCTACTCACATCTCTTTCTCACAAGCCTCTGGACTCACTGAGTAAAGGCCTGCTCAGGTCGGGAAAAAGAACCCGACCCGAACCCGACCGAACCACAGCGGTCCCGAGCCTGACCCGGCCCGAGTCCCTCCGATTTTGGCCCATGCCCGACCCCGGCTCGACCCAGCCTGACCGGACCATCCCTTTACTTACCTTCGGACTTAGAACCTCCAGACGCTGTAGCGCATGCGTGATAATGTCATAGTGATGTCACTCGCTCACTGCGCAGACTCAGTTTCGTCCCGGACTCCCAACTCAGGTAAGTTTTTTAATTTCAATACTTACCAGCAGAGCACTTACCATGTGTGTCCGGCCCGACCCCACATAAGCCTGAAAGCCAGATCTGGAAGAGGGGCCTGACCTGACCCAAACCCAACACCTGTTGTCGGGTCCCGTCGGATTCGGGTCGGGTAGCAGGCTTTTACCACTGAGGACACATGAACTTCAAGAGATAAAAGTCTCCTACATCAACAAGGGTTTATGAAGAATACTGGGCCCCAACGAAAGGCAAAACCTACCTACAATCGAGGATTTTAGAGTGAGTTCATAGAACAGTAACCAAAACCATCTTCAGATATTGCCTCAAACTTTTCCACTTTATTTCTTCTGCTCTTTTCTGTCTCTATCTGCATGTGTGTATAACGCATGCATGCTAGTGTGGGCGCATCACGTTTCCGTAGGCGTTAATTGAATTAGAGTTTAAGTTAATAAAGTTCAACCTTTTTTCTTTAAACCTAAGAAAGCCTGTTTGGCTAGTTTCTTTGCCTTATAATTGGAAGTTATTGATCAAGGATTCACTAAGGGGGAGCTAAAAAAAAAAAGGTGTGTTTAAAAATTAAACCCTGTTATGGTAAGACCAGGTAAAGGCTGAGAGGGGACTCTAGTTCCCTTTCTCACCTAGTCTTAACAGTAGGAATAAATGGGTCATTTTTAGGATGGTAGGCTGTTACTAGTGGGGTACCGCAAGGATCAGTGCTTGGACCACAGCTGTTCACAATCTATAGAAATTATTTGGATGCAGGGACCAATTGTAATATTTCCAAATTTGCTAATGATACAAAACTAGGTGGGAATGTAAGTTGTGAGGAGGATGCAAGGAGACTTCCAGGGGATTTGGACAGGCTAAGTGAATGGGCAAGAACTTGGCAGATGGAATATAATGTGAATAAGTGTGAAGTGACCCACTTTGGTAGAAAATACAGAAATGCAGAGTATTTCTTAAATGGTGAGAGGTTGGGAAGTGTTGCTGTCCAAAGAGACCTGGGTGTCCTTGTTCATGAGTCACGAAAAGCCAGTGTGCAGGTGCAGCAAGCAGTTAGGAAGGTAAATGGTATGTTGGCCTTCATCGCAAGGCATTTTGAGTACAGGAGTAAAGTCTTGCTGCAATTGTATAGCGCCTTGGTGAGATGGCACCAGGAATATAGTGTACAGTTTTGGTCTCCTCATCTAAGGAAGGATACACTTCCCATAGAGGGAGTGCAGCGGAGGTTCACCAGACTATTCCCTGGAATAGCAGGATGGTCTTATGAGAAGTGATTGAGGAGACTGCGCCTGTATTCTCTAGAGGTTCGAAGAATGAGAGATGATCTCATTGAAACGTACAAAATTCTGACAGTTCGTGACAGGACAGATGTGGATAGGGTGTTTCCCCTGGTTGGTGAATCTAGAGCCAGGGGACATCATCTCAGAATAAGGGGTATGCCATTTAAGACTGAGATGAGAAGGAATTTCTTCACTAAGAGGATGGTGAATCTTTGGAATTCTCTACCCCAGAGGGCTGTGGAAGCTCAATCATTTAGCATGTTCAAGATAGAAATCGATAGCTATCTAGATACCAATGACATCAAGGGATATGGGGATTTTATTTAGAGATACAGCACTGAAACAGGCCCTTCAGCCCACCGAGTCTGTGCTGACCAACAATCACCCATTTATACTAATCCTACATTAACCCCATATTCTCTACCACATCCCCACCATCTTCCTACCACCTACCTACACTAGGGGCAATTTACAATGGCCAATTTACCTATCAACCTGTAAGTCTTTGGCTGTGGGAGGAAACCGGAGCACCTGGCGGAAACCCGTGCAGACACAGGGAGAACTTGCAAACTCCGCACAGGCAGTACCCAGAACTGAACCCGGGTCACTGGAGCTGTGGGGCTGTGGAGCTGACCACTGCGCCACTGTGCTGCCCGAGATAGCGCGGGAAAGTGGCATTGAGGTAGATGATTAGCCTTGATCTAATTGAATGGCGGAGCAGGCTTGATGGGCTGAATGGCCTATTCTGTTCCTCTGTTTCAAAACATGGCCAGAGTTCTGATGTCGTAATCAAATCACTCAGATTTTTGCCACATACGGCATTCCATACCTGGTGATATCTGATAATAATGCACAATACGCAAATGATGCCTTCCAGCATTTTGCAGAAACATATGGGTTTGCCCATGTTACAAGTTCACTGAGGTACCCGCAGGGCAATGGAGAAGCAGAGAGAGGTGGTCGAACCATGAAAATACTACTGAAAAAGAGTGAGGATTTTCAGCTAGCACTATTAAACTACCAACCAACGCTACTCCTGAACAGGCTGGCTCCATGTGAGTTGCTAATGGGTAGGAGGTTGAGGACACAACTACCCACACCTCTAAGCACCCTTCAGCCACGAATTGGTGCAGAGGACTGGGAAAGGGTGAGAGAAGAGAAAGAAAGGCCATCCCAAATGGAGAATCATGATAGATGCTGCAGAGCAAAAGGCCAAGCAGACCTATGACCTGGAGATTTGGTTTGGATCAAAGATCAGGGTTGATATGGAGATGTGATGGAAAAATCTCCATATCCTTGATCCCACATAGTCCAGACAGACCAGGGATGGATAAGGAGGAATAGAAGATCTTAGGTTCTGGCATCTCCGAAAAAAAATTGATGAAAGATCAAGAAAATCAGCTACCAGAAAGAGCTGATGAACCAATGATACAACCAACAACAGATCACCCAGATGACAGTGAAGACAGAGAACATGAGTCATCCAATAGTTTCAATCATCCACAGGAAAGTGAGGAAGAAGAACTGACAGACTCAATACCCCGAACAAGTGAAAGAAGAACACGCTATGGCAGAGTCATGAGAGACCCCACAGTGTTACTGACCTGATGAATGAAGTCAGAGACTCGAGAGGAGATGTAGTATAAAGTATATAAACTGTTGCTCAGTAGATTATGTATACAGACCTTGAGCATCATCACAGGATGTGATCTCACGAGTCTGTACCTCGAGCTGCTCAGTGTTCATGTAGATTCCTTAGTGAGAAGACCCCGTAAATGAACTCCTCTTACTTTGACCCAAAGTCTACTATCCTCATTCTATACTATTAGCACCCTGACAATACAGTACAGTCAGCACTGTCTTTTTCATAGGGGTGAGGACATGCGGCTATATCTGTCCACTGATTCTTTGCTCTTGCTGTCTCCAGTATTGAGCCACCTTGTTCTGCCAAGAGAGATTGGGAAGTGTATCAGTGAGTGTTTGGGTGATGTGCCTGTCATAGTTGAATAGCTGGTAGTGTGTACAATCTGAGATGTAGGTGTAAGGCATTGCAGCAGTGCTCAGTATGTGAGGGTGAGGCGAGCCTATGAATGTGATGTCTGAGTCATGCTTGATAGAGAGTGTTGGTAGTTGAGTGAAGGGTGGGGTGATGAATTGAGCAGTGTGTGAGGCCAGTGGTTCATTTGTAAGGATATAGCATTTAATGATGCATTCATTGACTATGAGCAGTCGTGTGAGGTTGTTAAAGTTCTTCCTGTTCTGCATCCAGTTTCTTGGGCCAAGACATCTTGTATTGACAGCAACTGTTATCTGCTCCCAATGCCTTCTCTCAGTGATACAAAAGCAAAATATTGCAGATGTTGGAATTGGATGAAAGGTCATTGACCTGATACATTAACTCTGTTTCTCTCTCCACAGATGCTGCCAGACCTGCAACATTTTCCATTTTTATGCCTTCGCTCAGTGTCTGTCTGGAGGGCCTCTGTGGGTAGAGGACCTCTCTCCTTCTGTCCATCTGCTGCACAGGGGCTTCCAGTGCTGCATTGGAGAACTTTGGAATGTGCTTTCTGCTCTGTTGCACCACTTACACTCATTCTCCTGCTCAGAGACACTGCTGTAACCAGTTCCAGCACCTACTGCAGGCTGAATGCGCCTTGCCTTTAAGAGATGAAGGCAAGCTTTAAGTGGTGCTAACTTCGCATGAACCTGGGCCCCCTATTGAGGTGTGCAGCCACTCGGCTATGCACTTAGTACTGTGCTGCACACCACTATCATTTAAATTGGCAGACAGCACAAAGTTTGCATGCTATTGCATCACAATGAACGGGCACCGGTTAATTGCACATCATGATCCACTTGGCCATTTTCCAGTCATATCAGAATTTCCCTCCATCTTCTCCATTAGGACTGTCCGGCGGTCACTCTGACCAATACTATCATGGCCAGCTGCATCTGTGACAGGTAGATTGGTCAGGGTGAGGTCAAGTAGTCGTTGTCTTTGGTTATGAGCCACCTTGTCCTGCTAAGAGAGTTTGGGAAGTGTATCAGTGAGTTGTTTGGGTGATGTGCCTGTCATAGTTGAATAGCTGGCAGTGTGTACAATCTGAGATGTCGGTGTATAGCTTGCAGCAGTGCTCAGTGTGTGAGGGCGAGGAGAGCCTATGAATAGGAAGGGATGTGATGTGAGGTGGTGGTTCTCTCACCACCCGCCACAGGCCCAGTCTGG